>NC_135802.1:29480993-30087372 GCF_964213995.1 Mustelus asterias
AAAACAATCCCAAATCCCTCAGCCTCTCCTCATAGGATCTCCCCTCCCATACCAGGCAACATCCTGGTAAACCTCCTCTGCACCCTCTCCAAAGCCTCCACATCCTTCCTGTAATGTGGGGACCAGAACTGCACACAGTACTCCAAGTGCGGCCGCACCAGAGTTGTGTACAGTTGCAACATAACGCTACGACTCCTAAATTCAATCCCCCTACCAATAAACGCCAAGACACCATATGCCTTCTTAACAACCTTATCTACTTGATTCCCAACTTTCAGGGATCTATGCACACATACACCTAGATCCCTCTGCTCCTCCACACTATTCAAAGTCCTCCCGTTAGCCCTATACTCAACACATCTGTTATTCCTACCAAAGTGAATTACCTCACACTTCTCCGCATTAAACTCCATCCGCCACCTCTCGGCCCAACTTTGCAACCTGTCTAAGTCTTCCTTTTCTCAGTGACACAGCATTGAGGGGCCTCCCCAACTGACATCAACATGAAGCATCGCTCTGGCGTTCGTCAATGCAAGAGTATTCCTATTTGAGACAAATCTGAGACAAATTAGTCACAGGTGGGTGGTGAAAAAATATTTAGTTGCAATAAAGGTGTTTAAATAAGACATTCCAACATAAAAACTTGTGAACAGAAAATGTTAAGGTGCTTAAATATCTTTCTAACTCGTGCAGCCCTTCACCTGTGCCATCTTAGTGTAACTACAACTTCCTCACCTTATGTGGCCTACCAATACATTTCAGTGACTCCCTAGAATGTACCTCAGAGGTGGAGGGGGCCAACTGCCTACCGTGCCCCGTGGCCTGTGATGCACGCGGCTGGCGTCCTCTGGAGACCCTGGATCTTGAGGGCCCTGGCTGGCTTCCATGTGTCTGAGCAGTTTCCATGATGCCCTCTTCATCCCGCTGCCCCTGAGATGCCCCACTGTCAGGAAGGGGAGAGCCAGAAGGTGTAGCCACAGCCACAGTCTCCTGGCTGGATGGCCCCAGCATGGGCTCGAGCCCTTCCTCCTCCTTTGGGGTTCCTGTGGGCCCCTGGGTCACTCCCTGGGCCGGCGGTGCTTCTGCAGTGAGCTCCAAAAGCTCCGGCATCACCTGGCACTGCCAGTCCTGGAGGACCACCTGCATCCTACCCATGGTGGTCGAACCCCCTGCGATGGCCACTTGAGTTGGGGGGCACTTCTCAAAGGCCACAGCAAGTGCCCTCTGAGACTGGGCCACGCTCTGCAGCCCCTCAGCCATGACCCTCTGCGACTGGGCCATGTTCTCAATGGCTGCTTCCATAGCCCGCTGTGTCTCAATGCTGTCCCGCTAGGTCTCCTGCAAGCTCTCGAGCCTCTCAGCCATGGGCCGCAGAATCTCGTGAAGCCTGTTCAGTCGCTCAGCTGTGGCCCGCTGTGACTCGGCCGCGGGCCTCTGGGACTCCACTGTGACCTGCTGTGACTCGGCTATCGCTTGGAGCCTGCCACACATGGTGAGGATTCTCTGCCCCAGGCTTTCCACTGCAAGCGCCACCCTTGCAGTGTTGGCCTGGGAACCACGCAAGTCAGGCAATAGCTCGTCCACCTGAAAGCTTTGGTACTCCTCCCAGCAGCCTCGCAGTCGGTCCAGTGTGGTTGTCAGCCCCTCCTGCATTCCCTGACTCTGTTGCTGCATCTCCAACAGCTGAGGGAGAAGTGATCTCAGAGGCCCAGCATGTAACCTGGGGCCAGCTGAGTCCTCACCTCCGGCAGGCCCTCGCTCGCCAGAGGCCTCAGACGTTCCCTCCTCCACCCGATGTACATTATCAGATGTGTCTTGCTCACCAGAGTGTGACCCAGAAGCCTCAACACTAACTGGATCCACCAATGTGTCAGTATCTGGGATGGTGAGTTGTGAGGTGGCAGCTGACGCCAAATCGTTGCCACCCTCGGAGGCCACTTCACCCATATCCTCCGAGGACTCGTCCAAGCTGTCTGGACCAGGAGGGGCGGGAGATGTAGCCGGGGCCTGTAGTTCAGAAGGCCCCGAGGCATCCGGTTCCTGTCCCCGCAACACATGACACAAGGTTAAGTGCAAGGGAGGGAGAGGAATCCGAGATGCCAAACACATGATGCACATGAACATAGAACAAAGAACCAAGAAAATTACATCACAGGAACAGGCCCTTCGACCCTCCAAACCTCTAGCAACCAGGCTGCCCAACTGATTTATAACCCCCTACCCTTCCGGGGACCGTATGCCTCCATTCCCATCCCATTCACATAGCTGTAGTGATGCCCCTTGAAGGTCAATATCATATCCCTGGGACCTGATGAAGTGTATCCCGGGACATTGTGGGAGATAGGGAGGAAATTGCGGGACCCCTGGCAGAGATATTTGAATCATCGATAGTCACGGTGAGGTGCCTGAAGATTGGAGGGTGGCAAATGTTGTGCCTTGTTTAAAGAGGGCTGCAGGGAAAAGCCTGGGAACTACAGGCCAGTGAGCCTCACATCTGTGGTGGGTAAGTTGTTGGAAGGTATGTTGAGAGACAGGATCTACAGGCATTTAGAGATGCAAGGACTTATTAGGGACAGTCAGCATGGCTTTGTGAGTGGAAAATCATGTCTCACAAATTTGATGGAGTTTTTTGAAGGGGTAACCAAGAAGGTAGATGAGGGCAATGCAGTTGATGTTGTCTACATGGACTTTAGCAAATCCTTTGACAAGGTACCGCATGGTAGGTTGTTGCAAAAGGTAAAGCTCAAGGGGTCCAGGGTGAGGTATCTAAATGGATACAAAATTGGCTTCTTGACAGAAGCCAAAGGGTGATTGTAGAGGGTTGTTTTTCAAACTGGAGGCCTGTGACCAGCGGTGTGCCTCAGGGATCAGTGCTGGGCCCACTGTTATTTGTCATTTATATGAATGATTTGGATGAGAATGTAGTAGGCATGGTTAGTAAATTTGCACATGACACCAAGATTGGTGGCGTAGTGGAATAGTGAAGAAAGTTATCTTGGATTTCAATGGGATCTTGATCAATTGGGCCAGTGGGCAGACAAATGGCAGATGGAGTTTAATTTAGATAAATGCAAGATGATGCATTTTGGTAGATTGAACCAGGGCAGGACTTACTCAATTAATGGTAGGGCGTTGGGGAGAGTTACAGAACAAAGAGATCTTGGGGTACATGTTCATAGCTCCTTGAAAGTGCAGCCACAGTTGGACAGAGTGGTGAAGAAGGCATTTAGCATGCTAGGTTTCATTGGTCAGAACATTGAATACAGGAGTTGGGGACGTCTTGTTGAAGTTGTACAAGATATTGGTAAGGCCACACTTGAAGTACTGTGTACAGTTCTGGTCGCCCTATTCTAGAAAGGATATTATTAAACTAGAAAGAGTGCAGAAAAGATTTACCAGGATGCTACCGGGACTTGATGGTTTGAGTTATAAGGAGAGGCTGGATAGACTGGGACCTTTT
This sequence comes from Mustelus asterias, assembly GCF_964213995.1. Classification (NCBI taxonomy): domain Eukaryota; kingdom Metazoa; phylum Chordata; class Chondrichthyes; order Carcharhiniformes; family Triakidae; genus Mustelus; species Mustelus asterias. The sequence continues at coordinate 29,484,454 of NC_135802.1, forward strand.
TCTCTGGAGCGTAGAAGGCTGAGGGGTGATCTTATAGAGGTCTATAAAATAATGAGGTGCATAGATCAGCAAAATATTCAATATCTTTTCCCAAAGGTACGAGAGTCTAAAACTAGAGGCCATAGATTTAAGGTGAGAGGGGAGAGATGCAAAAGGGTCCAGAGGGGCAATTTTTTCACACAGAAGGTGGTGAGTGTCTGGAACAAGCTGCCAGAGGTAGTAGTAGAGGCGGGTACAATTTTGCCTTTCAAAAAGCATTTAGACAGTAACATGAGTACGATGGGTAGAGAGGGATATGGGCCAAATGCGGGCAATTGGGATTAGTTTAGGGGTTTACAAAAAAAGGGCGGCATTGACAATTTTGGCCCAAGGGCCTGTTTCCATGCTGCCAACCTCTATGACTCTATGACTCTATACCTGCATCCACGACCTCCCCCGGCAGTGAGTTCCAGGCACCCACCATCCACTATCAAATAAACATGCCTCGTATATCTCCTTTAAACCTTGCCCCTCGCACCCGAAACCCATTCCCCCGAGAAGTTGCCTTGAAGTGAGTGGAGGATTGACAGGTGCTCACGTCTTGACAGGAGCCCGACCGTGCTATCACTGACAGCCCACATCTCCCCTTCTTTGGAAAGCTCCAGCGCCCGCTCCTCAAAGAGGGTGAGGACCTGGAGGCCTGGCTCACCACCCCCTGTCTTCATCCTCTCACGGGTGTTGTGCTTGGTCTTCTCCTGTGGAGACAGAAGGAGCCATGAAAGAAATGGTGGCATGACTCCTGCAGGTGGTGGCCCTTAAAGGGCAAGTGCAGTGGGGCTCTTGGGGGGGGGCACGGGGAAGGAAGGAGATACTTGGGGTCAGGAGCTGGAAGCATGCAGGGTGCTGGGGATGGGAGAATCTGGGGGAAGATGCAAGATGGGGTTCAGCACTTACGCTTGCTGCACGGATGAGATCATTGACTTTTTTTCCGGCACTGCTTCCTGGTTCGGGAGTCCAGTGCCCTGGCACTGATCGAGGTGGCGACTTCCTCCCAGGCCACATTGCCATCAGCCCCCCACTCCCCCGGGTCTGCGCCCTCCTAGGGGGAAGTGGGTGTCCAGTCTCGCCTCTGCTGCATCCAGTAGCCTGCCCAGGTCGCCCTCAGAAAATTGGGGGGCTTGTCGTGCGTTCATTTTGTGCCAGAATGCCTGCCTGCCTGTCCATCCTTGGGTTTTTTCTGGATCTGCCCCTCGTTAGGGCAGATCAGCTGCAGGCAGCTTGGCCGAGCATTCCAGCAAGTTCCATGCAGTTTGTTTGTTAGCATTGAGGGGAAGGCAAGTGAGCACTTGCAGGCGTGCTGATGCATGGGTGGGGGTGGAGGGGGGGAGAGGGGGTGGTGGTGGTGAATGGTGGATCAGTGCCTCAATGATTGGGACAGGGGAGAGAGAGGGAGGTGTTACACAGCCATTGGAGTCCGGAGGGAGATGGGGGCCTTGTGCAGGAGGGTCCAGGGTGGGGGTGAGGGGGATCACTCTGCCTGATATCTGTAGGGTGGCGGGGGGATCTCTCTGCCTGAGGTCGGTGTGGGAGAAGGTGGGGTCCGCTGCCACTCTGCCTGAGATCATTGGGGGGGGGGGGGAGAAGGGGGTCCGCTGCCACTCTGCTTGAGATTGATGGGGGGGGAGGGGGGAGGGGCCCGGGATCGGTCTGGGTAGCAGGGAAGTGGGGGGATAAGGGGATCTGTAATGTTGTGAGGGTGGGGCAATGTCTGTGGAGGCCTGGGGGGGGGGGGGGGGGGGGCATTATCCGGCCTGGGAGCGAAGTGGTAGGGGAGCAGCATTCTATCTTTTCTTTCTGCGTATGCGCAGTTGGAGGCACCGATTGGAGTCTCACTGTTTCGCGTGCGTTAAGCCCCACCCCACAGGCTTGTGCAGCACGATTTGGACTCGCTGATAATTTTTCAGGCAGAGTGCGTATGGGGGCGCTGGAGAATGGGTCTAAAAATCGGATCTGAAACACTCCCAGTTTCAAGTCCGCCCAGCACTTGGAATCAAAATGGTAAAATAGGGTCCATTGTCTTCAATGCCTAGTCAATCTGCATGGACTGCAACAGCGCACCTTGTGGAGGAGTATGTTGCCTCGGACATCAACTTCCCAAACCAAAACTTCCCACACCTGCATCTGTGGACTGGAAGTTTTGGTTTGATTATAGTTATAATCGTGAACGTTATTAACCTCATTGTTTTTACATTTGCAGAACCTGGGCCATGATGCAAGTGCACGCGATGCTGCTTCTGTATGGCTGCTAAAACTGTCGGACGTTCGAAACGCTGATACATTTTTCTTGATGTCACAATTTTGAGTTTTTCATCCTGATAGATGTGGAATTTCCATTGAAAGGTGTCAGCAGCAGAACATCAGTCAGAACCCAAATAAAAGAACTGTCTGTGTGGAGTCTGCACATACTCTCCGTGTCTGCGTGGGTTTCCTCCCTCAGTTCGAAAGAATTGACCATGCTAAATTCTTCCTCAATGTACCCAGACAGGCGTCGGAGTGTGGCGACTCGGAGATTTTCACAGTGACTTAATTGCAGTGTTAATGGAAGCCGACTTTGACACAAATAAATAAATACACTTTCATTCCAGATATTGTTGATTGAATTCAAATTCCACCATCTGCTGTAGTGGGATTTGAACCAAGGGTCCCCAGAACATTAGCTGAGCTTCTGGATTAATAGTCTAGCAATAATATCATGAGGCCATCGCCTCCCAATGTCATAGCAGCAGCTGCCAGCAAGACTAGTGCAGACATGCATTGATGGAGTGGAAGCTCTTTCTGCTCATATAAGGTTCTGGCTCATCTTTGAACTGGGGGTGAAGAGTTGTTGTTAAAGCAGCAACTAATTTAAAGGTGACTTTGACAGTCACTTACAAAGCTGGCATTTTTGATATCCATTCAAGAGATGTGGGCATCGATAGCAAGGTCAGCATTTGTTGCCCATCCCTAATTTTCCCAGAGACAGTAAAGTTGAGTTGCCTCTTGAACCAGTGCAGTCCATTTGGTGCAGGTACCCACCAAACTGTTAGGGAGTTCCAGGATCCGCACTGCCCCAGCAACACTGAGGAAAGGGGTAAGTCAGGATGGTGTGTGTCATAGAAGGGAATGGTGGAGTCGCTGTGTGGCTGCTGCCCTTGTTTTTCTAGATGGTAAAGCTCATGGGTTTGGAAGATGCTGTTAATAGAGCCTTGGGGAGTTGCTGTCATGCATCTTGTAGATGGTACACTCTGCCATTGATAGAGGGAGTGAATGTTTAAAATAGTGAATGAGGAGCTAATCAAGCTTTTCCCGACAGTTTTGAGTTTCTTGAGTGCTGTTGGAGCTGCATTCATCCAGGTAAGTATTCCGGCAAACTTCTGATTTTTTTTCCCTGGAGATCGTGGATGGGCTTTGGGTCAAGAAGTTCGTTATTTGCCACAGAATTCCCAGCTCTGATCTGGTCTTGTTGCCAATGTATTTCTGTGGATACTTGAACACATTTTCTGGTTAATGGTTTGAATGTCATTTGTCACTTACTAACCCAAGCCTAAATGCTCCAGTGGTCCATAGAACAGCGACATGTTCTTTGGCAGTAGACTGCACAGTCCCGCAAGAGCCAGCCACAGGAAAAATAGTTTCCTCCTGTATTGTCCATCAGAAACATCCAAGGAAGTAACTTCCGCCCCTTTCTGAGGCCCACAATGACAGCATGAGCAATCCAGCCCACACCCTCCCTGCATCTCCCCCTCCCCCACCACCACACAACTGCCTCACCCCTCACCTGCTATCTACTAACATGCTGGCTTGTTCAGTTCAAATTAACTTGGTCTTCATGTGGCATCATTGGATCCCTAGTTGAATCCATCCAAGAGATACCTACCATCTTCTGACAGGTACGTATCTGACTCCAGTCAGTGCCGCAGTTAAATTTGCCATCAAAGCATTTTCAGCAACAAGTTGACTTTGCCAATCTTTACTGCTCAACTATAATAGGGAGGAGATGATGGCCAAGTGGTGTTATCGCTAGACTATTAATCCAGAATCTCAGCTAACATTCTGGGGACCCAGGTTCGAATCTCACCACGGCAGATGGTGGAATTTCAATTAAATAAAAAATATCTGGAATTCAGATTCTACTGATGACCATGAAATGGTTGTTGGGAAAACCCATCTGGGTCACAGGTTCAGGGGTGGCACGGTGGCACAATGGTGAGCACTGCTGCCTCAAAGCGCCAGGGAGCCGGCCTTGGGTCACTGTCTGTGTAGAGTTTGCACATTCTCCCTAGGTCTGCGTGGGTCCCCTCTGCGTACTTCGATCCCCATTTTCCAAAGATGTGCAGGTGAGATTGATAGTTTATGCTAAATGTTAGGGAATAAGCAGGGTAAAAATGTGGAGTTATAGGAATAGGACCTGGGTAGGATTGTGGTCAGTGCAGACGCGATGGGCCGAATGGCCTCCTTCTGCAATAAGGGGATTCTATGATTCTATAATGTCCTTCAGGGAAGGCAATCTGTCGTCTTTATCTGGTCTGGCCGACATGTGACTCCAGAGCCACAGCAATGTGGCTGATTCTCAGCTGCCCTCTGAAATGGCTTAACAACCCATTCTGTTCAAGGGCGATGAGGGATGGGTAATAAATGCTGGCCAGCCAGCAACGCCCATTTCCCTCAAATGAATAAAAAAAGTAATGTTGTTTATTACCCAAGTAATATTGGGTTAAAATCTTTGGTCAACAGAGTGAAAAATGCATGAAAAGAATAAAAAATATATATATAATTCAAAGACAATTTTACCAGATAGAAAACTGTCCCTCTAAAAGATGTATTTATGTTGTAAATCACTCAGCTGTTTAGCAGAAATGTAAAGATGATCATTCAGCTGATGCACTGATTGTCACAATCCTTTTCCTGAGAGGAAAACATTTTTGGCAATGATTAGGGAACCACATTATTGCAGTTTCACTAAAGCCAATAAATTGTGTAATTTTCAAGACGGAACACTGTGAGTTACTTTGTCAAATGGTTCAAATCAAGAAAAATGACCCCGGCAAGCAGGCTGTTGTTGGAAGGCTGCTGTAAACACTCTGAATGGAACTCAGTAAGAGCTGTTTGGATCGGGCTCAGAGAGTCCTGGTCTGGCTGACATTGGCTGCTCGGTCCGATATCCATCAGGGTGTTTTGAATGGACATAATTCACCAAATTATTCTGGCAAGCAGAGGTCGTGTAGAAATCGGACAATGATTATTCAGACGAGCTAACTTCCTTCAGGGGTAAAGGCATTGATTTTTTTCTTGGCACAGTCCTGCTTGCACGTATCAGATTAATGGCTTCTGATAAAGGAAGGGCAACTTTATTGGAGGCAATTTCAGAGGGATAATATCGGCAGCTGAAGCTCTGACCTTTTGGAAAATACGGCAAAAGTAAAAAGCAGTTTCTTCAATTTTTAACTTGTCACTATAACACGGTGTATAACGGTATAACTCAGCTTCTCAAGTCCCGGCAACATCCTTGTGAACCTTCTCTGCACTCTTTCAATCTTATTTACATCCTTCCTGTAACTAGGTGACCAAAACTGTACACAATACTCCAAATTCGGCCTCACCAATGCCTTATATAACCTTACCATAACACTCCAACTTTTATACTCGATACTCCGATTTATAAAGGCCAATGTACCAAAGGCACTCTTTACGACCCTATCCACCTGTGACGTCACTTTTAGGGAATTCTGTACCTGTATTCCCAGATCCCTCTGTTCAACTGCACTCTTCAGAGTCCTACCATTTATCCTGTACGTTCTTCTTTGGTTTGTCCTTCCAAAGTGCAATATCTCACACTTGTCTGCGTTAAATTCCATTTGCCATTTTTCAGCCCATTTTTCTAGTTGGTCCAAATCCCTCTGCAAGCTTTGAAAACCTTCCTCACTGTCCACTACACCTCCAATCTTTGTATCTTTGTATCCCTTGTTGGATCCTCTACATATTGACCTAAGAAGGTTTCCTGTATACATTTTAAGAACTCTACTTCATCTGCGCCCTTAACATGATGCCTATCCCAATTAATGTTGGGAAAGTTGAAATCACCTAATATAATTACCCTCATTATTATTACACCTCTCTGCGAATTGCACACATATTTGCTCTTCAATTTCCCGCTATCTGGGGGTCTATAATAAACACCAAGCAATGTAGCTGTCCCTTTTTTATTCCTAAGCTCTACCCACAAAGCTTCATTTGATGCCCCCTCGAAGATATCACCTCTCCTTATTGCAGTAACTGCCTCCTTAACTAATAATGCAATGCCTCCTCCTCTGTTACCCCCTCTTCTGCCTTGCCTGAAGATTCTATATCCTGGGATGTTGAGCTGCCAATCCTGCCCCTCACTCAACCACATCTCTGTGATGGCTATTATATCATAATTACACATGTCAATCCTCGCTCTAAACTCATCCGTTTTACCTTTAATACCCCTGGCATTAAAGTAGAGGCCCTCCAGCCTTGTCTTACTCCCTTGAAACTTTCCACCGCTGTATTCCCTCTGACCTGATTGCTTTTCTAAGTTATACTGTGTCCCTATTCTTCTAACAGTCTGGATCCCCTTCCCCTGCCAAACTAGTTTAAACTCTTCCCAACAACACTAGCAAACCCGCCAGCAAGGATGTTAGTCCCGCTCTGGTTCAGATGTAGACCATACCGCTTGTACAGGTCCCATCTTCCCCAAAAACGGGGAAGTAGTCCAGGAATCTAAAACCCTCCCTCCTGTACCAACTCTTAAGCCACACGTTCATCTGTGCTATTCTAATATTTCTGTACTTTCTGTACAGATTCTGTAAATCTGTAGATTTAAAGATTTTCATTCTTGTTTACAATTGTTCCTCCCGATCCCTGCAACCTCTCTGCATTCCTTCAGTTCCGAACTCTTTCTTAACCTAGATTTGGATTACTCTGTCATTGACAGCCATGATGTGGAGATGCCGGCGTTGGACTGGGGTAAACACAGTAAGAAGTTTAACAACACCAGGTTAAAGTCCAACAGGTTTATTTGGTAGCAAAAGCCACACAAGCTTTCGGAGCTCTAAGCCCCTTCTTCAGGTGAGTGGGAATTCTGTTCACAAACAGAGCTTATAAAGACACAGACTCAATTTACATGAATAATGGTTGGAATGCGAATACTTACAACTAATCAAGTCTTTAAGAAACAAAACAATGTGAGTGGAGAGAGCATCAAGACAGGCTAAAAAGATGTGTAGTGTCTCCAGACAAGACAGCCAGTGAAACTCTGCAGGTCCACGCAACTGTGGGAGTTACAAATCGTGTGACATGAACCCAATATCCCGGTTGAGGCCATCCTCGTGTGTGCGGAACTTGGCTATCAGTTTCTGCTCAGCGACTCTGCGCTGTCGTGTGTCGCGAAGGCCGCCTTGGAGAACGCTTACCCGAATATCAGAGGCCGAATGCCTGTGACCGCTGAAGTGCTCCCCAACAGGAAGAGAACAGTCTTGCCTGGTGATTGTCGAGCGGTGTTCATTCATCCGTTGTCACAGCGTCTGCATAGTTTCCCCAATGTACCATGCCTTGGGACATCCTTTCTTGCAGCGTATCAGGTAGACAACGTTGGCCGAATTGCAAGAGTATGTACCGTGTACCTGGTGGATGGTGCTCTCACGTGAGATGATGGCATCTGTGTCGATGATCCGGCACGTCTTGCAGAGGTTGCTGTGGCAGGGTTGTGTGGTGTCATGGTCACTGTTCTCCTGAAGGCTGGGTAGTTTGCTGCGGACAATGGTCTGTTTGAGGTTGTGCGGTTGTTTGAAGGCAAGAAGTCGGGGTGTGGGGGTGGCCTTGGCGAGATGTTCGTCTTCATCAATGACATGTTGAAGGCTCCGGAGGAGATGCCGTAGCTTCTCCGCTCCGGGGAAGTACTGGACAACGAAGGGTACTCTGTCCACTGTGTCCCGTGTTTGTCTTCTGAGGAGGTCGGTGCGGTTTTTCGCTGTGGCGCGTTGGAACTGTTGATCAATGAGTCGAGCGCCATATCCTGTTCTTATGAAGGCATCTTTCAGCGTCTGGAGGTGTCTGTTGTGATCCTCCTCATCCGAGCAGATCCTGTGTATACGGAGGGCTTGTCCGTAGGGGATGGCTTCTTTAACGTGTTTAGGGTGGAAGCTGGAGAAGCGGAGCATCGTGAGGTTATCCGTGGGCTTGCGGTACAGTGAGGTGCTGCGGTGACCGTCCTTAATGGAGATGCGTGTGTCCAAGAATGCAACCGATTCCGGAGAGTAGTCTATGGTGAGCCTGATGGTGGGATGGAACTTGTTGATGTCATCATAGAGTTGTTTCAGTGATTGTTCACCATGAGTCCAAAGGAAGAAAATGTCATCGATGTATCTAGTGTATAGCATCGGTTGAAGATCCCGTGCGGTGAAGAAGTCTTGTTCGAACCTGTGCATGAAGATGTTGGCATATTGAGGTGCGAATTTGGTCCCCATGGCTGTTCCGTGTGTCTGGATGAAGAACTGGTTGTTGAAGGTGAAGATATTGTGGTCCAGGATGAAGCGGATGAGATGTAAAATTGCATCTGGAAACTGGCAGTTGTTGGCGCTGAGCACTGAGGCTGTTGCAGCAATGCCATCGTCATGGGGGATGCTGGTGTAGAGTGCTGAGACATCCATTGTGACGAGGAGCGCTCCTGGTTCAACTGCTCCATGTGTGCCGAGTTTCTGTAGGAAGTCCGTCGTGTCGCGACAAAAGCTGGGGGTTCTTTGTACAATGGGTTTCAGGATGCCCTCGACATAGCCGGAGAGGTTCTCGCACAGGGTCCCATTGCCCGATATGATGGGACGGCCGGGTGTGTTTGCCTTGTGTATCTTCGGGAGGCAGTAGAGATCTCCAAGGCGGGGAGTACGTGGGATCAGAGCACGGAGGGTGTTCTGAAGGTCCGGATCAAAGGTCTTGATCAGAGTGTTGAGTTGACGGGTGTGTTCTTTGGTCGGATCTGCAGGTAACTGTCTGTAGTGTTCCTCGTTGTTGAGTTGTCGGTACACCTCTTTGCAGTAATCCGTTCTGTTCAGTATGACGATGGCCCCTCCTTTGTCTTACCTTGTATTTACCTTACCTTACCTTCCTTTGCCTTGTATACACAGAAGAGTTCAGAAGAGTGAGAGGGGATCTCATAGGAACTTATAAAATTCTAACAGTGTTAGACAGGGTCGATTCAGAAAGGATGTTCTTGATGGTTGGGGAGTTTCAGAACTAGGAGTCATAGTTTGAAGACCTTTTAGAACTGCGGTGAGGAGAAATTTCCCCTCCCAGTAGGTGGTGAATGTGTGGAATTCACTACCACAGATTGAGGCCAAAACATTGAGTGATTTGAAGAAGAAATTAGATATAGCTCTTCGGGCTAAAGGGATCAAGGGATATTGGGGGGGTGGGGGGGGGGGGGTATCAGGATATTGAATTTGTTGATCAGCCATGATCAAAATGAATGGTGGAGCAGGTTTGAAGGGCCGAATGGTCGACTCCTGCTTCTAGTTTCTAAGTTGTTGTTGAAGAAAAACATAAGAGTTTGGGATTGAAATTGCATTCGACCTGAAATGTGAATCACTGCTGCCCGCTGCAGGCTTTCTCCAGATTCCCACTTGGAGTCCACAGTCCTCAGGCTAACATGCCTGAGGCTCAAGTTCCGTCACACCTCAGGCCTCTGCATTCAGACACCCACTCACTGCACTGGCTAATCAATGCTGAAAACAGATCAAGACATATATCACTCTCCTGACACTTGCCCTCAGCAACCTAACAACCTAAGATGCCCTCGGTATTGACTCATTTGTTTGAAATAAATTTGCAAGCAGCCAACATAATCAAGGACCCCACGCATCCTAGACATAGTCTCTTCCACCTTCTTCTGTCAGGAGAAAGATACAAAAGTCAGGTCACATACCAACCCACTCAAAAACAGCTTCATCCCTGCTGCCATCAGACTTATGAATGGACCTACCATATATTAAATTGATCTTTCTCTACACCCTAGCTATGACTATAACGCTGCGTTCTGCACCCTCTCCTTTCCTTCTCTCCTATATACTCTATGAATGGTATGTTTTGTCTATATAGCACGCAAAAAAAAACTTTTCACTGTATCCCAATACAGCGTGACAATAATAAATGAAATGGAAAATTGTAGAGACTGTATGAAAATAATATCAGTCAGAGATCAGGCAAGGTTGAATATTTAGTAAATTTAAGACTACTTTCGACAATGTGTCCTCACTTCTTTGTGCTGGGGCTTTGGGACATTCCCATCCCCGCTGCAACTTGCCTCATTGACACAATGATTTGGGAGGCTCAGTAACGAGCTGCAATAGCAGTGATGTCACAACTGAAAGCAACCCCCCCCCACTCCACACTTTGAGGTAATATTTGTGCCACGGAAGTGCCAGACAATGACTATCTCCAACAAGAGAGAATCTAACCATTGACATTCAATAGCGTTGCCATTGCTGAATCCCCCACTATCAACATCCTGGGGGTTACCATTGACCAGAAACTGAACTGAACGAGCCATATATATACTGTAGCTATATGGGTGGATCAGAGGCTAGGACTCCTAGCAAATAACACCACCATCCGTGAGGCACAAGTCAGGAGTGTGATGGAATACTCCCCACTTGACTGTATGGGTGCAGCTCCAACAACACTCAAGAAGCTTGACACCATCCAGGAAAAAGCAGCCCGTTTGATTGATACCCCTTCCACAAACATCCACTTCCTCTACCATCAATGCACAGTAGCAGCAGTGTGTACTATCTACAAGATGCACTACAGCAATTCACCAAACTTCCTTAGGCAGCACCTTCCAAAGCCATGACCACTACCATCTGGAAGGATAGGGCAGCAGATACCTGGGGACACCACCACCAGGAGGTTTCCCTCCAAGTTACTCACCATCCTTCACTGTCACTGTGTCAAAATCCGAAAACACCATTGTTAACAGCACTTTGGGTGTACTTACACTACAGGGACAACAGTGGTTCAAGAAGGCAACTCACCATTACCTTTGCAAGGGTAATTAGGGATGGGCAGGAAATGCTGGGATCGTGAGCGACGCCAATATCATTTGAATGATTAAAACAAGGTCGAGCTTAAGTTCAGTGATTTGCACCAATTTTAAATGTGTCTGTTTTCTGTTTCTAATTCTAGGTCCCCACCCCCACCCTCCAAACCCCATGTAATCTCATCCCCTGACACTGCTCACTGTCCCCGCACTGTTCATCCCCACCCGAACCCCTGCCACTGCTCACCACCCTCCAAGTGTTCACCCACTCCCAATCCAAAAGAGTGTTTCTGTGCATGGTACATTGTGCACTGCTCGAAAGAAAGACACCTCTCTTATTTCTCCTTTATTCAAAATGTAATAATCTGTGCATACCACAAAAAAAATTGCATTTGTTAATGATGCTGCATTGTGATCTTGTGATCTTAATGTAAGCTGTGTCTCAGTAAAGCTTGATAGAAAATGCATGCCATTGCAACCCTGGGATGGATTATGTTTCACCTTCGTGTAAGGGCAAATCCAGACTCAGTTAATGAGAGAAATTACCCTCATAGAAGGCAGCTTTGAATGGTTAAATGCCACCAATATATTCTGAAGAAGGGTTAAGTGCAAGAGTGAGACAATACTTTAACCACTACCAAACAATATTCAACTTTTAAAAATGTATTTGTTTCACAGGATGTTGGCATCACTGGCTTTGCTAGCATTTATTTCTCATCCATAACTGCCCTTGAGAAGGTGAGTTGCCTTCTGGAACTGCTGCAGCCCACGTGAAGTAGGTATACCCACAGTGCTGTTCGGAAGCAGATTCCCAGACTTTTACCCAGCAACTGTGAAGGGACGGCGATATGATTCCAAATCAGGTTGGTGTGTGGCTTAGAGAGGACCTTGCAAGTCGTGGTGTTCTCATGCATCTCCTGCCTTTGTCCACGTATGTGGTAAAGGTTATGGGTTTGGAAGGTGCTGTCAAAGAAGCCTTCATGAGTTGCTGCAGCACATGTTGTTGATGGTACATAGGGGAGGCGATGGCCTAGTGGTATTCTTGCCAGACTATTAATCCAGGAATTCAGCTAATGTTCTGGGGACCTGCGTTCGAATCCCACCACGGCAGCTGGTGGAATCTGAATTCATTAAAAAATATCTGGAATTAAGAATCTACTGATGACCATGAAACCATTGCCAATTATCGGAAAACCCATCTGGTTCACTAATGCCCTTTAGGGAAGGAAATCTGCGTTGTTACCTGGTCTGGCCTACATGTAACTCCAGAGCCACAGCAACATGGTTGACTCTCAACTGCCTTCTGACCAAGTGCAACTGTGGATAGGCAATAGATGCTGGCCAGCCAGCGACATCCATGTCCCACGAATGAATAAAAAAAACACACTGGGTGGAATTTTACCATCCTGCCTACCACGGGAACTGGAGCGGGCAGGACACGGACTATGCAAAGGTCCATTGACCTCGAGTGGGATTTTCAGACCTTGCAGCAAGCGCAGCTGGAACATCCTGCCCAGTGTGTGTCAGTGGTGAAATGCACAAGTCCCGTACACTTGTGCTTGCAACACACGGTCACACACACATGATCATATGCATAGATCTTCACTGGGGTGACACGGTAGCACAGTGGTTAGCACTGCTGCTTCACAGCGCCAGGGATCTGGGTTCGATTCCCGGCCTCGGGTCACTGTCTGTGTGGAGTCTGCACACTCTCTCCGTGTCAATGTGGGTTTTCTCCAGGTGCTCTGGTTTCCTCCCACATTCTGAAGGACGTGCTGGTTAGGTGCATTACCATGAACAGGTGCCAGAGTGCGTGGCGACTCGGGAAATTTCACAGTAACTTCATTGCAGTGTTAATGTAAGCCTTACTTGTGACTAATAAATAAACTTTAACTTTAGCAAGTGACCCCAGCGAGATAGCTAAAGAACGAGTGTAGACTTCTGATAAGGTCTTCAAGGGATCAATTGCTTCAACCACCACGACAGCATTATGGAATTGAATGCATAGAGCCATAGCAGACAGCAGCAGCGCTGAACAAAGTCGAAGCATTTGTCGTTTTGAGTTCAGCACTGCTGAGTTACAATGTGAACTCACCTACATTACAATCCGATGCTTCCTTTGGAAAGATAAATAAACAATCAAAGTTGGCAAAAACTTTATTTTGGTAAATAAAGTTATGCACATTCTATGACGTCTACATTTTGCTCCAAGTGCTTTTTTTTATGAGATCTTCTCAAACACGGCACTTTGAGAAAGGAAATACTTAGGGGTCAAAGTCTATTCTCCTAAAGAATATACATGATTGCATTGAATTATAATCAAGCTGCAATCCAAATCAAGGCTTTCTGTCCATGGACACTGAGAATGATTATTCCTTGTAGTTTTCCTAAAAGAGAAAATTTTGGCAACAGACACCTCTGCTTTCAGATAAATTATGATGCAGACTGATGTTGCCTAATTTTGAGGGCTTTCTCTTGTGCCTGTACAAATGTTGCTTCGTCAGAAATTCAAAAGCCAAAAATGAGCAGATGCTTTATCAGAATGGAAGAGAATTCAGAGTGGGCTTGGTAATCTGCACAAATTACTTAGAGCAGCTACACTGATATATGCACTTCTCTGAAACTGAAGTATTGGGAATTAACCTGTCTTTCAGTGTCAAAAAAAATGAACTTTCCTGTTCTGCAGTTAACCTGCACTGGGAGCTTATTAAAGATAGGAAGTGAAGCATTATATGGACTTCAGGCACTGTATTGGTGCAATGCAGAATAGCTTTGCTGCAAAGGTTTCGTTGGATGATATTAAAAACTTATGGCCGGAACTGTACCGCCCTGCCTGCCACGGGCGAGGGGTGGACCATGGAAAGGTCCCTTAACCTCGGGCAGGATTTTACAGTTTCAGAATGAACAAGGCTGTAAAATCCCGCCCGCATGCCAGAAGTTTACCACCTCGCCCACCTGAGGGTCATAAGATCCCCCCCGAGGCAAACGGAGAATGCCGTTCTGCAAGCCTCGCCTGCCCCGATTCAGAGAGGGGCGAAGCAGTGAAATTCCAGTCATCTGTTTTCGTTGCAGTTGAAGTCAGTATGCTGTAAAGAAGGTACTGAATTGTCAAGCTCACTGTTGATCGTGGTATAATCATGCTTAAACTACCACAGAAACTTACACTTGCTGGGGGGAATATTCTGGCTGTTCACACTGGCGGGATTCTCTGGTCCCGCTGCAGTGAATGGAGATTTGGCTGAGCGCCAAATTCTCAGTCCTCGCTGGCAGTGGCAGCGGGGTATGAATGGCTGGCAAGATCGCGCCCATAGTCTTAAATGTAGAAAATTTCCAAAAACCCTTTGCAGAAATGCAGACTTGGTACTGAGCCAAGAGGAGCTGTGTAGAGGTGTGAGCAAATATTTGGTCAGAGGTAAGCTTTAAGGAGAGTCCTAAAGATGGAGAAGGAGAGAGGCAGGGCGATTTGTGGGGCGAGTTTCAGAGCTTAGAGCCAAGACAACTGAAGTAAGTGGAAAACAAAAATAAAAACAGAAAGTTCAGACCTGCTCCATAAAACACATTCCCCCAGCACACTGGCCACCTCCCTAAATTAACTACACCCAGCCTGGCCAAGACCCCTGACTTTTCTCACACCAGGATCCATTGGGCTTTCTTCTTGAGTCTTTTTGCAGTCCAGGCAATGGCCACTAATGACCGCTGGAGCTGCCATCTAATTGGATTGGCTGGCAGAACCCAAGGGTGAGGGACTTGCTCCCCGGTGAGGAATGGAAATCTCGCTGGCAGCCTATCTAGCCTGCCGCAACAGCACCTTATTGGCTGCGGGATGGGCTAGAATAGAGCAAGTTGGCTCCATGCCCTCTTTGGTTCTGGATTTGTGGGGGGGTGAGGGGGTATAGGGTGAGCCACCTGTCCCCTTGTTCTTTGTCGCCCTGTGTTCCAAGAAAAGCCAAAAAGAAACCCCCAAGAACAAAATTTGTTTGGATGTCCATCGGGTAATATTTAGCACCAAAATTGATCGTGGGGATTTTATTTTTCAAAATAACTTTCTTTATAGTAAGTGGGATCAGATTCCCTTGGCCATTCTCCCTGACCTTGGAGAGGGGTGTTGAAGCTGGGTTTCATAGAATCATAGAAACACTACAGTACAGAAAGAGGCCATTCTGCCCATCGAGTCTACACCGACCACAATCCCACCCAGGCCCTACCCCCATATCCTACCCACTAATCCCTCTAATCTAAGCATCTCAGCACATTAGGGGGCAATTTTAGCATGGCCAATCAACCTGACCCGCACATCTTTGGACTGTGGGAGGAAACCGGAGCACCCGGAAGAAACCCACGCAGACACGAGGAGAATGTGCAAATTCCACACAGACAGTGACCCAAGCCGGGAATCGAACGCAGGTCCCTGGAGCTGTGAAGCAGCAGTGCTAACCACAGTGCCACCGCGCCGCCCACTTCCTATCCCAGGGTTTCCTAGGATAGGAAGTGGCTGGCCCTGAACCTGACCCTCTCTATCACTGGCCTTTATCACAGCGAAAGCTGGGCCCTTTACAAGCGTATGTCGGAAATTTCTATTCAGATTGGCGGGGAGTGGAGGTGGTGGGGGAGGCGGATGCAGTAATTACAGTCTGGTGGAATAGCTGAGGGAATTCAACCTGTACGGATGTTGGTTCTTTACGAAGGCAAGGATTCAATTTCACGGCAAATTTAAATGCACTCGCAGCAATTAACTTGACCACAAAGGGACTAAGTGTCCCTGACTGGAAGCAACTCAAACATTTATTGAGTCCTTCTGCACACAAAATTGGCGCAATCATAACAGATAGCAATTTTATGAACACTGTTCAAGGATTAGAACAATTATTTAACATTTATTGCCCCATTGCAAAACTTTGGGTTCTTTTTGTCATGTTGAAGCTTTCAGATGTTTGGCAGGCAGCATTCAAGTGTCATTACAGCACATTATTTACCCATTTTGAATAATATAAAGTGATTTCTGCCTGTGCTTCTCCTTAAATTGCTTTAACTTTTAAAAAGGATGATGAGCCACATCGATTAGACACAGAGCCAGGCTCTGCTAGATTGTCATCACCTCAAAATGTTTTAACAACCAGGATAACTCACTTATACAATGGCTTGATCTGTGTAAAAAAAAACTGAGTTCTAAATAAAAGAGACAGAGACTGCTATTGAAAGGTTATATTCGGCATTGGTGAACATGTGACATGAAGATGCTTGATAATAATCGCTAAAGCTGCTTGTAGTCAGAAGAATTTTATTCCACTTGAGGTGTTTGCGCTGTACTACTTTTCCCTGTGAAAAATTACCATTACATCTGCGAACGACTGCAATAAATGAATTCATTGGATCTCCAGTGCAGGAGGAGGCCATTTGGCCCAACGAGTCTGCACCGACAACAATCCCACACAGTCCCTATCCCCGTAACCCTACATATTTACAGTCCTAACTCCCCTGACACTAAGGAGCAATTTAGCATGGCCAATCAACCTAACTCGCACATCTTTGGAGTGTGGGAGGAAACCCACACAGACACAAGAAGAATGTACAAACTCCGCACAGACAGTGACCCAAGCCGGGATTCGAACCCCTGGACCCTGGCGCTGTGAGTCAGCAGCGCTAATCACTGCGCCGCCCCATTTTTAACTGAATGTTCATTACCAGTAATGTTCCAAGCTTTTGTCACTCATCTCTTGACGTCTGAATTGGAGGGAATGAGCAAAAAGGAGAGGCTGGACAAACTGGGATTTTTTTTTCTCTTTGGAGTGGTGGAGGCTGAGGGAAGATCTGACAGAAGTCGATAAAATTATGAGAGGCATAGATAGGGTTGACTGTCGCAGAGTTGAAATGTCTAATACGAGGAGGCATGCATGTAAGGTGAGAGGGGGAAAGTTCAAAGGAGATGTGAGGGGCAAGTTTTTTACACAGAGAGTGGTAGGTGTCTGGAACACGCTGCCAGGGGTGGTGGTGCAGGCAGATATGATAGGGGCATTTAAGTGGCGATTATATTAACACATGAATATGCACGAAATAGAGGGATATGGACCAAGGGCAGGCAGAAGGGATTAGTTTAATTTGGCGTTATGTTCGGCACAACATCGTGGGCTGAAGGGGCTGTTCCTGTGCTGTACTGTGTTCTATGTTCTTTCTGCTCACGGCTTCACCTTTCTTTACCGGTGTGACCATCCCCTCCAGTCCTGTGTTCTTAACTAAGAACCAACTGGCAGCCCATGAGGTAATTATGTCTCATCAATGGTTCAAGGCATTTGTTTTCATAGAATAGAATCCCTACAATGCAGACTGAGTCCATTCGGCCCATTGAGCCTGCGCCGACTACAATCCCATCCAGGCGCTATTCCCGCAACCCCACACATTTGTCTCGCTAATCCCCCTGACACGAGAGTCAATTTGGCCTGGCCAATCAAACTAACCCACACATCTTTGGACTGTGGAAAGAAAGCGGAGCACCCGGAGGAAACCCACGCAGACATGGGGAGAACGTGCAAACTCCACACAGACAGTGCCCCGAGGCCGGAATTGAACCCAGGTCCCTGACGCTGTGAGGCAGCAGCGCTAACCACTGTGCAACCGTGCCACCCTAATTTAAAAGAACACTCTGTAGTCCATCCAATCAATTGCCCTCTTCTGGCTTTCTGCTAGCCTTAAAGCAGGGACAATCAAGAAATAATGCTAATGATACCAAGCATAAATCCCAAAATTCTGAAGAAGAAAAGATTGCGAGGAAGAATCATAACCAGAACTGACTGCTCCTTTTTCATCGGGATGCTTTGCACAAACCTGATGTTTAAACAGATCCTCAGGTCAATGTGTAGGTTAGGGGGATTAGTGGGGTAAATGCATGGGGTTATGGGGATAGGGTGGGGGATGGGCCTGGGTGAGATGCTGAGTCGGTGCAGACTTGATGAGCCATAAGGCCTTTTCTGCACTGTATGATTAGAACATAGAACATAGAACATTACAGCGCAGTACAGGCCCTTCGGCCCTCGATGTTGCGCCGACCAGTGGAACCAATCTAAAGCCCTTCTAATCTACACTATTCCAATATCATCCATATGTTTATCCAATAACCATTTGAATGCTCTTAATGTTGACGAGTCCACTACTGCTGCAGGCAGGGCATTCCACGCCCTTACTACTCTCTGAGTAAAGAACCTACCTCTAACATCTGTCCTATATCTCTTACCCCTCAATTTAAAGCTATGTCCCCTCGTGCTAGCCATCACCATCCGAGGAAAAAGGCTCTCACTATCCACCCTATCTAATCCTCTGATCATCTTGTATGCCTCTATTAAGTCACCTCTTAACCTTCTTCTAACGAAAACAACCTCAAGCCCCTCAGCCTTTCCTCATACGATTTTCCCACCATACCAGGCAACATCCTGGTAAATCTCCTCTGCACGCTTTCCAACACTTCCACATCTTTCCTATAATACGGCGACCAGAACTGTACGCAATACTCCAAATTCAGCCGCACCAGAGTTTTGTACAGTTGCAGCATGACCTCCCGGCTCCGAAACTCAATCCCTCTACCAATAAAAGCTAACACACCGTACGCCTTCTTAACAACCCTATCAACCTGGGTGCCAACTTTCAGTGATCTATGCACATGGACACCCAGATCCCTCTGTTCATTCACACTACCAAGTATCTTACCATTAGCCCAGTACTCTGTATTTCTGTTACTCCTTCCAAAGTGAATCACCTCACACTTTTCCGCATTAAACTCCATTTGCCACCTCTCAGCCCAGCTCTGCAGCTTATCTATGTCCCTCTGTAACCTGCCACTTCCCTCCGCACTGTCTACAACTCCATCGACTTTAGTGTCATCCGCAAATTTACTAATCCATCCTTCCACGCCCTCATCCAGGTCATTAACAAAAATGATAAACAGCAGTGGCCCCAAAACAGATCCTTGCGGTACACCACTAGTAACTGAACTCCAGGATGAATATTTCCCATCAACCACCACCCTCTGTTTTCATACAGCTTGCCAATTCCTGATCCAAACCACTAAATCACCCTCAATCACATGTGTCCATATTTTCTGCAAAAGCTTACCGTGGGGAACCTTATCAAATGCTTTGCTGAAATCCATATATGCCACATCAACCGCTTTACCCTCATCCACCTCTTTGGTCACCTTCTCAAAGAACTCAATAAGGTTTGTGAGGCACGACCTACCCTTCACAAAACCGTGCTGACTATCCCGAATCAAATTATTCCTTTCTAGGTGATTATAAATCCTATCTCTTATAATCCTTTCCAATACTTTGCCCACAACAGAAGTAAGGCTCACCAGTCTATAATTACCAGGGTTGTCCCTACTCCCCTTCTTGAACAAGGGGACAACATTTGTTATTTTCCAGTCTTCTGGCACTGTTCCTGTCGACAATGACGACACAAAGATAAAAGCCAAAGGCTCTGCAATCTCCTCCCTAGCCTCCCAGAGAATCCTAGGATAAATCCCATCCGGCCCAGGGGACTTATCTATTTTTACCCTTTCCAGAATTGCTAACACCTCCTCCTTATGAACATCAATCCCATCCAGTCCAACAGCCTGCATCTCAGTACTCCCCTCAACAACACTGTCCCTGTCCAGTGTGAATACTGACGAAAAATATTCATTTAGCGCCTCTCCTATCCCTTCAGACTCCACGCACAACTTCCCACTACTGTCCTTGACTGGCCCTAATCTTACCCGAGTCATTCTTTTACTCCTGACATACCTATAGAAAGCTTTAGGATTTTCCTTGATCCTACCTGCCAAAGACTTCTCATGTCCCCTCCTGGCTTTTCTTAACTCTTTCTTTAGGTTCTTCCTGGCTAACTTGTAACTCTCAAGTGCCCTAACTGAGCCTTCACATCTCATTTTAACATAAGTCTCCTTCTTCCTCTTCACAAGAGATTCAACCTCCTTAGTAAACCACGGTTCCCTCACACGTCTGCTTCCTCCCTGCCTGACAGGTACATATTTATCAAGGACGCGTAATAGCTGTTCCTTGAACAAGTTCCACATTACAATTGTGCCCATCCCCCGCAGTTTCCTTCCCCAACCTATGCCTGCTAGATCTCGCCTAATTGCATCATAATTTCCTTTCCCCCAGCTATGACTCTTGCCCTTTGGTATATACCTATCCTTTTCCATTGCTAAGGTAAACGTGATTCTCTGGTTCAATACCTCATCTAAAGGGTGGCACATCGAAAATGCACTGAAGTGCCAGCCTGGATTAGAGAGTAAGTTCTTAAAGTGGAACTTGAATCTATAAAACTCTGACTCAAAGGCACGACTAATGTGAATGAGTTAAGCAAGCTCTACAGATAGAAACAAAGGCCGGAATTCTCCGACATCGCCCACGGCTGGGATTATCCGGTTCCGCTGCTGCGAACAGGGATTCGGCTGACCGCTAAATTCTCCATTCCCGCTGCCAAAGGTACCAGGGCGTGCAAAACTGGAGAATTCCGGCTATATTTTTCATTACCCAATTGAAGGGTACGGAGGCGTTTCTGAAACTGATTCAACTGTGGCTTTATGCTGGTTCTAGTCTGGTTCAACACTCCAATCAAGGGAAAACAACAATTATGTCTTAAGAACTTATTTTTGAAATCAGGGATTTCTTTTTGAGTAACAACCAAGAAGACAAGAATGTTTAAGTAACAATCAACATGGCACAGAATCAGCTGAGCACTGACACATGTTAAAATTTGGAATTAATTTGCACTTTTTCCTGTCCCATGCAACAGGCAATGAGCATCACTTCACACAGACTTTAGTGTATTGGTGGCACTGGTGTAAAAGTCACAGCTGTGATTCTAGGGCCAAAAAGTAGCAACGTCTAAGTTCAGTCACTTCACTACGATTGTAGGTCATAAAATAGTCACGGTCCAAAGATGTGCAGGTTTGGTTGATTGGCCATGCCATATTTGCCCCTTAATCTCCCAAAATGTGTAGGTTGGGGGGATTAATGGGGTAAATGCATAAGGTTGTGGGGATAGGGCACAGGGTGGGCCTGGGTGAGATGCTGAGTCAGTGCAGACTTGATGGGCCGAATGGCCTCCTTCTATCGAATCATAGAATCCCACAGTGCAGAAGGAGGCCATTCGGCCCATCAAATCTGCACTGACCACAATCCCACCCTGGCCCTATCCCCATAACCCCATATATTTACCCCAGCTAACACTAAGGGGCAATTTAGCATTGCCAATCCACCTAACCCGCACATCTTTGGACTATGATTCTATGAAATGGGCACAATTTGTTCATGATAGGCACACATTAAGTGCTTGACTTACCAATTAGAAAGGGAATTATGATGAATGTCTGACTGGAACCCACGAGTTCATATTATATATTTTTTCTGAAGTTGCTTTCTCTGCATAATTTCGACGCAACCACTGCAATTTCCCAATCGCCCAAGGCTTCAAATTTAATTTAAGTCGTTAATAATGCATTCATGAACCCTGACAAGACTATGTGCATCACTTCTTTTGGACTCTAACAATCTCTTGATCAACCTGGCAATTTATCCTTGAATCAAAGAAGGTCATACAATCTCACATGAATTTTAAGAAGCAGAGCTGGGTTAGTGATCCCTCAGCCGTAGGCTGCTGTCCGAGATAAACTGAACTCCCGCGCAACAGACTCAAAGTTCTCTCCTGATAGATGTTGCTGCAACCTGGGACTAATTAAGATATTTTCTCTCTGGCAGACTGATAAAATCTGAAATTATTAGTGGCCAATTTGCAGACTACATCTCGTCTTTGCACATCTCTCTTATGGCTTCCTGCAGAGATTTTATCATCTAGCCAGAAAATATTTCATCAAAACATCTCTGAGGCTTTACTTAAGTGGACCGGATTTCCCATTTTCTATGAACTGGGTTTCCCCTGAGTGAGGTTTGATTCCTATTTCCCCATCCACAGTCTGGCGATTGGAGTCAAGGTGTGGAGAGATAGATGATGTTGCTGAGGCAGATGTAGGTAGTTGGGGTGATGGAGAAGATTACAGGGGACAAGAGGTTGACGTTGCAAATAACTTGGTTCACCCTGACACAGGGGACCAAGGGAAGGATGGAGATTAGAGACCAGGGAAAGGAACTTATGGTGGGAGCTTAAGTCATCCCATTGTTTAATTGGAGGGAATTGCAGTTCGACCAAGAATAGAACTCCAACTCGGAACATTAACATACAGAGGGATCTGGGCATGTAGTTCCCTAAAAGTGGCAACACAGGTGTCCAAGGTGATTAAGAAGGCATATGCTTGCCTTCAGCGGCCAGAACATTGAGTACAAGAATTGGCAAATCATGTTGCAGCTGTATAAAACCTTGGTTAGGCCACATTTGGAGTATTGCGTGCAGCTCTGCTTGGCACTCTATCAGAAGGACATAGAGGTTTGCAGAGAATGCAAAGAAGATTCCCCAGGATGTTGCCTAGTCTTAAGGGCTTTGACTATGAGGAGAGGTTGAATAAACTAGAACTTTTTTTCCACTGGAAAGATGGAGGCTGATAGAGGTCTACAAAATTATGAGGGGTATAGGTAAGGTGTATAGTCAGAGGCTTTTTCCCAGGGTGCAAGTGTCAGTTACAAGGGGGCACAGGTTCAAGGTGAGAGGGGGAAAGTTTAAGGGAAATGTGCGGGGGATGTTTTTCACGCAGAGAGTGGTGGGTGCCTGGAATGCTCTGCCAGAAGAGGTGGTGGAAGCAGATACATTAGGAACAGTTAATAGGGAGGGAATAGAGGGATACGGACCGAGTAAGGGCAGAAGGTTTTTTTTGTAGTTTAGTTAGGGCATTATGATTGGCACAGGCTTGGCGGGCCGAAGGGCCTGTTCCTGTGCTGTATTTTTCTTTGTTCTTTGTTCTGGCAATCTGTCAGCATTGCGGCAGTGGAGGGCTTCAGCGAGGTGGAGGTGGATTAGAACTGAGTATCATTAGCTTACACAAGAAGTCTGATGCCAGGCCTTTGGATGTCATAGACAGCAGCATGCCAATTAGGAATATGAGGGAACCAAGAATACAGGTAATGATAGAGTCATAGAGTCATAGATGTTTACAGCATGGAAACAGGCCCTTCGGCCCAACTTGTCCATGCTGCCCTTATTTTTTTTTTAAAACCCCGAAGCTAATCCCAATTGCCCGCATTTGGCCCATAGCCCTCTATACCCATCGTACCCATGTAACTATCTAAATGCTTTCTAAAAGATAAAAAAAGATACTACTACCTCTGGCAGCTTGTTCCAGACACTCACCACCCTCTGTGTGAAAACATTGCCTTTCTGGACACTTTTGTATCTCTCCCCTCTCACCTTAAACCTATGCCCTCTAGTTTTAGACTCCCCTACCTTTGGGAAAAGATATTGACGATCTACCTTGTCTATTCCCCTCATTATTTTGTAGACCTCTATAAGGTCACCACTCAGCCTCCTACGTTCCAGGGAAAAAAGTCCCAGTCTATTCAGCCTCTCCTTATAACTCAATCCATCAAGTCCCGGTAGCATCCTAGTAAATCATTTCTGCACTCTTTCTAGTTTAATAATATCCTTTCCAGAATAGGGTGACCAGAATTGCACACAGTATTCCAAGTGTGGCCTTACCAATGTCTTGTACAACTTCAACAAGGCGTCCCAACTCCTGTATTCAATGTTCTGACCGATGAAACCAAGCATGCCGAATGCCTTCTTCACCACTCTGTCCACCTGTGACTCCACTTTCAAGGAGCTATGAACATGTACCCCTAAATCTCTTTGTTCTGTAACTCTCCCCAACGCCCTACCATTAACTGAGTAAGTCCTGCCCTGGTTCAATCTACCAAAATGCATCACCTCGCATTTATCTAAATTAAACTCCATCTGCCATTCGTCAGCCCACTGGCCCAATTGATCAAGATCCCGTTGCAATTGGAGATAACTTTCCTCACTGTCCACCATGCTACCAATCTTGGTGTCATCTGCAAAGTTTCTAACCATGCCCCCTATATTCTCATCCAAATCATTGATATAAATGACAAATAATGATGCAGGAGTGAGAAGAGAAAGAAGTTAAGATTGGCATTTATACACAGTGGGAGTGATCTTACCGCCTTTCCACGCCACGTGACTGCTGCAGTGAGGTCGTAGAATTTGATGGCCAGCCAAATGTCCATTCACTGGGGCATGATGGGAAAATCGCACCGGCGTGAACAGTGGTAAGATTCCGGCCAATGTCTGAAAGCACACTACACTCAATGAAGTACATTTGAATAATGTACAACAAGCACAAGTAAAATGAAATATTTTTTGTTGTGTACTGGAGATGTGACATGCAGGAGGGACTTTGGTTAAAAATGAATGGAGCTTTATTAATGGTGTGTGATCTAGAATCATAGAATTATAGAATCCCTACAGTGCAGGAGGAAGCCATTCGGCCCATCGAGTCTGCACCAACCACAATCCCACCCAGGCCCTATTCCCATAACCCCTCATATTTTGCCCCTGTGCCCTGTGCTAATGCCCTTGACACTAGGGTCAATTTAGCATGGCCCATCGACCTAATTCGCATATTGGACTGTGGGAGGGAACTCAGAGGAAACCCACGCAGACATGGGGAGAATGTGTAAACTCCACACAGACAGTGACCCGAGGCCGGAATTGAACCTGGGTCCCTGGTGCTGTGAGGCAGCAGTGTTAACCACTGTGCCATTGTGCCACCATGCCATCTCTTCTGTGGCTGCCTCTCTGCTTCCTGCAATAGGTCAATTACATCATTCCCGATGAATACATTAATACAGCAAAGCTCCAGTGAGCCAATGGAAATAAATACACCATATGGGGATGCGTCACAAGTTAACTGTAGGGGTAGAGCAGGAATCAAATTACGTGACAACTTCAGACTTAATTAACATTTTTTTGGCTTGCCTGAAGGCGTTATTCCATTGATCTGACCACTTCCATGTCTTGTTCTGGAACAAGAGGTTATGTCATGGTTTTAGAATTGTTGCCAAGTTTGTTGCCAAATTCAACAATCCCAGGAAGGAACGTAACTGGTTAATATTCTGAGTTGCAGGCACTTCTGGATGGCCTTAATCTTAGGAGGAGATTTGAGAAGGCCAGTGGCATCAATCACATGTCTCAAACATTCAATAGAGGATTGGAAAACCTTGCAATTGTTCTTACAGACTCTCAGACCATAGTCTTCCAATTTCTGGAGAGTGGCATCCAGACTTTGACGGTTTTCTTCATCTTCTCTTCCAGTGACTAGGATGTCATCCAGATAGCACTGGACTCTGCTCAGCCCACTCAGGGTCTGATCCATTGCTCTTTGAAACAATGCAGGTGCTGATGTGATGCAAACGGCAATCTTCGGTACTGGAACAAGCCTTTATGTGTCACGATTGTCCTGTGACTTCTGGTCTACATTTATCTGCAGTAGACCTGGCTCAGGTCAATCTTGCTAAAATGTTGGCCTCCTGCCAATACTGCAGACAGGTCTTCAATGCAAGCTAGTGGATACTGCTCAGCACACAACACTGGATTTATGGTGAGCCTGGAGTCTCTGCAAATCCTTACAGGTCCATCTTTCCTGATGATTGGAACAATAGGCTTGGGTCATTCATTGATGCTGACAGGTTCCAGAACTCCAGTCTTCATCAGTTGCTCCAGGTCAGCCTCCACCTTCAACATAACAGTATAATGTACAGATCGTGCCTTTAAGCATTTTGCTTGGCTTCCATCTTCTTTTTTCAGTTAGAGTCTCATGCCCTTCACACTCCTTAATTCTCCATCAAAAACAATAGTATGCTTCTTTAAAATTTTCATGAGACCTGATTCTCCATTTGTCATCACGTTGACTTCAGCCCAGTTTAGTCGAATCTTTTCCAGCCATATAGGGCCCACCAGCTCTGGATAGTTTCCCCTCACTACGTGTAGCGATAAATCTGTTGTTTGCCCATCAAGTTGCACAGCCACATCAATGTGGCCTTTCACCTGTGTCCATCTTCAGCACTCTCCTTAATGGCTTTAAGGGAATGTGTCACAGTTTCTCATTGCAGAAAGACTTATTTTTACAGTTTATTTATTAGTGTCACAAGGAGGCTTACATTAACACTGCAATGAAGTTACTGTGAAAATCCCCTAGTCACCGCACTCCAGCACCGGTTCAGGTACACTGAGGGGGAATTTAGCATGGCCAATGCACCTAACCAGCACATCTTTCGGACTGTGGGAGGAAACCGGAGCATCTAGAGGAAACCCACGCAAACACGGGGAGAACTCCGCACAGACTGTGACCCAAGCTGGGAATCGAACCGGGGTCCCTGGTGCTGTGAGGCAGCAGTGCTAACCAGTGTGCTGCGCTAGTTTCTGACAGCAGTGAGACTGCTGCCCCAGTATCAACTTCCATCCTTACTGACTGTCCATCCAGCAGTGGAGTAATCGAGCGTCACTGTGTAGTATCAATGATAGCTAGCACATGTAGTAATAACTGCTCCTCTGTGAGATTCTTCACTCTTTTCAACCCTATTTTACATCATAGACATTTCTCCTTTTACGTAGTTTAAATGTTGTTTTGATTTATTCTCGCTTCTTCATAGCTGTCTTATTCTTCCTGCAGATATCTTCTATGTCCTTTATTTCCACAGCCTCAACATTCCATGTCCTTACACCAGCATTCAGCTGCAGAATGCCTCGGCTTTGCTCATCAGTAACAAGTACGAATCTCGATGACTTCGGGCATCGATTCAATGGACATTTTGTGTATTTGGGTATATGAACTCAATTGCAAGGCTTGCTTTGCAGCCAGTTCTACAGAAAGAATTATTTCAATGGCTTTCTGCAGAGTCAGATTACTCTCAGTTAACAGACATTTTTGTGTTGTTTCACAGCGGAGAGCACAAACAAACCTGTTCCGAATAGTGTCATTCAACACATCTCCAGAACCACAATAAGTCTTTTAAGTACTGCCATAAATTGCGTGGTTGACTTCCCCGCCCCCTCTTAGTTTCTTTTATGGAATCTAAAGTACTCTAAAATGACCAGGGACTTCGGTGAAAAATGTGCTTGCAGAATGTCCACAATCTGTTTGTACATTTTAGTGCTGGGTTTGTCAGGTTGCACTGAACCACAGAGGAGATTAAAAGGTTTTCCCCCATTATGCTCTGGAAAGTGGGCACAATAATATCTTCAGCAATTTTATTTGCCTGCGGTGTGGGGGGGAGAAGGGGCCGGGGGGGGCGGGGGGGGGGGGGGCGGCGCTGGGGGAAGAGGAGGGGATTGGGAATGGAATTCATCAGCAAAGAGAGGGAGCGGCTTTCAGAAGGCACTCCACACCCTTTCCCAATTCCTCATCCCTTGGTCACGCACTGAGTGCCTCTGAATGAGGGCCGCGTCTGGGAGCCCACAAACAGCCCCACACAGGTTTGTTTGCCATGTTGCACACATGATATCGGGGTAGGGCCTGGGTGGGATTGTGGTCGGTGCAGACTCGATGGGCCGAATGGCCTCTTTCTGTACTGTAGGGTTTCTATGATTTCTATGATGATGACAAGGAGCCCTGTCCACTACTGGATTAATATCAGGGGTGGTGGGATGAGGCCCTTATGTGGGCATGAATTGCCAATTTAAGGGTTTCAATTGGCAGCGGGGAAGGCTTTCCCATCACGGACTAAATTGGGGTGCAAATGGGAAGGTCATGGTGTCTGCACCCATTACCTTCCTGCCTGGTTCATCCCCAGCACCAAATTCAACAAGATTCTGCCCATTACAGCGATCAGAGGAAATCCTGACTAGCCATTGATTAATTAAGTAACTACAGCAGTTTTGTCAGACTCTCTGCTTCTTTGAATATAGAAATCTAGTGTAGAAATATGATTGAAAATCATTTACACTTTCCTTCATTCCAGAAATGTAATTTGACTCTAAATCTCTTGCTCCCCATTTTGAAAAGATATCTCACATGCCAGCTCCGACTAGAATCAATTTAATGTAACTTTATTTGAAATTAAGATTCATAATCCATTCCTATTGCTGGTCGCATTAGATAGCTGCTTGAATCTGCTTAATGTCATTTGCGTGAGCAAGATGTCACTGAAGCCATCTTTTTATCTGATGAAATTTTTTTGAGCATAATGAAAGTCTATGATGCCATCCTATCTTTTAAGTTGTTTATAACCTATTTTTTTGTGCGTGACGAATGTTGCCAGTGGTGGTAAATGAGTCGGACCATAATACCAGATGCATCGGTAAGGAGGAAGAAAATAACAGGAAATAGGTTATAGTCTATAAAAAGATATTGTTTAAAAAGCTGAAATTCTTATTATGAGTGATGCTTCCTTGAAGCAGCTATGCAGCTCAAGGTACAGCTGTGGCCCTCTCCTTTAAAACAGTGCATGCACGGCGACACAGAACAATTTAAAGGTACCTCATATTGAAATGAACTATTCATGCACGTCAATGAAATTTTAGAAGGATCCTTAATTATGAGCATGGGAAACTGATGAATACTGCTCTGCCCAAGACCGCAAGAAACTACAAAGGATCGTGAACGAAGGCTAGTCCATCACTCAAACTAGTCTCCCATCCATTGACACTGCCTGCACTTCCCCCTGCCTCGGAAAAAGCAGCCAGCATAATTAAGGACCCCACGCACCCCGGACATTCTCTCTTCTGCCTTCTTCCATCAAGAAAAAGATACAAAAGTCTGAGGTCACATACCAACCGACTCAAGAACAGCTTCTTCCCTGCTGCTGTCAGACTTTTGAGTGGACCTACTGTGGTGAACCATTGTTGGTTACCACCAGGAGTGCTGAGCCATGGTTTGACCAGTACTATGAGTCAGTAGATATGTTACTGTTGGGGTTAGGGTTGGGCTGTTCTACCTGTTAATATAGTCCTATGGTACACCCCAGTTAGCTCCGCCTCCTGGGAGAGGTATAAAGGTCACTGCTCTGCCTGGTGACCCTTTAGTCTGGGATTGTATATTGTATATAGTAGCCCTGTTATTGTTGGCAATAAAAGCCTTTATTTCCCGGGTACATCCTGCCTCCCGTGTGATTTATCGCGCATCACCTACCTCGCATTAAGTTGATCTTTCTCTGCACCCTAGCCATGACTGTAACACTACATTCTACACTCTCTCCTTTCCCTCTCTATGAATGGTATGCCTTGTCTTTATAGTGTGCAAGAAACAATACCTTTCACTGTATAGCAATACATGTAACAATAATAAATCAAATCAAATCAAAAAGAAGTGATAAGGCAATCCAACAAACTTCGCCACACTCAGGATGAATGGAGATTCATTACTAGACACTTCCGACCATCCCCAATGTGTAGCCATGTAATCTCCTGGGGGAGGTAAAGAAACAAGAAAATCCAGAGTGGCACAGTGGTTAGCACTGCTGCCTCACAGTGCCAGGGACCTGTGTTCGATTCTCGCTTTGGGTCACTGTCTGTGTGGAGTTTGCACATTCTCCCCATATCTGCGTGGGTTTCCTCCAGGTGCTCCGGTTTCCTCCCACAGTCTGAAAGATGTGCTGGTTAGGTGCATTGGCCATGCTAAATTCTCCCTCAGTGTACCCAGCCAGGTGCTGGAGTGTGGCTACTAGGGGATTTTACAGTAACTTCATTGCAGTGTTAATGTAAGCCTGCTTGTGACACTAATAAATAAACTTAAACAAAGCCAGCAAGAGAAAAATATTCTGGAAAATTCCACCCTTAGGCAGTTGGAACCAGTTTCAAATGCAAACTAGAAGCAGGAGTAGGCCATTTGGCCCATTGAACCTGCTTCACCATTCATTATGATCATGGCTGATCGTCAAATTCAATATCCTGATCCACCCTTCCCCCCATATTCCTTGATCCCTTTAGCCCCAAGAGCCATCTCTACTTTCTTCTTGAAATCAGACAACATTTTGGCCTCAACTACATTCTGTGATAGTAAATTTCACACATTCACGACTCTCTGGGTGAAGGAATTTCTCCTCACCTTAGTTCTAAAAGGTTTACCCCTTATCCTCAAACTATGACCCCAAGTTCTGGACCCCCACACCATTGGGAACATTCTTTCTGAATCAACCCTGTCTAACCCTGTTAGAATTTTATAGGTTACTTTGAGATCCCTTCTCACTCATCTAAGCTGCAGTAAATATAATCCTAACCTACTTAGTCTCTCCGCATATAAAGATTTACAGCATCGAAACAGGACCTTAGGTCCAACTTGTCCATGCCATCCAGTTTTTACCATTAAGTTAGTCCCAATTGCCCGCGTTTGGCCCATATCCCTCTTTTCTCATTTTACCCATGTCATTCTAAATGCTTTTTAAAAGACAAAAATGTACCCGCCTCTACCACTACCTCTGGCAGCTCATTCCAGGCACTCACAACCCTCTGTGTGAAAAAACTGCCCCTCTGGACCCTTTTGTAATTCTTCCCTCTCACCTTAACCCGATGCCCTCTAGTTTTAGACTCCCCTACATTTGGGAACAGATGTTGACTATTTACCTTATCTATGCCCCTCATTATTTTATAGACCTCTATAAGATCACCCTAAGCCTCCTACATTCCAGGGAAAAAGGTCCCAATCTATCCAAACTCTCCTTATATCTCAAACCATCATGTCCCGGTAGCATCCTAGTAAATCTTTTCTACACTCTTTCTAGTTTAATAATATTATAATAGGGTGACTAGAACTGTACACAGTATTCCAAGTGTGGCCTTACCAATGTCTTGTGCTACTTCAACAAGACGTCCCAACTCCTGTATTTGACGTTCCGTCCCAACTGCTGTATTCAATGTTCTGAGCAATGAAACCAAACATACCAAATGCCTTCTTCACCATCCTGTCCACCTGTGACTTCTCTTTGTTCTATAACTCTCCCCAGTGCCCTACCATTAGGTAATTCCTGCCCTGGTTCGATCTACCAAAATGCATCACCTCACATTTATCTAAATTAAACTTCATCTGCCATTCATTAGCCCACTGGCCCAATTGATCAAGATCCCATTGCAATCCTAGCTAACTTTCTTCACTGTCCAGATCTGACAGGCATGACATGCCAAGAATCAGCCTGGTAAACCTTCACTGTGCTTCCTCTATAGCAAGGACATCCTTCCTCAGATAAGGACACCAAAACTGCACACAATACTCCAGGTGTAGCCTCACCAACGCCATGTACAATTGCAGTAAAACATCCCTATCCCTATACTCAATTCCTCTCACTATGAAGGCCAACATACCATTTGCCTTCTTTGCTGCCTGTTGTACCATATTTACTTTGAACGACTAATGCACGAGGATACCAATGTCTCGCTGAGTATCCACCTCTCTCAATTTATATCCATTCAAGCAATAGTCTGTCTTCCCATTATTGCTACCAAAAATCATTACATTAATTAGTTCGGGTGATTTTTTATATAATTCAATAATCTAAAAGGCTGACGTTTACAGCCTTAATTTCTCGCCGGTGCTGTCATTTAATCAGTGGTAGTGGACAAGTGAATGCTCTGTATAGGATCTCTTTAATAGGAGACTAGCAACCCTCTGTTCTCCATTCTTCTCCACTTTTATCCTAACTCGTGCAGAAATGATCAGTCTGCCAGGACGGGCTTGCTTTGGGGAGAAGGTTGCAACAACTCGTGATGATGAAAAGATTTACTAGGATGCTACCAGGACTTGATGGTTTGAGTTATAAGGAGAGGCTGTATAGACTGGGACTTATTTCCCTGCAGCATAAGAGGCTTAGGGGTGATCTTATAGAGGTCTATAAAATAATGAGGGGCATAGATCAGCTAGATAGTCAACATCTTTTCCCAAAGGTAGGGGTGTCTAAAACGAGAGGGCATAGGGTTAAGGTGAGAGGAGAGAGATACTTAAGGGTTCAGAGGGGCAACTTTTTCATACAGAGGGTGGTGAGTGTCTGGAACAAGCTGCCAGAGGTAGTAGTAGAGGCGGGTACAATTTTGTCTTTTAAAAAGCATTTAGACAGTTACACGGGTAAGATGGGTATAGAGGAATATGGGCCAAATGCGGGCAACTGGGACTAGCTTAGTGGTTAAAAAAGGGGCAGCATGGACAAGTTGGGCCAAAGGGCCTGTTCCCATGCTGTAAACCTCTATGACTCTATGCTTGAAGCAGATGAGGGAAGTGGAGAGTTTTCAGAGGGGATGTGACATGTAACAATTTGGAGAACCATGGCTTAACCTCTGAAAATCATTGCGGGCTGAGAGAGGCGGCAGGCAATTCACGAAACATCAAAGCAATGGTTTGAGGTTGACAGAGATCTGAGGGCTCCGCGCACATTTCGATGATGAATTACAACCTCTTAAGCATTGTTTTGCTTTTTTTGTTTTCTTTTATTTATCCGTGCTACATTCTCCCACTGTTAAGCACAGTTTGCGGGATCAGTGGTGGTCCCCATGGCTGCCCCTGTCAAATTGTTGATGGATATTCGATGATCATGAGCCAGCAGGGAAGACTAGGGTTGTATTTAGACAATCTACCCAGTGGGGACCATTACTTTGATCTGTGAGACACTGGGAAAAATGGAGAGGAACCAAAATAGCAAGCGCCGGCATTAAACCCATTTATCAACGACTGCTGTGCAAGGAATGGAAGGCTTATTTCTGAAGATAGTCTATTATCTTCTAGTTGGTACAGATTGCTAACTCCATGACACCGTATGTTTTTTCAGCAGTCAATAAATTAATCCAGGACACAGCTGGAGAGTAAATTCCATTACACAGCTAACACAATGAATGGTGCAGTTATTTACATCAACTCTTAACCCATTTGCTGCCAAATGGGCTGAAGAAATACTGCACTGATACTTGTTTTATCTTCTCATACATCTGACACAATCATTTTAAGTAAAAACATTCAGGATTCGCCCACTGCATGGTATCAATAAAAGTAGCTCCGCAAGTGCAATATCATGATGCAGCCCGACTGAACACGACAGAAGTTTACTTTGATTTACTTTTTTGGTAGGATTTTGCCTTTGACGTTTTGTCACATTTCTGTCCTGAACCTTGCTCTTTTTGTTGTGGCATTATGGGCGAGATTTTATGGCCTCGCTCGAGCGAGACCGGAAATTCTCGCCCGATGTCAACGGACATTTCCATTGTCCGCCCCTCGCCCGCTCTGATTCCGTGGTGGGCAGGGCGGTAGAATTCCGCCGTATATCTCTGCAGGTGAGGACGATGTGGTTGATGTGGTGTACATGGAGATCCATAAGACATTTGATAAAGTTTATTTGTTAGTGTCACAAGTCATTAACACTGCAATGAAGTTACGGTGAAAATCCCCTAGTTGCCACACTCCGGCGCCTGTTCGGGTAAACTGAGGGAGAATTTAGCTTGGCCAATGCATCTAACCAGACTGTGGGAAGAAACTGGAGCACCCGGAGGAAACCCACGCAGACACAGGGAGAACATGCAGACTCCGCACAGACAGCAACCCAAGCTGGAAATCGAACCCGGGTCCCTGGCACTGTGAGGCAGCCATGCTAACTACTGTGCCACCGTGCCACATAACAATGCCACATAGCAGGCTTATCAGCAAAGTTGAAGAGCATGGAATAAAAGGGACAGTGGCAGAGCGGATGCGAGGTTGATTGAGGGGAAGAAAATTGAGAGTAGTGGCGAACAGTTGTTTTTTGGACTGGGGGAAAATATACAATTGGATTTTCCAGGCGTCACAATTAGGATTAATGCTTTTCTCGATATATATTAATCGCCTAGAGTTAGGAAACAATATGAAAATATGCAGATGACGCAAAATTTGGAAATATTGGGAGAGGGATAGCAGTAGATTGTATGAAGACATAGACAGACTGGTGCAATGGATGGACACGTGGCAGATTAAATTTAATACAAAGGTGCGTGAAGTGGTACATTTTGGTAGGAAGCACGAAGAGAGGGAATCTAATCTAACTTGAGGGTATAATTCTTAAAGGGAGTGCAAGAACAAAAGAATCTGGGGTTATACATGCACAAAACAGTGCAGGGCACTTTAAGAAAGTGGTTAATAAAGCTGATGGGATTCTGGGCTTTATAGATAGAAGCAAAGAGTAGAAAAGCAGTGTAATTAAGCGTAACTACATAATCTCAACAGGGGTAACACACACTAGGATTGATTTGAAAGCTTCGGAGCGGGTGCAGAAAAGGTTTATGTGATGGTTCCAGGGATGAGAGACTTCAGTTATTAGGATGAATTGGAGAACCTAGGGTTCTCCTTACAGAACAGACGTTGAGGCGAGATTTAATAGAGATATCCAAAATCATAAAAAGCTTAGATAGAATAGAAAGAGAGCAACTCTTCCTGTGCCCGATAGGCACATAGGAAGAGGAGAAATTGTACAGGACACAATATGAAAGTATGCGGATGATGCAAAATTTGAATCAGTGGATACAGGCGCTCACCCAGCATCTGCTTCTGTTCCTGTTAAGTCCCATGTACTCATCCAGGAGTCTCTTAAAAGTCCCTGTTGAGTTTGCCTCCACCACCACTGACGGCAGCCGATTCCACTCGCCCACCACCCTCTGTGTGAAAAACTTCCCCCTAACATTTCCCCTGTACCTACCCCCCAGCACCATAAACCTGTGTCCTCTCGTAGCAGCCATTTCCACTCTGGGAAAAAGCCTCTGAGAGTCCCCCGATCTATGCCTCTCAACATCTTATATACCTCTATTAGGTCTCATCTCATCCTACGTCTCTCCAAGGAGAAAAGACCGAGCTCCCTCAGCCTATCCTCATAAGGCATGCCACTCAATATGATAGGTAAAATGTTTCCCTTAGTTGGGGAGTCTAGAACCAGGGGGCACAATTTCAAATTAAGGGGGTTGCCACTAAGGATCAAAGTGAGGAGAAATGTCTTTACACAGAGAGTTGTGAATCTTTGGAATTCTCTAACCCAGAGGGCTGTGGAAGCTCAGTCAGATGTTTAAGGTAGAAATTGAGTGATATCTGATTAACAATAATGTAAAGGCTTATGGAGATAGCGTAGGTAAAAGGCATTTAAGTGTCTGATCAGCCAATGTTCGTATTGAATGGTGGAGCAGTTAGATTAAATTCCCTCTCTTCAGGCTTCCTACCAAAATGTATCACCTCACGCATCTCTGTATTAAATTTAATCCACATCATTAAATTTAATCTGCCATGTGTCCACCCAATGTACCAGTCTATGCCTTCATACAATCTACCGCTATCCCTCTCCCAATATTTCCAAATTTTAGGGTGGAGGGTTATAGGATGGAGGGTTATAGGTAGGCCTAGAAGGTAGGGATATGTTCGGCACAACTTGTGGGGCCGAAGGGCCTGTTTGTGCTGTAGTTTTTCTATGTTTCTATCATGATTATTTCTTGAAGTATTTTGTAGATTTCAGTGAGATCACCTCTCATTCTTTGAACCTCTAAAGAATCAAGGCCCCGTTTCCCCACTCTCTTTTCATAAGACAGTCTGGAACAAGTGTGGTGAATGTTTGTTGCACTCCCCCTGTGGCACTAATATCCTTTCTGAGGTTCTGTGAACCATAAAATGACCTCCACATGGGAAATCTGAATATATCTTGGAGCATCTTTTTCTCAGGCAAAAGTTGGAATGAACACTGGCTCTCGCAAGAAGGGCCTTCAAAAGTGACAATGAAGAACCAGTCTTCTGTGTATAGATGTTAGCTGCTTTGACGCATCATGAGTTGTGGCGTCTGCTTTAAATCAATCATGTGTTCTCATTTATTCTGTAGCTGCTACTTCACACCCATTCCGAAGTCATGTCCTTGTGATAGTTAATGATTTCTTTGTTTGAATTTATCCACATTTTAACCGGGTTATGGTAAGTGCTGCACAGTAGTTAAAAAGAAAGAACAAGCGCTAAAAATTATACCAGTATTGAAACTTGCATAATTGAGTGACCTTAATTCTTTGCCAAACACCGTAAAATTCAAGGGCAAATAACATGGGAACTGACAACTCTGTTTATTCATGCTTGCGGTAAACTGTTTGTATGGAATGGTGGTTACATTTGCTTACATAACTACAGTTGGAGAGGCGATGGCCTAGTGCTATTATCACTAGGCTATTAATTCAGAAACTCAGCTAATGTTCTGGGGACCTGAATTCGAATCAGCAGATGGTGGAATTTGAATTTTTAATAACAATCTGGAATTAAGAATCTACTGATAACCTGAAACCATAGTCATTGCCGGAAAAATCCATCTGGTTCACTAATGTCCTTTAGGGAAGGAAATCTGCCGTCCTTACCCGGTCTGGCCTACGTGTATCTCCAGAGCCACAGCAAATCTATGATTTCTATGATTTCTATGATATGGTTGATTCTCAACTGCCCGCCAAGGGCAACTAGGGATGGGCAATAAATGCTGACCAGCCAGCGACGCCCATGTTCCACAAATGAATAAAAAGAAGTCACTGTACTTGAAAATTTAATTTGGTGAGGTGCCATGTGAATGCAAATAATTTCAATATGATATACTTATCACATATATTTTATTTGGATACCATAACCATTAACTTGGTGGCACGGTGGCACAATGGCTGTGGCGGCATGGTGGCACAATGGTTAGCACAGCTGCCTCACATCTCCAGGGACCTGGGTTCGATTCCTGGCTCGGATCACTGTCTGTGCGGAGCCTCCATGTTCTCCCCGTGTCTGCGTGGGTTTCCTCCGGCTACTCCAGTTTCCTCCCACTGTCCAAAGATGTGCAGGTTAGGTGAATTGGCCATGCTAAATTGCCCCTTAGTGTCCCGGGATGCGTAGGGATTAGCGGGGTAAATATGTGGGATTACAGGGATAGGGCCTAGGTGGGATTGTTGTTGGTGCAGACTGGATGGGCCGAATGGCCTCCTTCTGCACTGTAGGGTTTCTATGTTTCTAATTTAAGTGTGGAAAAAGAAAGCATATTTCAGCATAATTAGCTTGGAGGCAGAAGGCCTCCACTTAGAGGAACTGCTGGCCAGTTAGAGGGAAGACAGCTCTCCAGCCCCGCCAGCTCCATTGGAAGAGTTAGGGGGAAGATGGGTCAATGGCAAGAGAAGGGGGCACCTTGGTATTGTCACAGGACGAGTAATCCAGAGATCCAGAGCAATGTTCTGGGAAGCCAGGTTCAAATCCCATCATGGCAGATGGTGAAATTTGAATTCAATAAAAATCTGGAATTGAAAGTCCAATGATGACCATGAAACCATTAGTAAAAATAGACCCCTTGGTTCTCTAATGTAGGGTGGCACAGTGGTTAGCACTATTGCCTCACAGCACCTTGGACCGGGTTCGATTCCCGGCTTGGGTCATTGTCTGTGTGGAGTTTGCACGCTGTCCCCGTGTCTGCGTGGGTTTCCTCCGGGTGCTCTGGTTTCCTCCTGCAGTCTGAAAGACATGCTGTTTAGGTGGATTGACCATGATAAATTGTCCCTCAGTGTCCTCAGGCACTGGAGTGTGGGGACTCAGGGATTTTCACAGTAACTTCATTGCAATGTTAATGTAAGCCTACTTCTGACTAATAAATAAATAATGTCCTTTCGGGAAAGAAATCCGCCATCCTTAGCTGGTCTGGCCTACATGTGACTCCAGACCCACAGCAATGTGGTTGACATTTAACTGCCTTCGCAAAGGCAATTAAGGATGGTCAATAAATGCTGGCCCAGCCAGCATCACCCACAGCCCATGAAAGGATGAAACAAAATCTTGCAGTGGGGCAGCCTTGCCACTGGGGTGGTGGGGGAGGGTGGGGGGCACAGGAGGAACTCATCTTCGTGACCCCAGATTCCCACTTAAGTGTCTCAATGCACTTCAAGGACGGTGGGCCACCTGCTAGCTACCCCGCAACTGTCAAAATACCAGCTGCATTGAGAAGGCAAAGGCTCAACATTCCCCACATTCCTCCTCCATCCACCTCCCCCACCCCTCCCCGCCCCCCCCCCCCCCCCCCCCCCCCCCCCCCCGCCTACCATTTTACTTGACTTCCACCTTCCAGCCCACTCCCAGTCTGGGGGCGATGTGTATAAACATCTGGTGGCACAGTGGTTAGCACTGCTGCCTCACAGAGCCAGGAACCCGGGTTCAATTCTGGCCTCGGGCGACTGTGTGGAGTTTGCACATTCTCCCCATGTCTGCGTGGGTTTCCTTTGGGGGGCTCTGGTTTCCTCCCACAGTCCAAAGATGTGCAGATTAGGAGGATTTGCCATGTTAAATTGTCCCTTGGTGTCCCAAGATGGATTAACCATGGTGAATGTGTGGGGTTCCAGGGATAAGATGGGGAAAGAGCCAGGATAAGGTACTCTGTCAGAGACAGTTGGTGCAGACTCGATGGGTTGAATGGCCTCCTTCGATGGTGATCATTGGCTCCCATGTTTTCTCCATCACAACAGTAAATTCACTTTCCAAAATACTTGACTGGTTTTAAAGTGTTGATGGATATCCTTCATGAGAGGGAATATATAAATGCATGCCTTTATCTTCACGTTGGTCTTAACTTCAGTGATTGATGTTTCCTATATCTCTTCAAAGGAATTGTTGTGATACATTAGGCTTAATTCCAAATGTGCAAAGTCTTTTGTTCCTGGGATTCTTTCAACATTCCCTGAAGATATGGTAAAAAAATAGCATGATAATCAACTTTGTTGAGTATTTATTAAAATCGGAGGTCATTGGTTTTTTAAAAAAATATTTGATATTTTCCTCAGAAAAAGAAAACTTGTGCCTGTTGGATGAACTGCACATGTGATCAAATATGTTGTATTGTAAATGAAAGACTGTCATTCGGAGTCATTTCAATGGAGGAGGTGGATTAGCTAACATTGATGAACAAATGACTGCTGCCAACGATGTCACTTCAGGCGGGGATAATATTTAAACAAGGATAAAGGGGAGCTGACAGAATTAGAACAATATTTAGTTGTAATAATGTTGAAATTTGGTTTGCTGGTATCAGAAAAAATATAGATGTCGAGAACAAAAGGGAAACAATGGGACAAATTTTCGCCCCCGAGCCAGGTACACAGAGTCAGCCATGATCTTATTGAATGGCGGAGCAGGCTCAAGGGGCCAGTTGGCTTACTCCTGCCCCTAGTTCTTATGTTCTAATGAGGAGTGACCCTATTGAGGTGTGTAAAATCATGAGGGGCATAGATAGGATGAGCCCACATAGTTTTTTCCCCCAGGGTAGGGCAATTGAAAACTAGAGGGCATAGGTTAAAGGTGAGAGGGGAAAGATTTAAAAGGGACCTGAGGGGCAACTTCTTCACGCAGAGGGTGGTGCGTACATGGAATGAGCTGCCAGAGAAAGTGGTTGAGGCAGATTCAATAGCGACATTTAAAAAGAATTTGAATAAGTACATGGATAGGAAAGGTTTAGAGGGATATGGGGCAAACGTGGGCAATTGGGACTAGCTGGGAGGGCACCATGGTCGGCATGGAGAGGTTGGGCCGAAGGGAATGTTTCCATGCTCTATTGCTCTTTGCTTCTATGACTCTATCCTCCATGCTAACTCACACAGTATTCACCATATGCAGACACCGGGAGCCATGCTGAGATGAAAAGAAAATAAGTTCCAAGTATCTATTCCAGACTTCACTATAATAAAAATACTCTAATAAAATGCTATTTGTTATATTTAAATCTCCTCAAGTACTTAAAAAACATTTGTCCTTTAAAAATATTTGAATTCATAGCTCCACCTCAAAGGCAACTAATCTCTTTACATACAAACACACAAGTTAGGAGCATCTGGCTTCTTAAACCTGCTCCATTATTCAATAATATCATGGTTGATCTGACTGTCAGCTCAGCCCCCATAACCCTTGATTACCTCGTTGATCAAAAATCTATCTGACTCAGCCTTGAATATATTCAATCACTCAGCCTCCACAGTTCTTTGGGATGTGAAACTAACAGCAGACTAACAATGCTCTCAGAGAAAAATATTCTCCTCATCTCCATATGAAACAGGAGACCCCTTATTTTAACCTGTGTACCCAGTTCTGGTCTCTCCCACAAGAGGAAAACAATGAAGCATCCTCTCAGCACCCACCCTATAAAGTGCCCTCAGGATCTTATATACTTTAATAAGATCATCTCTCATTCTTCAAACACCAATGGGAACAGCCCCAAGCTGCTCAAACTTTCCACAAACAATAACCCTTTCTTCCCAGGAGTCACTTGAGTGAAATTTCCCTGAATTTCTTCCAATTCAACTATATCCTTTCTTAAGTAAAACTATGCACATTCGTCCAGATGTGGCCTCACCAAATGCCTATATAACTGGAGCAAACTCTCCATACTTTTATATTCTATTCCCCTTGCAATAAACACACCATTCCATTTGCTTTCCAAATCATTTGCATTACCTGCATACAAACGTTTTTGATTCATGTACCAAGATACCCAAATCCCCCTGTACCACAGAGTGCTGTAATCTCTGTCTATTTAAATAGCACACCTTTTACTTATTCCTGCCAAGTGGTGGGTGAGTTTACATTTTCCTACATTATATTTCATGCTTGCGTGAGACTATAAATTCCCTCCCGTGGTCAATGGGAATTTCCGTTGTCAGACCCGAGCCCGCACCGATTCCGTGGCGGGCGAGTTCTGGACATTAGGTCAGATAACTCATAAGCTTGGTCAACGGGGTAGGTTTTTTAAGGAGTGTCTTAAAGGAGGAAAGCGAGATAGAGAGGTGGAGAGGTGTAGAGATGGATTTCCAGAGCCCAGGGCTTAGGCAATGGTGAAGAAAATCAGGGAGGCATACGAGGCCAGAATTAGAGGAATGTAGATAACTTGGTGGGTGGTGGGATCGGACGAGGTTACAGAGATAGGGAGGGGCAAGGCCATGGCGGGATTTGAAAACAAGGATGAGAATTTTAAAATCAAGAAGTTGTTTGACCAGGAGCCAATGTAGATCAGCTTAGCGGGTGATGGGTGGAATGGCACTTGCTTTGAGTTTACACATGGGTAGCTAGAGCTTTGGGTGACCGCAATTGTCTGGAGTAAGGAAATTTAGATGTTGCTGATTGGGATAAAATTGTACGAGTCACCAGCAACGACCCTGATATCTACGACCCAGAGAATTAATTGGTTGTCGGGAATGGAGGAAGAGCTCAGGAATATGGAAGTGCTGTACTTAAAGCTGGACTGCTCTTAAAGAAACACCAGCATAGAGAAATTTCAAACTAAGGATAAATAAGAAATCAGAAAGAAGAGAAGGTAAATCTTCTTGGAGAATGGTACAAATATGATTCTAATTGAAATTAGACACAATAAATGAAATATTGGGAATCTCAATAAATAGGTTCAGTGACAAAAGTAATGAGTGGTAACTTTATTATCATGTGGAGATGCCGGCGTTGGACTGGGTTAAGCACAGTAAGAAGTCTCACAACACCAGGTTAAAGTCCAACAGGTTTATTTGGTAGCAAATACCATAAGCTTTCGGAGCACTGCTCCTTCGTCAGATGGAGTGGATATCTGCTCTCAAACAGTGCACAGAAACAGAAATCAAGTTACACTCTACACCAGCATCCCCCACGATGATGGCATTGCTGCAACGGCCTCAGTACTCAATGCCGTCAACTGCCAGTTTCCAGATGCAATTTTACAACTCATCCGCTTCATCCTGGACCACAATATCTTCACCTTCAACAACCAGTTCTTCATCCAGACACACGGAACAGCCATGGGGACAAAATTCGCACCTCAATATGCCAACATCTTCATGCACAGGTTCGAACAAGACTTCTTCACCGCACAGGACCTTCAACCGATGCTATACACTAGATACATCGATGACATTTTCTTCCTTTGGACTCATGGTGAGCAATCACTGAAACAACTATATGATGACATCAACAAGTTCCATCCCACCATCAGACTTACCATGGACTACTCTCCGGAATTGGTTGCATTCTTGGACACACGCATCTCCATTAAGGACGGTCACCTCAGCACCTCACTGTACCGCAAGCCCACGGATAACCTCATGATGCTCCACTTCTCCAGCTTCCACCCTAAACACGTCAAAGAAGCCATCCCCTACGGACAAGCCCTCCGAATACACAGGATCTGCTTGGATGAGGAGGATCGCAACAGACACCTCCAGACTCTGAAAGATGCCCTCATAAGAACAGGATATGGTGCTCGACTCATCGATCAACAGTTCCGACGCGCCACAGCGAAAAACCACATCGACCTCCTCAGAAGACAAACACGGGACACGGTGGACAGAGTACCCTTCGTCGTCCAGTACTTCCCCGGAGCGGAGAAGCTACGGCATCTCCTCCGGAGCCTTCAACATGTCATTGATGAAGACGAACATCTCGCCAAAGCCATCCCCACACCCCCACTTCTTGCCTTCAAACAACCACGCAACCTCAAACAGACCATTGTCCGCAGCAAACTACCCAGCCTTCAGGAGAACAGTGACCACGACACCACACAACCCTGCCACAGCAACCTCTGCAAGACGTGCCGGATCATCGACACGGATGCCATCATCTCACGTGAGAACACCATCTACCAGGTACACGGTACCTACTCTTTAAGACTTAGCTGGATAGTCACATGAGCAGCCTGGG
The DNA here is from genome assembly GCF_964213995.1 of Mustelus asterias. NCBI lineage: Eukaryota > Metazoa > Chordata > Chondrichthyes > Carcharhiniformes > Triakidae > Mustelus > Mustelus asterias. The sequence continues at coordinate 29,527,110 of NC_135802.1, forward strand.
AATGGAGGGATACAAACAATTGGTCTAGTTGGACCAAGGAGCGGCACAGGCTTGGAGGGCCGAAGGGCCTGTTTCCTGTGCTGTACTGTTCTTTGTTCTTTGTTCTTGCAACTCGGCCAACGTTGTCTACCTGATACGCTGCAGGAAAGGATGTCCCGAGGCATGGTACATTGGGGAAACCATGCAGACGCTACGACAATGGATGAATGAACACCGCTCGACAATCACCAGGCAAGACTGCTCTCTTCCTGTGGGGGAGCACTTCAGCAGTCACGGGCATTCAGCCTTGGATCTTCAGGTAAGCGTTCTCCAAGGCGGCCTTCACGACACATGACAGCGCAGAGTCGCTGAGCAGAAACTGATAGCCAAGTTCTGCACACATGAGGACGGCCTAAACCGGGATTTATGTCACATTATCAGTATCCCCCACAGCTTTCCCCCTGATCTTGCAGAATCTCACTAGCTGTTCTGTCTGGAGACAATACACATCACTTTAACCTGTGTTGAATGCTCCCTCCACCCATATTGTCTGTACCTTTAAGACCTGGCTGGCTGGAGAGTTTCGCATTCTAATTAGTATTCTGTAACTTCATTTCTGTGTCTGTGCACTGTTGGAGAACAGATATCCACTCCATCTGACGAAGGAGCAGTGCTCCGAAAGCTTATGGTATTTGCTACCAAATAAACCTGTTGGACTTTAACCTGGTGTTGTGAGACTTCTTACTGAACTTTATTATCCCCAGGATCTCTCTCCAATATAGCACCATATGGTGTTAAATACATAAAAATATGGTTCTCATCTTCTACCGGTCTCGATAATCCACCATGAACAAACGCCCTTCCTGCAAGACCAAAAATTAAAAATTTTAGAAAATTTGATTTGATATATTGTTGTCACATATATTAGTATACTGTGAAAAGTATTGTTTCTTGCATACTATACATACAAAACATACCGTTCACAGAGAAGGAAAGGAGAGAATGAAGAACGCAGTGTTACACTCATAGCTAGGGTGCAGAGAAAGATCAACTTAAGGTAGTCAGCACAGTGGCACAGTGATTAGCACTGCTGCCTCACATCGCCAGGGACCCAGGATCAATTCCTGGCTTGGGTCATTGTCTGTGTGGAGTTTGCACGTTCTCCCTGTGTCTGCATGGGTTTGCTCCTGGTGCTCCGGTTTCCTCTCACAATCCAAAGATGTGCTGGTTAGGTGCATTGGCCATGCTAAATTCTCCCACAGTGTACCCGAACAGGCGCTGGAGTGTGGCAACTAGGGGATTGTCACAGTAACTTCATTGCAGTGTGAATATAAGCCTATTTGTGACTAATAAATAAACTAAAAGTGTGAGGTGTTTCCCTTTGGAAGGAGTAACAGGAATACAGAGTACTGGGCTAATGGTAAGATACTTGGTAGTGTGGATGAACAGAGGGATCTGGGTGTCCATGTGCATAGATCCCTGAAAGTTGGCACCCAGGTTGATAGGGTTGTTAAGAAGGCGTACGGTGTGTTAGCTTTTATTGGGAGAGGGATTGAGTTTCGGAGACAGGAGGTCATGCTGCAACTGTACAAAACTCTGGTGCGGCCGCATTTGGAGTATTGCATACAGTTCTGGTCGCCGTATTATAGGAAAGATGTGGAAGTGTTGGAAAGGGTGCAGAGGAGATTTACCAGGATGTTGCCTGGTATGGTGGGAAAATTGTATGAGGAAAGGCTGAGGGGCTTGAGGTTGTTTTCGTTAGAGAGAAGAAGGTTAAGAGGTGACGTAATAGAGGCATACAAGATGACCAGAGGATTAGATAGGGTGGATAGTGAGAGCCTTTTTCCTCGGATGGTGATGGCTAGCACGAGGGGACATAGCTTTAAATTGAGGGGTGAGAGATATAGGACAGATGTTAGAGGTAGGTTCTTTACTCAGAGAGTAGTATGGGTGTGGAATGCCCTGCCTGCAGCAGTAGTGGACTCGTCAACATTAAGAGCATTCAAGTGGTTATTGGATAAACATATGGATGATATTGGAATAGTGTAGGTTAGAGGGGCTTTAGATTGGTTCCACTGGTCGGCGCAACATCGAGGGCCGAAGGGCCTGTACTGCGCTGTAATGTTCGATGTTCTATGTTCTTGAGTCGCTTGGTACGTGACTTCAGACTTTTGTATTTTTTTCTTTTTTGTATCTTTTTTTGTATCTTAATGGGACAAATTGTGCGATTAAATACTTGTGCAGTGCAGTATTCTCCTGCTTCAGAGAGACAGTCAGATCGGACATCATGTTTTAGGAAGCGTCCAAATTTGAGTGTTCAGCAAATTAACCAAAATGACTCGCTTTGAGGGTTGGAATTTCGGTTCACTGGCCGTTGTTAATTTTTTTCGCTATTTATGGAACAAAGTAATTATATTCTTTGCTGGAGGTGCTGAGGGACCATTTGTCCATTTAATGCATGAATGCCCACTTGTCAGACAATTGGTGAAAGAAATGACCAATTATCTCTTTAAGGTTCTTTTAAATGATATATCCCACATCCTAACCGTTGGTACTCCTGGGATGTGGGGAACCTAATTAGGATCAGGAAATGAGCTTCATTTCTTGTACTTTTTTCTTGCGAGGCAAAGAAACCGCCGAGCATTGAGAAGCAACAACAGGCTTAAAGAAAATAGCTTCGAGGGGAATTCTTGCATATGCAGCCTGGTTCCCGAGACTTTTATTACAAAAACAAAAAGAAAAACATTTTCTTTAGAGTCACCTAAGGCGTCTCCGATTATCTTCTTTGATACTCTCTTGTGAGTTCCAATAACAGATTGTTACACCTCTGAAACCAGTATCTAATCAATTCTGGGAGTGGATTTGATTGCTTTGATAGAACCGTTGCACCTATTGTGTGTCCACCTAAGCTTCCAGAGCTGCATTGATGGAACCACTGCAAAGCAGGTACAGGGAATGCAGTTGCGAGCAACGTACCCCAGCTTAATTCTGCTCAATTTTCATAGTACACGCAAGTTGCTCAAGGCGAACTTGCACATCTAATGAGACAATTAGCTGCTGCCTGGGGGGAGAAAAAAAGAGGGCTGTAACTGAAGGAAGCACTCAGGCAGTGCACATTTGGAAGGATTGCGTTCACTTTTAAAGGAATTCAGTCACAGTTGTGGTTAATGCTTTTCTTTATTCTAAGGAACTCAGACAGAACAGAAGATTGTTCTGTGGACTCCTTTTACTGAACTATCTAAGAATGGTCTTTGCCAGCTACAGCTAAAGATTGAAACTCGTTAAAATTGACCTCAGTCCACCAAACTGCAAATACATTAGCAGAGATCTACATACTTTTAAATGCCCTCGATAGCAAGTACAAGTATATGAAAACAAAATTATTTAACTTTTGTGTGGAGCAGAGATAGTTGTTTATCACGGGTGCGGTTATACCAGACTGAGATGGATACAGTAAGTCTCTCTTTGTAATTACGCACCCGGAGCGCCGTTGGGTTTGTAAGACACAGGAATGAGGCCGATACTCTGCCGCCCAGGAAAGGGGACACATCACCACTGGGTATAATTTCACGTCTAACCATGTCTCCCACATCTAATAGAATCATAGAATCCTACAATGTAGAAGGAAGCCATTCAGCCCATCAAGTCCACACCGACCACAATCCCACCCAGGCCCCATCCCCACAACCCCAGGCATTTACCCTAGCCCGTCTCCCTGACGCTAAGGGGCAATTTAGCATGATCAATCCACCTAGCCTGCACATCTTGGATTGTGGGAGGAAACCAGAGAACCCAGAGGAAACCCATGCAGGCACAGGGAGAACGTGCAAACTCCACACAGACAGTGACCCAAGCTGGGAATTGAACCCAGGTCCTGGCGCTATGAGGCAGCAATGCTAACCACTGTGCCATTGTGCTGCCCCATTCCAAAGAAAGAGAGACTTCCCTTCACATAGCGCCTTTTGCAACCACAGGACATCTCCAAGGCAATGGAGTATTTTTGAAGTGCATTCGCCCCTATTATACTTGAAGAATAAATCCAAAAACTATTCAAACGATTAGAGAATAAGAAAGTCCATCCTTCCCTTTGAAGCTCACCCTGTAATATGTTTACTGCCGTTCTGCAATAGACACAATAAGCATCTCACAACACCAGGTTAAAGTCCAACAGGTTTATTTGGTAGCACGAGCTTACGGAGCGCCACTCCTTCATCAGGTGAGTGCAGGATTTGTATCACAAACAGGGCATATATAGACACAAACTCAATTACAAGATAATGGTTGGGATGTGAGTCTTTACAGGTAATCAAGTCTTTGCAGGTGCAGACGATGTGAGTGGAGAGAGGGTTAAGCACAGGTTAAAGAGGTGTGAATTGTCTCCAGCCAGGACAGTTAGTGAGATTCTGCAAGCCCAGGCAAGGCGTGGGGGTTACAGATAGCGTGACATGAACCCAAGATCCCGGTTGAGGTCGTCTTCATGTGTGCGGAACTTGGCTATCAGTTTCTGCTCAGCGACTCTGAGTTGTGTGTAGTGAAGGCTGCCTTGGAGAATGCTTACCCGAAGATCAGAGGCTGAATGCCCTTGACTGCTGAAGTGTTCCCCAACAGGAAGGGAACACTCCTATGGACATAGAAAATAGAAACAGAAGTAGGCCATTCGGCCCTTTGGGCCTATTCCGCCATTCATTTTGATCATGGCTCATCATCAAATTCAATATCTTGATCCCCCCTCCCCCCCATACTCTTTGATCTGTTTAGACCCAAGAGCTATATCTAATTTCTTCTTGAAATCAGAGAGTGGAGTTTTCCCGACCACCCACCACAGGAATCATTGGGGCAGACCATGCAAAGGTCCGTTGACCTCGGGGGGGGATTTTCTGGTCTTGGGGCGAGTGTGGATGGAAAGTCCCGCCCACAATGTTTCAGGCCTAACTACTTTCTTCGATAGTGAATTCCACAGATTCACTGCTCTCTCCTGACCTCAGTCCTAAAAGGTTTATCCCTTATCCTCAAACTACAGCCCATAGCACGGTGGTTAGTTCTGCTGCCTCACAGCATCAGGTACTTGGGTTTGATTCCCGGCTCTGGTCACTGTCTGTGCGGAGGATGCACGTTCTCCCCGTGTCTGCGTGGGTTTCCTCCGGGCGCTCCAGTTTCCTCCCAGTCTGAAAGTCATGCAGGTTAGGTGCATTGGCCATGCTAAATTCTCCCTCAGTGTACCCGAACAGGCGCCGAAGTGTGGCAACTAGGGGACTTTCACAGTAATGTCATTGTAGTGTTAATATAAGCCTACTTGTGACACCAATGAATAAACTTAATTCTGGATTTCCCCCACGATCGGGGTCATTCTTTCTGAATCTACCCTGTCTAAAACCTGTTCGAATTTTATAAGTTTCTATGCGATCCGCTCTCACTCTTCTAAACTCCGCTGATGCAGTACTAACCGACTTAGTCTCTCCTCCTCATAATACAAACATGCCACATATCTGTATGTTTAACTATATCTCAGACAAAGTTCTGATTTTGCCTTAACCATTTTGTTTCTTTGACCCTGCGAAATACTTGTGGTATTTTTGTGTAAAAAGATTTTTCCTGCAGCTTTAAATTTGCTTTCCATCATGTCTGTTTCACAACCCCCAACCCCCACCGCCCCCCCCGTCCTCCTTTCCTGATTTGGTCCTCGGTAGTAATATGCACGGCTGCGAGATGAGGAGGAGGCATTTGTCTTGTGAAAGCTCGCTCCCACGTTTGTACTTTCAGGAGACAATAAAAAGCCCCGAGGAAGGAAATAATGTATACCGGCCATGTATTTCTTGAGATCCTACTGTTGATTTGCACCAGATAAAATTGTAAAGATGACATTGCAATTATTAATCTTCCCGTACACATGTTGCAGCGACTCGCTGACTGCATCAGCAATGACAGCTGCTATTGAAACAGAAAATGGACCCAAAACAGAGTAAGATGACCAGCATGAACTTCACGGTATGTTATAAAAGATAATAAATATCCCGGAGCAATTGCAAAGCTGTAATCTTATCTCAAGGTTCGGATGACAGTACTAATTCATTTGAGGTTCGCTGTCATGATTTGATGTCATTTGAACGCATCCATTAAGTGACAGCCTTGCAGTTGCGACTATCATTTATTCTGCATTTAATGAGGACTTAATTGATAATGCAGCTTTGTAGACTGAGACTCTTGCGTTGAGGCTACAGGGTTCGAAAAGAAGCAAGATCGAATGGTTTCCTGGCATAAGATGGTCAAAAATCTCACCGCTGAAAGATCCTCACTTTTCGAAATCACACCTCAAAATAAAACACCATTTAATAACAGTGGGATCTGACTTTGATATCGAAAGAATTAAGATGAGATCATTTGCAGTTAGATTTTTGTGTGCTACTATTGGCTGAGATGAATGGAGATGCTACGTTCTGAATTGTTTATTTTTGGACTAGGTTCTCCCACCAAATTCTGGCATGGTTTTGCATGCCCTCTCCCGCCAACCCCCACTCCCCTTGCCACCATCCCTCCCCCACCCCTTCCACCCCCCCTACCCCCCCATGCCCCCCCCCCGCCCCACCCAACCCTTCCCCCAGGTCTTCACACTTGGTTCTACCTCTGGCTCTGACAACTTTGTTGCTTGTTTCCAGTCAAGATGATCATAGTTAGGATTGGCACAGTGGCACAGTGGTTAGCACTGCTGCCTCACAGCACCCAGGGACCTGGGTTCAATTCCAGCCTCAGGTCACTGTCTGTGTGGAGTTTGCACATTCTCCCTGTGTCTGTTTGGGTTTCCTCCGGGTACTCTCCAGTTTCCTCCCAGTGTGGAATTCTGCAAACCAAGCTAATGAGACTTTGATGCAGAGGTAAGAAGGAATACAAATATATACTGCCTTCTATCTAGTGCTCATATTACCTCAAATCAATTTACAACCTACTATTTGATTTTGAAATGTAGCCACGACTGTTATGTGGAGCTAATTTAGCACAGAGTGAGGTCATTCATTCATGCCGATTCCCTGTGGGGCATCTTAGTGAACCCCACTCCCCCCATTCAATCCGCTAAGTCCTGCAAGTTTATTTTCTTCAAGTGTCCATCCAATTTGTTTTTGAAATCATCGATTATTTCCACATCCACCATCCTTGCTCCAATTAACTGCCATTCGCTGCGTAACATTGTTCTTCCTCACATTTCTCCTGCACCTCTTACCCTAAATCTCATGGTGGCACAGTGGTTAGCACTGCTGTCTCACAGCGCCCGGGATGTGGGTTTGATTCTGGACTTGGGTGACTGTGTGGAGTTTGCACATTCTGCCCGTGTCTGCGTGGGTTTCCTCCGGGTGCTCCGGCTTCCTCCCACACTCCAAAGATGTGTAGGCTAGGTGGCTTAACCATGGTTAATGCATGGAGTTACAGGGATAGGGCTGTAGGGAGGGTCTAGGGATGATACTGTGTTGGAGAGTTGCTGTAGACTCGATGGACCTAATAGCCTCTTTCTACACTGTGGGAATTCTAAGTCCTGTCACATTATCCTGTTTACTCCTGGTGACTACCAGAAGTGCTTGTTACAAATAGCCATGTGGGAATATGATGTAGTGTCGGTAATTATGACCTGTGCTTGGATTTTCCAGTCTTATTGTGGCTGGTCCTGCAATGGGGAGGCGATAGCCCAGTGGTATTATCTCCAGACTATTAATCCAGAAACTCAGCTAATGTTCTGGGGACCTGTGTTCGAATCCCACCACAGCAGCTGGTGGAATTTGAATTCAATTTAAAAAAATCTAGAATTAAGAATATACTGATGACCATGAAACGATTGTCGGAAAAACCCATCTGGCCCACTAATATTGTTTCGGGAAGGAAATCCGCTGTCCTTACCTGGTCTGGCCTACATGTGACTCCAGAGCCACGGCAATGTGGCTGACACTCAACTGCCCTCCAAAGCCAACTAGGGATGGGCAATAAATGCTGGCCCAGCCAGCTACACCCATATCCCACAAATAAACATTAAAAAGTTCCATTGACTTCCGACAGGACCGGTTGATTCTGCAGGCGGGCGGAGCTGAAAAATTACGCCCTGGTTCCAAAACAGGTGACCAATCGATTCTTAATATTCCTGGGTACAAGATATTCAGGAAAGATAGCAAAGGAAAAAAGGAAAGGTGGTGGCAGCTTCATTAAGGAAACTATTACTATTCTGGAAAGAGTAAATTTCCTGGAGGGATCAACGGCAAGAATTGAGAAACAATGAAGGAGCTATTACATGACTTGGGTGTATTTTGCAGGTCATCAAATAATGAGAAGAGAAAAAGAAGTAGATTTGTAAAGAAATTACCAAGAGGTAACGCAAAAACCCAGTCTGCAGGTGCAACAGGTGATCAAGAAGGCAAATGGGATGTTGGCCTATATCGCAAGGGGGATAGAATATAAAAGCAGAGATGTCTTGCTGCATCTGTACAGGGCATTGGTGAGGCCGCAGCTGGAATACTGTGTGCAGTATTGGTCCCCTTATTTGCGGAAGGATATATTGGCCTTGGAGGGAGTGCAGAGAAGGTTCACCAGGTTGATACCAGAGATGAGGGGTGTTGATTATCAGAAGAGACTGAGGAGATTGGGTTTGTATTCGTTGGAGTTTAGAAGGCTGAGGGGGGATCTTATAGAGACCCATAAGATAATGAAGGGGCTGGATAGGGTAGAGGTGGAGAGATTCTTTCCACTTAGAAAGGAAACTAGAACTAGAGGGCACAGCCTAAAAATAAAGGGGGGTCAGTTTAGGACAGAGTTGAGGAGGAACTTCTTCTCTCAGAGGGTGGTGAATCTCTGGAATTCTCTGCCCACTGAAGTGGTGGAGGCTACCTCATTGAATATGTTTAAATCACGGATAGATGGATTCCTGATCGGTAAGGGAATTAGGGGTTATAGGGATCAGGCGGGTAAGTGGAACTGATCCACTTCAGATCAGCCATGATCTTATTGAATGGCGGGGCAGGCTCGAGGGGCTAGATGGCCTACTCCTGCTCCTCTTTCTTATGTTCTTATTTTCTTAGGTGCAAGAACTATATCGCAGTAATAATGGGAGACTTCACCTAGCCTAATATTGAATGAGGTATGGATTGTGTTGGGGGCAGAGAATTAGACTCATTGCTCGAGTGATTCTGGAGAATTTTCTCGATCAGTGTGTTTCCTTACTTCTCAACAAGGCGGGAGGCATTGCTGGATTTAGTCCTTGGGGATGCAATGGATCGAGTGGCGAATTTCACAGTTGGTGAGCATCTTGGGAAGTGATTATAGCATTGTAACGGATTAGTTGTTGAGAAGGATAAAGAGTAACACAGAACAGAAATACTCTACTGGAGGAAGGATAATTTCAGCAAATCAATAAGCCTGGCCTAATGGAGCCAAAGACTGACAGGCAGAAATACAATGGAGCAATGGAGGGAGGTCCTTTAAAGAAGAGATGGTTTGGCCAACCTCCATAGGTAGATTCCTATAAATAGGAAAGGGAGACCAATTAAAGGTTTCCTGGATGATGAAATAAGGAGTCGTTTGAAGCAGAAAAAAAGGAGTTGTAACAGATGCCAGCCAATGAAATCCAATCCAGTAAAGTGTGAGGTCACACATTGTTGTAGGAAAAAGGAATACATACTAAAGTACATGGGACTTAATAAGATTGAGGGTTATAGGTAAGCCTATATATAAACCTAGGTAGGTAGGGACATGACCGGCGCAACTTGTGGGCCGAAGGGCCTGTTTGTGCTGTATTTTCTCTATGTTCTATGTTCTAAATGATACAATTTCCAAAAGGGTGTAAGGACAGAGATACTTGGTGTGGGGTGAGGGTGAGTGAGGGAGTAGGAATGAGGGTGGGTGAGGGGGTTGGTAGTTGCTAGAGAGTTAGGGAGTGTTGAGGAGGAAACTGCAGAGATTTAGGCCTAGGCAGCTGAAGGAATGGTCCCCATTAGCAGAGAAAAAAGAAATCAGGTGTGAGGCCAGAATTGGAAGAGCACGGAGATCTTGTTGGGCTGGAGGGGATTGCAGAGATAGGGTGGGTGCAAAGGGGGTTGGTGTGGGGGGGGGAGGTCGATAACGGGGAATGTCACTCTTTGCCAAACTGTGTTGGAAAATCGGGGACACGACGCCTGTGATTTCTTGAAATGACTTGGCAGCTCGTTCAAAGTGTCCCGCCACCCACTGCACAGGCAGAAAATCATCCCCTTCAACACCTCCTCTATTGAGCTGTAATTCCAGCTGCTGCTGAAGTGGTTACATTACATTCTGGAAACTTCTAAAGGGAAACCGAGTCAGTGCTGGGCACAGCGCTCCTCATTAGCAATAACATGCTGAATGGGGTGATTGGCACAAGCCCACAGGTGTTATCATGGCTCATGAGGTTGTCATTAATCAAATCTGCCTGATATGAATGTTACATTTCTGAACGCGCTGATTTATTTCCGATATTGCATGATTCAGCTGCTGTTAAAGACCTCAGGGCATGCTCACATTAAGCTGAGAAACAACGTTCCCCGGGATACAGTGTAAATCTCACCGTGCCAGCCATTCTTCTGCCATTAGTCAGTGCTGGGACTTTATGAAGCAAGTAGTGGCATGGTCAGCCCCTCCCTTCCCCTCCTCCGCCATGTCCCAGCTGTCAACCTTACAGTATTGTTAGGAGCGACACTTTCAATCAGCGAGATTTATGATCTGCATGAGTTACCCATATTACAAACCCATTGAAACATATGGCGTTGTGTTTATTTTCTCTTTGAGAGCGGCATATATTAAAACAAGTCACATTTTTTAAACCAAATAAGTGACACTTGGTTGAAAGACTTGTAGACTTTGTAAATGACTGTTTCCTACCATGGAAATTAATAAGCGCACCAAGGGCTGAATTTGGCAAGAGTAAGATGATGGGGCCTACCTATTTAGTGAGCTTACACTGAAACAAAGTGTGGGGATAAATGGGTCATTTTTGAGTCACCCACTCTCTAAGTGCCACAATGAGCAGTGCTTTGGTCTCAGATATCTGCAGTCAGTGTCTATAGCTTCGAGGAGGAGAGTGAGTTGAGTTGGAACTTCCCAGCTCCAGTGCTGTGTAACTGGGGTGTGTCCCAAAAATGCACTGGGGAACACTTGTGTCTCCCCCCATCCATGGGGCTATCCCCTCAACCCTGCACAAGATTTCCCCCAAACCCCTGATTACTCCCCACAAGTCCAGCCTGACTGACCGATCCCCCTGTCAGCTGGGTGACATCCCTCGTTTCCCCAACGAGCCAAGGGCCTTCAACCCCCCAAATATTCCCACACACACTGAACCCCAGGCTGGCTGATTTCCCACATCTCCCACCCCATGATTGACCTCTCACCCATTCCCCCCCCCCCCCCACTGCCCCCCCCCCCCCCCCCCCCCCCCCCGCCAACTTGCCAGCACCCCCTCCCTTGACTGGCTAACCTCTGCACCCCCACACCATCTGACTGCCCGACCTCTGAACCCTGCAACACCTTGACTGGCCGACCTCTGCACACCACACCCCCTGACTATCTGACCTATCCACCCCCACACCCCCAACTATCTGACCTATCCACTCTCACACCCCCTGACTATCTGACCTATCCACCCCCACACCCCCAACTATCTGATCTATCCACTCCCACACCCCCGACTATCTGACCTCTCCACTCCCACACCTCCGACTATCTGACCTATCCACTCCCACACTCCCCGACTATCTGACCTATCCACCCCCACACTCCCTGACTATCTGACCTATCCACTCCCACACCACCGACTATCTGACCTATCCACCCCCACACTCCCTGACTATCTGACCTATCCACTCCCACACCCCCGACTATCTGACCTATCCACCCCCACACTCCCTGACTATCTGACCTATCCACTCCCACAGCCCCTGACTGGCCATCCTCTGCACGCCCACACTACCTGACTGCCCGACCTCTGAATCCCTCCACCCTCTGATTGCCTGGCCTCTCCACCCCCACACCCCCTGGCTGTCTGACCTCTGAACCCTCCCACCCCCCTGAGTGGTCAACCTCTGCATCCCCACTCCCCCTGAATGGCCACCCTCTGCATCCCACACCACCTGACTGCCTGACCTCTCCTTCCCAATGCTCCCTGACTGCCTGACCTCTCCATCCCAATACTCCCTGACTGGCTGACCTCTGCACCCCCACACCCACTGACCAGCCAACACCTGCAGTCTCTCAGCTGGCTGACGTCCCCACCCCGACAGGCTGGTTGAAACACCCCCACCCCCTCATTGATTACCCTCCCCCTGACCGAGCGCGGATGCGTCACCCTCCCCCACCGATGTGGACCGGTCACCCTCCCCCCACCGAGCATGGATCCGCCGCCCTCCCCCCACCGAGCATGGGCCTGCCACCCTCCCCCCACCAAGTGTGGACTCGCCATCCTCCCCCTGACCGAGTGCGGACCGCTGCCCTGCCTCCACCGATAGTTGCAGAGTGGCACCAGGCCCCCTCTACCTCCCTCACCCCCACCAATAGCTGCAGAAATGCAGCGGGCCCCCCCCGCTATTAGCCCCTCCCCCATTGGCCCTGCCCCACTGGCTCCGCCCCATTAGCCCTCCCCACCGGCACTGCCTGGTGGGCATTGCCCTGGTACCAGGGTGGCACCGCCAGTCTGGCACTGCCCAAGGGACAGCCCCCCCCCCCCTGTCCTCGGCCTCCCTAGGGACCTGAATGGCCTGCAATTCCTCCGGCAAGGCCAAGTCGACTGCTCCCCTTTCATGGGGAGCATGTCTATTCCTCGCCGTCAAGACCCTTTCCCACGAGGTCATAAAGGGGGGCGTGCCCGGACGATTGAACGCCGGGCTTGCTAAGCAGATGTAAAATAGCATTATAATAAATTTCTATACATTAACCTGCTTCCCGCCCATTTCCAGCATGAGGCTGATTGCGCTGGAAATCTGGCGCTCGTAAAATGGCGCCAGTTGCGAAAACCGGCACCAACCACCTTAAGTGCTTTACGCCCAACTTTACCACCGCGTTGTGCTCAAAAATTGGCAGACACGATGATAAAATTGCCCCCATGCGTCTGTCCTACTGTATTCTCTACAACATAAGTTTTTCAGGGTTGATAGGGATTACATGATATATTTAGAGTTGATGAGGAACAGAGTGGAAAGTTCAAAGGAGCACAATCTTAGGGTGAATTAAACAATGGCGCACAGGAATGTTTATGCCAGAGAAATGTGGGGGTGGGAGGAGTTTGGTGGAGATTTTCAGATCATGAGAACTTTCGTGCAACATATCTTGGCTTTTAGCACAATTCTAGCTACCAAAAGTGCTTTATTGTCTCTTTCTCAAATAAATAATGCAGAGCTATTGCTTTTATTTCACTTTGCAGAAGTGTTACTGCGTGAAGTAATCGAGGTGGCGTAGATGCCACGAAGGAGAACCGAGGAAAATACCTGAGGGGAAAAAATGGATAAAAGAATATGCAGATAGGTTGCAAAGAACAAAGAACAATACAGCACAGGAACAGGCCCTTCGGCCCCACCAAGCCTGCGCCGATACACAATTTCTATCCCTTTGTTTGCCTCCCTTTCATGTGTCTATCAAGATGCATCCTGAATGTTGTTAATGTGCCTGCCTCTACCACCGTCACTGGCAGTGTGTTCCAGGCACCCCCCGCCCTCTGTGTGGAAATACTTTCCCGCACGTCTCCCCTAAACGTACCACCCCTCACCACGGTGCTGAAATAGAATGGGGGGACGCTCATGTGGAGCACAAACACTCTTCAGTTGGGCTGAATGTTCTATTCATGTGTTGTAAATTCGACAAAGACATTCTAGAAATTCACGAGCACTTGGCTGTTCCTTCCATTGCTGCCGCGCACACAACTGGAGCAGAAAGAGGACAGTGGAACGGGTGGGGAGGAGCTGGGTACAGATCTGGTTTTTGCTCCTTCGTTAGGGAAATATTCCACTTTTACTTTGTACCTCCCTCTGGTAGCCTAACGGAGATCATCGGCGTGGAGGGTTACAGAGACAGTGCCGTCTCCAATACTGCGTGTGCCGCTTCATTGTATCGACTGTGTGCCACTGTGCAATCATCTTGCTCAAATAACCACTTTAATGCATGGAGTGGGCAAAGAGATGCAGTTACATAATGCCCATGTAGTCTATAAATCATATTTTTACACATGCTTGAAGAACGTCTAAATATAGACGAGCAATTGATTGTGTGATTTAAAATAGTGATTTTCTAATGTCGGATGGTCTGTCTGCATTTCTCAATTGACCATGTGGGTATGAAGGTTACCTTGCATTCCTGTATATTTTTTCTGTATAAGAAACATTTTGATAACACAAAAGCAAGGAATTCTGTTGCAATGCCAGAAGTGTTTGAAGCTTTCACATGGCTTGGAATGATAGCGCTACCCAAACTATATCACACTCTGCTTCTAGGGCGGCACGGTAGCACAGTGGTTAGCACTGCTGCTTCACAGCTCCAGGGGACCTGGGTTCGATTCCCGGCTTGGGTCACTGTCTGTGTGGAGTTTGCACATTCTCCTTGTGTCTGCGTGGGTTTCCTCCGGGTGCTCCGGTTTCCTCCCACAGTCCAAATATGTGTGGGTTAGGTTGATTGGCCATGCTAAAATTGCCCTTAGTGTCCTGGGATGCATAGGTTAGAGGGATTAGTGGGTGGATATGGGGGTAGGGCCTGGGTGGGATTGTGGTCGGTGTAGACTCGATGGGCCGAATGGCCTCTTTCTGTGTTGTAGGGTTTCTAAATCCCAACAGGATTTTATCATTTCTTCAGAAAAATAAGGTGCTTGCATTGATGACCAATATCCAATGCTATAAGAGTTTCCTACATTATAGCTGGGACTAAACTTCAAAAGTGCTTCATTGACTGCAAAGTGCAGTGGGATGTCCTGAACTCATGGGTGGTAGAATATGATTTCCTTCCTTCCTTCCTGTCCACTCTCAATGGGCAGAATTCTCCCAAAAAGATTCTTAAGTGTTGAATTCATGGGAAAACAGGAGTAATTCACATTGATTTTTTCAGTGGGTGTTCACAGTAGGATCTTCCACACTCTGTGCAATGCAGAAGCCGCCAGCCACAACATCTTTAGGTTTCAGGAGGTGGGGCCTATTTCCACTGGAGTGGCTGAAACCAATGGCCCTTTACGCATGAGCAGTGCCCCTGGAATGTCAGCCTCCCATTTGCTTGCCAGCTTGATCTCTGGCCAGCCCAGGACCCGCGCAGTTCTGCCCCTCCAACCGCCCGCCCCCCCCCCCCCCCCCCCCCCCGCCCCCATGGCCCAATCGTGGCCCCCCCGACCATTCCCGGGCCAGTCTCAACCCCACCCCCGGCCCAGACCGCCCCAATCTTCAGCCCCTCCATCCCTGCAGTGCCAATCCGTCCACACCCCCACAGGTAGAACCCACCCCCCCCCACACCCCGGTAGACTCCTCCCCGGCAGACATTCCCCCCAGCAGACTCTCCCCCCGCCCCCCAGCAGACACCTCCCGGGCAGACCCCAGCTGCCTGGGCTCGCTGCAATTGCTGACTCCATGCTGATCTATTGATCCCCAATGGCAGAGTGGCAGCAGGATCTCCCACACCCACCAATCGCTCCCTAGGCCTCACTCCCATGTGTCCAGCCCCCTAGACCCTGCGCCCCAGTAGGACCCCACCCCCTTGGCACTGCCCCGTGGCCAGTGGGCAGTGCCAAGGTGCCACCTGGGCATGGGTACTTTGCCCCTTGGGCAGTGCCAGGGCGCACAGGCTGGCGCTGCCATGGTGCCCGTGCCTCCCTTCACTCCAGTGGGGTTGGGCTGCTAGCTCCCCGAAAGTAGGGAGCCACTGTAATCCCCCTGGAGTGAAACACTCTGGTGGGGTAGGAGAGGCTAGCGGGCCCGGAGAATTCGGTCCCGGGCCCGCTAAAAGCATTTAAATGATATTTAAAATACAATTTAAATGCCAGCCCCGCCTCCCCGCCGATTTCCAGCATGGAGCAGACCACGCCAGAATTTGGCACTGGGAGACGCTAGCGGGACGCGAACCGTCACATGAATCTCGCGCATCGTCCGCCCCCCCGCGCGATTCTCCCAGCTCATGGCCTATGTTTCCCTGTGAATGGTTTGTGCTATCTCCTTCAGTGAACAACATTCCTTTGAATGGTTGAAGTTTGAAGCCTTGCTGTCCTGAATATGGTAATACTCAAGGACCCAGAAGTTTAATGGGACCCAAACAGCTGTTCAATGGGTGGTGTGCACACAGCAAAACTACTGACTAAGTAATGGAAAATAGGATGAGAATAGATAGGTACTTGATGGCCAGGACAGGGGCACAGTGGTTAGCACTGCTGCTTCACAGCGCCAGGGACCCAGGTTCAATTCCGGCCTCGGGTCACTGTCTATGTGGAGTTTGCATTTTCTCGCCATGTCTGCGTGGGTTTCCTCTGGGTGCTCCGGTTTCTTCCCACAGTTCAAAGATGTGCAGATTAGGTTCATTGGCCATGCTAAATTGCCCCCAGTGTCAGAGGGATTAGCAGGGTAAATGTGTGGTGTTACGGGAATAGGGCCTGGGTAGGATTGTGCTCAGTACAGACACGATGGGCCGAATGGCCTCTTTCTGGACTGCAGGAATTCTATGATGGGCCAAAGAGCCTCTTCTTGTGCTTTAAACCTCTATGGAGTTGATCCAATGAAAGAAATTCTAAGTCCAAAATGAGCCTGAAAATGGAAGAGTTTCTGATCATTTCTTTCGGCAAGTCTAAATGTCGAATCTTATGCACTTGGTGCCCAAGGGGCATCGCCCTTGCCCCCGACCTCCCGGGGGGGCCTCAGTGGCCTGTGGTTCTACTGGTAATGCCATCACGTCTGGTCCCTGTTGCTGGGGACCAGCTGTGTTTTTCATCGGAGAAAACCTCACCCCAGCGAGGCCTCACAGGCAAAGTGAGGCTGGACAATACCATCCCAGGCTCACTAATTAGATTTAAATTATATTTAAATTAAATTTAAATAATTTATTCAGCCTTGTGCTGGAAATGGGCGCGAGGCTGACCTTGCCAGATACCCGGTGCTGGTAAGATTGCGAGAGGAGAGAAACTGGGCGCGGACCTGATTTCTCGGCTCTCTCGTGGTCTTGCCGGCTCGCCCCGCCCATCGGCTAACGGGGCGAAATGGTAAGATCACCCTCTGTGCAACTATTTACAGTCCATATTAATGACTCTTTGAATCATGTGTCCCTCAATGTAGCTGCTGTACACTGGCATATCAGAGGGGAGGAGGGATGAGGGGTGTCACAGGCTGTCCTGGCCCTTTGTTCACAGTGTGTGAGAAGAGATGGCTCAAGAGGTCAGTTCTAGCAGCATTACACCTATGGTTGCAATGTCGAAAGCATGTTGATGGCCTCACCAGGGGTTTCAAGGTAAGACTCCTAACTCACTGTTCTACTATCTGTTCAGACCTGCACTTTCTGTAGTCGTTGCCACTCACAATCCCTTCTCTCCTGGTTTGCTTCATTGTCCTATAATTACTGTAAAACATATTGTTCATTTATTTATTAAGTGTCTCAAGTAGACTTACATTAACACTGCAATGAAGCCACTGTGAAAATCCCTGAGTCGTCACACTCCGGTGCCTGTTCGGTTACACTGAGGGGGAATTTGGCATGGCCAATGCACCTAACCAGCACGTCTTTCGGAGTGTGCTGAAAGAAACCTGCACAGATACAAGGAGAATGTGCAAACTCCATACTGTGACCAAAGCCGGGAACCGAACCCGGGCCCCTGGAGCTGTGAGGCAGCAGTGCTAACCACTGTGCCGTATATATTGCTCCATCTGTTTCCCTTCTTTATGCCACAGTAGCTCCTACTTGTCTCATATTAATATTTCTTATTCCTTACACCTCTATCATACAACATTCACCTGGTTTGACTTTGATGGGCAACGTCGAAGGCTACTTTCTGTATGCTACTTTCTTTCTTGCAAGAGAAGTTATCAAGCAAAATGAGGAGGCAGGTGCTGATTGCACCAGAGTAAGGTCATATACACATCCTGTCCACGTGAGAGAAGGAATCGCAGGATATTGTGGGCAAGGCTGAATCATGGCTATGGTAACCAGAGAGGTACAGGGAGATGTTCTCCAATGCAGTCTTGCATAGTGGCATAGATATAACAACCACATGTAGAGGATTGCTGTTAGTGCACTAGTTTGGAATTATAGTTGGGGCTGCAACGGGCCACGTAGCTCAGTTACAGCCTCCCTGGTGAAGCACAGACACCTCACTCATTGCTCCTCTCTCAGGTTGAGATAAGAGAACATTTGACTGAAGTAAGTAAGGCCTCTTGCCCAATGCCTACCTCCTCCTCTCCCTTCTCCAAGTTTCTCCTGCTCTTTTGAGTCTTTTCTGCGGCTGGCCCTTGTTCTCTAGCCCCAACAGCAGAACCAATGGATATATTTATGAAATGTAGGCCGGAACTTTCTGGCCACCCACACCGGCGGGATCTTCTGTATTCACTGCAAAATCCCATTGACAACGACAGGACTGGAAGATCTTGTGGCCAGCCAATGGCAGGCCATCTTTTGTGGCGGGCTCCGCAGAAAATCTGTCATATCAGTCACTGAGAAAAAACAACTTCCCATGAGAGATTTTCAACCAGCATAGGACCCTTATGTATTATCATTGATAAGTGCAGGGACCCTGACCCAATATGGTTGGTGACACAGGTCTACTGAAGATCGATTGGTCACATGCTGTGTACAACATAATGAGCTGCCCATTTCAAAACAAACATTCATTCAAGGGATGTGGACATCACTGGCTAGCCCAGCATTTGTTGCCCATCCCTAATTGCCCTTGATGAAGTGGTGATGAGCTGCCTTCTTGCACTACTGTGAGAAGTTTCACAACATCAGGTTAAAGTCCAACAGGTTTATTTGGTAGCACAAGCTTTTGGAGCACTGCTCCTGCATCAGGTGAGTGAAGGAGCAGTGCTCCGAAAGCTCATGCTACCAAATAAACCTGTTGGACTTTAACCTGGTGTTGTGAGACTTCTTACTGTGCCCACCCCAATTCAACACCAACATCTCCACTTCTTGAACCACTGCAGTCCATGTTGTATAGTCACACCTACAGAGCTGTTAGGGAGGGAGTTCCAGGATTTTGACCCAGTGACAGTGAAGGAGCAGTGAGATATTTCCAAGGTGATGGCCTAGTGGTATTATCGGTAGCCAATTAATCCAGAAACCCAGCTAATGTTCTGGGGACAAGGGGTCGAATTCCACCACAGCAGCTGATGGAATTTGAATTCAATATACAAATATCTGGAATTAAGAAGCTACTGATCACTGTTATACAGTTTTTATTTAAACACCTTCCAAGCATTCCAGTTTAATTAGACAAACAAGGACAGTAATTCAACAATTCCTTTATTTAACACTTCTAGTACCAACTCAAACATAAACAGTTGCACCTCATTAACTCTTTATTTTAACTCTAGCTGAACTTTAACTCTTAACTGCATATTAACTTGAATTGAACATCAACTTTAACTAAACATCAACTTTAACTATTTAACTGAAAATAGATACTACCCGAGTTTCGGAAAACTTTGGCCAAGAAATATCCTCAATGTAGAATCTATCTTCTTGTTCTCTGAAGCATCCTTCAAAGTACACTTCTTCTTGTAATGGTTGGTCTCTTCGGGTTACCGCTGGCAAACAAAGAACTCACATGTCTTTTTATCCACAATTCTCCACTGGCTACCAGAAGATTCTCTGTCATCCAGCCAATGATTGATCAGAAACCAATCTCATGGCTCAAACATCCAGTGAAACTACTTTTGAACGATGCCATTACGCTTAGTTTATTTGACGTGTTCCATACATAGCAGCCATAAAAATCAGAGACTCAGCGTCTGGGTTAATGTAAACAGCTTCCCTTACCTGGGAAGCTTCAGATCACAGCTCCCACACCAGAGCACCTTTACGATCTGCATCTGGTTTTAATCTATAAATTGACCAGAAATCCCAGCATGATTAACTCTCAGTCAGAATAGCCATTGTTAAGCTGCTATTGCCATTATTGTTGCTAAATCAGTGGTGTCGCCGTTCTTTCTCTGTCCACATGACTATGAAGACATTCGCCAGAATTCTACTGCTCTGCCCACCACGGGAATTGGGGTGGCCAACGAGTGGACAATAGGAAGGTCCATTGACCTCGGGCAGGATTTTACTGTTTTGGGATGAGCGAGGATGTAAAATCTTGGCCATTGTCGATTGTTGGAAAAACCCATCTGGTTCACTAATGTCCTTTAGGGAAGGAAATTTGCCGTCCTTACCTGGCCTGACCTACATGTGACTCCAGAGCCACAGCAATGTGGTTGACTCTCAACTGCCCTTAGGCAATTAGGGATGGGCAATAAATGCTGACCAGCCAGCGACACCCATGTCCGATGAATAAAAAAAGAATAAGTTGGGATGGCAGGTGTCTTGATGGGGAACTTCCATGTGGTGGTTTTCCCAAGTATCTGCTGGCCTTGTCCTTCTAGATGGAAGTAGTCATGAATTTGGAAGGAACTTTGGTGAGTTCCTGCAGTGCATCATGTAGATGGTACACACAGCGTCAGTGTTGGAGGGATTCAACGATTGTAGATGGGGTACCATTCAAGATGGGGTACCATTCAAGCGGGCTGCTTTGTCCTGGATGGTGTCAATCTGCCCAAGATTAGGTATCGGGCAATCAAATTTCTCAGCCAAGCTGTTGTGCATCATCACAACAACAACATGTTTTACCCATTTGATCTGCTTGTCATTGAAGACAGCTCACTCCTATGATTAATGTATAAACAGATGTGAAAATGTGACACATGAATTGTACAAGTCAAAGGTACTTCCATCCCTGCGAACTCAGCTTTAATGATAAATATAAAGGAAAGTATATTCAGAACATGTTCTGTGAATCCCTCATTATTAAACTTGAATTGCCATTTTATTTTCAGGAGCCAGTCAAAGATCATAACCGAATGTGCATAAATTAGTGTTAAAGTGAAATTATATTTGACCCCTCTTCTCAATAAATGGTCTGTGACTTCTGTGGAAAGATTCTGGTGAATTATTAATAACCTTGCAAGTTTAAAATGATTGCTGGCCTCTACCTATTTCAAGTTTTAATGCATTTCAATTTTATTAATTTAGCTGTCCTGATATCATCATGCGGCTCTCTATTACTCACCCCACAATGCCTTTGCCTTGCCAACTACCAATCTGAGAGACTAGAATCTCACTCTTGTCAAAGCTCAGGGCCTATTGTATACCTTACTGAAAGCCAAGCGCTTTCATATCAATAATATATAGCTATGATTTCAGTGATGAGTTCCTTACACTTCCTCATAGCCTTGAACTTCCTGTCTTAATTAACCAAACTAATTTTTTCCCCCATATACAGCCTGTTCATTACTCATCTTCAATTAAATGATGCTGCGGCTCCCAAGACATTAATTACTTTCTCCAAAGAAGAAGATGAATTATTTTTCTTTTTAACCCTGCACCTCCTGAAAGGCATTGTTAACTAAGATCACTCAAGAGGTTACTTTCCCCCATGTTTTGAGGCAATGAGTTTCTTTTCCCTTGCTTTTATTGTGCAAAAAGCGAAAGCAGAAATGTAGAAGGCAAAAGATATTGCCAGATTTCTGTCGACATTTTCGACCCTTCCTCTCCTGCAGACAGTGGCTCATACTGACTACATGCCAATGTATCACCATGCTCTGGAATTCACTGGGCGGGATCTTAACCACCGTTCACGCTAGCGGGATTTTCCCAACCCGCCGCAGTGAACGGAGATTTGGCCGGCCGCCAAATTCTCCGACCTCGCTGCAGCGGGAGTGCGGCGTGAACGGCTGGTAAGATCGCGCCCACTGTCTGAAAGAATGGAGGAAGGCAATTCAAGGATAACTTTCAAAAGCAATTTCTGATATACTTGAAAAGGGAATCTTTACAGACCTGTGGGAAAAGAGCGGTGATGGGTGAGGGGTCTAATTAAATAGCTCATTAAAGATTTTAGAACAGATCAAATGGTGAACGAAACCAGAACAGACAGGATGGGGCAAGCAGCCTCCTTCTGTGCTGCATACCCATGTTATCCATTCTTCAGATCACTGAGGGTTGGCAGTCTATTTGATTAGAAGAGGTACTATAATTGAACTGCAAATTGTTTGCAATTAATGTTCATGGCGATGCTGTCATGCGTCAAGATGTTTTTCCACAGGAACAATTAAAGAGTAGGAGCTAATTTACTTGCTCTAAAAGCAAGGATCCGATATTCACCTGCCATAACTTCAATGAAAGGGCAGCAGAAGGGATGTGGAAAAGTGATCAAGGATAATATTACAGTTCTACAAGCGGGTACATAGACTGAACCGGCTTGGTTAGAGTTAAGCAACAGGGAATGAGTCCTTGCATCACTGAGGCCAGGATTTTCCCGCCATTCATTCTCAGGGGAGCTGGAGAATTCCGGCCTGAATGTTTGCTATAGATCCCAAATAGTGAGGAGGAAAGAGCAAGCCTGCAAAAAGAGCAGAGCAGTAATAGGAAGGAAGGGATTAGGTCTTTTGGAACTGTGGGTAGCATTCCTGCCCCTGAGTCAGAAGCTCCAGGTTCAAATCCCGCTCTGGGACTTGATTGCCAAGGAAGATATATTGATCATGTGGTCAAAAAAGTTGTGTATCAACTTGTAAACTGTTTTAACATCTGCCAATGGCAGGTGGTAAGCCATGTGATGGAACAACATTGGAGTCTCTACCATCACTATCCATAGCTCCAGGCTACAACATGCATGTAATGGTGTATGATTGGTGCCAACATCACAGGGTTTGATCGCCGTTTTAGGTGGGATGGATTTGAAATCTGCCTCTTTGCCCAACCTGGGGTAGAGATCATAATGTTGTGGATTGGACCTGCCTTTGCGCAGAGAGCGTAAAAAGAAGAAAAATAGTAGGCGACTTCAATTACTGATTAAAAATTCATAGAATAGAATCCTACAGTACAGAAGGAAGCCATTTGGCTTATGAATCTGCACCGACTACAATCCCATCCAGGCCTTATCCCCATAACCCCCTGACACTAAGGGGCAATTTAGCATGGCCAATCCACCTAACCCACACACACACATCTTTGGACTGTGGGAGGAAACTGGAGCACCCGGAGGAAACCCATACAGACACGGGGAGAACGTTCAAACTCCACACAGACAGTGACCCAAGCCAGGAATTGAACCCGAGCCCTGGCGCTGTGAGGCAGCAGTGCTAACCACTGTGCCACCGTGTCACCCCAAAAATTGAAGTAAAACAAAGTAAAGGACAAAGAAGATGAAGAACTCCAAAAATGTATACAGACAAAATTATTTGAGCAGTAATCTAATTAGGAAGGAAGGAATGATGTATTTCATTCTGAGGAATGAAATCAGGCAGCGGGAGAACATTTAGAAAATAGTGATCATATTGTGCTTGGTTTTATGTTGCTTCTGGAAAGGAATGATACCAAGGCTGAAGGATTTTAGTTCTGGAGAAGGATTAGGGAAGCATGGGAAGCTCATTAGACCACAGGCTGTTAAGCAGAGATCTGATAAAGCAGTTTAAAATTTCAAGGAGATTTGATGGTAAGGAAAAATTGTTTCCTTCAGCAAGTGAATCAGTCACAGATTTAAGGTAGTTGGCAGTCAAACCAAAGGGGAAGTGAGGAGATTTATTTTTCACACAGTGGGTTGTTCAGATTTTAAACATACTATTTGAAAGTGAGGGAGGAGAAAGATTTCATCGGAACTATCGAAAGGCGATTTAGAGATGTGGGGCAAAACCTTACCAAAAAAGGGCAGGGTGTTAGTCCTGGTGAGGAAAGTAACGTAAATACCACCAGAGAAGCAGGTCGATTTTCTCTCCAGATCTTACCACACTCGGCCACAAAAAAACAGGTGGGCATGTTTCATGTCGTCAAGCGGGGAGGGGTTGGGGGAGGGGGGGTGGTGGTGGGGGCGGGGGGGGGGAGGGTGGTGGTGGGGATGGGGGATGGCCTCAATACGCTGGCAAAGCCCGGCTGCACTATGATTGGAGCACCATGTTTAAAAGGTGCCACAATCAGGCCAAACAATGCCCTCCCCCACCTCCCCTTACGGAGATCTCATGGGTTTCCCCCCAACCTCCAATTGGAGCTGGCATTCCACCACCCCCCTTCCTCTCACACCCCGCCCCCCATCCCCCCCCCCCCCCCCCCCCCACCCCCACCCGCCCCCGCCAACCGAAGCCGGCACTGCCTGGCCATGTCACTCTCCCCTCTCCCCTGGGGCTATACTCATCATTATGTCCCCGGCAGGGGGGTGTCCCCAAGACAGGTTCACATTCTGTGTGAACCTGTTGTAAACTGCACTGGCGTGACGCCACATCGTCATATACATGAATATTCATTGGGGGTTCAATACCAGTAAGAAGTTTAACAACACCAGGTTAAAGTCCAACAGGTTTATTTGGTAGCAAATGCCACACAAGCTTTCGGAGCCCCAAGTCCCTTCTTCAGGTGAGTGGGAATTCTGTTCACAAACAGGGTATATAAAGACACAAACTCAATTTACATGAATAATGGTTGGAATGCGAATACTTACAACTAATCAAGTCTTGAAGATACAAACAATGTGAGTGGAGAGAGCATCAAGACAGGCTAAAGAGATGTGTATTGTTTCCAGACAGGACAGCCAGTGTAACTCTGCAGTTCCAGGCAGGCTGTGGGGATTACAAATAGTGTGACATGAACCCAATATCCCGGTTGAGGCCGTCCTCATGTGTGCAGAACTTGGCTATCAGTTTCTGCTCAGCGACTCTGCGCCGTCGTGTGTCGTGAAGGCCGCCTTGGAGAACGCTTACCCGAATATCAGAGGCCGAATGCCCGTGACTGCTGAAGTGCTCCCCAACAGGAAGAGAACAGTCTTGCCTGGTGATTGTTGAACGGTTCAATACCAGGCAGGGGAATCTTCAATTATATGAAAGTACATTAAAATATATTTAAGATAGGTTCACGCCCATGATAGATGTGAACCGATTACACCACCGGCAAGGGGTGATACAAATCAGAAGTCGTGATCTCTCTGGCGAGAACTGGGTTCTGCAACTTCCGGGGTTTCACCGAATCTTGCACTGTTATTTCTGCGGACAATGAATGTGAACTCAAAATTACCCCCATGGATATGGAGAGGACTGATTTCCTCAGTTTATTGGAAAATGCTGCTGTGTGGGACAAAGTTATTTAGCTCCGAGTGGTAACACATACATGGTGGTTTAATTGGCCTTCACATATGTTTGAAGATTGTATGGCTTCCAGGTGCTTGATAATACAGAAGTTAAATATATTTTGCAATCATCAGGCACTCTAGTTTCCCTTTGTTTTCTCCAGGTCTGTGCATGCATTTAACATGTTCGTCTATAAATTAAAATATGTTATTTCAGCAGAGGTGTTAACAGTTTGAGTTCTGGGAATGTAATGCAGTACTAACTAGCTGGCTTGCTGTAGTCATGTGACTCTGCCATGAGGGCTCTGCCTCTGGAAGCAAACATTTTAAGATCAGTTCAGTCAAGCCTCTCACAGAAACACACAAATGAAGACTGCTGTTTTTATATTTGCAACATTTACCTACATTAAATTGTTGAATTGTCACGTCAACTAAAATTGTGGAGAGAAAATTGTTTCCCTTGGTGGAGAATTCTAGAATCAGGGGACATAGGCTCAAGATAATTGGCAGTACATGTAGAAGGGGCATGAGGAAGAACTTTTTTACACAGATGTTAGTGGGTGTCTGGTATTCGCTGCCTGGGTTTGTGATGGAGGTAGAGATCCTGAACTCTTTTAAAAAGTACCTGATCTGCACCTTAAGTGCTGTGAGCTACAGGGTTATGGGCTGAGTGCAAGAAGGTGGGATGAGAAAGGGCACCTAGGTGTCCACGGGCTGGCATGGACAAGATGGGCCAAATGGTTTCCTTCCGTGCTGTAACTTTTCTATGGTTCTAAGTGCATTATCCTGGTAGAGCTGTCAGCAGACGTGTTTTAAACCATTTCCCTGTGCTGAAAGTGGCTCGTTTTCTTTCAGAATTCTGTGTGGTCCCGGAAAGGTGTAGATATCAAATGCATAAACAATTCCGAAATACAGTGCAATATTAACCGGTAAAAAATCAATATAACTGTGACTATCAGATGTCAGGAATTAGTGGTTGATTGTATATTTTCACACTGGCGTAACAAGCTACACATTATCAAATTTAAGTTTAGAAATGCATCCAGTTTGTGGGGAAAATAGATATTCGTAATCAACTGGCCATTAAGAAACCTGAGGCCTTCGAATATTCATAAGGGAACAGGATTGGATGGAATGCATCCAAGATAGTTGAAGATGCAAAAATGGAAACAGGAGGGGTTGTAGTCAGAGCTTTTCACAGTTCATTAAATCTATTAGCAACAGAAGGTTGGAAACTAGCTAATTGAGTGAATTCACCATCGCTGCATTCCCAGCATGGAGCCACATTCAGAGATCAGTGATAGGGCTAAGACTCTGACATACTGATTCTCTAATCTATTCTCCCTTTAAAGTGGAATACTGTGGACTGAATGTTATGGGTGGCACAGTGGCTAGCACTGCTGCCTCACAGTGTCAGGGACCTGGGTTCGATTCCCGGTTTTCATTACAAATCATTTTCTCTCACTTGCTCCCCTCTATGTAGAGACTCACTAGCACACCCTCTCACTAATGAATCCCTCACCGCCATAATTTACAATTGTTTGCATTGGCAATGGCATTCCCCGATGATGTAGGAGCAAACTAAAGGTCAGGTAAAATTGGTTTCTTTCACACTGACAAATTGCTTTCTCTCACGTACTTGGGGAAAATGTCAGGTGAGTCGAGCCTTGAGATTCTGAAGAAGTTATGTTCCCCCACTGTTTTTAATGTGTTTGTATATATAGAACGAAATGTGTTTTGTAATACCACACTCCATCTACTAGGGCAAAAAAAACTTATACCAGGTCCTATCATGTATTTTCCAAGGGTCTCATATACAGATTCCGGTTGGGACATTTTCAGGCCATTGTTAATTGAGAAACCGGGAGGAAATGTTTAATTTTATTTATTCGTGTCACAAGTCGGCTTGCATTAACACTGCAATGAAGTTACTGTGAAAATCCCCTTAATTCCCTTAAACGTCTGAGGACACATACCAACCGACTCAAGAACAACTTCTTCCCTGCTGCTGTCAGACTTTTGAATGGGCCGACCTTGCATTAAATTGATCTTTCTCTACCCCTAGCTATGACTGTAACACTACATTCTGCACTCTCTCCTTTCCTTCTCTATGAACGGTATGTTCTGTCTGTATAGCGCGCAAGTAACAATACTTTTCACTGTATGCTAATACATGTGACAATAATAAATCAAATCAAATCAAAATCAGACTTTTGAACAGACCTGCCTTATATGAAGTTCATCTTTTTCTACACCTTAGCTCTGACTGTAACATTACATTCTGCACTCTCTCCTTTCCTTCTCTATGCACAGTATGCTTTGTCTGTATAGCGCGCAAGAAACAATACTTTTCATTGTATACTCATACATGTGACAATAATAAATCAAATCAAATCAAAATCAAATCAAAATGGTCTGAAATAGCACTGATGTGGACTGGGGTAAGCATAGTAAGAAGTCTCACAACACCAGGTTAAAGTCCAACAGGTTTATTTGGTAGCACAAGCTTTGGAGCACTGGAGCATCAGGTGAGTGGGAGTTGTGTTCACAAACAGGGCAGATATAGACACAAACTCAATTTGCAAGATAATGGTTGGAATGCGAGTCTTTACAGGTAATCAAGTCTTAAAGGTACAGACAATGTGAGTGGAGAGAGGGCCAAGCATGGGTTAAAGAGATGTGTATTGTCTCCAGTCAGGACAGTTAGTGAGATTTTGCAAGCCCAGGCAAGTCGTGGGGGTTACAGATAGTGTGACATGAACCCAAGATCCCGGTTGAGGCCGTCTTCATGTGTGCGGAAACTTGGCTATCAGTTTCTGCTCAGCGATTCTGCGTTGTCGTGTGTCGTGAAGGCTGCCTTGGAGAACGCTTACCCGAAGATCAGAGACTGAATGCCCGTGACCGCTGAAGTGTTCCCCAACTGGAAGGGGAACACTCCTGCCTGGTGATTGTCGAGCGGTGTTCATTCATCCATTGTACTTAAATAGCACACCAGGGGGAACAGAAACAAGCTGAACGACAACAGCCCCACAACACTGGGGGTTTGGGGGTGGGGATTGTCTAGAAGCAGGGACACAGTCTCAGAATAAGGGATACACCTTTAAGGACTGAGCTGAGGAGGAATTTCTCAATTGGAGGGTGGGGACTCTTTAGAATTCTTTACTCCAGAGGGCTATTGAAGATCAATCGCTGAGTATGTTCAAAACAGAGAATGATGGATTTCTTGATCTTAAGGACATCAAAGGATCAGGGGATAGTGCAGGAAAATAGTGTTGAGGTAGATCAGCTGTGGTCCAGTTGAATGGCAGAGCAGGCTCAAGGGGCCAAATCGACTAATCCTGCTCCTTTTTCCTAGCAGCTGTTCAGAGAAACAAACTTGAAGATCTGGTTGCTGTAATCATGGCAGAAGCACTTGGGTAAGTCCTGAAAAGGGATCAGAGATGAGGGAAATTCCGAATGGGGTTGATTGAAAGGATTAATGGGGGAGATTAATGGGGCAGCCAGGATTGGGATGGCTGTCAGATTGGATCGGAGAGGGAAGATGGATAGCAGCTTTAAGTGCTGGGCATTTGTGAATATTAATGCTGGGTCTGCGATTCCCAGTGTCTGCTGCAGCTGATTAGAATTTGTGCTGTGTCTATGGCATCATCACAGGTGAGATTGGCACGATCACCCGCCTTGGAAAACAAGCCAACAGTCAATTGTCTTACGCACTGTGGGCTACCAGCGGGGGGATCGTGGATATGTGTACGTCAGAAACCTGGAAGTCCAGAGAAAGTTAAGGGAGGTGGTGACTTGGACAACTATTGGTGACCCGTGATCACCAAGTCTAGGTGACAGTGGGTCTTCTGCCAGGAGGTTGCCAATGCCCACCATCAAACTGATGTGACTACCTCAGCTCCGACTGCACTCAAGAAGCTTGACACTATGTGTTGACTGGGAGTGTCTCGGAGGGGAGTGTTGACCCGTTAGAGAAAATCTCCATTACAAGGGAGGAAATGTTAGGTTTTTTAGGGAATATAAAGACTGACAAATCCCCAGGGCCTGATGGAATCTATCCAAGGCTGCTCAGGGAGACGAGAGATGAAATCGCTGGGCCTCTGACGCAAATCTTTGTCTCGTCACTGGACACAGGTGAGGTCCCAGAGGATTGGAGGATAGCTAATGTGGTCCCGTTATTTAAGAAGGGTAGGAAGGATAACCCGGGAAATTATAGGCCGGTGAGCTTGACGTCCGTGGTAGGGAAGTTGTTGGAGAGGATTCTTAGAGATAGGATGTATGCGCATTTAGAAAGGAATAAACTCATTAACAATGGTCAGCATGGTTTTGTGAGAGGGAGGTGCCTCTCACTAACCTGGTGGAGTTTTTTGAAGAAGTGACTGGAATGGTTGATGAGGGAAGGACCGTGGATGTCGTCTATATGGAATTTAGTAAAGCGTTTGACAAAGTCCCTCATGGTAGGTTGGTGCAAAAGGTTGGATCTCATGGGATAAAGGTGGAGGTGGCTAGATGGGTGGAGAACTGGCTTGGTCACAGAAGACAGAAGGTGGTGGTGGAAGGGTCTTTTTCCGGCTGGATGCCTGTGACTAGTGGTGTTCCGCAGGGCTCTGTATTGGGACCTCTGCTGTTTGTGATTTATATAAATGATCTGGAAGAAGGTGTAACTGGGGTGATCAGTAAGTTTGCGGACTTGCAGATAGTGAGGAACATTGTCAGAGGCTACAGAAGGAGATAGATAGGCTGGAAATTTGGGCAAAGAAATGGCAGATGGAGTTCAATCCTGATAAATGCGAAGTGATACATTTTGGTAGAACTAACGTAGAGGGGAGCTATACGATAAATGGCAGAACCATAAAGGGTATAGATACACAGAGGGACTTGGGTGTGCAAGTCCACAGATCCTTGAACATGACGGCACAGGTGGAGAAGGTAGTGAAGAAGGCATATGGCATGCTTGCCTTTATAGGACGGGGCATAGAGTATAAAAGTTGGGGTCTGATGTTGCAATTGTATAGAACATTGGTCCGGCCGCATTTGGAATACTGCGCCCAGTTCTGGTCGCCACACTACCAGAAGGATGTGGAGGCTTTAGAGAGAGTGCAGAGGAGGTTTACCAGGATGTTGCCTGGTATCGGAAGGGCTTAGTTATGAGGAGAGATTGGGTAAACGGGGGTTGTTCTCACTGGAAAGACGGAGGATGAGGGGTGACCTAATAGAGGTGTATAAAATGTGTACACAAAAGATGTACACAAGGGCAGAAAATGTTGCGGAAAGTAAACAGCTAGATGCTTTAAGGCAAATCCAAATCAGTTATGCCGATGACAACGATGATTCCCTCGACTTTTTGCCTGATCAGGAATACAGCCAGGAGGACAGCAATGAAGCTGGGAGCATGGCAGAGGACAACTCTTCAGAAAGTGTGCCGTGGGGTCAGCAACCTTCAAAACAGCCATATATTCTCATCATGGACTCTTTACGTGGACCAAGCCGTGCAAACGTGGTTAAGATCCTGCGAGAATACCTTGAAGTAGTTTTTTGGGCGGCACGGTAGCACAGTGGTTAGCACTGCTGCTTCACAGCTCCAGGGTCCCAGATTCGATTCCCGGCTCGGGTCACTGTCTGTGCGGAGTTTGCACATTCTCCTCGTGTCTGCGTGGGTTTACTCCGGGTGCTCCGGTTTCCTCCCACAGTCCAAAGATGTGCGAGTTAGGTTGATTGGCCAGGTTAAAAATTGCCCCTTAGAGTCCTGGGATGCGTAGGTTAGAGGGATTAGTGGGTAAATATGTGGGGGTAGGGCCTGGGTGGGATTGTGGTCGGTGCAGACTCGATGGGCCGAATGGCCTCCTTCTGCACTGTAGGGTTTCTATGATTTCTATGAAATTATGAAAGGCATAGATAGGGTGAACGGTGGGAAGCTTTTTCCCAGATTGGTGGTGACGTTCACGAGGGGTCATAGGTTCAAGGTGAGGGGGGGAGGTTTAACACGGATATCAGAAGGACGTATTTTACACAGAGGGTGGTGGGGGCCTGGAATGCGCTGCCAGACAAGGTGGTGGAGGCAGACACACTGGGAACGTTTAAGACTTATCTAGATAGCCACATGAACGGAGTGGGAATGGAGGGATACAAAAGAATGGTCTAGTTTGGACCAGGGAGCGGCGCGGGCTTGGAGGGCCTGTTCCTGTGCTGTATTGTTCTTTGTTCTTTGTTATCCAGGGCAAAGCCGCCCGCTTGATTGGCACCAAGTCCACAAACATCCACTCCCTCCACCACCGATGCTCAGTAGCAGCAGTGTGTACTATCTACAAGACGCACTGCAGCAATTCACCAAAGAACCTTAAACTGCATCTTCCAAACCCATGACCACTTCCATCAAGAAGGACAAGAGCAGCAGATACATGGAAAGACCTGCAAGTTCCCTTCCAAGCTACTCACCATCCTGACTTGGAGATATAGTGCCGTTCCTTCACAGTCGCTGGGTCAAAATCCTGAAATTCCAGAATTAACAGCATTGTGAGTCAACCCATAGCACATGGACTGCAGAGATTCAAGGAGGCAGATCACCACCACCTTAGAACCATAGAACCACAGAAAATTACAGCTCAGAAACAGGCCTTTTGGCCCTTCTTGTCTGTGCCGAACCATTTTTTGCCTAGTCCCACTGACCTGCACTTGGACCATATCCTTCCACTCCCCTCTCATCCATGAACCCGTCCAAGTTTTTCTTAAATGTTAAAAGTGACCCCGCATTTACCACTTTATCCGGCAGCTCATTCCATACTCCCACCACTCTCTGCGTGAAGAAACCCCCCCTAATATTCCCTTTAAACTTTTCTCCTTTCACCCTTAACCCATGCCCTCTGGTTTTTTTCTCCCCTAGCCTCAGCAGAAAAAGCCTGCTTGCATTCACTCTATCTATACCCATCAAAATCTTATACACCTCTATCAAATCTCCCCTCAATCTTCTACGCTCCAGGGAATAAAGTCCCAACCTATTCAATCTCTCTCTGTAACTCAGCTTCTCAAGTCCCGGCAACATCCTTGTGAACCTTCTCTGCACTCTTTCAACCTTATTTACATCCTTCCTGTAACTAGGTGACCAAAACTGTACACAATACTCCAAATTCGGCCTCACCAATGCCTTATATAACCTTACCATAACACTACAACTTTTATACTCGATACTCCGATTTATATAGGCCAATGTACCTTCTCAAGGGCAACTAAGGATGGGCAATAAATGCTGGCCAGCCAGCGACGCCCATGCCCCAGGAATGAATTAAAAGACCCTGCAGAGTCACTGCTGTGTGGCCATGGGTGGCATGGTGGCACAGAGGTTTTCACTGCTGCCTCACAGCTCCAGGGACCTGGGTTCAATTCCAGCTTGGGTGACTGTCTGTGTGGAGTTTGCATGTTCTCCCCGTGTCTGCGTGGGTTTCCTCCCAGTGCTCTGGTTTCCTCCCACAGTCCAAAGATGTGTAGGTTAGGTTGACTGGCAATGCTCAATTGCCCCTTAGTGTCAGAGGGATTAGCAAGGTAAATAAACAGGGTTACTGGGATAGGACTTGGATGGGATTGTTGTCGTTGCAGGCATGATGGGCCAAATGGCCTCTTTTTGCGCTGCATGGATTCTATGATTCTATTCTAAGGATTTCACCATCTGTCTGTACGTCCTGTGTTGTAGATCATGCTTCCTGCAAATTGCCTCCCTCTGCTGCTGCTGTCTAGCTACATACCTCTTAGAAACAGACTGCCACGGGTACTATTAGTGGCTATATTGCTCCTTGTCGATGTCCAATCTAACCTCCCAAGTGTAGCAAGCCAGCCAGGATACTGTGAGTAACCCTTTCCCCAGTAGCCGATAAGAAAGTATCTGTGAGCACTGAGTAATTATTGCAGTAATTCCCCTCAACCCCCGCAACTGAATGCCGAGCTACAGTCGGGATCTCAAAGTTTCATAAGGAATTCAGCTGGACAAAGCCATACTCCTGAGTGTGGGAGAAGTTTAAACTCAACTTCCACCTCAACCTGAAATCGGCATTTTTGGAGACAAACTCAATCTATCTGTAAGGGGTCATTAGTTTAAATTAATTCTTCCCAGTGCAGGCAGATTTTTTTTTTTGTTTGCTTACATAAGCTGACATTTGCTAACCTTTAAAATATTCAGATATTAGGCTTAAGTATGCCAAGCTGTGGCATCCCTCGCTCCAAACTGTACTAATTTTAAGATATTGCAAATAACATGCACTGAAATAGAAATGACAGCAGATCTGCAGAAGTAAATTGCTTTTCTTTTCATTATTATACAGCCACACACATATGTATGTGATCCGATGATACGCAAATTCCAAGACGTCTCCTGACACGCTGTTACCAAGTTTTAAATTTACTTTTCCGTGATGCCTCGGTTGAAATTCTGAAGGTAATGTTGAAATCAGAAACACGTGAAAGAATGCAGTTGTTAGTGATTTTTATTTGAACAAC
Source organism: Mustelus asterias (assembly GCF_964213995.1). NCBI lineage: Eukaryota > Metazoa > Chordata > Chondrichthyes > Carcharhiniformes > Triakidae > Mustelus > Mustelus asterias. The sequence continues at coordinate 29,560,849 of NC_135802.1, forward strand.
TTACTTTTAGACACTGCTGTCCATGCGGGACATGCCACAAGTATGGGAAAGAAAGGCTTGACGTCTGAGGAACATTTGAGGAGTCTAGGTCTGTACTCGATGGAGCTTAGAAGGATGAGAGGAGATCTCGTTGAAAGTTACAGAATATTGAAAGGCCTGGATAGAGTGGATGTGGAGAAGATGTTTCCATTAGTAGGAGAGACTAGGATCTGAGGGCACAACCTCAGAGTTGAGAACCTTTAGAACCAAGATGAGGAGGAATTTCTTCAGCCAGCGGGTGATGGATCAATGGAATTCATTGCCACAGAAGGCTGTGGAGGCCAACTTATTGAGTGTAGTTAGGACAGAGATAGATAGGTTTTTGATTGCTAAGGGAATCAAAAGTAACGGGGAAAAGACGGGAGAATGGGGTTGAGAACCATATCAACCATGACTGAATGGTGGAGCAGACTCAGTGGGCTGAATGGCCTAATTCTGTTTCTATATCTTATGGTCTTATAAGAGAGGAGTAACCATACTTTCGCATTCATGGCATCATTGTGATGAAACTATGCCGTACACTCTGTCAAGCTTTGATGTCCAAAGCTCCACATTGTACTGTGTTCAACTGTATGTAATCCTTTATACTTCTCCTCGATTACATTAACTTGTTGCCCTCACAGGTGAAAAAAACAAAGTAAAGGTGTTAATGGGCATTTATGGAGAGAGAGAGAAAGTGTAAATGTTTCAAGTCCAAAATGAGTCTACTTCAGTTCCAGTGAGCTTCCAAAGTTTTGCCCGATCAGGAACACTCATCCTAGAATGTGAGGGAGTCCACTGTACTTTCTGGGAAACAGGGACCACTCAGTCCTTAATGTTGGAGGGAAACCTAACCCTTGAGTCCTCCGTGTAGAAAAAGGCCTGATCTGTGGAGTGGTCAGAGGATCTGAGTTTGCAACTGTTCATCGGGTCCACCTAGAGTGTGACCTAATTTCAATCCCTGAGGCGGTAGGAATTGTCTTTGAACTACCAATAGCAGGAATCAATTTCCCCTTTGGAAACCTTTTGGCTGGCAGCAAAGTGCTATACACAGTAAGAAGTTTAACAACACCAGGTTAAAGTCCAACAGGTTTATTTGGTAGCAAAAGCCACACAAGCTTTCGGAGCCCCAAGCCCCTTCTCACCTGAACTAGCAGGAACCTTCAGCAGTGCAGAAAGCCAGAGAATCTCCAAAGGCCCAAAAGAACCCATAGGCACTGAGCGAGAGCTGTTTGAATGTAACTAAGGCAAAGCCAGGCCAGTCGAGTTATAGGAGATCCATGAAGAGCTAATGGAGTTGTAAAACAGATTGAAAGAATATTACATAATTAAACAGGGATCAGAGCACCCTCAAAGCAGGGAGAGAGATATTGAGAGAGATACCCCATGCAGTCAAAGAGCCTGAAGGAAAGCCAGTTATTAAACTAGGGAAGGAAAAGTTTCAGGAATTGTCAGATGTTTGCTTGGCAGAAACCTTCCTTCCACATTTAAGCAGGGACTAAGTGAGTCCTCAAACAAACAATGCACTTTCTTTAGCCTGTGCAGTAATCACCAAGCCAGGCAATAGAGTTCGCAATAGCTATTGAATCTTCTCAGTGGGCAGTCTTCAGTGATGTGAGTCTTTGATTGGGAAGCACATCAGCCGCAGTTCAGGTTCGCTGAAAGGCTCCACTTCTGCTGCACAGTGGCCCTAGCCAGTGTGGAAATGGTTGCTGAGCAGCCATTGTTGGTGTGGCAGGTTGAAGCTGGGTGGGTGAGCTGCGGGATCTGCGGTGAATAAATGATTTTTAATGGTGGTATGTTGGTTCCATTCCTGCTACCACAGGGCCTCTGCTGTTACTTCTTGACACAAAGTGTTCTTTGGCCGAACAAGATCCTTAAAATGGCTGAAACTGTGTCTGTTGGTGATCTGGAATTAAATAAGCCACTTTGCAGTTTTGGGAAACTCATACCATGTTATCACTGAGGCGTCACTAATGATCACCTGATGATTGTACAGCCCAACTTTCAAAGAGAACGATACAAAGACTATTTGCATCTGATAACCCAGGCTTGCAGCAGGAGACAGAGGGTCTACTAAGGCAAAAGGCCCCTCAATCATTCCTTCCAACTTATAAAGTCTGGGAAATTTAGCATTCTTTGAGCCAGCTGAGTTCCAGATGATGAATACACCTCCTTTGCTGAAAACCTGATGGAGAGGTAGGGACTGTGTGATAAAGACGTCTGGTTTATTGAGCAAGTTAATATTGCCTTGCTGAGCTCAATAACTCAGTCTGTTCTTTAATACCTGACTAGTGGCCACACAGAAAGCAGCTCTTCACATGCTGAACACCTGGCCCCATCTACACTGCTTTTGTGGCAAATTCCACACACCTTTCCCTTAAAGATTGATTCATCCTTTTGTGCCAATCTCATCCTGTGAAGTTCAACACGATTGGAAAAGGGAGTTAGAAACCCTACAATACAGAAGAGGCCATTCGGCCCATTAAGTCTGTACCAACTACAATCCCATCCAAGCCCTATTCCCATAACCCCACACATTTACCCTGCTATTCCCCCTGACACTAGGGTCAATTTAGCATGGCCAATCCACCTAACCCGCACATCTTTGGACTGTGGGAGGAAACTGGAGCACCTGAAGGAAACCCATGCAGACGAGGGGAGAACGTGCAAACTCCACACAGACAGTGACCTGAAGCTGGAATTGAACCCGGGTCTCTGGTGCTGTGATGCAGCAGTGCTAACCACTGTGCCACCGTGCCGCCCAGAGTTCTACAGCATTGTTTTCAGCCTGCTGACCTGTGTGAAGGAATACCCCATTAAACTTTGATTCTGGGCTCTGGAACTCACATAACAAATATTTATTTTCTCTGTGGTCTCTATACTGCAAAAGATTATTTTCTCTATCCCTCTCTTTACTGTCTGAGTACAGAGGTGGCATTGCAAATATTCCTGCCTGCATTTTGAGTGTACACAGATCAACTAACCCTTTGAGTTCATTCTACCTCAAGTTTGTTTCAGGGTTAATAATAGAAACTTGCATTGCACCAAAAAATGAGGGAAATATGCCAAAGCTTATAAACAGGGAAATAAATCAAAAACATCTCTCTGTTTATGGAGAGGTTGTGAGAGGAAAAATTAATGCTGGTTAAATTAACCCCACTCCAGTCTGTAACAAACATCTTGTCAGAAAATTGCAACTGCATAAAGAAATCAGAATGAGAGTAGCAATGCCAGGACTACATTCTCTAAATAGAAAGTGCGGAATTTTCCTGCCTCGCCCGCCACGGAAATCATAGTAAGTGGGACAGAAGCATGCAAAGGTCCATTGACCTCGGGTGGGATTTTCCGGTCTTGGGGCGTGTGCAGCCGGAAAATCTCAATGAATTCCTCAACATTAGAATGAATAGAAATTTTAAGAAGGATCAAGACAGTCATTTTCAGCATGAATGAAGCTACAATGTCGACTTTGAGAAAAGGACTAGAAAGTTGCGAAATGTTTATTTATTTTTATTAGTCACAAGTAAGGCTTACATTAACACTGCAATAAAGTTACTGTGAAATTCCCCAAATATGTTTTTTTATTTTTAGAAAGATGGAGTGTGCCATTTAGAGAGACGGGGAAGTGCAATTAAAAGGTTTTTAGGATATTGGGGAAGGAAAGATACTTCTTGAATTTCATCAAAGAAAAGGCGACAGGGTTGGAGTGGCCAACTTCTAAGGCATGAGAAATTGCTGCAGGAGGCAATGGAAAGGAGATTAGAGAGAGGAGGCCAAGATGGAGAAAGAGAATGATGAAGCTAGACAATTTAAAATTGAAAGTGCGAAAATTCTAATGAGCAACTGAAGAGGAATGCGCAAGAGGCATGGAGAAATGAGTAGAGGGGCAGCCCTACTCCAGGGAGCTACTTGAAGTGGGGATGTACCTCTCAAAGTGTTGTCACATCCTTTGCTTTGTTGAAAAGGTCTTTCTGGTACAAACCGTTTGAGTAGAAATGATACCCCATTCTATCTTTCAAAGGCCTCCCTGGAGTTGCTGGTGGAATAAGGGAGGACAAGAACCCTAATGAGTGCCACTGAGATCATAATGATAATGGAAGGAGGTACCATCAACTCATAACATCAGCTAGGGTGAGTACGTGTACCTCTCCATGTTGTTTGGTCCATATCCCTCTATACCCATCTTACTCATATAACTGTTCAACGCTTTTCAAAAGACAAAATTGTACCCACCTCTACTACTACTTCTGGCACCTTGTTCCAGACACTCACCAGCCTCAGTGTGAAATAATTGCCCCTCTGGACATTTTTGTATCTCTCCCCTCTCACCTTAAACCTATGCCCTCCAGTTTTACACTCCCCTACCTTTGGAAAAAGATATTGACTATCTAGCTGATCTATGCCCCTCATTATTTTACAGACATCCATAAGATCACCTCGAAGCCTCCTACGCTCCAGGGAAAAAAGTCGCAATCCATCCAGCCTCTCCTTATAACTCAAACCATCAAGTCCCAGTAGCATCCTAGTAAATCTTTTCTGCACTCTTTCTAGTTTAATAATATCCTTCCTATAATAGGGTGACCAGAACTGTACACAGCATTCCAAGTGTGGCCTTACCAATATCTTGGACAACTTCAACAAGACGTCCCAACTCCTGTATTCAATGTTCTGACGAATGAAACTAAGCTTGCCGAATGCCTTCTTCACCACTCTGTCCACCTGTGATTCCACTTTCAAGGAGATATGAACCTGTATCCCTCGATCTTTTTGTTTTGTAACTCCCCCCAACGCCCTACCATTAACTGAATAAGTCCTGCCCTGGTTCGATCGGCCAAAATGCATCACCTCACATTTATCTAAATTAAACTCCATCTGCCATTCGTCAGCCCACTAGCTCAATTGATCAAGATCCCATTGCAATCCTAGATAACCTTCTTCACTGTCCACTATGCCACCAAATAACAAATAACAGTGGACCCAGCACCTATCCCTGAGGCACACCACTGGTCACAGGCCTCCAGTTTGCAAAACAACCCTCTACAACCACCCTCTGTCTTCTGTCATAGGAGTCACAGGTGGACAGAGTGGTGAAGAAGGCATTCGGCATGCTTAGTTTCATTGGTCAGAACATTGAATATAGGAGTTGGGACATCTTGTTGAAGTTGTACAAGATATTGGTAAGGCCACACTTGGAATACAGTGTACAGTTCTGGTCACCCTATTATAGAAAGGATATTATTAAACTAGAAAGAGTGCAGAAAAGATTTACTAGGATACTACTGAGACTTGATGGATTGAGTTATAAGGAGAGGCTGAATAGACTGGGACTTTTTCTCTGGAGCGTAGGTGGGTGAGGGGTGACCTTGTAGAGGTCTATAAAATAATGAGGGGCATAGACAAGGTAAATAGTCAATATCTTTTCCCAAAGGTAGGGGACTCTAAAACTAGAGGGCATAGGTTTAAGGTGAGAGGGGAGAGATACAAAAGTGTCCAGAGGGGCAATTCTTTCACACAGAGGGTAGTGAGTGTCTTGACTAAGCTGCCAGAGGTAGTAGTAGAGGCGGGTACAACTTTATCTTTTAAAAAGCATTTAGATAGTTACATGGGTACGATGGGTCGAGAGGGATATGGGCCAAATGCGGGCAATTGGGATTAGCTTAGGGGTTTTTAAAAAAAAGGTGGCATGGACAAGTTGGGCCGAAGGGCCTGTTTCCATACTATAAACCTCGATGACTCTGTGACTCTAGACATCTATGACTCTACCCAGAGGGTGATGATGTTCTGGAATGCAGTGCCTGGGAGGGTGGTGGAGATGGGATGCCTCACATCCTTTAAAAAGTACCTGGATAAGTACTTGGCACGCCATAACATTCAGGGCTGTGGGCCAAGTGCTGGCAAGTGGGATTAGGTGGGCAGGTCAGGACATTCCATGTGTCGGAGCAGACTATATGGGCCGAAGTAGTATTCTGTGAACTTCAAGTGGAATTCTTAAACGATCCGTGGGTTATGGCGTATTCCCTGAAACTGGAGAATAAATGATCTGCTTTCCATATGTGTCTCTCTGAAGGACAATGTCATAACGGCGTATTCCAGGTGGTAATCATTACCTGACATGTAGCAGACTTCAGCCCAATCCATCTTTGTTTATGTTTTCACTTGCTGTTACACTCCGTCATGCTTCAAAAGCAAATCTCTGCACATTTCGCACGATGGCATTAGCCCAGCAATCTCTCACTGGGCAGGAGTTTTTCTTATTATCTCATCTACTGGGATCCATTTCCCATCCTCCCATCACGCAGCACTCCAGATGGGATTAGGTACATCAGAGTGATTACCCTGCTGCCTGCCATCCCTGCTGCTATCTGCAGCAGCAGTGTTTACCTGCCACTGTGTATATATTAGATTACCTGTCAGCTCCCAACCACATGTGCCACTGATGTCTAGTTAATGTTAGAAATAATGTGGGGCCGGCTGAGAATAGCGTTACTTTAATTGCGGCTTTTCTCATTTTCCCGTTCTGCCCCACCCATCCGCACCTCCCCCATACCCTCCCATCACTAATTTCCAAAAAAGGTAATCCAAATAGCGTTTTATGCATTTGTTTCAGTGGCAGCTAGGCTGCATAATGCCAGTGCTTCATGTTTTAAATGCAATGGAACTCAAAATTTTCATCAAAGTAGCCCTACTTTGCGGCACGGTAGCACAGTGGTTAGCACTGCTGCTTCACAGCGCCAGGGACCCAGGTTAGATCCCCGGCTTGGGTCACTGTCTGTGTGGAGTTTGTATGTTTGCCCCGTGTCTGTGTGGGTTTCCTCCGGGTGCTCTGGTTTTCTCCCATATTCTGAAAGACGTGCTGGTTAGGTGCATTGACCTGAACAGGTGCCAGACTGTAGCGACTCGGGGAATTTCACAGTAAGTTCATTGCAGTGTGAATGTAAGCCTTACTTGTGACGAATAAATAAACTTTAACTTTATAAGATGATCAAACTCGCACTTTTTTAAAGTTTATTTTATTAGTGTCACAAGTAAGCTTACATTAACACTGCAGTGAAGTTACTGTGAAAATGCCCTAGTTGCCACACTCCTGGCGCCTGTTCGGGTACACTGAGGGAGAATTTAGCATGGCCAATGCGCCGACACAGGGAGAACATGCAGACTCCACACAGGCAGGGACCCAAGTTAGGAATTGAACCTGAGTTCCTGGCGCTGTGAGGCAGCAGGGCTAATCACTGGGCCACCCTGCCGCCCCATAACAACTTTCATCTTTTAAAAAATTATTTCTCAATAATGCAAAAAATGAACACCTGCTTTGTGGACTGTAAAACATCTTTCGACCAGGTGGGCTGGCAAAAACTGTTGAAAGGACACAACGCAATTGGAGTTGACTGGAGAGATAAAAGAATATTCTTAGCTCTGTGCATGGGACAGGCTTCTATAATCAGGATGGTAGTTGGTGAAACTGGACCTGATGTATTGCGGTGGGGAGTGAGTCAAGGCTGTTTCCTATCATCGCCACTCTTCAACATCTATGTGGAAGCCAAGGGAAAAGCGGATGAAGTACAGAGAGGTGTCGAAATAGGAGTAGCACTGGTAAATATAATGAGAATTGCAGATGGCCAGACCCTCGTCACTAGCACAGCGGAAGATACTAATGAATAGAATGAATGAAGTGGTGAAAGCTTACGGAATGAAAATTAATGTAAAAAGACAAAAGTTATGCACAATGTAAGCAATGTCATTAATTACGTGCACAGGAAAAAAACAGAGAAGCTGTGAAGTGCACAGAATTAATGACATTGAGATTGCAACACGGAAGGAAAATATTCAGCCCAGCCAGTCTGTGTCGGCACTTATCCTCCACATCAGCAGTCTCACGTGTGCTCTCCACATTTCCATATCCCTTTATTTCCCTCCCCCCCCCCACTCCTTGCTTCATCTGCCAGAGTAACCAATTCTTAAAACGCGATCAGAAGAAATGCAATTGAACTGGGGAGGGGAAGGTCTGCATAATAATACCGTAGCACATCAGAGTAAAATTCAAACAATTTACAACAGCCATCTCCGAACTGAGATTTACTTTAATTTTATGGGATGAAATGATTCAGCTCTGGTCTGTGTTTGCTTTCCTCAGATGGTAGCAGCTGTCAATGATCACAGCAGGTGCCAGTATATTTCATATCATTCATTTTTTTTCGCAGCAAACACTAAAGTGGCTGTGGTGCAGTAACTGCAGGTTTGTTGAGAAACTAATTGCATTCATTATTGCAAAAAAAAAATCTACCATCAGTGGAAAAGAAACGAAAGTCTGCTGCTTTCGTAGAACTTTATGCACCATGACTGAAACACTTCTCATGTGGCAAGATGTTTTAGCTTTGTCGGCTAGGCTTCTGTCCTGTTGGGAACTCGACGGAATTCTGCAAACCAAGCTAATGAGACTTTGATGCAGAGGTAAGAAGGAATACAAATATATTCTGCCTTACATACAGTGCTCACACTACCTCAAATCAATTTACAACCAACTATTTGATTTTGAAATATAGTCACGACTGTTAGGTAGAGCCATAGGGAGGCGATGGCCTAGTGGTATTATCGCTAGACTATTAATCCCGAAATTCAGCTAATGTTCTGGGGACCGGGGTTCAAATCCTGCCACAGCAGATGGTGGAATTTGAATTCAATTTAAAAATATCTACTGATGACCATGGAACCATTGTTGATTATTGGAAAAACCCATCTGGTCCAAAAAAGTAAAGTTAATGTTTATTTACACTGTGCCACCTCATTAGTGCCCTTTAGGGAAGGAAACCTGCCAACCTTACCTGTTCTGGCCTACATGTGACTCCAGAACCACAGCAATGTGGTTGACTCTTAATTCCCTCTGAAATGGCCCAGGAAATCACTCAGTTCAAGGGCTACTGGGCAATAAATGCTGGCCTTGCCAGCGATACCCTTGTCCCACAAATGAATAAATAAAAATTACAGAACAGAATGAGATAATTCGGTCATGATGATTCCCTGTGGGGCATCCCAGTCAACCTCACTCTCCCCACTCAATCCTCTGAGTTCTGCATTGCTATTTTCCTCAAGTGCCCATCCAGGTTGCTTTTGAAATCGATTGTTTCCACACCTACCATCTTTGCTCCAAGTCACTGTCACTCACTGCATAACATTCTTCCTCACAGTCTTCCTGCTCCTCTTACCCAATGCCTTACATCTGAGCTCTCTAATCCATGTACCACCAACTAATGGGAAGGGATTTTCCTTGTCCATCTTGCCTAATCCTGTCATCACCTTGTGTACCTCGAGCAAATCTCCCCTCCATCTTCTTTGCTCCAAAGAAAACTACTCCATCTTTCTAAACTAACCTTTTTAGTAACTCCCCCCCCACCCCTGGAACTGTTCTGGTAAATTTTGGGCCAATATTGGTAAATAAACATTCTGGGCGGCACAATGGCTGAAAGGTTAGCACAGCGCCAGGGACCCAGATTCAATTGAGGCCTCGGGTCACTGTCTGTGTGGAGTTTGCACATTCTCCCCGTGTCTGCATGGGTTTTCTCCAGGTGCTCCGGTTTCCTCCCGCAGTCCAAAAATATGCAGGTTAGATACTTTGATCATGGTGAGTTGCCCCCTAGTGTCCCAAGGTGTGTTGGTTAGATGGATTTAGCCATGGCAAATGTGTGGATTATGGGGATGGGGCAGGGGGGAGGGTTGGGGTAAGAATCATAGAATCCCTACAGAGTAGAAAGAGGCCACTCGGCCCACCGAGTCTGCACCAACCACAATCCCACCCAACCCCCTATCCCCACAACCCCATGCATTACTCTAGCTCATCCCCCTGACACTAAGGGGCAATTTTAGCATGGCCAATCAACCTAACCTACACATCTTTGGACTGTGGGAGGAAACCAGAGAACCTGGGCGAAACCCATACTGACACGGGGAGAATGTGCAAACTCTACGCAGACAGTGAACCAAGCTGGTAATTGAACCCGAGTCCCTGACGCTGTGAGGCAGCCGTGCTAACCATTGTGCCACCGTGCTGCCCAAGATAGTCTATCAGAGAGTCAGTGCAGACTCAATGGGCCAAATGGCCTCCATTTGCAGTGTTGGTGTCTTGGTGTTAGTACACTGAGAGAATTCCCTCTGAATTTTTTTAATGTGCCACAGTTCATCCACAAACTTCTGTCTGTAGAGGTCAGACGGTTAAGACTCAGCCAATCAGTCACTTACAATGGCAGAACACCACTGCTGAACAGGTAAAAATAAATATATACCAATCACACTGTCTCCCCATTTGGTTCAGTTAGTAGAATTTTTACCTCGAAGCCAGAACACTGTACATTCTTAAACCCCACTCCAAAACGTAAGCGCGTAACCTCGGTTGGCACAAATGTGCAGCATGAAGGATTCGCTGTTTCATTAATGGGACCATGCTTGAGATCAGCTGTGAAACCAAAGGTCCAATTCTCTCTTTAGGATGACCTGAAAGATTCTAGTGAAGGGCAGGAAACTTACTGTGTCTCCTGGTCAACCATTCCTCCCTCAGAAAACAGCATGATAATGCAGACAGATTGACGATTGATTGCATTTATTGTGGAATATTGCTGTGTATCATTTGGCGATATAACAATAATAATTGTACTTCAAACCAAAAAAACTACTAAGCGATTCGAATTTTTGAGCAGAAAGCAAATTTGACTTGACATCCTCATCCCGGCCATTCCCTCATCTACTGTTTGTGGAAAGTATACAGTAAATGGTAGAGCCCTTAGAAATATTAGCATACAGAGGGATCTAGGCGTGCAGATCCACAGATCCCTAAAGGTAGCAACTCAGGTGGACAAAGTGGTCATGAAGGCGTATGGCATGCTGGCCTTCATCGGTCGGGCGTTGATTATAGGATTTGGAAAATCATGTTGCAGCTGTATAAGACTTTGGTTAGACCGTATTTGGAGTATTGTGTACAATTCTGGTCACCACATTACCGGAAGGATGTTGATGCATTGGAAAGAGTGCAGAAGAGATTTACCGGGATGTTTGCTGGTTTGTAGGATATGGACTATGAAGAAGGGTTGATCAAACTTGGATTCTTTTCATTGGAGCATCAGAGGATGGGGGAGCGGGGAGGGGGGGGAGGGGGGGGTGGTGGTGGGTGGTGGGTGGGTATGGGACCTGATAGAGGTTTGCAAGATTATGACAGGCTTGGATAAAGTGGATAGTCAGAGTTTCTTTCCCAAGGTCGAAGGGTCAATTACTCGGGGGCATAGGTTGAAAGTGAGAGGGGGAAAGTTTAAACGAGATGTAAGGGGCAAGTTTTTTACACAGAGGGAGGTGAATGCCTGGAAGAGTAGGTGGTGGAAGGAGATTCTATAACAATGCTCAAGAGGCATCTAGATAGATACATGAATAGGCAGGGTATAGAGGGGCAACGTAGAAGCAAGAAAATATTAGATTAGTGAGGCATCTGAGTCGGCACAGACTCGGTGGGCTGAAGGGCCTGTTCTTGTGCTGTACTGCTCTTTGTTCTTCTTTGTTCTTTGTTTTTTAATCTTGCCATGTGTAAATTGGCTGTGCTTTTTTTTACAGTGACCTAATTTCCAATAGCTATTACTTGGCTGCAAAATACTTTGGGATGACCTGAGTTTCTGAGGGGTATCACATCAATACAAATTCCTCTTCCTGAATAGTGTGAGGTGATGCACTTTGGAAGAGGTAAGTTGACAAGGAGGTATACTATGAAAGGTCTGACACTAGGAAGTTCCGAGGAACAAAGGGACCTTGGCGTGTTTGTCCATAGATCTCTGAAGGCAGAAAGGTAGGTAAATAGGATGGTGAAAAAGGCATATGGCACACTCGCCATTATCAATCAGGATATAGGTTACAAAAGCAGAGAGGTCATGATGGAGTTGTAGAGAATGTTAGTGAGGCCACAGCTGGAGTACTACTTGCAATTCTGGTCGCCACCTTATAGGAAGCATGTGAACGCACTGGAGGAGGTGCAGAGGAGATTCACCAGGATGCTGCCTGAGATGGAACATTTAAGTTATGAAGATAGGCTTGGATTGTTTTCGCTGGAGCAGAGAAGACTGAGGGGTGACCAGATTGACGGGTTCAAGATTATGAGCGGCCAGGGTGGATAGGGAGCAGCTGTTCCCCTTGGTTGAAGGGTCAGTTACGAGGGAACACAAGTTAAAAGTGAGGGATGGGAGGTTTAGGAGGGATTTGAGGAAAAGCTTTTTTACCCAGAGGGTGGTGATAGTCTGGAATGCGCTGCCTGGGAGGGTGGTGGAGGCGGGATGCCTCACATCCTTTAAAAAGTACCTGGATGAGTACTTGGCACGCCATAACATTCAAGGCTGTGGGCCAAGTGCTGGCAAGTGGGATTAGGTGGGCAGATCAGGGCCTTTCATGCGTTGGTGCAGAGACAATGGGCCGAAGGGCCTCTTCTGTAATAATCTGTAAATCTGTTGCCCTTTCCATCTGAAACAGTTTTCAGCAATCTTGGCATTAAAAAAAAACTTCCTTCAAAACATAGGTAATGTCGATCGACCTTAGTCCTTGCTGAATCTAGCTTGAAAAGAATCCCACAAAGCAGATAAGGTTTCAACTTAAGACAAATGCATTGTTTCCTTCACACTCATTATTTCTATTAGAGCAAAGCAACAGCTATCAGATGGCACTTCACTGTTCTGCAGCATTAATGCCAATCAGAGCACCATCTCCCTAATGATCCTTAGCATCCCCTCCTTGTGGGAATCTGCAGGCTGATAATGTTGTGCCACCTTTTATTTTCTCTTGTCACATTTCTGTGTGTTTTCCATTTGTTCTGATAAGACAAGGACAGAGCTGGTTTGTAACTCTTCTGAATTTCCATACGCAGTCGATTTTGCTTCCGAATGAACATTTTAATATCTTTCAGACAAGAGCAGAGTACTGCAAGCTGTTACATTTTCCAGCATGTTCTCACTTTATTTTACTATTTCTCCCCAGTAATCAGCCATTTTCTAACATCCAAATCCCCCTTCCAATTCATAGAATCATAGAAACCCCACAGTGCAGAAAGAGGCCATTGGGCCCATCGAGTCTGCACTGACCACAATCCCACCCAGACCCTACTCGCACATCCCCTCATATCTACCTGCTAATTCCTCTAACCTACACATCTCAGGACACTAAGGGGAAATTTTTAGCATGGCCAATCGACCTAACCCGCACATCTTTGGACTGTGGGAGGAAACCGGAGCACCTGGAGGAAACCCACGCAGACACGAGGAGAATGTTCAAACTCCACACAGACAGTGACCCAAGCCGGGGAATTGAACCCAGGTCCCTGGAGCTGTGAAGCAGCAGTGCTAACCACTGTGCTACCGTGCCGCAATTGTTTCTTTCTACCGTTACAACCCCCGTTCGCATTGCACCGTCACCCCCTGTGTTATTTAACCTCTCTTGTCCACCAATGCCGCCACTTTCTCAGAAGGGTAAGGAAATTTGGCACGTCCGCTATGACTCTCACCAATAGATACACCATAGAAAACATCCTTTCTGGATGTTTCACAGCTTGGTAAGTCTCCTGCCCTGACCAAGGATGCAAGAAACTACAAAGGGCCGTGAACATAGCCCAGTCCATCACTCAAACTAGCTTCCCATCCACTGACTTTGTCTACACTTCCTGCTGCTTTGGAAAAGCAGCCAGCATCCCTGACATGCTCTCTTCCACCTTTTTCCATTGGGAGAAAGATACAAAAACCTGAAATCACGTACCAACTGACTCAAGAACAGCTTCTTCCCTGCTGCTATCAGACTTTTGAATGGTCCTATCACATGTTAAGCTGATCTTTCTTTTGGTAACTGCAACACGACATTCTGGACTCTCACCTTTCCTTATTCCCTATGTACTCTATGAACGGTATGTTTTGTCTGTATAACGCACAAGAAACAATACTTTTCATTGTATCTCAATACATGTGACAATAATAAATCAAATCAAATAAAATCCTATCACTGACCTTCCAATTTGCTCAACTAGCCACCCAACCTTTTAATCTGATTCTGCACTTGCTTATTAAGTGTTAATAGAAATCATAGAAACCCTACAGTACAGAAAGAGGCCATTCGGCCCATCGAGTCTACACCGACCACAATCCCACCCAGGCCCTACCCCCATATCCCTACATATTTTACCCACTAATCCACGCATCCCAGGACACTAAGGGGCAATTTTAGCATGGCCAATCAACCTAACCCGCACATCTTTGGACTGTGGGAGGAAACCGGAGCACCCGGAAGAAACCCACGCAGACACGAGGAGAATGTGCAAGCTCCACACAGACAGTGACCCAAGCCGGGAATCGAACCCAGGTCCCTGGAGCTGTGAAGCAGCAGTGCTAACCACTGTGCTACCGTGCCGCCCTCTCTAACTTCTACCAGTTCCGAAGAAAGACCTGCACCATTAACTCCATTCCTCTCACCACAAATGCTGCCTGACTTGCTGAGTATTTCCAGCACTTTCCCTTTCTGTTTCAGATTTACAGCATCTGCAGTAAGGTTGCTTTTGTTTCAATCTGATAAACCTCCATCATACAAAACATACGACACATCATAAATATCTGGTCAGGAAGAAGCTGCTGTTTTCTTGGACAATCTTCAAATGCTTCATTTCCAAAACAGCCACGTAGAAATACACCTGTGAGGAGTCAAGAAAAACAGCTTATAAAAACTTAGGACCAATTTAGAGAGGATAAAAAATCTCGCAATTTTCGTCAGCCTTTTGAAGCAATCAAAATGAATACATTTTATCGGATTGAGTATGCTTTATTTCACTTCGTATTTCACCCGTCTTTTGTATGCTGTGATTTAACCTCAAGAAGGGAATACTCCAAACTTTTACTTTAAGTTTAAGTTTATTTATTAGTGTCACAAGTGGGCTTACATTAACACTACAATGGAGTTACTGTGAAAATCCCCGAGTCGCCACACTCCGGCGCCTGTTTGGGTACACTAAGGGAGAATTTAGCATGGCCAGTGCACCTAACCAGCACGTCTTTCAGACTGTGGGAGGAAACTGGAGCACCCAGAGGAAACTCACGCAGACACGGG
The DNA here is from genome assembly GCF_964213995.1 of Mustelus asterias. Lineage (NCBI taxonomy): Eukaryota > Metazoa > Chordata > Chondrichthyes > Carcharhiniformes > Triakidae > Mustelus > Mustelus asterias. The sequence goes on from NC_135802.1 coordinate 29,575,963, forward strand.
GAGAATGTGCAGACTCCACACAAACAGTGACCTAAGCCGGGAATTGAACTCGGGTCCCTGGTGCTGAGAGGCAGCAATACTGGAGGCTGCCAATACATAACAATAATGGAACACCTTTGAAAGTATGTTGAATTATGGATGGCACAGTGGTTAGCACTGCTGCCTCACAATGCCAGGGACCCGGGTTTGACTCCCGGCTCATGTCACTGTCTATGTGGAGTTTGCACGTTCTACCCGTGTCTGCGTGGGTTTCCTCCGGGTGCTCCACTTTCCTTCCACAGACCGAAAGACGAGCTGGTTAGATACATCGGCCATATTAAAATCTCCCTCAGTGCACCTGAACAGGGTGCCGGAGTGAGGCGACTCAGGGATTTTCACAGTAACTTCATTGCAGTGTTAATGTAAACCTCATTGGACACTAATAAATAAACTTAAACTAACCACTGTGCCAATGTGCCACCCATAATTCAGCATACTTTCAACGATGTTCCATTATTGTTAAGTACAGGCAACTAATGTGGGGGGAGATGGCGATCCTCAGTCTCACCTGTTTTTGGCCGCTCACGATACTTAGTGGCCATTCTGGGAACTGTGCCCGCGGTACAAGAAAAAGATTCCAAGGTGGTGCCGGAGTGTGGCGACTTCTTGCAAGCTGCACCCAGCATACCCTCCAATTCTATCTTTTACTCTCATTCTGTGCTTCTAAAACTCTGTTCTAACTCTTTTAAGCTCTGCCAACCTCATATTAAGTTGATCTTTCTCTGCACCCTAGCTATGACTGTAACACTACATTCTGCACTCTCTCCTTTCCTTCTTTATGAACGGTATGCTCTGTCTGTATAGCGCACAAGAAACAATACCTTTCACTGTATACCAATACATGTGACAATAATAAATCAAATTAAATCAAAAAGTATCGAGTGGCCGAGGCATCGTGGCACTGTTTTCTGCCCTCTTCGCAAAGTTAGCTCTGATAATTAAAATCTGGAATTGGCATTAGATCTTCCATGCCTATGGTTCTACTAATCAAGTGTGATCTACTAATTTGATGATCACCATTGCCCCTGAGGGTTAATACATATCGAGATCTTTTAGGGGGCGTCTGGACAAATACATGAATAGGATGGGAATAGAGGGATATGGTCCCCGGAAGGGTAGGGGCTTTTAGATCAGACAGGCAGCATGGTCGGTGCTGGCTTGGAGGGCTGAAGGGCCTGTTCTCATGCTGTAATTTTCTTTGTTCTTTGATCTGATATGACACGAGGATCACTGTGGAATACTCGGTTAAGACCATCCCCATGAACACGCTGAGTTAGAGAACTGTATTGAACATTTTCCACAAAACTTTGAGCAATCCAGAACCTCACTGTTAGGAGATGCACAATTAAAGTTAAAGTTTATTTATTAGTCACAAGTAAGGCTGACATTAACACTGCAATGAAGCTACTGTGAAATTCCCCTCGTCGCCACACTCCAGCGCCTGTTCGAGTCAATGCACCTAACCAGCCCGTCCTTCAGACTGTGGGAGGAAACCAGAGCACCCGGAGGAAACCCACGCAGACACGGGGAGAACGTGCAGACTCCACACAGACAGTGACCCAAGCCGGGAATCGAACCTGGGTCCCTGGCGCTGTGAAGCAGCAGTGCTAACCACTGTGCCATCGTGCCACCCCCACTGTGCCACCGTGTCGTATAACCCTCAATTCTTGTAAATTAAAGACCCCCTTCCCACCCCTCTAAAACAAACATCATCTGATTCAGGGCTCAGTGGATTGAATTTGCAGCACAGACAGCATGGTGGCACAATGGTTAGCACTGCTGCCTCACAGCATCAGGGACCTGGGTTCTTTGATTTTGATTTGATTTGATTTATTATTGTCACATGTATTAGTATAGAGTGAAAAGTATTGTTTCTTACGCACTATACAGACAAAGCATACCATTCATAGAGAAGGAAATGAGAGAGTGCAGAATGTCGTGTAACAGTCATAGCTCGGGTGAAGAGAAAGATCAACTTAATGCAAGGTCGGCCCATTCAAAAGTCTGATGGCAGCAGGGAAGAAGCTGTTCTTGAGTCGGTTGATACGTGAGCTCAGACTTTTGTATCTTTTTCCGATGGAAGTAGGTGGAAGAGGGAATGTGCATGGGATGCGTGGGGTCCTTAATTATGCTGGCTGCTTTGCCGAGGCAGTGGGAAGTGTAGACAGAGTCAATGGATGGGAAGCTGGTTTGCATGGTGGATTGGGCTACATTCACAACCTTTTGTAGTTCCTTGCGGTCTTGGGCAGAGCAGGAGCCATACTAAGCTGTGATACGGCCCGAAAGAATGCTTTCTATGGTGTATCTGTAAAAGTTGGTGAGAGTTGTAGCTGACATGCCAAATTTCCTTAGTCTCCTGAGAAAGTAGAGGCGTTGGTGGGCTTTCTTAACTGTAGTGTCGGCCTGGGGGGACCAGGACAGGTTGTTGGGGATCTGGACACCTAAAAACCTGAAGCTCTCGACATTTTCCACTTCGTCCCCATTGTTGTAGACAGGGACATGTTCTCCTTTATGCTTCCTGAAGCCGATGATAATCTCCTTCGTTTTGTTGACATTGAAGGAGAGATTATTGTTGCCGCACCAGTTCACCAGATTCTCTATCTCATTCCTGTACTCCGTCTCGTCATTGTTTGAGGTCCGATCCACTACGGTGGTATCGTCAGCAAACTCGAAAATCGAGTTGGAGGGGAATTTGGCCACACACGATTCCCGGCTTGGGTGACTATCTGTGCAGATTCTGCACGTTCTCCCTATTTTTGCGTGGTTTTCCTCCGGGTGCTCCGGTTTCCTCCCACAGTCCGAAAGACGTGCTGGTTAGATACATTGGCCATACTAAATTCTCCCTCAGTGTACCCGAAGAGGCGCCAGAGTGTGGCAACTAAGGGATTTTCACAGTAACTTCATTGCAGTGTTAATTTAAGCCTGCTTGCGACACTAATAACTAAATTTAAACTTAAAACTTAAAAATGAATGCGAGCATTTCTGTCATATTTGACTCGAAAAGTTAACTCTGTTTCGCTCTCCACAGATGCCGCCAGACCTGCTGAGTTTATCCAGCATTTTTTATTTTTATTTCAGATTTCCAGGATTTGCATATTTTGCTTTAATATTTGTACGAATTATAGAGACATAAACCAGGATTCTTTAGCCTCTTGTGGCATATTTCTCACAGCCGGAGGCAGTGTGACATTGGCTGGTGGTGAGATCTTCTGGGTCTGCTGCTGTTGATGAGATTTCCCATTGAATCTACCCCATCCCACACTTCCGGGGAACCCGCAGCAGGGTAACACTGTGAGTGGGACCAGAATATCCCGCCATCGTGAACGGCCAGAAAGTTGCAGCCATTGTTGCAACGTGACTAAAGCTGGGAACTGAATATTCAGGTACATTGAACATTTTAGAAGGACATGAAGACAGGAAAAAGAGGTGGGGTGAATCTGTTCATAAATGATTAGATTTGTATGGTAGTGAGAAATGATCTTGGTTCAGAGGATCAAGATATGGAATCAGTTTGGGTGGAGATATAAAAGCAAAGGAATGAAGCCACTGGTGAGAATGGTTGATAGAAGCCCTGATAGGTCACTGTAGGACAGGGTATAAATTAGAACAGAAATAGGGCTTGCAAGAAAGGTGTACCCCCATGAAAAAAATCATGAGGGATTTCAATTTTTATCACAATCTAAGAATAAGGGGTAAACCATTCAGGATGGAGATGAGGAAGAACTTCTTCACTCAGAGAGTTGTGAACCTGTGGAATTCTCTACCACAGAAAGCTGTTGGGGCCAGTTCATTAAATATGTTCAAGAGGGAGCTGCACGTGGGCCTTGTGGTTGTAGGGGTATGGAGGGAAAGCAGGAGTAGGATACTGAAAGTGCATGATCAGCCATGATCATATTGAATGGTGGTGCAGGATCAAAGGGCCGAATGGCCTACTCCTGCACCTATTTTCTATGTTTCTATGTTACGTGGATTTGGATGAATCAAATTGGCAATGGTAACCTAGAGAATTAGTTTGTATAGTGTATCCAGGACAATTTCATCCTTGAATTAAACAAAGATTTGATTATTTTAGTCCTGGTATGGTGTAATGACAGTAAGAAGTCTCACAACACCAGGTTAAAGTCCAACAGGTTTATTTGGTAGCAAATACCATAAGCTTTCGGAGCAATGCTCCTTCGTCAGATGGAGTGGTCTCTGTTCTCAAACAGGGCACAGACACAGAAATCAAATTACAGAATACTGATTAGAATGCAAATCTCTACAGCCAGCCAGGTCTTAAATGTACAGACAATGTGGGTGGAGGGAGCATTCAACACAGGTTAAAGAGATGTGTATTGTCTCCAGACAGTACAGCTTGTGAAATTGTGCAAGTCCAGGAGGCAAGCTGTGGGGGTTACTGATAATGTGACATAAATCCAACATCCCGGTTTAGACCGTCCTCATGTGTGCGGAACTTGGCTATCAGTTTCTGCTCAGTGACTCTGCACTGTCGTGTGTCGTGACTGTCACGGGCATTCAGCCTTGGATCTTCAGGTAAGCGTTCTCCAAGGCGGCCTTCATGACACAGCTTGCCTCCTGGACTTGCACAATCTCACAAGCTGTACTGTCTGGAGACAATACACATCTCTTTAACCTGTGTTGAATGCTCCCTCCACCCACATTGTCTGTACATTTAAGACCTGGCTGGCTGTAGAGATTTGCATTCTAATCAGTATTCTGTAATTTGATTTCTGTGTCTGTGCCCTGTTTGAGAACAGAGACCACTCCATCTGACGAAGGAGCATTGCTCCGAAAGCTTATGGTATTTGCTACCAAATAAACCTGTTGGACTTTAACCTGGTGTTGTGAGACTTCTTACTGTGCTTACCCCAGTCCAACGCCGGCATCTCCACATCATGGTGTAATGAGACAGGATTAATTACAGATCACAGATGTGATGCCACTGTTTAAATGTTTGCAAATGTGACGCCACTGTTTAATAAAGGAGGTAGACAAAAGGTGGGTAACTATAGGCCGTTTAGCTTAACTTCTGTAGTAGGGAAAATGCTTGAATCTATCATCAAGGAAGAAATAGCGAGACATCTGGATATAAATTGTCCCATTGGTAAGACGCAGCATGGTTTCATGAAGGGAAGGTCATGTTTGACTATTTTGGTGGAATTCTTTGAGAACATTACATGTGCAGTGGACAATGGCAAACCTGTGGATGTGGTGTATCTGGATTTCCAGAAGGCATTTGACAAGGTGCCACACCAAAGACTGCCACCTAAGATAAAGGTGCACAGTGTTACAGGTAATGTATTAGCATGGATAGAGGATTGGTAACTAACAGAAAGCAAAGAGTGGGGGTAAATGGGTGTTTTTCTGGTTGGCGATCAGTGACTAGTGGTGTGCCTCAGGGATCAGTGTTGGGACCGCAATTGTTTACGATTTACATAGATGATTTTGAGTTGGGGGACCAAGTGTAGTGTGTCAAAATTCACAGATGACACTAAGATAGGTGGAAGAGCAAAGTGTGCAGAGGATGCTGAAAGTCTGCAAAGGGATATAGATAGTCTAAGTGAGTGGGCGAGTGTCTGGCAGATGGAGTACAATGTTGGTAAATGTGAGGTCATCCATTTTGGTAGGAATAACAGCAAAATGGACTATTGTTTAAATGGTAAAAAATTGCAGCATGCTGCTGTGCAGAGGGACCTGGGTGTCCTTGTGCAGGAATCTCAAGGAGTTGGTTTGCAGGTGCAGCAGGTAATTAAGAAGGCAAATGGAATTTTATCCTTTATTGCTAGAAGGATGGAGTTCAAAAACAGCGAGGTCATGTTGCAGCTGTATAAGGTGCTGGTGAGGCCACACCTGGAGTACTGTGTACAGTTTTGGTCTCCTTACTTGAGAAAGGATATACTGGCACTGGAGGGGGTGCAGAGGAGATTCACTAGGTTGATTCCAGAGTTGAGAGGGTTGGCTTATGAGGAGAGACAGAGTAGACTGGGGCTATACTCATTGGAATTCAGAGGAATGAGGGGAGATCTTGTAGAAACATATAAGATTATGAAGGGAATAGATAAGATAGAAGCAGGGAAGTTGTTTCCACTGGCAGGTGAAACTAGAACTAGCAGGCGGAGGGAGTCGGGAAATTTCCTGGTTCAGCGTGCCGGTCTCAGGAAAGAGTGTTGGAGAAGGCAGAGTTTTCATTCTGAGGGGGTGGGGTGTTTATGGGGGTCAAGCCCATTGTCCCTGGAAAGAACTTGGAGTTTGCCATAGGGACTGCGGGGTGTTGAGGCAGGCTGATTAAACAGCCTGTTCTCGGTGCTCTGGGATTTCATTCCAGCCGTTACAGTGATAATAAAACAAAACAAAAACACACGAGCCAAACCCCTCACACATCTCATCCCCACGCATCTGATGCATTATCGCTGAAAGTTCAAAAATCCATTAGTCTGTTGAAGCAGTGGTGCCCAAGGGAGAACAATGCGTGATTAACAGCTCGTTCGCTATGATCTACTCTGTCGATTGCACAATGTTTAGCTGAAGTTTAAAGTTTATTTATTAGTAGCCTTATATTAACACTGCAATGAAGTAACTGTGAAAATCCCCTAGCCACCACACTCCAGTGCCTGTTCGGGTGCAGTGAGGGAGAGTTTAGCATGGCTAATGCTCCTAACTAGCAGGTCTTTCAGACCAGATAAAGAGGTGTGAAGTGCTTGAATTTTCTGCAAGCATCCTGAGGTTTTGAAAGATGTTATATGAATCAGTCTATCTTTTTCACATGCTTAGTTTGAAAGGGTTCAACGATTATTACAGGAATGCATTTCTCAATCCAAATCTCCTATCGCTGTCCCATTTTAGAGCCATTTTTCTCTCTTCTATTACAGTATTTCTGAGATGCCCTCAATAGCAGATGGAACAGTGGCATAGTGGTTAGCGTGTCTGTGTGGGTTTCCTCTGGGTGCTTCGGTTTCCTCCCACAGTCCAAAGATGTGCAGGCTTGGTTGATTGGCCATGCCAAATTGCCCCTTAGTGTCCCAAGATGCATAGGTTAGGGGATTAGCAGGGTAAATGCGCGGAATCACAGGGATAGAGTGGGAGGTTGGTCCGAAACAAAGAGAACAAAGAAGAGAGAAAAGTACTGCACAAGAACGGGTCCTTTGGCCCTCCAAGCCTGTGCCAATCATGATACCCTAACTAAACTAAAAAAACCTCTGCCCTTACTCAGCCCACATCCCTCTATTCCCTCCCTATTCGTGTACGCATCCAGCCACCTCTTATATTTTGCTAATGTACCTGCTTCCACCACCTCCTCTGGCAGCACGTTCCAGGCACCCATCACTCTGTGTGAAAAACTTCCCCTGCACATCTCCTTTAACCTTTCCCTCTCTCACCTTGAATTTGTGCCCCTTTGTAATTGACACTTCCACCCTCTGATAGCCTCTGACTATCAACCCTGTCTATGCCTCTCATAACTTTGTCGACATCTATCAGGTCTCCCCTCAGCCTCTGTCTTTCCAGTGAAAACAATCCTCGTTTATTCAACCTCTCCTCATAGCCAACACACTCTTAGGGGCGGCACGGTAGCACAGTGGTTAGCACTGCTGCTTCACAGCTCCAGGGTTCGATTCCCGGCTCGGGTCACTGTCTGTGTGAAGCTTGCACATTCTCCTCGTGTCTGCGTGGGTTTCCTCCGGGTGCTCCGGTTTCCTCCCACAGTCCAAAGATGTGCAGGTTAGGTTGATTGGCTAGGTTAAAAAAATTGCCCCTTAGAGTCCTGGGATGCGTAGGTTAGAGGGATTAGCGGGTAAAATATGTGGGGGTAGGGCCTGGGTGGGATTGTGGTCGGTGCAGACTCGATGGGCCGAATGGCCTCCTTCTGCACTGTAGGGTTTCTATGATTCTATGACTCTCGAGACCAGGCAACATCCTGGTGAACCTTCTTTGCACTCTTTCCAAAGCTTTCACATCCTTCTGCTAGTGTGGCAACTGGAAATGCTCGCAATACTCCAAATGCGGCCTTACCAAGGTTTTACATAACTGCAACATGATTTCCTAGATGCTCCTTTGGAGAGTCAGTACACACTCGATAGGCTGATTGGCCTCTTTCTGCACTGTAGGGATTGTATGGGAAATTTGTTGACCAAGAAAGAGTAGGCAAATATCAATCTGTAAACAGCCAATGTGGGCTTTGGACCAGTCATGCGAAACTGATGTGCCTTTCAACTTCTTCACCTTCCCGCGAGCATTCTCCTGACCTCTGCTTGATGCCTGCCAGGATAAAACAATGGACAGCAGGAATTCACAGTGTGTTTGTTAACCTCCGCTCCTGCCACTTGGTGGCACAGGGTGTTGCAGCATGAACACAGTGCTCAGATTCACCTTTCTAGACAGTGTTATCCGTGACAGCCAAAGATTTCAATCACTGTGCAAACTGCTAGGAACTGAGCAAAACTCAGCAGACTGAAAATCCATCTAAGTTTTCCTACCTGGATCAATTAGGTTTTAGAATCATTTTCCTCAAGGAAATAATTTCCTGGGTTTTTTTTAAGACAAGTTATATCGGCTTACTGCACATATGTAAATGACAGTTCATACAAGAGAATGTATGTGTAAGACTCACACTTCGTGTTGCTCGTGATACAAAGGGTCGGGAACGTAGCCCCATCCATCACGCAAACCAGTCTCCCATCCATTAACTTTGTCTACACTTCTCACTGCCTCGGAAAATAGCCAGCGTTATCAAGAACCCTCACACACCCAGGCCTACTGGCCTGAATTCTCCCATCCCACCCTCCACTGGAATTTTAGCAGGCAGATTGCAGAGAATGTGGAATGCCATTGACAGTCGGGTGGGAATTTCCGGCTTTTAGACCAGAGCGGCCAAAGAAGTCCGCCCACTCTCTTCCACCTTCTTCCGTCGGGAAAACGATAAAAAGTCTGAGATCGTGTATGATGCGCGATTGATTCACACGGGAGGCTCGGACGTACCTGGGAATAAAGGCTTTTATTCACAACAAGAATAGAGCATACTGCTTAACAATACTATCCCAGACTAAGGGCTATGAGGAAGTAGCAGTGACCTTTATACTCCTGTAAGAAGGCGGAGCCAAACGGAGTGTACCACAGAACAATGCTAACAGGTGGAACACCCCAACCCGAACCCCAACAGTAACAAGAGTAACATATGTACAAGTACCCATAGTGGTAACCATCTATGGTTCACCACAGTGTACCAACTGACTGAAGAACAACTTCTTCCCTGTTGCCATTAGACTTTTGAATGAATCTACCTTATCTTAAGTTGATCTTTCTCTGCACCTTAGCTGTGACTGTAAAATTACATTCTGCACCTTCACCTTTCCTGCTCCCCTATGTACTCTGTGAATGGTTTGCTTTGTCTGTATACTGCACAAGCAACAATACTTTTCACTGTGACAATAGTAAATCAGATCCAATCGAATCAAATTTGAGAAAATCTTTGCAGTCTGAGCGGGGAGTCTTGACTTTGTGCCATCATGTTAAAGGTAGCAGGAGGGCAATTAAATTCTGTTATCATTTTTATTTCCATTGTTGCCAAAGGAAGTAAAAATGGGAAGAGGGATAAAACAGGTTGCCCTTCAAGTTTTCGAATTATCTTTTGAAATCACATAACGAATGTATTATTCAATTCTTCAAGAGAAAGAAATACTTGCATTGATATACCATCTTTCATGGTTGCCTGTCTCATAATGCTTTGTATTCACCTATTTGATATTTGATATCATCATATATCATTCAGAATGAGCTGAGTTTTATGGTTGCCCCCCCACCAGCTTTGAAGTGGAGGTGGGTGGTGGCGGAGTGGGGGATGGGGGTGGGGGGGGGGAATAACATTCCCTGGATGGCCTTCCCAATGCCCTCCCCCACACCCAAACTTGTCTGCAATTTTACGGTGGAACAGGTGAGGTTTAGAATGGCCGGGCCTTGGAAAAGTCAATTAATGGCCACCTAATGGCTGTTTCCCAGCTGACTTCAATTTTCAGGTTGGTGGGATGAGTTCAGGAGCAGGGGGAAACTTGGAAAGTCACCCTGCATGGACTTCGGGTGGGAACAGGAGGGTGGTGTCACCTTCAACGGCCTCCTGTCCACATAAGCTTTCCGCCCTCCTCCTGCAGAAGACCTGTCCACCATGCGTGCTCCCCACCCCTATCTCCCCACCCTCCCATCCCCTTGGACTTTACCTACCCTCTCTGAGTTTTGGCTGAGAGCCAAATTCTCCTTTTGTGCTGGCAGCGATGGTAGGATGAACGAGATCGGAAAGTCCCAGCCATTGTTTCGGAAGAAATAATTCTTACATTTCTTTCCACATCTCATAATGAAAGACATATGTGAAAGCTGATGTTTTCCATCAGTTTATTCTGTCACAATGTATTAATCAAATCTATCTAAAATTTTTAAGGAATCTGTAAAATTATCTTTCGAAAAGACATAATGAATGTATTATTCAATTTTTCCAGAGAAAGAAATACTTGCATTTATACGCCACTTTTCATGATTGCCTGTCTCACAGTGCTTTGTATTCAATGAACGATTTGTTCTGCAGCCGAGCCACTGTACCAAGTTCAATAAAAAGTATGCAACAAAGTTTTTACCCAGGATGGAAGAGTTAATTACTAAGGGGCATAGGTTTAAGGTGTGAGAGGCAAGGTTTAAAGAAGATGTACGAGGCAGATTTTTTAAACAGAGGGTGTTGGGTGCCTGGAACTTACTGCCGGGGTAGGTAGTGGAAGCAGATACAGTAGTGACTTTTAAGGGGCGTGTTGACAAATACATGAATAGGGTGGGAATAGAAGGATATGGGTGCCCAGAAGGGTTTTAGTACAGATGGACAGCATGATCGGTGCAGGCTTGGAGGGCTGAAGGGCCTGTTCTTGTGTTGTAATTTTCTTTGTTCTTTATCCTTTGAGTGTGAGTTGGTTAAAGTGTCAATGCCACCTCCATATCACTGCAAGAATAGTTGCGCCCTTGTGTATCATTGATCAAAAAGGTGAGAGGGGGAAGATTTAAAAAGGGACCTGAAGAGCAGCTTTTTCACACAGAGGGTTGTGCATGCGTGGAATGAGCTGCCGGAGGATGTGGCAGAGGCGGGTACAAATACAACATTAAAAATACATTTGGACAGGTACATGGATAGGACAGGTTGAGAGGGAAATGGGCCACATGTAGGGAAATTGAAGTACTTGAGTGATATTTCATAATGTTTGCATTAACTCTGTGTAAGTTGAGGAATTTAAATTTCAAAGTATTCTGAAAAGCTTTTTGAACATTTACACCCACCAACACTGCAACAGTTAAAATTTGTCCTTTTAATTTTGTGTTTTAGTTTTTTAAATCTTATTATTGTAATGATAGTTACAGTGAGAGGTCAGCATGGATGCGTTGGGCTGAAGGGCTTGTTTCCGTGCTGTATATCCCTTTGGCTCTATAACAATATTCAAGAGGCAACCTGACTGCAGAGCTGTATAGTTTCAGCCTCACATCCTCCAACTTCCACACTCCTGAATTTGCAGTGAAGCTCAGCATTCAATTGCTTTGCTGGCTTTTGTTGCAGTCAGTAACATATCGCCTCGTCCATGTCCTGCTGTTTCTAGTAAGAAGTCTCATAACACCAGGTTAAAGTCCAACAGGTTTATTTGGTAGCAAAATCCACTAGCTACCAAATAAGCCTGTTGGACTTTAACCTGGTGTTGTGAGACTTCTTACTGTGTTTACCCCAGTCCAACGCCGGCATCTCCACATCATGCTGTTTCTAGGCCAGCCATCCTTTCTTGTACTCTGTCGTGTCTGTCACATCTCGAATAGCTTTTCCCAGTCCAGAATTTGTACCATTGACCTTATAACAGGGGTGTTCAATTGCCCATTTTACCCAATAGACATCACTTCAGATAATATTGCACTAATAAACATTCCTCTTATTCCCAAAAGAATCACTTCACTTTGCGCACAATAACCAGTAAACATATTTTCCAGCAAGCTTTCCATTGTCTTCCTCATTTTATGATTCTTGCCCAGAACCATCTGAGTTATATTTTAATTTAGCACCAAATGATTAAGTATAAGTTGTCAGGTAAAGTAATTAACAGACACCTTGCAAAGTGTGGTTTTGACCGATTTCTCAAATATCCACAGTCAAACGTGGCTAGCGGACAATTTGCAGAGTGCGGGTTTCACTCGAGTATTTGAAGACTAAAATACACAGAAACATTGATGCGAGGCATATTTGATAATTTAGTAAGCGTGTTAAAACGACATTCATTTTTAACTTTTGTGTAGCTTTTACATAAAATATGAAAGACTGAATTTTGTAGCAAGCTTCTCCACTGATTCTCTGACATTTTCTCACATGCTGCTGTGATGTACAGAAGCCGTTTTGATGGTGTAAGTTTGATAGAACCAATATCAGAATGAAGCGGCTGTGTGTGCGTGGTGAACCATCGTTGGTTCACCACTGGGGTTGTTATTGTGTTACTGTTGGGCTAGGGTGTTGTTGTTATGGGGGTTGTACTATGTTGTTGGGTTAGGGTGTTTACCTGTCCTAAGTGTTATCGTGGCACACTCCAGTGGGGTCCCGCCTCCGGTGGCAGGGTAAAAGACCCCCTGCTCCGGCAGGACCCCTTCAGTCTGAACGGGTGAATTTGTGTTAGTAGTTTCATTGTTAATGTATTAAAGCCTTCAGTTCTAAAGCCTTGTTTCCGGGTGCTCATTGAGGTGCATCAATTTAATACATTAACTGAGAATATGGAACAGATCCTAAAACCGGATCGTCTGACACTGGACCCACGTGCGGTCGGTGCAGCTAACACGTTCGAACATTGGTGGAAGTGCTTCGAGGACTACCTGGCAGCCTCGGTAGCTATCACTACAGACAGTGATAGACTCCAGGTCCTCCACGCAAGGGTAAGCGACACGATTTACCTAGCCATTCGTGCAGCTTCCACTTACCAGGGTGCCGTCGAGCTCCTAAAGAATAGGTACATTACGCCACCCAACGAGATTCACGCTCGTTATCTCCTCGCTACACGACGTCGGCAGTCGGGCGAGACCATAGAAGACTACGCCAATGAACTCCTGCAGCTTGCCAGGGGTTGTGACTGTAAGGATGTCTCCGCCGAGCAGTACATGCAAGACCTCGCCCGAGACGCGTTCGTAGCAGGGGTAGGGTCCTCGTACATCAGACTTAAATTATTAGAAAAGGGGAAACTCAACTTGACCCAGGCAATGGGGATGGCCGTGAGGTTGGAGGCGGCGTCGAAGAGCTTGGCGCTGTACCCCGAGGACCACGTGCAGTCAACGTGGTTGGAGCAAGCTCTGCTCCCTCCTCGCCCCGCGAACCCGCGCTCCCAGATCGATTCGACGGTGGCGGCAGCTCCAGGTGGCCAGCGATGCTATTTTTGCGGTGGGGCCAAGCATCCACGGCAACAGTGTCCGGCAAGAACGGCAATCTGCAGCCAGTGCGGTAAAAAAGGCCACTACGGCAAAGTCTGCAGGTCCAAACCTAAAAACGGCAGTGCAGCATGTAACCCTCCAGAACGGAGACCATCTCTTTCGGCGCTGCAGTACCCACGAGGTCCGACCACGTGCGATCTCAGGACGGCGCCATCGTGGCAGACAGAGGAGGAGGAAGACCACCAGGAGTCGCTGCGCTTGGAGCCCTCGGCCACATGCGATTCATGGGGGCGGCCATCATGGTCCACGACGACTAGGAGCGACCAGCAGGGGTCCTCAGCATCCACATCGGCAGCATGCAGCAGCGACCAGCAGGGGTCCTCAGCAGCCACATCGGCAGCATGCAGTGACGCCCAGGGGCCAACGGTGGCGTCGATCTCTCTGGATCAGACCAGGCATTACAGACTGGAACATTCCATGATGGAGGTAAAGGTTAGTGGCAGAACTGTGAATTGTCTGTTTGACAGTGGGAGCACCGAAAGTTTCATACACCCTGAAACTGCTAAAAGGTGTGGACTCCGGGTTCTCCCTGCCAAACAGACAATTTCCATGGCATCACAGTCCCGGTCTGTACCGATCCAAGGACGATGTATGGTAACTCTTGAGGTACAGGGCACAGTTTACGAGCAATACAGACTCCTTGTGCTACCTCACCTTTGCGCGCCAATTCTCCTCGGACTAAACTTTATGGCCCACATGAGGAGTGTGATCCTACAGTACGGTGGGCCACTCCCTTCACTGGCAGTAGGGAACCAGCCGCAGCCTCCAAATTGCCCAAAGCGCCCCGCGTGCAATCTATCCACCCTGAAGATCACGACACCATCCCTTTTTAAAAATCTGGTACCTGGCTGCAAGCCCATCGCTACTAAAAGTAGGCGTTACAGCGCTGAGGACCGGATCTTTATTAGATCTGAGGTTCAGCGGCTCCTCAAGGAAGGGATCATACAGGCCAGTGCTAGTCCGTGGAGAGCGCAGGTCGTGGTAGTCAAAAGCGGGAACAAACCTCGGATGGTCATCGACTATAGTCAGACCATTAATAGATACACGCAGCTGGATGCGTATCCTCTCCCGCGCATTTCTGATATGGTCAATCAGATTGCGCAGTACCGAGTGTTTTCTACCATAGACCTTAAGTCCGCCTACCATCAACTCCCCATCCGCCCAGAGGACCGACAATATACGGCTTTTGAGGCGGATGGTCGTCTATACCAATTCCTCAGGGTTCCATTTGGTGTCACCAATGGGGTCTCGGTCTTCCAGCGTGCTATGGACCGAATGGTGGACCAGAACGGGTTGCGGGCTACCTTCCCGTACCTGGATAACGTCACCATCTGCGGCCATGACCAGCAGGACCACGACACGAATCTCCAACACTTTCTACGCACTGCATCTCACCTGAATCTGACCTATAACAGGGAGAAGTGCGTATTCCGTACGCGTAGGTTAGCCATCCTCGGATACGTGGTGGAAAACGGGGTCATTGGCCCTGATCCAGACCGTATGCGCCCACTCACTGAACTTCCCTTGCCCGCTAGCACGAAAGCACTGAGGAGATGCCTCGGGTTCTTTTCGTATTATGCACAGTGGGTCCCCAACTACGCGGACAAAGCTCGTCCGCTCATTAAGTCCACGACCTTCCCACTTACGCCGGAGGCCCAATTGGCCTTCAAGGTTTTGAAAAGCGACATCTCGAAAGCCACGATGCACGCGGTGGATGAATCCATCCCTTTCCAGGTGGAGAGTGATGCATCGGACTTCGCCCTAGCCGCCACACTAAACCAGGCAGGCAGGCCCGTCGCGTTTTTTTCCCGCACCCTTCAAGGCCCAGAGATTCGGCACTCAGCGGTGGAAAAGGAGGCTCAGGCCATTGTGGAGGCAGTCAGACACTGGCGCCATTACCTGGCAGGTAAGCGGTTCACCCTGATCACGGATCAACGATCCGTGGCGTTTATGTTCAGTAACACGCAGAGGGGCAAGATCAAGAACGATAAGATCTTGCGGTGGAGAATTGAGCTCTCCACCTATAATTACGATATTATGTATCGTCCAGGGAAGCTCAATGAGCCCTCGGATGCCCTCTCGCGCGGAACATGCGCCATCATGCAGGAGGACTGCTTGAAGGCTCTCCACAATGATCTGTGTCATCCTGGAGTCACCAGACTCTACCACTTCATAAAAGCCCGCAACCTACCCTACTCGGTGGAGGAGGTCAGGTCAGTTACTAGAAGTTGTCGGATTTGCGCAGAATGCAAACCACACTTTTATCGACCAGACCGGGCACATTTGGTCAAGGCCACTCGCCCTTTTGAGAGGCTGAGTGTAGATTTTAAGGGCCCCCTTCCCTCAACGGATCGGAATGTCTATTTTCTTAACATAATAGACGAATTTTCCTGGTTTCCGTTTGTTTTCCCCTGTGCGGACACGTCGACTGCCACCGTCATCAAGGCATTCAGTGAGCTTTTTACCCTGTTCGGGTACCCCTGCTATATTCATAGCGACAGGGGCTCGTCGTTCATGAGCAACGACTTGAGGCAATTCCTGCTCTCATTCGGGATTGCCTCTAGTAGAACCACGAGCTACAACCCTAGGGGTAACGGACAGGTGGAAAGGGAGAATGCTACAGTCTGGAAGGCTGTCCTACTGGCACTGAAATCCAAGGGCCTTCCAGTCTCCCGGTGGCAGGAGGTCCTTCCAACTGCGCTCCATTCTATCCGCTCCCTCCTGTGTACGGCAACCAATGCTACTCCCCACGAGAGGATGTTCTCATTCCCTCGGAAGTCGTCCTCGGGGACCTCATTGCCAGCCTGGTTGACGTACCCAGGACCCGTCCTTCTGCGGCGCCATGTGAGGGCTCGCAAGTCCGACCCCTTGGTCGAACCGGTCCAACTCCTCCACGCCAACCCTCAGTATGCCTATGTAGCAACTCCTGTCGCTCCTATTCCCCCAGTCACAGATCCACTACTCCTCATTACTTCCCCAGACGTGGCGCGGTCAGCACCGGGACCAGTGCATAACACTTTTACTCCCATGTACAGCTTGCCTGAGACTCGGAGATCGGCGCCACCATCATCACCACCACCACCACCACCAAACGTTCCAGGATCCCCTACACCATCGCCTCATCAGGGCCGGCCGGCCCGGGAGTCTTTGAGGGGACAGCCAGATGTTGCTTTGAGAGAGCCACCGCAAGCACCTGCTCCGGTTTCGCAACCGGTGTTGAGAAGATCGCAGCGTTGGTGTGGTCCTCCAGACCGTCTGGACTTGTGAATCCTGTTATTTTTTTTGTCATTGTCTGTTTTCATCCACCCCGCCACCTTTGGTTCCTAAAGGAGGGGTGAATGTGGTGAACCATCGTTGGTTCACCACTGGGGTTGTTATTGTGTTACTGTTGGGCTAGGGTGTTGTTGTTATGGGGGTTGTACTATGTTGTTGGGTTAGGGTGTTTACCTGTCCTAAGTGTTATCGTGGCACACTCCAGTGGGGTCCCGCCTCCGGTGGCAGGGTATAAGACCCCCTGCTCCGGCAGGACCCCTTCAGTCTGAACGGGTGAATTTGTGTTAGTAGTTTCATTGTTAATGTATTAAAGCCTTCAGTTCTAAAGCCTTGTTTCCGGGTGCTCATTGAGGTGCATCAGTGTGCGTGTGTGTGTGTGTGTGTGTGCGTGTGTGTGTCCGTGTGTGCGTGCATGTGTGTGTCCGTGTGTGCGTGTGTGTGTGTGTGTCCGTGTGTGCGTGTGTGTGTGTCCGTGTGTGCGTGTGTGTGTGTGTGTGTGTCCGTGTGTGCGTGTGTGTGTGTCCGTGTGTGCGTGTGTGTGTGTGTGTCCGTGTGTGCGTGTGTGTGTGTCCGTGTGTGCGTGTGTGTGTGTGTGTTTTGGCACAGGATGCCTGCAGTCAGGATACAGTATGTCCATAGACATTGCGGGGCCGATTTTACCAAATCGGCTCTAAGTGCCGGGTGCGGTCGTAAATCAGACTCGCGCCCGGCAGCCGTGCTCCAGCGCCCCCATGCGCCATTTTTTGGCGCGGGTCCAGTGGGTGGGGCATCTGTCGGAGCACCGAACTGCGCATGCGCAGTTCAAAGCCGACAGCACTCAGCGCGCCCGAGCACGAAAGTCAAAGGCAGCGCTGACAGCACTGCTGTCTGCGCTGCCTTTGACTTTCCCTGGTGACGGGGGGGGGGCGGGGGGGATGTGACATCTCTTCCCTGAGGGGGGGGTTAGGAGGGGATCTGACGTCTCTTCCCTGAGGTGGGGTAGGGGGGGATGCGATGTCTCTTCCCTGGGGGGGCAGGGGGGGTGGATGTGATGTATCTTCCCTCGGGGGGGTGGGGGGGGGGGGGGATGTGACGTCTCTTCCCTGAGGGGGGGTTGGGGGGGGGAGATGTGATGTCTCCGCTCCCCCCCTCAGGGAAGAGATGTCACATCCCTCCCCTACACCCCCCCCCCCCCCCCCCCAGTGAAGAGACGTCATCCTACCCATCAGGACCCCCGGAGCAAGGCCAGGATCCAGGATCGCAAGATGCTTTCGACGGACACCAGTGATCAAGGTAGGTCGGGGGCCCGGGGGGCTGATCCCGGCGGGGGGGGGGGGGGGGGGGGGGGTCTGCTGGCGGGGCCTGCGTCCCAGGGTGTTGGGGGGGGGGGGGGCAGCGGCGGGTGGGCTGCCGGGGTGGTTTGTGGGAGCGGTCCATGAAGGGTGGTCGGCGGGGGTTTCGGCGGTTCAGTTGCTGAGTTGAAGCCCTATCGGACTTGAATTCAGCATCACGGTAAATGCGTGGGCGCCGATCGGATCAGAGCCTCGTAAAGTGGGAATCCTTGGGTAAGTTGGGCGCGGGCTTCATTAAGACCATAAGACCATAAGACATAGGAGCGGAAGTAAGGCCATTCGGCCCATCGAGTCCACTCCACCATTCAATCATGGTTGATTTCAACTCCATTTACCCGCTCTCTCCCCATAGCCCTTAATTCCTCGAGAAATCAAGAATTTATCAATTTCTGTCTTGAAGACGCTCAACGTCTCGGCCTCCACAGCCCTCTGTGGCAATGAATTCCACAGACCCACCACTCTCTGGCTGAAGAAATTTCTCCTCATCTCTGTTCTAAAGTGACTCCCTTTTATTCTAAGGCTGTGCCCCCGCGTCCTAGTCTCCCCTGTTAATGGAAACAACTTCCCTACGTCCATCCTATCTAAGCCGTTCATTATCTTGTAAGTTTCTATCAGATCTCCCCTCAACCTCCTAAACTCCAATGAATATAATCCCACGATCCTCAGACGTTCATCGTATGTCAGGCCTACCATTCCTGGGATCATCCGTGTGAATCTCCGCTGGACCCGCTCCAGTGCCAGTATGTCCTTCCTGAGGTGTGGGGCCCAAAATTGCTCACAGTACTCCAAATGGGGCCTAACCAGTGCTTTATAAAGCCTCAGAAGTACATCCCTGCTTTTGTATTCCAAGCCTCTTGAGATAAATGACAACATTACATTTGCTTTCCTAATTACGGACTCAACCTGCAAGTTTACCTTTAGAGAATCCTGGACTAGGACTCCCAAGTCCCTTTGCACTTTAG
Organism: Mustelus asterias; assembly: GCF_964213995.1. Lineage (NCBI taxonomy): Eukaryota > Metazoa > Chordata > Chondrichthyes > Carcharhiniformes > Triakidae > Mustelus > Mustelus asterias. The sequence goes on from NC_135802.1 coordinate 29,595,038, forward strand.
CATTATGAATTTTGTCACCGTTTAGAAAATAGTCCATGCCTCTATTCTTTTTTCCAAAGTGTACGACCTCGCACTTGCCCACGTTGAATTTCATCAGCCACTTCTTGGACCACTCTCCTAAACTGTCTAAATCTTTCTGCAGCCTCCCCACCTCCTCAATACTACCTGCCCCTCCACCTATCTTTGTATCATCGGCAAACTTGGCCAGAATGCTCCCAGTCCCGTCATCTAGATCGTTAATATATAAAGAGAACAGCTGTGGCCCCAACACTGAACCCTGCGGGACACCACTTGTCACCGGTTGCCATTCTGAGAAAGAACCTTTTATCCCAACTCTCTGCCTTCTGTCTGACAGCCAATCGTCAATCCATGTTAGTACCTTGCCTCGAATACCATGGGCCCTTATTTTACTCAGCAGTCTCCCGTGAGGCACCTTGTCAAAGGCCTTTTGGAAGTCAAGATAGATAACATCCATTGGCTCTCCTTGGTCTAACCTATTTGTTATCTCTTCAAAGAACTCTAACAGGTTTGTCAGGCACGACCTCCCCTTACTAAATCCATGCTGACTTGTCTTAATCCGACCCTGCACTTTCAAGAATTTAGAAATCTCATCCTTAACGATGGATTCTAGAATTTTGCCAACAACTGAGGTTAGGCTAATTGGCCTATAATTTTCCATCTTTTTTCTTGTTCCCTTCTTGAACAGTGGGGTTACAACAGCGATTTTCCAATCCTCTGGGACTTTCCCTGACTCCAGTGACTTTTGAAAGATCATAACTAACGCCTCCACTATTTCTTGCTATCTCCTTTAGAACTCTAGGATGTAGCCCATCTGGGCCCGGAGATTTATCAATTTTCAGACCTTTTAGTTTCTCTAGCACTTTCTCCTTTGTGATGGCAACCATATTCAACTCTGCCCCCTGACTTTCCTGAATTGTTGGGATATTACTCATGTCTTCTACTGTGAAGACTGACGCAAAGTACTTATTAAGTTCCTCAGCTATTTCCTTGTCTCCCATCACTAGATTACCAGCGTCATTTTGGAGCGGCCCATTATGCCGATTTAAATGCATGCAAATGCATTTAAATCGGCCCGCTGGCCGATTCGGGCATGCGCCGGATCGGCGCCTGGATCGGCCGTCGGTAAAGGCGTGATTGGCCTTGGGTCGGGTCTGGACCGCGTTTTAGGCCCGACGCCCAACTTTACCACGATTTCGGGCGCAAAATTTTGGTAAAATCGGGCCCTGCGTCTGCTATACTTATGACATTAAGCAGCCAGTGGCATTGAAAAAGGTTCACAAAAGCTAGAAATAGAACAAACAGTCATCAAAAAATAATGAGAGGAGACAGATACACTGGGAGGTGGTAAAATAAAGCGAGTATGGACAGGTTGCAATAACGCGAGGGAAAATATGATGGGAGCAATTCTCCCAGCCCATTGCCCTGCATTTGTATCACAGCAGACCGGGAGACTCTCGCGGAGGCTGTTTTGCGAGCTCCCCACTGGGCGCCACGGTCTCACGGGTCTCGGGCTGCCGTATTTAACTCTAATTAGCAGGCCCAGGACTGACGTCTCCGGGTCCACTAGCTTCTCCCTCCCCACCAGGAGTGTTCAACTCCAGCGGGGTTTACAGTAGCTCCCCACTTGCGTGGAGCTGGTGGCCCAACCCCACTGCAGTGAAGGGGGGTCATGGAGGCACCCAGGAGGTCATAGATAAGTGGGGGAGGGGAATGCCTCCAGGCATTGCCAGCATGGCAGTGCTAGCCTGGTCATCTGGCCAAGGGGCAAAGTGGCAAATTCCCAGATGGCACCTTGGCATTGCCCACTGGACATCGGGCAGTGCCACTGGGGCTCTGCACTCGGCAGAGGGAGGGAGGCCAGCGATCGGGGCTGGCCATTAGGGTGAGGGAGGTGGATTGGCCTGTGGGGAGGGGGAGGGGAGGGAGGGGAGGGACTTGAGGGGGGGTGGGTCAGCGCTGCTGGTGGGGGATGGGGCTGGTCCTAACATGTCCGGGGAAGCCAGCGATCGGGGTGTGGGGGGGGGGGGGGGGGGAATCAGTGGGGCAGTGATGAGGAGTCGCGAGGCTGGCCAGACACCAAGCTGGCCAGCAATCGGGAGGCCGGTAGTGCGGGGCTACTGAACGTGCACCGATCTCGGCGCTGACAGACCAGGGCATGCGCAGTAGCCCGCTCAGCGCTATTCTGCCAATCACTCCAGCGGGAACAGGCCCCACCCACAGATTTTTCACATGATTCACGCCAGTGCCCTCTGCAGTGCACAGAGTGTGAGAGATGCATTTTGAAAATCCTGCTGAAAAAACCAACCTGATTTACTCCAGTTTTTATGCTCCAGAATTTGATGCTTAGAGTTTTTTGGAGAGAATTCCACCTGGTCTGTTTTTTTCAACAATGAAGGAAGACATCTCAGATAGTTGCTTTGGCTCGTAAATGTTTTTGAGTAGTAATTATAAATAGTGACTATTCAAATGAGGGAACGTACTTCATTTTATTTGTGTCATGGCAGTCTCCCAGTAGTAAAATAATACTTCAAACAAAAAAAAACACTTAAAATAGTTAAATAGCTTAAGGAACTGGTCGTAAGTTTTGTTGATGTTTTGGGCACAGATTTAAGCTTGTGAGCCATCAACGGTGGGGGATCAAGAGGGCTTCCAATATAGAATAGAATCATAGAATCCCTACAATGCAGATGGCCCATCGAGACTGCAACGACAACAATCCCACCCAGGCCCTATCCCTGTACCCCCATATATTTACCTTGCTAATCCCCCTGACATTAATGGACAATTTATCATGGCCAATCAATCTAACCCACACATCTTTGGAGAGTAGGAGGAAATCGGAACACTGAGAGGAAACCCACGCAGACACAGGGAGAACGTGCAGACTCGGCACAGACAGTGACCCAAGCCGGAAATCGAACCCAGGTCCCTGGCGCTTTGAGGCAGCAGTGCTAACCACTGTGCCACTGTGCAGCCCCAGTTCATATGCACCAGCCCATACTTTTGTCATGGATTGTGCCAGGTGCCATACTTATGAGGGCATTCAGCGCGGGTGCAGTGAACAGCTGTCAGAAGAATGCAAAACAGATAGATCATGATGCCAATCTGCATGCAACACACTGAATTGATACTGGCAGTGCCATCTTGGAACTCAACATCCCAGTCAAAGCCACTACTTAATCTTGCTCAACTGAACTTGCAGCACTCCCCACACCCACCTTAACTCCAATATCAGTTCTATTTAATCGGATAATCAACTACCGACTAGTTAGTTGCTGATTTATTTACTTTAACTGTTTCTATGATGCTCGAAATAATTGATGCTCTCTATGTTCTTCTAACTGACATTTAATGACATTACCATTACTGAAACCGCCACCATTGACATTCTGGGGGTTTACCTTGACTAGAAGCATTGTGCAATCATGAGCAAAATATCCCACTTTCACCTTAAGATGGAGGGAAGATCATTGATGAAAACATTGTTGTAAATGGGGGGTGGGGGAGGGGATTGGGAATGCCAGCTGTGGGTAACTCAGCGCTCCATAAAATCCATTCCACCATAAATGATCAAATTTCCTTCTTTATCATAATTAATTGATATAATCCTACTTTATAGTTAATCAATTTAGATTAATCATAGAATCATAGAATTATACAGCGCAGAAGAGGCCCTTCTGCCCATCGAGTCCACACCAACACATTGGAAACACCTGAACTCCCATCTCATCCCATCTGCCAGCACTTGGCCCATAGCCCTGAATGTTATGATGTGCCAAGTGCTCAGTGCTCGTCCAGACACTTTTCTACCACCCACCCAGGCAGCATACCCCAGACCATCACCACCCTCTGGTTAAAAAAGCTTTTGCTCACATCCCCTTAAACCTCCTGCCCCCCACCTTGAACCTATGTCCCCTCGTGACTGACCCTTCAACTAAGGGTAACAGCTGCTCCTTATCCACCCTGTCCATGTCTCTCATAATCTTGTACACCACGATCAGGTGGCTCCTCAGTCTTATCTGCTCCATTGAAAACAACCCAAGACTACGCAACCGCTCTTCATAACTTAATTGTTCCATCCCAGGCAGCATCCTGGTGAATCTCCTCTGCACACCTTCCAATGCAATCACATCCTTCCTATAATGTGGCAACCAGAACTGCATACAGAACTCTAGCTGTGGCCTCACCAAAGTTCGATACAACTCCAATACGGGTTCCCTGCTTTTGTAATCTATGCCTCGATTGATGAAGGGAAGTGTCCCATCTGCCTTTTTCACCATCTTAGTAACATGCTCTTCCACTTTCAGAGATTTGTGGACAAACACGCCAAGGTCCCTTTGTTCCACAGTTAAATTAAAAGTTTACCAGCATTCTCATCTCGGACAAGGATCCGAGGGCACAGCCTCAGAGTAAAGAACTGAATGTGGAGGAATTTCTTCAGCCAGAGGGCGGTGAATTTATGGAATTCATTGCCACAGAAGGCTATGGAGGCCAGATCATTGAGTGTCTTTAAGACAGAGATAGATAGGTTCTTGATTGGTAAGGGGGTCAAAGGTCATAGGTGGGGGAATGGAGTTGAGGCATTTATCAGCCATAACTGAATGGCGGAGCAGATTCGATGGGTCGAGTAGCCTAATTCTGCTCCTATATCTTACGGTCTTATGGTCATTTGAGTTCTTTGTGTTTTTTTGGTTCAAACTCACAGCCCAATCACAATTTTGCTTCATTCTCCAATCACAGCACACATGCGGGCACGGTGGTTAGCACTGCTGCCTCACAGCACCAGGAATCCGGATTCAATTCCAGCCTTGGGTCACTCCGTGTGGAGTTTGCACGTTCTCCCGTGTTTGCATGGATTTCCTCCGGGTGCTCCGGTTTCCTCCCGTAGTCCAAAGATATACAGGTCAGGTGGATCCATGCTAAATTGCCCCTTAAAGTCCCAAGATGAGTATGGGGATTGAATATGGGGATTAACCATGTGAAAAACATGGGGTTACTGGGATAGGGCAGAGGGTGGACCTGTTTGAGCTGTTCTGTTGGGGAGTTGGTGCAGATTCAATGGGCTGAAGGGCCTCCTTCTGCACTGTGTGGATTCTATGAACACAGTTAACCTCTCCTCTCCAATCACTGATCAAAGTTATCCCCCATTCCCCAATGACAGATCACAGTGATCCCCCATTCCCCAATCACAGATCACAGTGATCCCCATTCCCCAATCACAGATCACAGTGATCCACCATTCCCCAATCACAGATCAGTGATCCCCCATTTCCCAATCACAGTGATTCCCCTTTCCCCAATCACAGATCACAGTGAGCCCCATTCCCCAATCACAGATCACAGTGATTCCCCTTTCCCCAATCACAGATCACAGTGATTCCCCATTCCCCAATCACAGATCACAGTGAGCCCCATTCCCCAATCACAGATCACAGTGATTCCCCTTTCCCCAATCACAGATCACAGTGATCCCCCATTCCCCAATCACAGATCACAGTGATCCCCATTCCCCAATCACAGATCACAGTGATCCACCATTCCCCAATCACAGATCAGTGATCCCCCATTCTCCAATCACAGATCACAGTGATCCCCCATTCCCCAATCACAGTGATCCCCCATTCTCCAATCACAGATCACAGTGATCCCCCATTCTCCAATCACAGATCACAGTGATCCCCCATTCTCCAATCACAAATCACAGTGATCCCCCGTTCCCCAATCACAGATCACAGTGATCCCCCATTCCCCAATCACAGATCCCAGTGAAGATCCACTCTCCAATCACAGTGATGGCCACACTCTAGTCTCTCCTTTGACAGCCTGGCCTCTCTTTTCGTATCATTCGACTCTCTGGCCTCTTCTTTTTCAAAGAGCAGCCAATGAACAGTGTGATTCGTGCTGGCTGCAGTCAACAATCATTCTAATCTGCCAGGCCAGACAAAATTGCAGTGCTGCCTGTGGGTGAAGGGCGAGGGGTGGGTGATCTGAGTCAGAGACTGGGGGAGTCAGAGATATTGGGATGGGTAAAGAGACAAGCTCACAGGAAACACTCCTGATCTTTCTGGCCCATAAGGAGTGCTGTAAGCGCCATTGCCACATTTCCTGTCCTTCTTTCTCTCGGGATTCCTGAGACTCTGGACATCTGACTGCCATGTGTCAAAAATAAACTTCTAATGAAAAAAAGAGACATACAGGGGAAATTTTACCATTTTGAGTCTAAGTGCCGGATCTGGGCTTCAAATAGATCCGCACCTGGAATCCTCTTTCCAGCGCGCCCAGACACGTTTTGCCGGCTCTGGCCCAAGCCGCGCTGTAGGCGGGGCTTAGCGCTGGCGGACCGATCGGAGCTCTGAACTGCGCATGCGCAGTTTGAAAAAAATCTGACAGCGCGCCCGGGCTCGAAACAAAAAGCAGAAAGCGGAGAGAGTGGCTCTCTGACGGTCATCCTCTGGTCAGGGAGGGGGAGCGGGGGGGCAGGTGGTGGGAGGGGAGGGGGAGGGACCGATCATCCCCTGGGGGGTGGGGGGGGGAGGAGAGGGGGTGTGACGTCTCATCCTCTGGCGGGGGGGGGGGGGGGGGGGGGGGAGGAGAGGGGGTGTGGCCGATCATCACGTCCACTCCGGCAGGAGGCATCGGCCGCAGACTGGCAGCCGACTCCCCCTCGACCAGAGGATGAGATGTCACACCCCTCTCCCCCCCCCCCAGGGAAATATAAATCACACCCCCTCTCCTCCCCCCCCCCCTGCAGATGAGACTTCACACCCCCCCCCCCCCCACGCCCAGGGGGTGATACATCACACCCCCTCTCCTCCCCCCCCCAGGGGATGATCGGCCACACCCCCTCTCCTCCCCCCCCAGGGGATGAAGCCACACCCCCTCTCCTCCCCCCCCCCCAGGGGACGATACGTCACACCCCCTCTCCTCCCCTCCCCCCAGCAGATGATCGGTCACACCCCCTCTCCTCCCACTGCCCCCCCTCCCCCCCCCAGGGGATGAGATGCCACACCCCCTCTCCTCCCACCCACCCCCCCAGGGGATGTGACATCACACCCCCTCTCTTCCTTTTCCCCAGGTCGGTGGTGACCTCCCCCAAGCTTTTCCCCAGGTCGGTGGTGACGTTCACGAGGGGTCATAGGTTCAAGGTGAGTGGGGGGGAGGTTTAACACGGATATCAGAAGGACGTATTTTACAGAGAGGGTGGTGGGGGCCTGGAATGCGCTGCCGGGCAAGGTGGTGGAGGCGGACACACTGGGAACGTTTAAGCCTTATCTAGATAGCCATATGAACGGAGTGGGAATGGAGGGATACAAAAGAATGGTCTAGTTGGACCAGGGAGCGGCACGGGCTTGGAGGGCCGAAGGGCCTGTTCCTGTGCTGTACTGTTCTTTGTTCTTTGTTCTTTGTTCTTTGTTCCTCCCACCTCCCTGCTGCCCCGACCAGAGGAGCAGTTGCAGTCTCTGACCCCGCTCTTCGGAGGCTGCAGCGGTGACTTCAGACTTTCATTTTGGAGGTCGGTAACAGCGCGGACGCGGATCAGGCCAGAAGACGGTAAAGTGGGATTTGGCGGTAGAGTTGGGTGCGCGGTTCATTAAGTCGATTTAAATGCATGCAAGTGCATTTAAATCATCGGGCCACCCGATTCGGGCGCGCGCCGGACCCGCCCCCGAATCGGGTGTCGGTAAAGGCACGATCTGCTCGGATTTGGGTGCAGATCGCGTTAAAGGCCCGACGCCCAACTTTACCGTGATTTCACGCCCAGCTTTGGTAAAATCAGGCCCACAACTTGCTGAAAGCTATTTCGTGACTGAGCCTGCTCCTGGGAGCCCATTAGTTGTCTGCCCCCAAACGTCCAGCCTTCTAAAACAGACATTCGGTACAGTGGCACAGTGATTAGCACTGCTGCCTCATGGCACCAGGGACCCGGGTTCGATTCCCAGTTTGGGTGACTGTCTGTGTGGAGTTTGCACGTTCTCCCCGTATCTGTGTGGGTTTTCTCCCACAGTCTGAAAGACATGCTGGTTAGATGTACTGGCCATGCTAAATTCTCCCTCAGTGTACCCAAACCAGAGTGTGGCGACTGGGGAATTCTCACAGTAACTTCATTGCAGTGTGACAGTAATAAATAAATAGATTGGGGTCAAGTTTGAGATTTTAAAATTTTAACATCTCTCTAATTGAGGGTTAAATTTCCCCCTTTGTCCTTCACAGCCAATGACCTTTATACCTGCAAAGGACAGAATGGGTGAGCTCTTATCCAGAGAGATCTTGTAAGATTAATAAGGCATTCTGTTAAGATTTTCCTTAATATTATTAACAACACAATTCCCTTACTGGTGGACAAAGCCTCATCTGTGCTCCCATGATAGTAAATTGGATGGACACATACAAACATACAGATTAGGAACAAGACTAGGCCACTCAGTCCTTCGAGCCTGCTCCACCATTCCATACAATCATGGCTGATCTGATTGTAACCTCAATTCCACATATGGAATATGTTCAAGCCTTGTGCCTTTTCTTAATTGCCCAAAGCTTGGAGCGGCTATAGTTCTCCTTGCTTTCTCCATGGTAATGCCAGGCCAATCAGAGTCAACATGCCAACCAATCAGCAGCCTTCCCTCCTGTGGTATAAATTGTCATGATAGTTTGAAATTTGGCATTCTTGTGTTTGTCCTGATAAGTGCAAAATGAAATATTTTGGCAACCAACCTGTCTCTCTTTTCAGTAATAGTCGAGTTTTGACTACTAAGTGACTATTTATGCAATAACAAGACATTTATATATGAGATATATGTGTATTAATATATAGAACATAATCCTAATCAGTGGATTATGGTATAAATTGGTACAGCAATTGCTTCACGGAGGCTATGACTTTGTGGTATTATCGCTGGACTATTAGTCCAGAAACTCAGCTAATGTTCTGGGGAACCGGTTTTGAATCCCGCCATGGCAGATGGTGGAATTAGAATTCATTAAAAAATCTGGAATTAAGAATCTATGATGACCATGAGATCATTGTCGGAAAAACCCATCTGGTTCACTAATGTCCTTTTGGGAAGGAAATCTGCAGTCCTTACCTGGACTGGTCTATATGTGACTCCAGAGCCACAACAATGTGGTTGACTCTCCACTGCCCTCTGAACAAGGGCAACTTGGGATGGACAATAAATACTGGCCAGCCAGTGACGCGCATGTCCCACGAATGAATAAAAAAAACTGCTCTTCATATTCCCACTGCATAGAAATCCTTCATGCTGGCTCCAGGCAATGCTGTGTGCATGAAATTATTTGACACATTACAGAAATGTTAGCCGTCGCAGCAATGATTCAGTAATATCCAAAAGCGTTCTCTTAACTTGCACAGCCACTGCTTGCTCCCAATCACATGGGGAGCTTTAGAGGGAGTCTTTACCATGGGTGTACTTGGAGATTTGTGTCTGAAATTACTAGCAATCTTCGCCATTATTGGCAATTTTCCCTCCCCCAACTTGCCCCCTCCACCCACCGGCCTTTCTCATGCCTACAAGGTAAATGATGTTTGTCCTGAGTATATAACATTTCCCACACCTACTTACATTTCTATAATAGTTTCATGTACTCAACATTGCCTGGAGCTAGACTAAAGCATTTCTAGGCTTTTAGAATATACAGTGAAATGAACTTGTCATACCCATTTATACCATGGCTCACTTACTTCTAATGAAATTCAAAGCAGCTACATGCAGATAAATTCACTTACTTATCATACACGTATTTGGTTTCTATTAAAGAGACTGTCACCATCTCCTCTAGGCTTACAAACTTGCCTCCACTGCTTGCTGAGAGCCAAGAAAGGCATGAAGGTATTGTTTCCTGGGATGCTGCTAGACCATCACAAATTTCACATTAATAAATGCAATGCCAGGTACAGACGAGAAGAATGCATGTCAGTTCATCAAATGGCGGTTACCTTCATATTTACTGATTAACATACAGTGGAGAGAGTTGCGGCTAATGACGTTGTCTGGGGGACAAGATTCCAGAGGTCAGAGTAATGTCGACTTATTTCTTTCCAGCAGTTGCTGGCATATCAACATTTTTGTTCACCTCACTGACTCCATTGCAATCCAGATCAGCCAAACATTAAATAATGAACAGGTTCAAGGATGTAAATGACCTACTCCGGTTTCTATTTACCACTGCTCCAATGACCTAGTACCCTGGATTTGATTTTTATTCATTCGTGGGACATGGGCGTCGCTATCTAGCCAGCATTTATTACCAATCCCGAGTTGCCCTTGAGAAGGTGGTGGTGAGCTGCCTTCTTGAATCGCTGCAATCTATTTTCTGTGGACCTGGGTTAATTTAATGTATAAGGCAGGATTCGCAATATTGAGAGAGGGGTCTCCCTGATAGCAACAAGGAAAATCCTGGTGATGGGACGGCCATGACAGAAGAATAGATTAACGCAGCAGAAGCGCCCTCAAAATGTAAGCCAATTTTACTGAAGGCCTTGGCTGAAATGAAGTCCTTCAGCAGGTAAGAAATTCAGCCAAAATGGAAGAAAAGGAGGCACCAACTAGGCCAATGGCCACATTACTCTACATAACCGCTCCCAAGGAATAAAAGAGGAATGTCTGGAAGGGAACTAGACCAGGAAACTGGGTTGTGCACACTTGACCAGCAATTATGTGCAAGGTGAGAGGCAAGCTGGTGGAAGGGAAGAAGGAAATTAAGCTGGGTGGTGTCGGCTAGACACACCAGCCAATTTGTCCCATCTTTTACCATGACCCTAATCCGATCTTTGGGTGGGATTGCAAAGGAAGTTCAAACCCTCAATCTTAATCTGTAACATTTGTACCACACAAGTGCCAGACAATGACCATCTCCAACAAGAAAGAATCTAAACATCTCCACTTGATGTTTAATGGCATTGGACCTCTCCAATAACAAAATGATAGGGGTTACCATTGACCAAAAACTAGAGTGGACCAGATACATGAATATTGGGGCTACAAGCTGGGAATTCTGCAATAAGTAGTGCTCAGTTCTGGTCGCCTCATTACAGGAAGGATGTGGAAATGATTGAAAGGGTGCAGAGGAGATTTACAAGGATGTTGCCTGGATTAAGTGGTATGCCTTATGAGGATAGGCTGAGGGAGCTCGGTCTTTTCTCCTTGGAGAGACGTAGGATGAGAGGGGACCTAATAGAGGTATATAAGATGTTGAAAGGCATAGATCGGGTGGACTCTCAGAGGCTTTTTCCCAGGGTGGAAATGTCTGCTATGAGAGGACACAGGTTTAAGGTGCTGGGGGGTAGGTACAGGGGAAATGTTAGGGGGAAGTTTTTCACACAGAGGGTGGTGGGCGAGTGGAATCGGCTGCTGTCAGTGGTGGTGGAGGCAATCTCAATAGGGTCTTTTAAGAGACTCCTGGATGAGGACATGGGACTTAATAGGATGGAGGGTTATAGGTAGGCCTGAAAGGTAGGGATATGTTCGGCACAACTTGTGGGGCCGAAGGGCCTGTTTTGTGCTGTAGTTTTCTATGTTTCTATGTTTCTAAGTAACTCGTCACCTGACTCCCCAAAGCTCGTCCACTGTTTACAAGGTACAAGTCAGGAATGAGGGGAAATGTTGCTTGGCCGGATGAGTGCAGCTCCAGCAACACTCAAAAAACCCAACACAATCCAGGACAAAGCAGGCTGCTTGATGTGTCATCCACCCCCTTCAACATTCACTCCCTCCATCACCAGGGCACATTGGCAGAACTGTGCCCCATAGAAAACATTGACTGCAGCAAATCATCACAGTTCCTTCGACAGCATCTTCCAAATCCACAACTTCTCCCACTGAGAAGGACAAGGGCAGCAGATGCATGGCAAGACCACCAACTGCAAAGTCCACCTCCAACCTACACACTATCCTGACATGGAACCATATCGCCTTTCCTTCATTATCTCTGGATCAAAATTTGGGGTAAGAAGTTTGACAACACCAGGTTAAAGTCCAACAGGTTTATTTGGGAGCAAAAGCCACACAAGCTTTTGGTAGCTTTTGCTACCAAATAAACCTGTTGGACTTTAACCTGGTGTTGTTAAACTTCTTACTGTGTTCACCCCAGTCCAACGCCGGCATCTCCACATCAAATTTTGGGAACAGTCTCCCTGACAGCATTGTTGGAGTGTAGCGATTCAAGACAGTGGCTTATTCCCACCTCCTGAAAGGTGGTTAGGGATGGGCAACAAATGTTTGCCCTGCCAGTGATGCACACATCCTGTGAAAGAATAAATAATTGTTTAAAATGAACACAACAGGGTTAAGCATAATGCCTTAATAACTAGAACAGCAGCTGTACAATGGATTTGTGCGAATTTTCACACAGGCTATTCCAGTAGCCCAGCTTTACCAATGTTATGTCAGTTAGTCCAGCAACATGGGTCATTCTTTGCTGGGGGGGCGGTCTATGCAGCCATTTATCCTATGTGAGCTGGAGCCTGCCTCAGATTTAAAAGGTAGCATGGCTTTCAATTAGTATCGAGCTTCTCTATCTGTTCTTGGCGACTTACGTGGTGAACAATAAACAATAACCGGGCAACATGGTGGCACAGTGGTTCGCACTACTGCCTCACAGCGCCAGGGACCTGGGTTTGATTCCCGGCTTGGGTCACTGTCTGTGTGGAGTTTGTACATTCTCCCCATGTCTGCGTGGGTTTCTTTTGGGTGCACCAGTCTCCTCCCACAGTCCAAAGATGTGCGGGTTGGGTGGATTGGCCATGCTAAATTGCCCCTTAGTGTCAGGTGGCTAGCTAGGGTAAATGCATGGGGTTATGGCGATAGGCCTGGGTGGGATTGTGGTCGGTGCAGACTCGTTGGGCCAAATAGCCTCATTCTGCACTGTAGGGATTCTATTCTATTCTATTCCATTCTATTCTAAATTGCCCCTTAGTGTCAGGTGGACTAGCTAGGGTAAATACATGGGGTTATAGGGATAGGCCTGGGTGGGATTGTGGTCGGTGCAGACTCGTTGGGCCAAATAGCCTCGTTGTGCACTGTAGGGATTCTATTCTATTCCATTCTATTCTATTTTATTCTATTCTAAATTGCCCCTTAGTGTCAGGGAAACTAGCTAGGGTAAATGCATGGTGTTACGGGGATAGGGTCTAGGTGGGATTGTGGTCAGTGCAGTCTCGAAGGGCTGAATGGCCTCCTTCTGCACTGTAGGGATTAAATGATTCTACGATTCTAATAATTGCAGTTTGATTAAACTGCAGCGGCTCTGATACTCTGACTGCAAAACTGAATCCAGCCTTATAAGAACAGGTAGCACTGTGTTTGCGTGGCCCATTGCCGCTGGTCTGATATCATGCAGAGAGCAATAAATCACAAGTTACATTTTGAAACACAGCATGAACCTGCCTGAGATTTCCAGAGTCAAGATGTGATAATGTGCACCGGGTTAAATTAAAGAAGCACTATCAGCAGGAGCAGCTGAAATCCTTGTTATTTGAAAGACCCCTGCTCAGCAGCATCCAACCGAGCGGTAAAGTGGAGGTCCACCACTGTCTTCCCAAAAAACGTATGTTTTCGTTAGCTTTGACAATCTGATGCTTTTAAACAAGGAGCTCCCATATAATGACTGGATGGAAAAAAAACCTCTTCAAATTGGCTTCAGTGAAAATATCTCATCAAAATTATAAATGAGGAAACTGTGAGATTTCTGCGACAGAGATCGATTCAATAACTTCTCTTTGAAGCCGTGGGCTCTTAGATACTTAGGAATTGCTAACCAAACAAAAAGTTTCATCGAGTTTGCCTTCTGCCTTCTTGATAGTTACACGGCACAAGGATGACAGAGTCGCAGACAAAATATAGCAGTCAATCTCTATCAATTTCTCTACTACGGGAGGTGGTGATGTAGTGGGAATATCACTGAACTAGTAATCCAGAGCTCCAGGGCAGCGTGGTGGCACAGTGGTTAGCACTGCTGCCTCACGGTTCCAGGGGTCCAGTTTCGATTCCAGCCTCGGGTGACTGTCTGTGTGGAGTTTGCACATTCGTCCTGTGTCTGCGTGGGTTTCCTTTGGGTGCTCCGGTTTCCTCCCAAAGTCCAAAAGGTGTGCAGGTTAGGTTGATTTATCACGGTAAGTTGCCCCTTAGTGTCGCAAGATGTGGATGTTGGGTAGATCAGTGGGTAAATAAGTGGGGTTGAGGGGATAGGGCAGTATCAGACTGGGTAGTTCGCTGAGTTCGAGAGTCAGTGCAGACTCAGTGGGCCGAATGGCCTCCTTCTGCACTCTAGAGATGCTATGATTCTGTTCAATGATTCCAGGCTAATATCTGGAGCACATGGGTTTGAATCTCACCACAGCGGCCAATGGAATTTAAATTCAATTACTAAATCAGGGACTGAAAGCTAGTGTCAGTGATGGTAACCATGAAGGCATCGTTGATTGTAGTAAAAACCCTTTTGGTTCACTAATGTCCCTTAGGGAAAGAAATCCTATCTAGTCTGGCCTACATATGACTCCAGAGTCACAGCAATGTGGTTGACTCTCAACTGCCCTCTGAAATGGACTGGCAAGTTACTCAGTTCAAGGGCAATTAGGGATGGGCAACTCTTCAACAGATATGGTATGAAAATGAACTAATCTAAGAAATATTTGTGTAACAACACCACCAGAACCTCAGATGGCTGCAAATCACTTTTTTTGTCACACTGGCACGAATTACTGAACTTAATTTTTTGACGCCTACTGAAGTTGGGAACTAAGGTTGGTAGGGGGGCAGTGAAAATACTGGCACTGGAAAGCATGTGAATTTCTAGGATAAAGGCTAAATACTGCGGATGCTGGAGTCTGAAACAGAAACAGAAAATGCTGGAGAAACTCAGCCATGCGCCGCCATATTCACAGACCTGATATCTCTCTCCAGCAGCACCGATGCACTCTATCTCAAAGTTGTCCTCGTCCCCAGTTTCACTTCATTCTTAGTCTCATCCGACACATTAATAAGAAACCTTTCCTCTTACTTTTAGGTATTAAGGAACGCAGGGCTCTGATGAAAGGTCATCACAATTTGAAACGTTGGTTCTATTCTCTCTCCACAGATAAAGAACAAAGAACAAAGAACAGTACAGCACAGGAAACAGGCCCTTCGGCCCTCCAAGCCTGTGCCACTCCTTGGTCCAACTAGACCAATCGTTTGTATCCCTCCATTCCCAGGCTGCTCATGTGACTATCCAGGTAAGTCTTAAACGATGTCAGCGTGCCTGCCTCCACCACCCTACTTGGCAGCGCATTCCAGGCCCCCACCACCCTCTGTGTAAAAAACGTCCCTCTAATATCTGAGTTATACTTCGCCCCTCTCACCTTGAACCCGTGACCCCTCGTGAACGTCACTTCTGATCTGGGAAAAAGCTTCCCACCGTTCACCCTATCTATCCCCTTCATAATCTTGTACACCTCTATTAGATCTCCCCTCATTCTCCGTCTTTCCAAGGAGAACAACCCCAGTTTACCCAATCTCTCCTCATAGCTAAGACCCTCCATACCAGGCAACATCCTGGTAAACCTTCTCTGCACTCTCTCTAACGCCTCCACGTCCTTCTGGTAGTGCGGCGACCAGAACTGGACGCAGTACTCCAAATGTGGCCTAACCAGCGTTCTATACAGCTGCATCATCAGACTCCAGCTTTTATACTCTATACCCTGAACTATAAAGGCAAGCATACCATATGCCTTCTTCACCACCTTCTCCACCTGTGTTGCCACCTTCAAGAATTTGTGGACTTGCACACCTAGGTCCCTCTGTGTTTCTATACTCCTGATGACTCTGCCATTTATTGTATAACTCCTCCCTACATTATTTCTTCCAAAATGCATCACTTCGCATTTATCCGGATTAAACTCCATCTGCCACCTCTCCGCCCAATTTTCCAGCCTATCTATATCCTGCTGTATTGCCCGACAATGCTCTTCGCTATCCGCAAGTCCAGCCATCTTCGTGTCATCCGCAAACTTGCTGATTACACCAGTTACACCTTCTTCCAAATCATTTATATATATCACAAATAGCAGAGGTCCCAGTACAGAGCCCTGCGGAACACCACTGGTCACAGACCTCCAGCCGGAAAAAGACCCTTCGACCACTACCCTCTGTCCCCTATGGCCAAGCCAGTTCTCCACCCATCTAGCCACTTCTCCTTGTATCCCATGAGCCTTAACCTTCTTAACCAACCTGCCATGTGGGACTTTGTCAAATGCCTTACTGAAATCCATATAGACGACATCCACGGCCCTTCCTTCATCAACCGTTTTTGTCACTTCCTCAAAAAACTCCACCAAATTTGTAAGGCACGACCTCCCTCTTACAAAACCATGCTGTCTGTCACTAATGAGATTGTTCCGTTCTAAATGCACATACATCCTGTCTCTAAGAATCCTGTCAGACCTGCTGCGATTTTCCAGCATTTCCTGTCTTTGTTTCACCTCCTTATTATTTGGTTATGAGCTGAAGAGAGAAACATGGATGCAGCCTTAACATTACATTTTTGAGTAATTCATTTTTTGACCTTACGGGCACATTAGACAAGGGGGATGGGCTTGCAGAACTGACCAATGTTGCCGAACTCCAGTTAATTTCTAAGGCAGACTGAAAATCTGTCACAGTGAGAAAGGTGAAGTAATTCTGATTCAGACTTCTCTTTGTCTACTGACTGTGAGATCAGACACTTTACTCCCACATATAATGTAGGCTTCCTAATCGCCACACGACATTACATCAGCAGCCCAAAGAAAAACAACAAACAAAACACCGTGGATGCTGGAAATCAGAAACAAAAGCAGAAAAAATTAATAAACACTCATAAGGTCAGGCAGCATCAATAAAGAAAAGATAAACTTCAATCTTTCAGGGAACAAAATAGTTCTAAATGTCAAGAGTTGCTAAGTTATGACAAAAGTTAAGGGAGTTGGGATCATTGGAGAAGATGGGGCTTTCAGATGGCCAAATTGCTTATGAAGGGAACTGCTACAAGAGAACAATTTCTTTTATTCAGGTACCAAAATGGTGGCTTAAAGCTCATAGTATGGGATACCAACTAGAAGTATGATGATTGTTATTGGGCATTGGATACGGTTTGGTAGGTTAAAAGAAGTCTTCATAATCATATGTAGGTTAACTGTAAGTCTCTATTTACTCTTACAAATATTTATAAATGGACAGTAAAGAGTACAAGCTCGGAGTTGCCTCCGTGCTTGCTGGTACACACAGGTCTGTCCAACACTATACTGACCCTCAGTGTGGGTCATGTACTCTCTTGCATCATTGTGTGGACGGTCCTGTACTCAGTTCTGCATTCAAGTTCAAACAAATGAGGGGGGACCTCATAGAGACCTATAAAATTCTAACAGGACGAGACAGGGTAGATGCAGGGAGGATGTTTCCGATGGTGGGGGACTCCAGAACCGGGGCCACAGCCTGAGGATTCGGGGTGGACCATTTAGGACGGAGATGAGGAGACATTTCTTCACCCAAAGTGTGCTGAGCCTGTGGAATTCATTATCACAGGAAGTAGTTGATGCCAAAACATTGAATGTATTCAAGAAGCGGCTGGACATAGCACTTGGGACGGATGGGATCAAGGGTTGTGGGGAAAAAGCAGGATTAGGCTATTGATTGAATGATCAGCCTTGATAGAGATGAATGGTGGAGCAGGCTCGAAGGGCCAAATGGCCTCATCCTGCTCCTATCTTCTATGTTTCTATTCACCCCATATGTGCCAAATCCTTATACTATACTTCCACCCAAGTCTTTTTGAATGGATTGTAGGTGATTACAGTTTACCTTATGTTATTACATTATTGCTACTGCATCTCCCCTCTCACGGCGCGGTAGCACAGTGGTTAGCACTGCTGCTTCACAGCTCCAGGGTCCCAGGTTCGATTCCCGGCTCGGGTCACTGTCTGTGTGGAGTTTGCACATTCTCCTCGTGTCTGCGTGGGTTTCCTCCGGGTGCTCCGGTTTCCTCCCACAGTCCAAAGATGTGCGGGTTAGGTTGATTGGCCAGGTTAAAAATTGTCCCTGAGATGCGTAGTTAGAGGGATTAGCGGGTAAATATGTGGGGGTAGGGCCTGGGTGGGATTGTGGTCGGTGCAGACTCGATGGGCCGAATGGCCTCCTTCTGCACTCTAGAGATGCTATGATTCTGTTCAATGATTCCAGGCTAATATCTGGAGCACATGGGTTTGAATCTCACCACAGCGGCCAATGGAATTTAAATTCAATTACTAAATCAGGGACTGAAAGCTAGTGTCAGTGATGGTAACCATGAAGGCATCGTTGATTGTAGTAAAAACCCTTTTGGTTCACTAATGTCCCTTAGGGAAAGAAATCCTATCTAGTCTGGCCTACATATGACTCCAGAGTCACAGCAATGTGGTTGACTCTCAACTGCCCTCTGAAATGGACTGGCAAGTTACTCAGTTCAAGGGCAATTAGGGATGGGCAACTCTTCAACAGATATGGTATGAAAATGAACTAATCTAAGAAATATTTGTGTAACAACACCACCAGAACCTCAGATGGCTGCAAATCACTTTTTTTGTCACACTGGCACGAATTACTGAACTTAATTTTTTGACGCCTACTGAAGTTGGGAACTAAGGTTGGTAGGGGGGCAGTGAAAATACTGGCACTGGAAAGCATGTGAATTTCTAGGATAAAGGCTAAATACTGCGGATGCTGGAGTCTGAAACAGAAACAGAAAATGCTGGAGAAACTCAGCCATGCGCCGCCATATGCACAGACCTGATATCTCTCTCCAGCAGCACCGATGCACTCTATCTCAAAGTTGTCCTTGTCCCCAGTTTCACTTCATTCTTAGTCTCATCCGACACATTAATAAGAAACCTTTCCTCTTACTTTTAGGTATTAAGGAACGCAGGGCTCTGATGAAAGGTCATCACAATTTGAAACGTTGGTTCTATTCTCTCTCTCCACAGATAAAGAACAAAGAACAAAGAACAGTACAGCACAGGAAACAGGCCCTTCGGCCCTCCAAGCCTGTGCCACTCCTTGGTCCAACTAGACCAATCGTTTGTATCCCTCCATTCCCAGGCTGCTCATGTGACTATCCAGGTAAGTCTTAAACGATGTCAGCGTGCCTGCCTCCACCACCCTACTTGGCAGCGCATTCCAGGCCCCCACCACCCTCTGTGTAAAAAACGTCCCTCTAATATCTGAGTTATACTTCGCCCCTCTCACCTTGAACCCGTGACCCCTCGTGAACGTCACTTCTGATCTGGGAAAAAGCTTCCCACCGTTCACCCTATCTATACCCTTCATAATCTTGTACACCTCTATTAGATCTCCCCTCATTCTCCGTCTTTCCAAGGAGAACAACCCCAGTTTACCCAATCTCTCCTCATAGCTAAGACCCTCCATACCAGGCAACATCCTGGTAAACCTTCTCTGCACTCTCTCTAACGCCTCCACGTCCTTCTGGTAGTGCGGCGACCAGAACTGGACGCAGTACTCCAAATGTGGCCTAACCAGCGTTCTATACAGCTGCATCATCAGACTCCAGCTTTTATACTCTATACCCTGAACTATAAAGGCAAGCATACCATATGCCTTCTTCACCACCTTCTCCACCTGTGTTGCCACCTTCAAGAATTTGTGGACTTGCACACCTAGGTCCCTCTGTGTTTCTATACTCCTGATGACTCTGCCATTTATTGTATAACTCCTCCCTACATTATTTCTTCCAAAATGCATCACTTCGCATTTATCCGGATTAAACTCCATCTGCCACCTCTCCGCCCAATTTTCCAGCCTATCTATATCCTGCTGTATTGCCCGACAATGCTCTTCGCTATCCGCAAGTCCAGCCATCTTCGTGTCATCCGCAAACTTGCTGATTACACCAGTTACACCTTCTTCCAAATCATTTATATATATCACAAATAGCAGAGGTCCCAGTACAGAGCCCTGCGGAACACCACTGGTCACAGACCTCCAGCCGGAAAAAGACCCTTCGACCACTACCCTCTGTCCCCTATGGCCAAGCCAGTTCTCCACCCATCTAGCCACTTCTCCTTGTATCCCATGAGCCTTAACCTTCTTAACCAACCTGCCATGTGGGACTTTGTCAAATGCCTTACTGAAATCCATATAGACGACATCCACGGCCCTTCCTTCATCAACCGTTTTTGTCACTTCCTCAAAAAACTCCACCAAATTTGTAAGGCACGACCTCCCTCTTACAAAACCATGCTGTCTGTCACTAATGAGATTGTTCCATTCTAAATGCACATACATCCTGTCTCTAAGAATCCTGTCAGACCTGCTGCGATTTTCCAGCATTTCCTGTCTTTGTTTCACCTCCTTATTATTTGGTTATGAGCTGAAGAGAGAAACATGGATGCAGCCTTAACATTACATTTTTGAGTAATTCATTTTTTGACCTTACGGGCACATTAGACAAGGGGGATGGGCTTGCAGAACTGACCAATGTTGCCGAACTCCAGTTAATTTCTAAGGCAGACTGAAAATCTGTCACAGTGAGAAAGGTGAAGTAATTCTGATTCAGACTTCTCTTTGTCTACTGACTGTGAGATCAGACACTTTACTCCCACATATAATGTAGGCTTCCTAATCGCCACACGACATTACATCAGCAGCCCAAAGAAAAACAACAAACAAAACACCGTGGATGCTGGAAATCAGAAACAAAAGCAGAAAAAATTAATAAACACTCATAAGGTCAGGCAGCATCAATAAAGAAAAGATAAACTTCAATCTTTCAGGGAACAAAATAGTTCTAAATGTCAAGAGTTGCTAAGTTATGACAAAAGTTAAGGGAGTTGGGATCATTGGAGAAGATGGGGCTTTCAGATGGCCAAATTGCTTATGAAGGGAACTGCTACAAGAGAACAATTTCTTTTATTCAGGTACCAAAATGGTGGCTTAAAGCTCATAGTATGGGATACCAACTAGAAGTATGATGATTGTTATTGGGCATTGGATACGGTTTGGTAGGTTAAAAGAAGTCTTCATAATCATATGTAGGTTAACTGTAAGTCTCTATTTACTCTTACAAATATTTATAAATGGACAGTAAAGAGTACAAGCTCGGAGTTGCCTCCGTGCTTGCTGGTACACACAGGTCTGTCCAACACTATACTGACCCTCAGTGTGGGTCATGTACTCTCTTGCATCATTGTGTGGACGGTCCTGTACTCAGTTCTGCATTCAAGTTCAAACAAATGAGGGGGGACCTCATAGAGACCTATAAAATTCTAACAGGACGAGACAGGGTAGATGCAGGGAGGATGTTTCCGATGGTGGGGGACTCCAGAACCGGGGCCACAGCCTGAGGATTCGGGGTGGACCATTTAGGACGGAGATGAGGAGACATTTCTTCACCCAAAGTGTGCTGAGCCTGTGGAATTCATTATCACAGGAAGTAGTTGATGCCAAAACATTGAATGTATTCAAGAAGCGGCTGGACATAGCACTTGGGACGGATGGGATCAAGGGTTGTGGGGAAAAAGCAGGATTAGGCTATTGATTGAATGATCAGCCTTGATAGAGATGAATGGTGGAGCAGGCTCGAAGGGCCAAATGGCCTCATCCTGCTCCTATCTTCTATGTTTCTATTCACCCCATATGTGCCAAATCCTTATACTATACTTCCACCCAAGTCTTTTTGAATGGATTGTAGGTGATTACAGTTTACCTTATGTTATTACATTATTGCTACTGCATCTCCCCTCTCACGGCGCGGTAGCACAGTGGTTAGCACTGCTGCTTCACAGCTCCAGGGTCCCAGGTTCGATTCCCGGCTCGGGTCACTGTCTGTGTGGAGTTTGCACATTCTCCTCGTGTCTGCGTGGGTTTCCTCCGGGTGCTCCGGTTTCCTCCCACAGTCCAAAGATGTGCGGGTTAGGTTGATTGGCCAGGTTAAAAATTGTCCCTGAGATGCGTAGTTAGAGGGATTAGCGGGTAAATATGTGGGGGTAGGGCCTGGGTGGGATTGTGGTCGGTGCAGACTCGATGGGCCGAATGGCCTCCTTCTGCACTGTAGGGTTTCTATGATTCTATGATTCTAAATCCTTGAGTTTGAAAGTTTGGGTGGTTTTAGAGCCCTTCCATATCCTCTTTGTTCTGCTGTCAGAGTGGGGTTTGGCTCTGTTGCTGCTGATCTCTCAGTTGGTTTGAAGGTTGTTCTGGCTTCTCGATATAATTCCAACCTTTCGTATTGAACTGCTCTTGGTCAGTCTGGCTGTTGCAATGATCAATCGTTGTTACTCTGACTTGTTTCTTGCGAGATTTACGAATATTACTCATCTTATTGTCACTTTTATTTTTGCTTCTTCCGCCGTAGTGTGGGTCTTTGTGATGTATGTGGAAGCTTACATTTTGAAAATAGAAAGCGCGTTCCCACTTTATTTCACTATTTTACCCAAGCTTTTGAATACCTTCTTCTTTTCCAGTTGTTTTGGAGCTAATGAATTTTTAAATTCAGTTCAGCAGCCACTCTGGTAAGTTGAGTTGTCTTTGGTTTCAGAGTTCTCTGCAGAATTAATGTATAATTTTGACAACTTCATCTGGTTGTTCAGCTCTCTTCAGAATCTTTCTTCCATGGTCACTGACTGCCCCTTGGATTCTTTCAGTTCATTCATTAGACTGTCAATCTTGTTTCGTAGAATTTCTCTCATCTGCTTTCCAATTCTGGATTTACTCTTCTTCAGGATAAGGGGTAGCAAATTTAAAACAGAGTTGAGGAGAAACTACTTCTCCCAAAGGGAGCGAATCTGTGGAATTCGCTCCCCCAAAGTGCGGTGGATGCTGGGACAGTGAGTAAATTTAAGGGGAGTTAGAGAGATTTTTAATTGATAATGGGTCGAAGGATTATGGGGAGAAGGCAGGAAAATGGGGATAGGAGCCATGATCAAATAGCAGAACAGACTCAATGGGCTGAATGGCCTCATTCTGCTCCTATATCTTATGAACTTATACTCTGCACCCCAACCTCCATGTAGTTCAGTTTGAACCAAAGTTCAAGAAGTTCCTCAGTTTTGGTTGTCAATTCAAGCAACTAAGTCTTTAGTTTGAACATGGTGAAGATGTGGGAAAGGTTCTACAGCTAGGCATCTGGAGCCAAGAGTAAGAGAGTAAAATTCTGGAGTAAACTCACTTTCAGAGAGTTGATGCAATAGAGTGAGGCGAAAATATGGTTGATGCGTGGTTGATTCACACGGGAGGCTAGAACGTACCCGGGAATAAAGGCTTTTATTCACTACAAATAGGAGCACACTACTCAACAATATTATCCCAGACTAAAGACTACTAGGAAGTAGCAGTGACCTTTATACTCCTGTAAGAAGGCGGAGTCCTGGGCGGAGCCGAACGGAGTGTACCACATAAACAGTCATAACAGGTGGAACACCCAACAACCCTAACCCCAACAGCAACGAGAGTAACATATATACAAGTACCCATAGTGGTAACCATCTATGGTTCACCACAATGGTTACGGAGGCAAAGGCTGGATGTGAGGGAGAGGAGAGATCACTGGTCAACTCACGAATCATTCACTACAGTGAGGGTTTCAAACTAGGACCATAGAAGCAGAAAGGGAAGTCAGTGCAACTTCTTTATAGAATCCTCTCAACCATTCGCCTGAAATATTCATAACAAAGGCAAGAAAATCTTTGAAATCATACTAAAACTTCAGTGCGCAGGAAATATCCCTTATGCTCTTACCCCATTTATATTTTAAAACTGCCTGAAGGCATCCCTAACGGCAGCGCTCTATTGTACAAATGAGATGATAGAAATGCTTTTGGAGGCACCAAGACCCGTCTGATAAAATCAATGTTGAAGGGACCCCTGGAGGCAATTGCAATTGCCAAATATAAATAGTTGCTCGCTGTGGCTGATCCTCACCTTCCCCTGGACAAGGACAGGCTCACCTCAAAACCTGGAGAAAGCAAGTAGCAAATATATTTTTCAGATCACCTGTCTGTACAGATTTGCCGCTGATATTGAGGTGGAGCCATGAACCAGTGTGATTTCCTTTGAATTGTGCGCGTCAAGTCAAAGAGTAATATTGCTGGAGAAGGGAACTCTACCCATTACTGGCACACAGCGGCCACCATTTTGACCTCTGACATAGTTCAGCCCCGGTGCAGAATCATAGAAAATCTACAGTGCAGAAGGAGGCCATTCAGGCCATCGAGCCTACACCGACAACAATCCTACCCACGTCCTATCCCAGCAATCCCATGTATTTTCCCTGCTAATTCCCCTGACACTAAAGGGCAATTTATCATGGCCAATCCACCTAACCCATACATCTTTGGACTGTGGGAAGAAACCGGAGCACCCGGAGGAAACCCACGCAGACACGGGGAGAATGTGCAAATTCCACACAAACTCTTTTTACTCTGCCGAAGTGATGTGTTTCTATGTGCTACTCTTAGAAGAATACTGCCTCAAGATTAACGTCAAGTGAGACCGGAAACTGGTGGGTGCGATGGCCATTTAAATGCATTTAAATTGAATTAATGGACTGCATGCCCAACCTCACCAGCACTACCCCCCTTACCAACGCATTCACCAATCCGGAATCGGCGCAAAACAGACATGCTCCATATAAGTCCGATTCGGACGATGCTCCATCAGTGAGGGTTGGTGAGGAGGTAAGTGTGTAGCATCCGACGGCTGTCTGCTGCTTACGGGTGTCCTTTCATTGCGGCCATTTTCTTTCTCGGGTCGGGGAGGGGGTGCTCTACGTGTGTGTGGGAGGGTGGGGGGCTTATAGGGTCTCCGATGTACGACTTGCAGCATGGACCTGGGACTCAGCACTGACCTCAGGTCTTGTGGATGCTGTTGGGTCCTAGTGCACTCAGCTCTCTTCCAGCTGAAGGATGTGCACAAAGCCCTTGCAAATAGCACTGCTGCAGCCTCTCAACTTTGCAAGGAGCTGTGATTGTGGGAGCATGTGGCTGGGGGAATTTGGGGGAGGCTGTGATTGTGGGGAGCATGTGGCTGGGGGAAATGGGGGAGGCTGTGATTGTGGGGAACATGTGGCTGGGGGAATTCTGGGGGGTTGTGATTGTGGGGAGCGTGTGGCTGGGGGAAATGGGGGAGGCTGAGATTGTGCGGAGCATGTGGCGAGGGGAATTGGGGGGCTGTGATTGTGGGGAACATGTGGCTGGGGGAATTGGGGGGGCTGTGATTGTGGGGAGCATGTGGCTGGGGGAAATTTGGGGGCTGTGATTTTGGTGAGCATGTGGCTGGGGGAATTGGAGTGGCCTGTGATTTTGGGGAGCATGTGGCTGGGGGAATGGGCAGTATGGGCAGTGACTGTGATGGGCTAGGCGCACGCAGCATTCCTTAACCTCTATGTGTTCCTCTCCATCTCCAATGCCCCCACCCCCTCTTCAGAATGACGAGATGGCTTTTGCGATGCAATCGATTGGTCTTGCTGTTCCTTTGGTTGCTGCTGGAGCTGAGGAGGAGGAGCAGGAGGAAGAATTGTGGGCACAGGAGGCCCAAGCCTTGCCACTTGCAGGAGTAGAGGGAGACGACCACCAGAGGCAGGAGGTGGCTGCCATTTGCCTGGGGGATGGGGTGGGGGCGGGGTGCCCAGGAGACGGAGGGAGCAGAGACCCCGGCAGTTCCGTGCACGATGTCCTTTGTACAGATGTCGGAATGTGCCGTGTGCCGCCAACTTCTCCGACTCCAAAAGGAGACAGTGCAACACCTGTGCCACCTGTTGCAGGACCTGGCACCTCGGGGCAGGGGGGTGGCACCCACTCTCAGTGGCTGTCAAATTGACGGCTGCTCTGAACTTTTCTGCAACTGGCTCCTTCCAGACCCCTAGCGGATATGTATGTGGTATTTCCCAGTCAGCTGTGCACACCTGTGTCAAGCAGGTCACGGAAGCCCTGCATGCCCGGACTGGGCAGTGCATCAAATTTAACCTGGACCAGGCCCAACAGGAAGCCTGGACTGCAGAGTTCACAACCATTGCAGGGATGTCCAATGTCCAGGGGGCCATCGACTGCACCCACATCACCCTCAAGGCCCTCCTACAGAATCCACAATTCATGAACAGAAAGGGGATCCACTGTCTGAAAGTACAACTGGTGTGTGACCACAATGTGAACATTATGCACATTTGCGTAAGTCACCCAGGCAGCGTGCATGACAGCTTTATTCTCAGGGGCTTTGAAATCCCGGTGGCATTTGAGGAGGAGCCCAGGCTGCGGGGGTGGCTTGTGGGTGATATGGGTTACCCACTTCAGACATGGCTGATGACACCTGTGCGGAGGCAGAGACCCGCTATAATGAGGCCCATGTAGCCACCCGCGCGAGAGTGGAGAGGTGCAGAGGGCTCCTTGAAGTGCGATTCTGGTGCCTGGACCGCTCTGGCGGGGCCCCACAATACAGCCTCTGATCTCTTCCCGTGGTGGTGTGCTGTGCCCTGCACAACCTGGCACAACAGACAGATGACTTATTGGAGGAGGAAGAGGAGGAGGAAGTGAAGGCTGACCAGCAGGGTGTCGCTGGGGAGGAGGATGACCAGCAGGAGAAGGAGGAAGAGCACGCCAAGCAACACCAGCCAGCTCTGAATGAGGCATGCGAAGGAAGCCCTGATCACCAGGCGGTTCAATCACTAGGGGCTTGTGTCTGTGGGTTCCATCCTCCCCCACCCCCCCACCCCCTCCCCCATTCCTCCTATCTCCTGCAACATCATAACACCAGAATGGTGGGCCTGGATATTCTGTGTTTGCGAGTTTTTTGGCAGGCAGGAGGGTGATGACGACTCGCTAAGCACCATTATGCTGATGCCCTGGTGCAAACTAGTCTGACTCCTACCTGAGCTCCGTGTGCACGCTGACACCTGGGCCCATGTCTGTGTAGTGGGTAAGGGATCCGAAACACCTGTACAGGGCCCTGGCCCAGGTGGGATAGGGGAGGGGAGGGAATCGCTCGTGGGTTCTGGCTTCCTTTTCTCAGTGACACAGCATTGAGTGGCCTCCCCAACTGACATCAACATGAAGCATCACTCTGGTGAACATCAATGGAAGAGGATTCCTGTTCAAGACAAATCTGAGACAAATTAGTCACAGGTGGGTGGTGAAAAAACATTTAATGATTGCAATAGAGGTGTTTAAATAATAAGTTCTAACATAAAAACTTGTGAACGGAAAATGTTAAGGTGCTTAAAGATCTATCTAACTAGTGCAGCCCTTCACCCGTGCCATCTCAGTGCAACTACAACTTCCTGACCTTACGTGGCCTACCACTACATCTCAGTGACTCCCCAGAATGTACATTGGAGGTGGAGGGGGCCAGCTGCCTACCATGCCCTGCTGCCTGTGATAGGCGTGGCAAGCGTCCTCTGCAGGCCTGGACCTTCAGGGCGCTGGCCTGCTTCCAGGTATCTGGGATGTTTCCATGACACTCTCTTCATCCCGCTGCCCCTGAGATGCTAAAGTACAAAGGGACTTGGGAGTCCTAGTCCAGGATTCTCTAAAGGTAAACTTGCAGGTTGAGTCCGTAATTAAGAAAGCAAATGTAATGTTGTCATTTATCTCAAGAGGCTTGGAATACAAAAGCAGGGATGTACTTCTGAGGCTTTATAAAGCACTGGTTAGGCCCCATTTGGAGTACTGTGAGCAATTTTGGGCCCCACACCTCAGGAAGGACATACTGGCACTGGAGCGGGTCCAGCGGAGATTCACACGGATGATCCCAGGAATGGTAGGCCTGACATACGATGAACGTCTGAGGATCATGGGATTGTATTCATTGGAGTTTAGGAGGTTGAGGGGAGATCTAATAGAAACTTACAAGATAATGAACGGCTTAGATAGGATGGACGTAGGGAAGTTGTTTCCATTAGCAGGGGAGACTAGGACGCGGGGGCACAGCCTTAAAATAAAAGGGAGTCACTTTAGAACAGAGATGAGGAGAAATTTCTTCAGCCAGAGAGTGGTAGGTCTGTGGAATTCATTGCCACAGAGGGCTGTGGAGGCCGAGACGTTGAGCGTCTTCAAGACAGAAATTGATAAATTCTTGATTTCTCGAGGAATTAAGGGCTATGGGGAGAGAGCGGGTAAATGGAGTTGAAATCAACCATGATTGAATGGTGGAGTGGACTCGATGGGCCGAATGGCCTTACTTCCGCTCCTATGTCTTATGGTCTTATGGTCTTATGGAGATGCCCTGGTGTCAGGAAGTGGGGAATCAGACAGTGTAGCCTCAGCCACAGTATTCTGGCTGGATGGCTCCAGCGTGGGCTCGCGCCCTTCCTCTTCCTTTGGGATTCCTGTAGGGCCCCTGGTCACTCCATGGGACAGCAGTGCTTCTGCAGTGAGCTCCAGAAGCTCCGGCGTCACCTGGCACTGCCAGTCCTGGAGGACCACCTGCATCCGACCCATGGTGGTCAGGTCCTCTGCGATGGCCACATGATTCGGGGTCCACCTGTCAGTGGCTGCAGCAACTGCCCTCTGAGGCTGGGCCATGCTCTGCAGCCCCTCAGCCATGACGCTCTGTGACTGGGCCACATTCTCAAGGACTGCTGCCGTAGCCCGCTGTGACTCAGCGCTGTCTCACTAGGTCTCCTGCAACCTCTCGAACCTCTCAGCCATGGGCCGCAGAATCTCGAGAAGCCTGTTCAGTCCCTCTGCTGTGGCCTGCTGTGACTCAGCCATCGCTTGGAGCCGATCACCCATGGTGAGGATCCCCTGCCGCAGGCTTTCCGCCGCGGATACCACCCTTGCAGTGTTGGGACAGTGCTGAGACACAGTGGGCTACGGCAGCGGTCCTTGAGAACCACGCAAGACAGGCACTAGCTGGTCCGCCTGAAAGCTTTGGGACTCCTCCCAACAGTCCCGCAGTTGGCCAGTGTGGCCGTCAGCCCCTCCTGCATTCCCTGACTCTGTTGCTGCATCTCCAGCAGCTGAGGGAGAAGTGATCTCAGAGACCCAGCATGTAGCCTGGGGTCAGCTAAGTCCTCGCCTCCGGCAGGCCCCTCCTCCACCTGACGTACATCAGCAGATGTGTTGTGTTCACCAGAGTGTGACCCAGAAGCCTCACCACTAACTGAACCCACCGACATCTCAGTATCTGGGATGGTGAACTGTGAGGTGGAAGCTGACGCCAAAAACGGTGCCACCCTCGGAGGTTACTTCACCCATATCCTCCGAGGACCCGTCCGAGCTGTCTGGAGCAGGATGGGCGGGAGCTGCAGTCGGGGCCCGGAGTCCAGCTGGCCCCGGTGTGCCCGGTTCTGTCCCTGCAACACAGGACACAAGGTTAAGTGTAAGGGAGGGAGAGGAATCCAAAATGCTAAACACACGATTCACATTTCTCCATTGAACAGAGAACAAAGAAGATTACATTACAGGAACAGGCCCTTTGACCCTCCAAGCCTGCAGCGACCAGGATGTCCATCTGAATTGTAACCCCCTACCCTTTTGGGGACCATATGTCTCTATTCCCATCCCATTCACGTAGCTTTAAAGACGCCCCTTAAAGGTCACTATAGTATATGCCTCTGCAACCTCCCCCGGCAGCGTGTTCCAGGCAACCACTACCCTTTCTGTGCAAATAAACATGCCTCATACATCTCCTTTAAAGCTTACCCCTTGCACCCAAAACTCGTGCCCCGAGAAGTTGCCTGAAAATGAGTGGAGGATTGACAGGTGCTCACTTCTTGATGTCAGCCCGAGCATGCTGTCACCTCCCCTTCCCTTGACAGCTCCAATGTCCGCTCCTCAAAGGGGGTGAGGACCCGGAGGTCTGGCTCACCACCCACTGTCTTCACCCTCACTCTGCTGTAATGGTCGGTCTTCTCCTGTGGAGACAGGAAGAACCATGAAAAAAATGGTGGCATGACTCCTGCAGAGTATCAGGTGGTGGCCCTTGGAGGGCAAGCGGTGTCCTAACTCTCACTGCTGCATCCAGCAACCTCCCGAGGTCACCCTCAGAAAATCGGGGGGCTGGTCGTGCGCACGTTTTGTGCCGGAATGCCTGCCTGCCTGTCCATCCTTGTGTTTTTAATGGTGTTGCCCCTCGTTAGGGCAGATCAGCTGCAGGCAGTTTGTCAGAGCATTCCGGCAAGTTCCATGCAGTTTGCTTGTTAGCATTGAGGGGGAGGCAAGTGAGCATTTTCAGGTGTGCTGCTGGGGGGTGGGGGTGCACTCTCTCATTTCCTTCTCTATGTACGGTATGCTTTGTCTGTATAGCGCGCAAGAAACAATACTTTTCACTGTATACTAATACATTTGACAATGATAAATCAAATCAGATGTTGCCAGACCGACTGAGTTTATCCAGCATCTTCTGTTTTTATTTCAGATTTCTGGCACCTGCAGTATTTTGCTTTTATCTGAATGAAATAGGATTGGTTCATTAATAAATGTTCCTTCCCCCACCCCAGTAAAAAGTGATGAAAATTAATTAGGAGCCAGGATTCTCTAACCTTGCCCGTGATTGAGATTCTCCAGTCCCACTGCAGTGAATGGAAATTTGACTGAGTGCCAAATTCTCTGTTCTCGCTGGCAGTGGTAGCAAGGCTGGAGAATTCCAGCCTAGGCAATAAGTTTGTATATAATCAACATTCACATATAATCAAATCATGCACAGAAGGTTTGTATTGTTCCTCTCTACTTTATGAATCATAAAAGCACAGAATCCCGACAGTGCAGAAGGAGGCCATTTGGCCCATTAAACCTGTACCGACAACAATCCCACCCAGGCCCTATCCCCGTAACCCTAAGTATTTACCTTGCTAATCCCCCTGACACTAAGGGGCAATTTATCATGGCCAATCAACCTAAGTCGCTCATCTTTGGAGTGTGGGAGGAAACTGGAGCACCCGGAGGAAACCCACGCTGACACGAGGAGAATGTGCAAACTCCACACAGACAGTGACCCGAGGCCGGAATTGAACCCGGGTCCCTGGCGCTGTGAGGCAGCAGTGCTAACCATGGAGGTACAAAAGAATTTGTGTATAACTTTGATCTACGTTCTACCAAATCACATATGTAGCATCAGATTAGCAGAATTTAGATCACAAGTGATGCATACAAACGATTTTCTTTCATATGACTGTTTATCTGTAAAAAAAAATGCATCCTTTATAGATCCACTAAACAATTCCAACAAAGAATCATATAATCAGTGGTCAGTGGGTCATTGTAATCTTTTGGAAAGATCCTCCTCGGTTCAACGTGCTGTGACATTGCAGACAAAAGAAGGGTTTTTTTCCAATGAAAAAATAAGCATTTGTGACTTCAGAACAAATACTGACCAGAGAGAATCTTCACAAAATAATGTATCTGAACTGGCCATTGAAAATCGTCCAACACTATTGTAAAAAATATAACATTCCTCTCAGGAGTCTGCTGTGACATTCTGGCCCAGATATTCACTCCGAGGTTGGGTGTGTGGAAACTCGAGAACTCCCCTCTCTGTGAACCTCATTTTCAGAAATGGTGGCCTGCAGTGGCAATGTTCATTCTAGGGGAACTGCTTGGATTTGAGGTCAAGCCTGTTGCCCTGACAATGAGTGCAGTGGCTGTTGGGTCCGGAGGTGGGCTGGATGGATGGCTTGCCTCTGCACTCTGACTCTTTGTTGAATTAAATAATCAAATGATTAAAACAAAAAAAAAGCAGTCCTTTAATCTTCACTTCTCAACCCTACTCACACACTCTTTGTGCCCCATCCACGCCAACCTATGCCACCTCATGTTCCCACTAGTGCCACATGGCCTCTCATATCCCTGTTGACAGCACATGGTCTTCTCCCCAACTCCATGGCTCCTCATAGCCCCATGCCAACATATGCCCCTCTACCCAACATCCATGCCCCCTCACATCACCATGCTAAACCATGCCCCTCTATCCAACCCCATGACCCTCATACCCCCATTCCTCCACATTCCCATAGCCCCTTTATAGCCCATGACAAATTACTGCCAACTCATGCCAACTCATGCCTTCCACCCACCACTATTTGCCCTTACACCCCCATGCCAAGTCACCTGGTATCCACCATGGGCAAACCTCAGCAGCCATGCTGACATAAAATAATGTGTCTATTGGTAATCTCACTATTTTTATCAAATAAACACTCTCATTGATTAAGCCAACATTCAATGCGTAAGAAATTCCTTCAACTAATATCTTATGGTGGCACGGTGCCACAGTGGTTAACACTGCTGCCTTACAGCGCCAGAGACCCGGGTTTGATTCCTGGCCTTGGGTCACTGTCTATGTGGAGTTTGTACATTCTCCCCGTGTCTGCGTGGGTTTCCTCCAGGTGCTCCGATTTCCTCCCACAGTCCAAAGACGTGCTGGTTAGGTGGATTGGCCATGCTAAATTCTTCCTCAGTGTACCCGAATAGGTGCCAGAGTGTGGCGCCTTGGAGATTTTCACAGTAACTTCATTGCAAAACAAACGTTCTATAATCATTTGGAGCTGTCAACCAAACAGCCCACTTAACAGACAGCCCACTGTGAAAATCCTAGGCTCAGATTTTTGCTGCAATGGAGAGCTTCTCCATCATAGTGAAAATGGTGTATGAGCCCAGAAGTCCTTAATTCCATTTGCGAATACCTCATTCTCTACAATTGTGGGGGTGGGAGTGGATTCGGGCCAGGTGCAGTTTACGGAGGTAGCTGGGCATTTACATTACCAGCTGCCTCCTCTGAATTTGGAGTTTGTCGGCTAGGATTGTGAAACCCAAAATGTGCAGATTAGACCAGGTAAGAGCTGGCCCGAAGTTAACAGATTCATTTGGATGATCAGGTCACCCCTTTGGACAGGTAAGATATCTCTTTGGATCTGGACCTGCAACACTATGGAAGTAGTAAGACAGCCTTTGTGAGTTAAAGTGCCCTTTAGGAGAGGTAAGACATCCTTTAAATTGTTAAAAACTGAACGTGATTGTGCGCTAAAAATGCAGTAACTCACTGGAACCATCAAAGCTATCAAAGAACTGTCTAAGATATCTAAAGGCAGGTACAGTGGTTAGCATCTTACACTGGTTCACTTATCTGGTTCACTAATGTCGTTTAGGGAAGGAACTCTCCCATCCTTATCTGATCTGGCCGACATGTGACTACAGAGCTACTGCAATTGATTGAATCTCAACTGCCCTCCAAGGGCAACTAGGGATGGGCAATAAATGGTGGCCCAGCCAGCGACGCCCATGTTTCATGAATGAATGAAACAAACCCAGGCCCTATCCCCATAACCCCACATATTTACCTCGCTAATTCCCCTAACCTACACATTCTAGGATACTAAGGGGTAATTTAACATGGCCAATCCACCTAACCTGCACATCTTTGGACTATGGGAGGAAACCAGAGCACCCAGAAGAAACCCACGCAGACACAGAGAGAAGGTGCCAACTCCACATAGTCACCCAAGACTGGAATTGAACCTGGGTTCCTGGCACTGTGAAACAGCAATGCTAACCACTGTGCTACCATGCCGCCCTGAACTAGAATCTTATCCCTGACACAGTCAATATTTATCCATCAACCAAGATCACCAAAAACAGCAGTGGACATCTGGGAACTCGTTGTGGAAGCTGGCCGTGTGCAAATTGACAGATGCACTTCCTACAACCTTGACCACATACTCCTGAAACATAAACTATTTGGTTGGCAGTAAATCTTGAGATGATGAAAGATGCTATATAAATGTATGAGCAGGTTAGGTGGATTGGCCATGCTAAACTGCTTCTTAGCATCCCAAGATGTCTTGATTAGATGGACAGCACGGTAGCACAGTGGTTAGCACTGCTGCTTCACAGCTCCAGGGACCTGGGTTCGATTCCCGGCTTGGGTCGCTGTCTGTGTGGAGTTTGCACATTCTCCTTGTGTCTGTGTGGGTTTCCTCCAGGTGCTCCGGTTTCCTCTCACAGTCCAAAGATGTGCGGGCTAGGTTGATTGGCCATTCTAAATTGACCCTTTGTGTCCCGGGATGCATAGGTTGGAGGGGTTAGTGGGTAAATATGTAGGGATATGTGGATAGGGCCTGGGTGGGATTGTGGTTGGTGCAGACTCGATGGGCCGAATGGCCTCTTTCTGCACTGTAGGATTCTATGATTAACCATTGTAAATTTATTGAATCTACAGTGCAGAAGGAGACCATTTGGCCCATCGAGTCTGCACTGACAACAATCCCACCCAGGTGCCCCCAACCCTGTATCCCCACATATTGACCCTGCTAATCCCCCTGACACTAAGGTGCAATTTAGCATGTGATGCGATGCGCATCAATTGGACACGAGGCACGAAGCTTCGGTAAAAGGCTTTTATTAACTAACAATGGAACTAACAGAACTTTAACACACTATCCCAGACTGAAGAGGTCCCGCCCGAGCAGGGGGTCTTATACCTCTCCCAGGAGGCGGAGCCCGACTGGGATGTGACACAACAGTAACAACCACAGGTGTATCAATCCCACCCTAGCCCAACAACAACATTAGAACAATCCCACAGTGGGAACCAACGATGGTTCACCACAGCATGGCCAATCTACACATCTTTGGAGTGTGGGAGGAAACCGGAGCACCTGGAGGAAACCCATGCAGACACAGGGAGAATGTGCAAACTCCACACAGACAGTGACTCGAGGCTGAAATTGAACCTGAGTCCCTGGCACTGTGAGGCAGCAGTGCTAACCACTGTGACACTGTGCCGTGATGGGTTGCAGGGATAAGGTGGGTGAAGGGCCTAGGTAAGATAGTCTGTCAGAGAGTCAGTGCATGTGAGGACCTACAGCATTACTGCAAGCTAAATGCACCATTGGACCATGTAAAAAAGAATGAGAGCAGCTACAACTGAGTTACTGATGTCAACTAAGTTGTGACACAGGTAGATCAGAAGCAGCTGGCAGCTTCAGTGACACAGTACTGTCGACAGTATCTGATGTTTCAGTGTGTCGTGGCTTCAAAGGAAGCACCAGCTGGGACACAGTCACTGCAATGCTAAATGTCACCTCACAATTGTTTTGTGTGGCAGTTCTTGCCAATGTCTCCCATGCACTTGTGACCTGATTAGTCATATGTTCTGTACAGCTTTGGTTCTGGAAACGTGGCTTCTGCAATGACGCTGCAGGTAGGTTTAATTACCACAGTGGTGAGCGCGGCCCTCTTTGTCACTTTCTATTCTGTGCTCTGACATCTGTACTGATTACTCACATGATGGTTAATTTGCGGCTGATGATCACACTCTGGCTCCTAATGAACCTCTCATCAGGTGGCTGGAGCTGTCACTTCACCTCGGCTGTGAGCCGCGCCTCGCTGATCTGCCAGCTCCACGCAGGAAAGAGGAACCTTCCGCACGTCACTCACACCCTGCACCACAACGCAGGGAAACCTCAGAAGACAGTCGCTCAATAAACTGCCTTCACAATTCATTAGGTTAAATATCTGTAAAAGGGAATGATGCATTAATAATCGATTGCCCAAGGGAGCACTGCTTGTTATTCCCGGGAAACGGATTTCAGGTCCTGACATTGGTGACGGCTCTGGGAACGGAAGACAAAAATGCTGGAAATTCAAACCAGGTTTGTCAGCTTCTCAGAATGGAATAAAAAGTTGGCACGGTGGTTAGCACTGCTGCCTCACAGCGTCAGGGACCTGGGTTCGATTCCTGGCTTGGGTCACTGTCTGTGCGGAGTCTGTATGTTCTCCCCGTGTCTGTGTGGGTTTCCTCCGGGTGAACAAAGAACAAAGAAAATTACAGCACAGGAACAGGCCCTTCGGCACTCCTCGCCTGCACCGACCATGCTGCCCGACTGAACTAAAACCCCCTACCCTTCCGGGGACCATATCCCTCTATTCCCATCCTATTCATGTATTTGTCCAGACGCCCCTTAAAAGTCACTACCGTATCCGCTTCCACCACCTCCCCCGGCAACGAGTTCCAGGCACCCACTACTTTCTGTGTAAAAAATCTGCCTCGTACATCTCCTTTAAACCTTGCCCCTCGCACCTTAAACCTATGCCCCCTAGTAATTGACTCCTCCACCCAGGAAAAAGCTTCTGACTATCCATTCTGTCCATGCCTCTCATAATCTTGTAGACTTCTATCAGGTCGCCCGTCAACCTCCATCGTTCCAGTGAGAACAAACCAAGTTTCTCCAACCTCTCCTCATAGCTAATACCAGGCAACATTCTGCTCCGGTTTCCTCCCACAGTCCGAGAGACATGCTGGTTAGGTGCATGCTAAATTCTCCCTCACAGTACCCAAACAGGTGCTGGAGTGTGGTGACTAGGGGATTTTCACAGTAACTTCATCACAGTGTTAATGTAAGCCTACTTGTGACACTAATAAATAAACTTTAAACTTCTAAACTTTAAGATTGCTGTAAGTCCTTTGTCAGAATTCCAGAAGTAAAGGAGGTGAGACTATGGTACAGGGTACGCTTGAATTGACTTGATACTGTTGGAGTGGAGGCTTGAGAGAATGCATACAGCAATACGCAACAGACTGTACAAAAAGGTGGACAGAGATGTGACAAGTATCACCATTGACAATACCAGTGTGGAGGGATTGGCAATAACGCGGTGGGGAGAGTTGTTTTTAACACAGTGAGTAGTTGTGATCTGAAGTGCACTGCTTGAAAGGGCAGTGAAAATAGATTCAATAGTAACTTTCAAAAGGAAACTGAATAAGTGCTTGTACAGGGGGGAAAAAAAGAATTAAAGGCCAATGGGGAGCATGCAGGGGAGTGGGATGAATTGGATGGCTCTTTCAATGGGACAACACAGGTATGATGGGAAGAATGGTCTCCTCTTGTGCTGTAGGCAGAGCTCTCCCAGGCTATTTATTGCAGGTGGGTTCAGGGGCAAGCGGGATGGCAAAGTTGTGGAAAGTGATCTGTCACCGGGGATGCCAGCCCTTGTCTGGTTTCCCCGGCGATGGCATCGAAAGTGAGTGGGGAGCGCTTTTGGATCTGTCGGATATTTAAGTGGGACCAATAAGAAACCAGTAAAGAAGTGCATCGCCCTGAATTCTGGATTTCCCAACCATGGAAGCTCTTTCCTGCCTGCCAGCAATTCACCAAGTCAAGTGCACAGTCGGAAGAGCTTCTTCAGTAAAACTGTCAAGCTGGGAAGGTTATGATCAGTTACACGAAAGAGCTCCAGCCATGGCCATTGAGAGACTGCTGTCTAAAACATCTGTTTTCTCCCCGAAAGTGCAATCATTGCTTGATTTCCAACCTCTTGAAAAGAACAACTACCAGGCAGTGACTATCTCCAACAAGAGACAATCTAAGCATCACTCCTTGACATTAACCAGCAATACCATTGCTGAATTTCCTACTATCAACATCCTGGTGGTTACCATAGGCCGGAAGTGGATTAGCCATCTAAATACTGTGACCACAAGACTAGAGGCTAGGAATCCTGCAGCAGATAGCTCACTTCCTGACTCCTCAAAACCTGTCTACCATCTACAAGGCACAAGTCAGGAGTGCGATGGAATACTCTCCACTTGTCTGGATGGGGGCAGCTCCAACAACACTCAAGAAGCTCAACACCATCCAGGACAAAGCAGCCCGCTTGATTGGCACACCATCCACAAACATTCAGTCCCTCTACCATTGATGCAGCAGTTTGTACCATCTACAAGATGCATTGCAGAATCTCATCAAGGCTCCTTAGACAGTACCGTCCAAAGTCAAGACCCCTATCATCTAGATGGACAACAGCAGCAGATACCTGGAAACATCACCACCTGGGAGTTCTCCTCCAAGCCACTCACCATCCTGATTTGGAAATATATCATCGAAACTTCACCATCATTGGGTCAAAATCTTGAATTCCCTTCCTAATACCTACACCTTCATGGACTGCAGTGGTTCAAGAAGGCAACTCACCACCACCTTCTCATGGGCAGTTAGGGTCAGGCAATAAATGCTGGGCTAACCAGCGACATTCACATCCCATGAATGATTTATTTTTAAATTCACATGGCTGACACTTTGCTCACTTTAGGGGGAATGGTGATGTAGTGGTAATGTCACTGGACTCGTATTCCAGGTGTCCAGTCTAATGCTCTGGGGACCTGGGTTCAAATCCCACCACCGCCAGTGATGGAATTTTAAATTCAATTAATAATCCCGGAATTGAATTCAGGATGGGCAACAAAAGTCCTCAATATCCACATCCCGTGAAAGAATAAAGAATAAAGTTCGTACTCCCTATTGCCAGCCTTCACCGCAGCAAGTAAGCAGCCTCCATTTCTACTGAAGGTCAGGAGCAAAGACTGCAACACCGCCAACTGCTCCAGCAGCAGGGGTAACACCAGCAGCTGTACTGGCTGCATGTTCATCAACTGTATGGCCCTCCACAGGGCAGAGGGTGTGGATGCACAGCTGGAAAGAGGTGAGACGCTCAACACAGGATCTGCATTCAGACGAACAGCTCTGTCAACAATTGAAGTAATGCTTAGAACTTGTAAGCTTGGCTGACCTGTGAGGATTGCTTTGCACTTGCATCCAACCTCAAGTAGCTCTTCTGTGATATACCTTTTGTCTGGCGGGTCTTCCTGGAAAGCTTCCCTTGATGGGTGAATGCAGTCACCAACTCAACAATTTTATCTGTTAGATCTGTGTCTGAAAAAACACATCCTGTGCCCTTTCCCTTCATCTGAGGATGAAATGGCCTGTGGATTCTGTCGGCCGTTGTCAAAATAACATGAACTCTTGTCGATGAATACAAAAAATTAGCCTGATTCCGAACCAGTCTTCAATGTATTCTGTATCCTTTAGGGATTCTTTAGGTCTTCTGCTGTTAATCCTGATGTGTCCAGCCCAAGTAGACCTTCATTGCCAATCACGCGGTGAATATTTATGGCTTTCCTGTCTGGTTCAAACACACCTGAATCAAGACACTCTGAATTCCTGGAAAATCCCGCCCTGTTGCCTCTCCTTGTGCACATCAAATAATGAATCAGTTAGAAGAAGGTAACTTATCCTGTTGATTGCTGAGGCTCAGGAAGATTGAAGACATTTCCATGGGAGAAAATGGTCAGCTGACAGATTTCCCATAAGCCACTACATCATCCGTCAACCTCTGCTCCATTTCTGTGGTGCCTTTCACAGCTACTGAGCGTCTCAAAGTGCTCTGCAGCCAATTAAATGCTTTTGAAGTGTAGCCACTGTTGTAAATGTAGGAAATGCAGCAGGCAACATGCGCACGTAGCAAACTTCCACAATGCAGCGATGTGTTAATGACTATTCTTTTCTTGATGTTGAGTGAAGGATAAATATTGGCCAGGACACAAAGAACAACTTTCCGCATCTTCATCAAAAGAATGTCACAGGAGCCTTGACTGAGCAGACAGATCGATTCATCATCTCATCCAAGGGGCTGAATCTCTGACAATGCCACTTTCCCTCAGTACAGCACAGGAGGGTCGGCCAAGCCCTGAAGTGGGACATGAACTCAGAATCCTGTGACTCAGAGGCGAGAGTGCTACCAGCAAGCCACAGCTGACACTTAATGCTAATGATAATCATTATGGTTTAATGATAATCATTATAATTTAAATCACATTATTATTGCTGGAACATCTTTCTAAAAAAAAATTAAACCCCCTAAATGCTGAAGCTGTACCTGCAGCACTCATCAACAAGTTGGGGGGAGGTGGTGCTGTAGTGGTGTTGTCACTGGACTAGTAATCCAGCGAGCCAGGGTAATGTTCCAGGGACACAAGTTCAAAACCATGACCGGTAGGGCAGCACGGTGATACAATGGTCAGCACGGCTGCCTCACAGCGCCAGGGACCCAGGTTCAATTCCAGTGATTTGGGTGACTCCCAAATCACTGGAATCAAACTGCCAAATCACTGGACACATTCTCCCCGTGTCTGTGTAGGTTTCCTCCGGGTGCTCTGGTTTCCTCCCACAGTCCAAAGATGTGGAGGTTACTTGATTAGCCAGGCTAAAGTTTATAATATTGTGAGTGTTCAACCAATTTATGTCAAGTTTTTTCATTGTAACAGAGAAATCACAATGGATGAGGTAATACTTGCATTCAAATAGCAAAGAAAGTCAGCCTTGATTCCCCCATGCTCGTAAACAACTGCCCTATCTCCAAATTCCACTTTCTCTTCAAAGTTGTGATTTGATTTGATTTATTATTGTCACATGTATCAGTTTACAGTGAAAAGCATTGTTTCTTGGGTGCTACACAGACAAAGCATACCATTCATAGAGAAGGAAAGGGGAGGGTGCAAAATGTAGTGTTACAGTCTTAGCTAGGGTGTAGAGAAAGATCAACTTAATGCGAGGTAGGTCCATTCAAAAGCCTGATGGCAGCAGGGAAGAATCTGTTCTTGAATCGGTTGGTACGTGATTTCAGACTTTTGTATCTTCTTTCCGGTGGCAGAAGGTGGAAGGAAGTATGTCCACTCAAATCAGAATCCATCTTTCCTGTACTCCAGATCTGAATATCTTCAATCATGCTTCTAACCCTGTCATGGCACTAAAATGGTTCTATTAAAACTCATGAATGGCATACTTTCCAATGAGATGTTGGCCACCATCTCATATCACATATTGCCAGCGATTCTTGAATGCTCGTAAGACACCCATGCAGATCTGTGTGTTCCCACTGGACACTCCAGAGTTGAATGCTGGAAGCCGAACGAGGAAGCCCATAGCTCTTGTCGGGCTCCACAAGGCTGGTCCTAAGGAGGATATCCTGGTAGGTGGTGCAGCAAACAGGCAGGGATTCTCATTGCAGAAACTAGTCCCTCTTATCCTATGTGTGGCTGAGTTGAACCAAATCCTGGAGAGCTATCTGAGTTTTATCCTCCCAGGAACAATGTCCCCGTACCCTTCCCAGAGTGCGATTACATTCATTGT
The DNA here is from genome assembly GCF_964213995.1 of Mustelus asterias. Lineage (NCBI taxonomy): Eukaryota > Metazoa > Chordata > Chondrichthyes > Carcharhiniformes > Triakidae > Mustelus > Mustelus asterias. Next base: position 29,635,970 of record NC_135802.1, read on the forward strand.
GGTACTCTGGAAACAGGGGTCACTCATGATGTTGGAGGAAAAGCTAAGCCTTGCCCCTCCGAGTCAAAGCCAAGACACTGATCAGTGGAGGACATAGGTCTGAGCCCCTCCATCGGATCCAATGGCTGGAATAGATTTCCTACTTGGGAATGATTTGGCTGGCAACCAGGTGGTAGTCTCCCCTTGAATTCTACACCAGCCACCCCGAAAAAGAGAAACTGAACAACTGATGGACCAAGTTCCAGGAATCTTACAGGGATCTTCCCCGACTGCGTAGTGAATTGTTCCCAAGCTAGACGGCCAAGCTTAGAGAAGGGGGAACCAGTTCCCCAGCTGGATGACTCGGAGGCCTGGTTAGACTTTTTTTCATAAGCCTGTCCAAAGTGAAGGAGGTGCCCGGCCGAGCCTCCCTGGTTAAAGCACAGCAGGCAGACTCTATAATAAAGTGCATAGCACATACTTACTGCTCTGAGGCAGAAGTCACCCAGGTCCTTGAGGGTTGCTACTTGCGAGATTAGTAATAATGCAAATGTGGAGATCCCTCACCTCCCGGGAGGCCTGCGGGTGTGGAGTGGACAGTGCTTCACCAGCTGTAGTGCCCCAGTATACTGTCAGGAAATTGTAAGAATTGCCCAAGGTTTCCCAATGGCTGAACATGTGAGTATCCGGAAAACCTTAGCCTGCTAAAGCAAGCACTTTTACTGGTCTTGCCTCATGTCCGTTGTGGCTGAGAACATCAAAACCTGCCATGCTTGCAGGGAAATCATAGGCCGCAATTATCTACCACCACCATCACCCACCACTACCCTGTAATAAGTCTTTGGAGGCAGAAGTCCCTTCACCAAAATCCCTTTATTTACAAGTCTGACAACAGCATACAGAGTGCTTTCAATTAGCAGTCTGCACTAGGAGTCCCAGAGGAACTGACACGCCTGGTTAAATACAAAGCAAGAGGCTCCCTGATTGGCCCATCAATTTGGCCCTTAATCAGGGAGTTCATATTCTAATAGGCCTGCCTCAATTGCCTGATTAAAGTTGTTACATAGCACCACCACTCATCCCACCCGCCACCACCCCACCCCATGCTACCGCCCCTCCCCTAAACCCATTTCAGCATTGGATGAACCATTTGGTCGATTAATGATAGACTGTGTGGGGCTGCTACCCAAGATCGCCTATCAATACCTCCTCACCACAATGGATTTAGCCACCTGATTCCCTGAGGGCATTCGCCTCAGGAGAGTCACAGCCAAGACCGTAATCGAGGGCTAGCTCAGTCCTTTATGAGGTACGGCCTGGTGAGAGGGATCCAATCGGATCAGGGAACTAACTTCATGTTCTTATGTTCTTATGATTAAGGCCTACCGTTCCGAATATCAACATAACTGGGGCGAGGGTTTTGGTTTCTTGTATTCCTCCAACTCTGATCTTATACATCCCCCATTTCTATGGACTCAGTGACCGTGTTGTCGACTATCAAAAGCCTAAACTCCGAAATTCGCACTTTCAACGTCTCTGCCTCTCCAGCTCCTGTCCTCTTGTAAGAACCTTCTGGACCCCTACCTATTCAATCAAAATTCCAGTCAATCCTCCTAATATCTCCCTCAACACTTGATACTCAACTCAATTGAATTGATATCAATTTTTGTCTGATTACACTTCTGTGAAGAGACTGAGGATGTTTTCCTGAGTAAAAGATACTGTACAAATGGAGAATCATAGAATCCCCACAGTACAGAAGGAGGTCATTCAGCCCAATGAGTCTGCACCGATTCTCTGACAGAGTATCGTACACCAGCCCATTCTATCCCTGTAACCCCACACATTTATTACACTAAAACCCCTAAACTACACATCTTGGGAAACTAAGTGGTAGAAGCTCCACTCCAATCAGCATAACATTCCATTCTCTCTTGCCTCAGATGCCTAACTAGTCTCCAATTAAGTGCATGTATGATATTCACAACAACTACTCCCGGTTCCACCACTTCGGAGGTAACAAATTTTTTTCTGAGTGGCACGGTGGTTAGAACTGCTGCCTCATAGCGGCAGGGACCCGGGTTCAATTCTGGTCTTGTGTGGCCGTCTGTGTGGAAATCATAGAAATCATAGAAACCCTACAGTGCAGAAGGAGGCCATTCGGCCCATCGAGTCTGCACCGACCACAATCCCACCCAGGCCCTACCCCCACATATTTACCCGCTAATCCCTCTAACCTACGCATCTCAGGACTCTAAGGGGCAATTTTTAACCTGGCCAATCAACCTAACCCACACATCTTTGGACTGTGGGAGGAAACCGGAGCACCCGGAGGAAACCCACGCAGACACGAGGAGAATGTGCAAACTCCACACAGACAGTGACCCGTGCCGGGAATCGAACCCGGGACCCTGGAGCTGTGAAGCAGCAGTGCTAACCACTGTGCTACCGTGTCACCCCGTTTGCATGTTCTCCCCATGTCTGTTTGGGTTTCCTCCGGGTGCTCCGGTTTCCTCCCACTGTCCAAAGATGTGCAGGTTAGGTAGATTGGCCATGCTAAATTGACCCTTGGTGTCCCAAGATGTATGGATTAGAGGGGTAAATATGTGGGGTTATAGGGATAGGGCCCGCTGGGGATGTTGGAGAGTCGATGCAGGCTTGATAGACCAAATGGCCTCCTTCTACACTGTGGGGTTTCTATGATTGATTCTATGATTTGTTCGGTGGATTGGCAATGCTGAATTTCCCCTGAGTTTCCCAAGATGTGTAGTTTAGGGGGATTAGTGGAATAAATGTGTGGGGTTACAGGGATAGAATGAGCTGGCATGCACTGGTTGGGATGAATGGCCTGTTTTGGTGCTGTGCACGTCCTATGTAATTCTAAATAAATGCAGGCTGCTGTTAGAGTGCTTTTCAAGTCGAGAAGACAATCTAGTTTAAAGCACATAGAAATTTATTTATTTATTCTCTACTTGGATTATTTGACTGGTCATAAATGCAGTCAAATGAATCAGTTGGATGCATGTACTTTCCACACAATCTAAAAGAAAGTAAAACACAAGCAGGCCAATTGTTCCGAGAAATGTTGCTTTCCAGATTAATGGTGACAAATGTGTGACAAAGATTTACAAGACTGCCAGGGACAAGTATAATCTGTCTGAAGAGAAATGAGTGAACCTTTTTCTATACTGTGTTTTTTAAAATTGAGTCGAGTTATTCATTGGCTGTTTAATGCAATTTAATTTAAATTCTCTTCTATAGGGACAACTTCTGAGAAGACATTTCTCTGAATCATAGAATGATACAGCAACAAAGGTGGCCATTTAGCCCATCATGCCTGTGTCAGCTCCCTTAGGGAGAAGGCAGCACGGTGGCACAATGGTTATCTCTGCTGCCTCACAGTGTGAGGGAGCCAGGTTCAATTCCAGCCTTGCCCCTTAGTGTCAGGGGGACTAGTAAGAGTAAATGCATGGGGTTGCGGGGATAGGGCCTGGGTGGGTTTGTAGTCGGTGCTGACCCAATGGGCCGAATGGCCTCCTCCTGCACTGTAGAGATTCTATGATCCTAAGATGGGGCACAAAGCCACCCAAATACTAGTTGCAGCTTGGAAATGATGTGTGTAGTTTGTAGCTCATTAGGAGAAGTTAGCCATGGTAAATGCCAGTTATGTAGACCTGTACTGTAAGCTGAATAAAAATTTAATTTCATCATCTACCATGTGGAATGCAGGGGAGGTTTAATCTCAGTTTGAATTTTGTGGAAAATTGCCTAGTTTGAAACTAGTAGAGGAATCTACAATCGTCCCCACAGATTCTTATGGTCAAGAAAGCAACCAGTAGATTAGTTTGGATGAAAAGGAAAGGTAACCAGAACAAGGGACCCTTGTCAATACACAGTCAAGAGATGATAAATGTAAGTTTTACCTCTGGAAATAGTTGGAGCTGAGGAGAATTAAAGTTAGATTCCATAGGACTGTGGCGTTATTATGGTTATTCCTTATAAAAGTAAATAACTTTATGATATTGCAACATGTGAGAGAATTCTTGGGGAAAGTAACGGTGGGGCAGAATGGTAGCACAGTGATTAACACTGCTGCCTCATAGTGTCAGGGACCCGGGTTCAATTCCGGCCTTGGGTGACTGTCTGTATGGAGTTTGCACATTCTCCCCGTGTCTGCGTGGGTTTCCTCTGGGTGTTCCGGTTTCCTCCCACAGTCCAAGGATATGCAGGCTCGGTGGATTGGCCAGGCTAAAATTGCCACTTAGTGTCAGGTGGATTAGCAGGGCAAATCTGTGGGGTTACAGGGATAGGGCCTGGGTCGGACTGTTGTCAGTGCAGGCTTGATGGACCAAATGGCCTCCTTCTGTACTGTAGGGATTCTATGATTCCATGAAGTAAATTTAAGGGCCTAGCATATGTGGGCATTTGTTAGATTGCTAAACTATTTATATTTGCTTTGTTTAATTTGTTCTATAATCGAATAAAGTTTGTGTTTTGTTTTTAAAGGAATGAAATCTGCACCATTCTTCTGTCAGTTAAACAAGATGCTTGGATTTATTTTAACATTTTGAACAGTTCTTAATCGAGTCACAATACAGGCAGCAGAGTTTAGGATGAGCTGTAAGTTAAGAAGGGTCAATATTAAAGCTGGAAATGTCATCGACATTTTACCCTCATGTATCTAATACATGCTGCTCTTATGTGTGACTTAGATATTTCACATCCTTCAGTTGTTCAGCCCTCATTGGCCATGAAGGGCAGGATTCTCTGGTCTTGTCTGTGGCAGGACCTAGAACGTAAGAACATAAAAACATAAGAACTAGGAGCAGGAGTAGGCCATTTGGCCCCTTGATCCTGCTCCGCCATTCAAAAAGGTCATGGCTAATCTTTCCTTGGACTCAGTTCCACTTACCCGCCCAGCTTTAACAAAGGGTCATCTGGAATCAAAACGTCACCTCTTTTCTCTCCTTACAGATGCTACCACTCCTGCTGAGATTTTCCAGCATTTTCTCTTTTGATTTTAGATTCCAGCATCCGCAGGAATTTTCTTTTATTTTGGACATACGTTCTAGAGTTGATCAGAATGGGCTACAGTTGTTGGCTGTGCATTCAACTACACTTAAGGTTTGATGCGACATCTCCATCGCAACGTTCAAGCCACATGGCGTTACATGTGCCATTCTGCGAATACATGTTGTGTGCTTGGTAAGGAGAAAGTAACTTTTGACCAATGGTCTCCAAAGCTTTCCACCAGTGGGTTTTTTTTCCAGGTCATGTCTGTGCCTAGTGTAGGCTAATTCATACAGATCAATGATTATAATTAGTCAAGAATTCAATTACCATTGCTTCATGCTGCTACCAGGATGGTGGAAGATAAACTAGATGGATCTTCATTGAGCAATTCTTATGTTTCCTGCAAGAGTTCAATAGTTTATCTTGCCTTCTTTTTTATCTTTTAACTGAAAAATTAGAATGAATTAATCAGTAGAAAATGAGTAACACAATGATTGGTAAGTCACTAGATTGTGAAGAACTACAGGAAATACTGAGTGTTATTTTTATTTGCTCTGGTGTCTTTTGTCTTCACAACAGTAATAGATTGCATAGCCTGTGTGATTCATGATTCACTCCCCTGACTATGCACTTGCACTGAACAAATGCTCTGTCACTACACTAGTCAATGTCAAATAATTATGTGAAACACAGCCAGTAAACCTCACGATAATTGCTTATTTGTAGAAAACAAATTAACAAACTGACGGAAAGGAGGTAACACCACGTTTACAAGTGTAACAAAGCCAATATCATGAGGGTGACTGAAGAGCTAGACTTCTTCATGAATAGTACCCTTCTCAGTTCTCTTAAGTTCTTCTCTTCTCACTATCAAAAGAGTTTCCAATTATGATGGATCAGATCTTCTGGCTGTTCACTCCAGTGGGATCTTCCCGTCCCACCAATGCAGCAACCCCGCCACGGGGCTCCTGGTGGCATGGAATGAGGGTTATATCAGCACACCCAACTGCCATTTGGTGTCTTGTCAGTCTGTGCCATTTTTTCAGTGCACCATGGAGAGTCTGTTACAGGGAATCCCCAAAGTTGTGGAATATTTGGCCGAAGTCCTAATTACAGGTGCGTCTCCTTAAGAACATGGTGCGAAACCTAGAAGAGGTCCTTAAGAGGTTTAAGGAAGCTTGCATAAGTTTAAAACATGAGAAACGTAACTTTCAAGCTGATGAGGTTACATACCTCAGTTTCATAGGGGTTGCATCCCCTTCAAGACAAGGTGAAAGCTATTAAGGGAGTGCCAGCAATGTGACAGAACTGAAGTCTTTCCTCTAAATGGTCAATTAGTATGGAAGGTTCCTGCTGAACCTATCAACAACTCTGGCCCCTCCCCACACCAGCTTTTAAAAAAGAATCAGTGATGAAAATGGGAAGACATGCAGAAAAAAGCTTTTGTCAAAGTCAAACAGGCATTCCAGTTGTATAGGCGCCGGTGAGGCCACACCTGGAGTACTGTGTACAGTTTTAGTCTTCTTACTTGAGAAAGGATATACTGGCACTGGAGGGGGTGTAGAGAAGATTCACTCAGTTGATTCCAGAGTTGAGAGGTTGCCTTATGAGGAGGGACTGAGCAGACTGGGACTATACTCATTGGACTTCAGAAGAATGAGAAGGGATCTTATAGAAACATATAAAATTATGAAGGGAATAAATAAGATAGAAGCAGGGAGGTTGTTTCCATTGGCAGGTGAAACCAGAGCTAGAGGGCATAGCCTCAAAATAATGAGGAGCAGGTTTAGGAATGAGTTGAGGAGGAGCTTCTTCACCCAAAGGGTTGTGAGTCTGTGGAATTCCCTGCCCAGTAAAGCAGTTGAGGCTACCTCATTGAATGTTTTTAAGGCAAAGATAGATAGATTTTTGAACAGTAAAGGAACTAAGGGTTATGGTGAGTAGGTGGGTAATTGGAGCTGAGTCCACGAAAAGATCAGCCATGATCTTACTGGATGGTGGAGCTCGAGGGGCCAGATGGCCTACTCCTGTTCCTAGTTCTTATGTTCTTATGTTCACTTCGACCTGAGTGAGACATTAGTAGTCACTTGTGACGCCTCCCCTTACAGAATTGGAGCAGTTCAATCCCATAGAATGGCAGATGGAATGTCGAGGCTAACTGTGTTTGCTTCAAGGACTTTGTCAGAAGCTGAGAAAAAGTACTCACAAATCGACAAAGAAAGCCTAGCAGCCACCTACGCAGTAAAGAAATTTCACCAGTGCATCTACAGACTGCACTTCAACATCCTGTCAGACCATGAGCTATTGTTGGGGCTTTTCCAGGAGGATAAGCCAGTGCCGCCTGTTGCCTCAGCCAGGGTGCAAAGATGGGTCTTGCTGCTGGCAGCATACAAATATACTCTCCAGCATAGGCCTTTATCACAGGAAGATTTGAGTACAGGAGTCATGGAGTCTTGTTTCAATCATATGGAAACTTGGTTAGATCACACCTGGAGTATTGTGTGCAATTTTGGTCCCTTTACTTCAGAAACAATAATATTGCCAAAGAGGGAGTGCAACAAATGTTCGCCAGGCTTATTCTGGGGATGGCGGGACTGTCTTATGAAGAGAGATTGGGCAAACTGGGCCTGTATTCTCTAGAGTTTCGAAGAATCAGAGGTGAAATCTACTGTTGAGGAGCAGATTATAAAATTAAATAATCTAAGGAGACCCAATCCAGAATGATTGTTTATTAGCCAATGCACTGGGAGAGCACCACCTCAGAGAAGGGTCCTGTCAGGCTGACTCTATCCTAGCTAAAGAACTATACAATATTTGCACATTGTAAGTCATGTTGGCAAGGCATTATTTACCATCCCAACATTGTCTGGTTCAGGGTTTACATTAAACAATTTGTAGATGTTCACAAGGCAGGGTGCCTACTATCCCAAGAACTACCTGTCTTTCTTATCTGTCTTCGGCTGCTTGTAATCTCTTCCTTCCTTGTTAGTACCAGGCTTTGGCCCTGCACTGTTATTGTCAGCTAATTCAGGCCATCTAAGTTTTACAGAGGTCTCCAGACATGTTTACTGGTATTGCTTAGCCACATACGCATTCAATTGGCGGTGTCCGTCCTTTGCCACGTCAGCACATTAGCTGGGTGACATTTTTATCCTGAGTATGGAATTTTATTTAACCTTTCTAATACTGCACTATATATTTTTCAAAACTCCCTAAAGGGTCTCTTCAGCAAGTTATAAATTCCTTTTGATTAATTGTAATCCTTTGACCTTTAATAAACCACGATTGTTATCTGCCCTAAAATTGTTATAACTGTTCATATTTCACATTTATTCATCTTCCTCTTACATTACAAAATACTTAAAGAAATAGACAGGGTAGATGCAAATCACATGTTTCTCTTGGTTGGGTAGTCTAGGACCAAGGTGTGCAATTTCAATATAAGGGATAAACCTTGTAGGACAGAGATGAGGAGAAATTTCTTTACACAGAGAGTTGTGAATCTTTGCAATTATCTACCACAGAGAGCTGTGGAAGCTCAATCAGTGTATGTTTAAGGCAGAGATTGATCGTTTTCTGATTAACAATGATGTAAAGAGTTCTGGGGATAGTGTAGGTAAAAGGCATTGAAGAGTCCAATCATAAATGATTAGATTGAATGGCGGAGCAGACCTGATGGGCTGAATTGCCCACTCCTTTTGCTATATTCGTAAGAGTAAGAAGTCTCACGACACCAGATTAAAGTTCAACAGGTTTATTTGGAATCATTAGCTTTTGGAAGCTCGTGTTTCCAAATAAACCTGTTGGACTTTAACCTGGTGTTGTGAGACTTCTTACTGTGCCTACCCCAGTCCAATGCTGGCATCTCCACATCATAAAATAAGAGTGTACTGTGTTCACAACTCATACCCTTTCCTATGCTAATGAAAATGGTTGAAGACCACAGTGCAACCAGTCCAAAGATGTGCGGGTTAGGTTGATTGGTCATGGTAAAATTGCCCCTTAGTGTCCTGGGATGCGTAGGTTAGAGGGATTAGCGGGTAAAATATGTAGGGATATGGGGGTAGGGCCTGGGTGGGATTGTGGTCGGTGCAGACTCGATGGGTCGAATGGCCTCTTTCTGTACTGTAGGGTTTCTATGATTTCTTTCTATGATTTCTATGGGAACACTTGAGCGTCTAAGCACCCATTTTCTTCCACTCCCACCTCTGTCACAGGAAAGCATAACCCCGGCAATAGGTGACCAAAAGCTTGGCCCTAATGCTAAGTTTTAAGGAGCATCTTGAAGGAGGAAAGAAGGTGAAGAGGCAAGGAAGGTTCGGAAAAGAATTCTAGAATGAAGAACACAGTCGCCAATAATGGAATAATGACAATCAAGGATACATAAGAGGATAAAATTCGAGGAATGCAGAGTTCTTGGAGGGTAGTGGAGCTGAAGGAGTTCAGGGGGGAGGGGGCAATCAGATCATTGAGGGACTTGAAAACAGGGGTGAGAATTTTAAAATAGAATCCCTACAGTGCAGAAAGAGGCCATTGGGCCCATCGAGCCTGCACCTACAACAATCCCACCCAGACCCTATCCCTGTACCCATGTATTTACCCTATTGATCTTCCTAACACTAAGGGGCAACTTGGCATGCCTAATCAACCTAACCCGCACATCTTTGGACTGCGGGAGGAAACCAAAGCACCTGGAGGAAACCCACACAGACACGGGGAGAACATGCAAACTCCACACAGACTGTCACCCAAAACCAGAATTGAACACGGGTCCCTGGAGCTGTGAGACAGCAGTGTTAACCACAGTGCAACCATGCCAATCCTAAAATAGTAGCTTGCTGGATCAAGAGCCAATGCATGTCAGTGAGTACAGACTGAGTTTGGATACAGGGAGCATAATTTTAGATAAGTTGAAAGTTAAGGAGGACCATGACTGAAAAATTTAATGTTAAAGCTACAAATGCGATAAACATTTTATTCCCAATTTATTCTCTAATTGTTTTAACACATTCACAACTCGCACTTGAATATTAATTTCAGAATGTCTTTAATTTTCATGCAATTCCAAGTATATTAGTTTCAGGAATGCATTCTGCTGCTTGTGAAATGACTGCTGCGTATTTTGGGGCGGCAAAGTGGGACAGTGGTTAGCACTGCTGCCTCACAGCGCCAGGGACCCGGGTTCGATTCTGGCCTCAAGTGACTGTGAAGAGTTTGCACGTTCCCCCTTTGCCTGCGTGGGATTCCTCCGGGTGCTCCGGTTTCCTCCCACAGTCCAAAGATGTGCAAGTTAGATAGATTGGCCATGCTAGATTGCCCCAGGATGTGTAGGTTAGGGGGATTAGAGTGGTAAATATGTGGGGTTGCAGAGACAGGGCCTGTTTGGGATGTTACGTTGGAGAGTTGGTGCAGCTCGATGGACCGAATGACCTTCCGCACCATGGGGATTCTATGATCGATTCTGTGATTTGTTTACCAATTCAGTTCTTTGGCAGAGTGATGGGTGAGAATAGCAGCTCAGAGTCAACACTTCCCCACTATTTCCTGTCGATGCAACTATTCAAATACTCTCAAAGTGGGTAAGCAATGGCCTAGTGGTATTATCGCTGGACTATTAATCCAGAAACTCAGCTAATGTTCTGGGGACCCGGGTTCGAATCCCACCATGGTAGAATTTGAATTCAATAAAATTATCTCGAATTAGGAACCTACTGATGACCATGAAACCACCGTCGATTGTCGGAAAAACCCATCTGGTTCACTAATGTCCTTTAGGGAAGGAAATCTGCCGTCCTTACCTGGTCTGACCTACATGTGACTCCAGAGCCACAGCAACTAGGGATGGGCAATAAATGCAGGCCAGCTAGCAATGCCCATGTTCCACGAATGAATAAAAAAAGCTTCTCCTCAGTCTAAATTCTTCTACAATTCAGCCACATAGCTTCCAGTTCCTCTGGTTCCCCACTTGAGGAAAAGACATTGCTCACTACATACTGATTCAATTCAGCAAACACTTACCACTCTTCATTCTGTAGAAATGTTATTTTTTACCGTTTTGGATAAATTTTAAAAACTGCAGACATGAGCTGTACAAATTCTGTATTAGGCGTATGATTATTGCACCATTGAAGTGTAGCAGCATTTGCATGTTTGAAGCATATGTGCTGCTTCATTAAGCTTATTTTACAGTGTAATTATGGCCTTTGAGGTGGTGGTGGGAGAATAGATTTTCACTCAATACCCGCAGTGCTATTTTATGTGTTAATGTCTGGTTAACTAAAGTCATTTTAATATTAACAAATACAAAATTAATGTACTGAACAGACTGGGAACTGAAAAGGTCAGTGGAATTGTCTATCTATGTTTACTTTAAAAGGTAAATGATATTCAGATGAATTGCCTCACATTACAAAATCGAACAATTAGCAAATTGTGCGCTGACACTGAATAGATTTCAGCTGATAGATAATCTGCTGTTTCTGTCGCTGAATTCCTCCTGCCTTTTACACTGGTGGGATCTTACAGTCCTGTCAATGGTGCACCCTCCCGCCGCGGGTTTCCGGGCGGGACTGTAAGATCCCGCTGCCAGCGATCGGCGCACCACTTCCTACCGTCGCAAAACGCTTTGTGGAGAAAAAGGAAAATCCTCTCTATGTCGCTGGCTATGAAACAGAGTTTGATTTTCAACCTTTTACTGCCCATTGGCAGGGTTACAGAGAATGACATGTCACACCACGCGAGTGAGAGAGGGTGGCTGAGGAAATAAACACCCAGACAACGAACCTTCTGTGGTGAACCATTGTTGGTTCCCACTAGGTAGTGCTGAGCCATGGTCTGGCCAGTACTCTGAGTCTGTATAATTGCGCAGTACCGGGTGTTCTCCACCATCGACTTAAAATCTGCTTACCACCAACTCCCCATTCGCCCAGAGGACCGACAATACACGGCCTTTGAGGCGGATGGTTGCCTGTACCATTTTTTAAGGGTTCCTTTTGGTGTCACGAATGGGGTCTCGGTCTTCAGCGTGCTGTGGACCGAATGGTGGACCAGAATGGGCTGCGGGCTACCTTCCCGTACCTGGATAACATCACCATCTGCGGCCATGACCAGCAGGACCACGATGCCAACCTTTTTAGATTCTTACGCACTGCATCTCGCCTGAATCTGACCTACAACAGGGAGAAGTGTGTATTTCGCACGCGCCGTCTAGCTATCCTCGGATACGTGGTGGAAAACGGGGTCCTTGGCCCTGATCCAGACCGTATGCGTCCTCTCCTCGAACTTCCCCTGCCCACTAGCGTCAAAGCACGGAGAAGATGCTTAGGTTTCTTCTCATACTACGCACAGTGGGTTCCCAATTACGCGGACAAAGCCCGTCCGCTCATCAAGTCTACCTCTTTTCCCCGAGCAACAGAGGCTCGCTTAGCCTTTGCAAGAATAAAAGCCGACATCGCGAAAGCCACGATGCACGCTATCGACGAGTCCATCCCCTTCCAGGTGGAGAGTGATGCATCTGATTTCGCCCTGGCCGCCACACTTAACCAGGCGGGCAGGCCCGTCGCCTTTTTCTCTCGCACCCTCCAAGGCCCTGAAATTCGACATTCGGCGGTGGAAAAGGAGGCCCAGGACATTGTGGAGGCCGTTCGGCATTGGCGCCATTACTTAGCGGGCAAACGGTTCACTCTGCTCACGGACCAGCGGTCCGTGGCGTTCATGTTCAACAACACGTTACGGGGTAAGATCAAGAATGATAAGATCTTGAGGTGGAGAATCGAACTCTCCACCTACAATTATGATATCATGTATCGTCCAGGGAAGCTCAACGAGCCCTCGGATGCCCTGTCACGTGGAACATGCGCTAGTATGCAGGAGAATCGATTGCAGGCTCTCCACAATGACCTCTGCCATCCGGGGGTCACTCGGCTCTACCACTTCATAAAAGCCCGGAATCTACCCTACTCGGTGGAGGATGTCAGGTCCATAACCAGAAGCTGCCGGGTATGCGCAGAATGCAAACCGCACTTTTACCGACCTGACAGGGCACAACTCGTTAAGGCCACTCGTCCCTTCGAAAGACTGAGTGTGGACTTTAAGGGCCCCCTTCCCTCGACAGATCGGAACGTGTACTTCCACAATGTGGTTGATGAGTACTCACGATTCCCTTTTGTCATTCCCTGTTCTGATATGACCGCTGCCACGGCTATCAAGGCATTTCGTGATCTTTTCACCCTGTTCGGTTACCCTTGTTACATCCACAACGATAGGGGTTCATCGTTCATGAGCGATGACTTGAGGCAATACCTGCTCTCATATGGGATTGCCTCTAGTAGAACCACGAGCTACAACCCAAGGGGTAACGGACAGGTCGAACGAGAGAATGCTACAGTCTGGAAGGCTGTCTTACTGGCGTTGAAGTCTAAAGGTCTTCCAGTCTCCCGTTGGCAAGAGGTACTCCCTGATGCGCTCCACTCCATACGCTCACTCCTGTGTACGGCAATCAACGCTACTCCCCACGAGAGAATGTTTTCATTCCCTAGGAAGTCTTCCTCTGGGACCTCATTACCGTCTTGGTTGACGTACTCAGGACCTGTCCTCCTGCGGCGACATGTTAGGACCCGCAAGTCCGACCCTCTGGTTGAACAGGTCCATCTCCTCCACGCCAACCCTCAGTATGCCTACGTGGCATATCCTGACGGGCGAGAGGACACGGTCTCGATTCGAGATCTGGCGCCAGCAGGGGACTTGGAAACCCCTGTTGCTCCCACACCTCCTGTTAGGGACCCCCCAACCATTATTTCCCCTCCTGACACGGCGCGGGCAGTATCAGGACCACCACTTAACCATCTTACTCCCATGTACAGCTTGCCTGAGTCCAGGAGATGGTCGCCACTTCAAGGCGTGCCCGAGTTCAGCGGATTGTCACCACCTCGGGGTCTACCGGCCCGTGAGGCACTGGAGGAGTCGCTGGACATCGCCTTGGAGAGAACGTCACCGCGATTGCCTGAACCGGTGTCATCGCCGGTGTTGAGGAGGTCACAGCGACGGTGCGGTCCCCCAGACCGCTTGAACTTATAGACAAACGAACAATTATTCTGTGTTTTGTACCCCGCCGGCCTTTGTTTTCAAAGGAGGGGTGAATGTGGTGAACCATTGTTGGTTCCCACTAGGTAGTGCTGAGCCATGGTCTGGCCAGGACTATGAGTCTGTATATATGTTACTGTTGGGGTTAGGGTTGGGCTGTTCTACCTGTTAATATAGTTGTTATGGTACACCCCGGTCGGCTCCGCCTCCTGGGAGAGGTATAAAGGTCACTGCTCTGCCTGGTGACCCTTTAGTCTGGATCGTGTACTGTATATGGTAGCTCTGTTATTGTTGGCAATAAAAGCCTTTATTTCCCGAGTACATCACGCCTCTCGTGTGTTATATCGCGCATCACCTTCCCTGATGTAAGTTGCTGCCGATATTTAGAGAAGTTTACCAGCCTCGCTACGTAGGGTTGAGACCATGGAACAGCAAGCAAAATTGCTGAGCTGACCTTGCAAGATCAGCACGATTACATATTCATGCACTTTTTTGTGGTGGAATGGTGCTTGGAGGTTGTGGGTTCAAGCTCGACTCCAGAAAACTCAAAGACAAATACTAGGCTGTCACTCCAGTGCAGCACTGAAGGAACTTCACAGTCAGAGGTATGTTTCTCTTGAATGGGACATTAAACAAAGACCCCGTGTGCTCTTTCAGGTGAATAGTATACCCATTTGAGGAAGACTTCTCTTTGTGTCCTGGTTCAACGTTTATCCCTCAACCTCAATGTCAACCCTTCACAGAAACAACTAACCTTGTCATTGTCACATCACTATTTGTGGGAGTTTCCTGTGTGCTAATTGGCTGTCTCATTTCTGACACAGCAATGGTATCATCAAAAGTAATTCTTGTAGTATAAGGGACAGGTATATACAAGGGGTGGCATGGTAGCATAGTGGTCAGCACTGCTGTCTAACAACACCAGAGACCCAAGTTCAATTGAAGCCTCGGATGACTGTCTGTGTGGAGTTTGCACATTCTCCCTGTACCTGCGTGGGTTTCCTCCGGCTGCTCCAGTTTCCTCTCACACTCCAAAGTCCAAAGATGTGCGGGTTAGGTGGATTGGTCATGCTAAATTGCCCCTTAGTGTCAGGCTTGGGTCTTAACAATGGGCACAAATGTAAAGGAAACTGCAGGCCATGTTTAAGAGGCATCTTGACAGATACATGAATAGGCAGGGAATAGAGGAATAGAGGCATAGAGGCAGAAGATCTTTAGTTTAGAAAGGTGTCATGTGTCAGCGCAGGTTTGGTGGGCCGAAGGGCCTGTTCCTGTGCTGCACTGTTCTTTATTCTTTATTCCTGTTATGTAACTTAGGGTAATTAAGAAACTTCAGTGAGTTGGTCAACAGTAACAAAAGTCAGTTTAGAACATTTCATCTTTTCAGTTAAGTTTGTTGAATGAATATTTTTACATGAACCACCAGACTGGCATTCATCTACAGAGCAACAAAGTGAAAAAAACCTCTTTGAAATAGTTTGTTTGAGTTGTATTTCTGATCTCAGACTAGTTTAATTATTATGAAGACGATCGGGTCATTTACTAACTTCCAATTCTTTCAATTGATCTTACACTTTAAATTTAATGTCAAGACTACTCAAAATCCAAGGGCCAGGATTACCCGGTCCTTGCCGCTGTTGTGTTTTTTGATACAACCAGTAAATAAATCCTCAACTAGCCGGAGTGAATTATGAAGGACAGCTTGGAAAGGTTCTGGTCTGGAGGAGAGACGGAGGTGAAATATTACTTGACAATTTTCCTCCCCGGTTTAAATCCACAATATGTCTGAGTGACACATAGATAAGGACTGGGGCGAGATAAGAAAATAAATCCGATCAGGGCTTAGACTGAAGCTTAGCGAAATAGAATTCTCTGGATATGCTAGCAATGATGGGCATTGGTTTCTGGATGGTGCCAACTGTGAAGGACAGTAGGATGACTGAGGCAATCCGGTTGTTATCCTGCGCTGAGCATTCAACTCGTGAAGTGGACGCGTGACCAGACTCTGAGTACCTCACCTTGATCAAATGTCTTTTCTCTATCCTGCCATGGGGATGGTGGTGTAATAGTTATCTACTGGACTGGGGAGGGGGGTGGTGCAAAGGCCTGAACAAGTAATCCGGAGACTGTGAATTTGAGTCCAATCTCGACATTGAATTCCATAGAAGGGAGTTGCTGCAGATTCAAATCTTTAGGGAATAAGCCTTGGCCTATATGTGATTCCAATCCCAAATCAACGAGGTTGACTTTTAACCATGAGGATCGTGCCGCCTCAGATTTTCATGACCTTTATCTCAAATTTTGTTAGTGAGGCTTTGGTGCCTGCTGCGCTGTTTATTTTTCTACAGATCTAAGTAAACTGTCCTTAAAAAAACATTGGTTGTGAAACACTTGAAGCTATTAGAATGTTGCTATAGAAATGAAAGTTCTACCTTTTGTTCTCTCATTTTCCATTTCATTTTCCTACCATTTTCCCAGATCTTTTTATATTCTCCTTTCCACATATGTATCCAATACCTTTACAAATGGCATTGCTTTGTCCACCGCTATAGCCACTCGCAGTAAAGAATTCCATGTCCTATTAACCCTCTTTGTGACAAACATTTTTTTGAAGCACCTCTTCATTCTTCTGTTGACGATTTCCCGCCCCCATTTTAGGCGAGCGGGAATGGCTCATGGGGTATAATTGGCCAGGAATCCCAAAGCGGCTTTTATGCTCAATTGTCTCCACTCCCTGCCAATGGCATAGTGGAGATCCCAACCTTAGATGTCGGGATCCCCATTTACCTCTGTTTTAATGTGCAGTTCTAAAGTTAAAGTTAAAGTTTATTTATTAGTCACAAATAGGCTTACATTCACATAGTAATGAAGCTACTGTGAAAATCCCCTCGTCACCACACCCCAGTGCCAGCTCGGGTACAATGAGGAAGAGTTTAACATGGTCAATGCACCTAACCTGCACATCTTTGGAATGTGGGAGGAAACCGGAGCACCCGGAGGGAACCCACGCAGACACGGGGAGAACGTGCAGACTCCACACAGACAGTGACCCAAGCCGGGAATTGAACCCAGGTCCCTGGCACTGTGAGGCAACAGTACTAACCACTGTGCCACTGTGCCATCCCTGGTGTTTATGCCTGATAGTGTCCCCATGTCAGACTGTCAGTACCGTGGCAGTGCACAGGGCAGTGACAGGGGGTGCTGCCAAGAGGGGTTTGCGTGGGTATGATACCATGGGTGGGGGAAATGCCATGGGTTCCATATCTGTAGGGAATGGGGTGGGAGGTGCTGTTGGGGTTCATGTCCGTTGGGATGGCAGGGGAGCGCAGTTCCATTGTGGTGGGGTTCTTCTATTTTATTTATATATTTTTTCCACATCATCTTTCAGGAGCTTGCTGGTGGGCGGGCCCATTCAGACACCTGTTTGATGTCACGGGAGCTGCCTCCTCGATTTTTTTAAACTCTGGCCAGCAGTGCCAATGGGTTTGTTAGAGTCCCGGTAGGTTGTCCATGTCTCACAGCAATACATGTGGGAATCACTGCTTGGTAGACTCTGAGCTTTGTTTTGGCCGGAATTTTCTGGCCATTCACACCGTGTCACCACTGCGAGCGAGGACGGAGAATTTGGTACTCAGCCAAATCTCCGTTCACTGCAGCAGGACCAGAGAATCCCGCCAGCATAAATGGCCACTTTCACTGCTTAAGATCTCCCTGCAACATCAAGTGGCAAAACAAAGACTCTAACATCTAAGGTCTTTCAAGATACCAGATACTTGGCATTGAGAGCATGCAATTAAGAGCTCATCTTCACTGGGTTGGCCATGTGGCTCAGAGGGAGGATTCCTGCATACCAAAAGTGCTATTCTACAGCCATCCTGCACCATTGGGTGACCCAAACATAGCAACAAAGGGTGAGATTTTTCTATTCTTTGACTAAGCATTAACTCAGCTGGGAAAAGCAGGGTGTAGTCCACCAGCTGCATTGCTGGCTTTTCCCACCATATTTTTTGACATTTCCCTGGGTCTCTGGGTTACTAGTGCAGCAACAGTACCTGTTTTGCCTGCATAGTGCGCAAGAAACAATACTTTTCACTGTATCCCAGTACATGTGACAATAATAAATCAAATCAAATCAAAAGAACAACCAAGCTGTCAAAGAACTGTCAAAGCTGTCGTGGGATTTAAGTCTGATGGGCCTTTACATTTTTTTAAAATGTGAAGTTAAAAATAAATATGCTTGATATTTCATTTTGCCTTTTGGTGTAAGCCTCAGGGCTATCATTATATGATTTGTGTTGCATGACTGATTTTACAACCAAATATTATCATAGCAGGTGCCTGTTAATTGAGAAGTTTGACTGACAGCTCCAAGTGGTTATAGAATAGCTTATTTTTATAATAGAAAATCATAGAAACCCTGCAGTACAGAAAGAGGCCATTCGGCCCATCGAGTCTGCACCGACCACAATCCCACCCAGGCCCTACCCCCATATCCCTACATATTTTACCCGCTAATCCCTCTAATCTACGCATCCCAGGACACTAAGGGGCAATTTTAGCATGGCCAATCGACCTAAGAGATTAGTTGAAACAATTTTAATATATTATGACCAGGTAAGGAACAATGATCTGACTCCTCTCTTTGACCTACACCTGAGTAGGTTGCAAGAAAGTTTAATGGGGCTCAAACCTAAACGGCGGAAAGAGAGCGCAGAATCCAGAACACCCCACCCACCTGGAAAGAGAACACAGAATACAGAGTGTCCCACCCACCCACCTCACCAAACACCCCCTGCCAAACCTGTGGCAGAGTCTGCGGCTCCAGAGTCGGACTATTCAGCCACTGCGGACCCCACCTCCCCAGTGTGGAAGCAAGTCATTCTCCACCCCGCGGGGCTGCCAAAGAAGAAGATTTACTTACTGTGTGTGAGCTCGGTGAAAGAATTAAGCCAGCCAGATTCCTTGAGTAAACGAGTAAGGAGTTTGTTTTATTATGAAAACTCCCTCAGGTAAAGATATAGAGATGATTAGCGAAATGGTTTAAAATGTGTCCAGCTTCCCACTGATACAGATAACACACGCACAACTCGCCCAGCCAAGCAGAAAGAGAAATCAAATTTTACAGAGTATCAGATGTTAAATCTTGATCAAGTACAAAAGGTAAAGGCAGGAAAATCATTCACGGATTGTTTGAATGCTTGTTCATAGCTACACGGTCACTTTCCACTGTGGCTGCAGGTATTTGATTTCTCACTGAAACCTTCTCTGTTGTGGCTGGTTGATTCTTGTTTGCCGTGAAGATAGGTGTTCATTGAGTTGGAATGCTCCTTTAAGAACTCTCGCTTTGTAGCGATGAGGGTGGGTTTTAACATCACCGACAGGGCTCAGTTTTGTTGAGAGAGAGAAAAGGGGATAAGGCCGTTGCCTCGACTGTCTCTGTGCCAGTCTCTGTCTGTTAGTTGAAATTCAGTGTGGTCAATGGCTTCTCACTGGTTTCAATCTGGGGCTTATCTTAGCCATTGTCTCTGAGAGCTCCATAGATACAGTCTCTTGGCCTTCACAGGACGGCACAGTGGCACAGTGGTGAGCACTGCTGCCTCACATCGCCAGGGACCGGGTTTGATTCCTGGCTTGGGTCACTGTGCGGAGCCTGCACGTTCTCCCCATGTCTGCGTGGGTTTCTTCCGGGTGCCCCGGTTTCCTCCCACAGTCTGAAAGATGTGCAGGTTAGGTGCATTGGCCATGCTAAATTCTCCCTCAGTGTTCCCGAACAGGTGTCGGAGTGTGGCGACTAGAGGATTTTCACAGTCACTTCATTGTAGTGTTAACGTAAGCCTACTTGTGACACTAATAAACTTTAAGCTTTAATGTTATTAAACTGGAAAGGGTGCAATAAAGATTTCCATGGATGTTACCGGGACTGGAAGGTTTGAATTATAAGGAGAAGCTGGATAGCTGGGATTTGTTTCTCTGGAGTGTAGGAGACTTTGTAGGGGAATGGTGGCACAGTGGTTAGTGCTGCTGTCTCACAGCACCAGGGTTCCAGGTTTGATTCCCAGCTTGGGCCACTGTCTGTGTGGAGTTTGCACATTTTCCCTGTGTCTGCGTGGGTTTCCTCCCACATTCTGAAAGATATGCTGATTAGGTGCATTGACACGAACAGGCGCCAGACTGTGGCGACTAAGGGAATTTCACAGTAACTTCACTGCAGTGTTAATGTAAGCCTTACTTGTGACTAATAAATAAACTTTATTTTACCTTATAGAGGTTTATAAAATCATGAGGGCATAGATAAGGTGGATAGCCCGGAAAAGCAGCCAGCATAATTAGGGACCCCACACACCTCAGACATTCTCTCTTCCACCTTCTTCCGTCGGGAAAAAGGTACAAAAGTCTGAGGTCACATACCAACTGACTCAAGAACAGCTTCTTCCCTGCTGCCATCAGACTTTTGAATGAACCTATCTTGATCCTAAGTTGATCTTTCTCTACACTCTAGCAATGACTGTAACACTACATTCTGCACTCTCTCCTTTCCTTCTCTATGAACAGTATGCTTTGTCTGTATAGCATGCAAGAAACAATATTTTTCACTGTATAAAAATACATATGACAATAATAAATCAAATCAAATCAAATCAAATTTGAATTGTGATGGGATCTGTTGCAGGTGTGGAAGGAGCAGGGAAGCAGGAAAGGCTGGAAATTGAGTATATATCCCGGAGCTGCGAAGGATGGGTGAAAAGAAATTGATAGTCCTCAATTTGGGACTGGAGTATGGGAATTAGGAAGGAGGCTGCTGGGCTGGGATGGGAGGTGAAGCAACGGGGAGAATCTGCGATAGATGGTTACTGAAGTCTCTTTACAGTAAAGAAAGGAGTTGAGTCGCTATGTTAAAATGCAGACTATTGAAGATCGGAAGTGTTATTCACATTGCCAGGGTTCAATCCAAACTGATAGACTCATACCAAGAACCTAAACATGACCTTCTTTAGTTAGTTCTTCAGTTAAATTGAAAAGAACACGATGCAAAAGTCAAGAAGTGCACCAAGCGTTGTAAAGAAAATAACACTTGCCAACAGTTTCTGGTAGCACGGTGGCACAGTGGTTAACACTGCTACCTCATAGTGCCGGGGACCCGGGTTCGATTCGGGCCTTGGGTCGCTGTCCGTGTGGAGTTTGCACGTTCTCCCCGTATCTGCGTGGGTTTTCTCTGGGTGCTCCGGTTTCCTCCCGCACTCCAAAGATCTACAGGTTAGGTGGACTGGCCATAGTTTGAAAAAAAGAATGCCCCTTAATATCCCAAGATGTGTAGGGTAGATGGATTAGCCATGGTAAACGTGTGGGGTTATAGTGATAGGGCTGGGGAAGGGGACCTGGGTAAGATGGTCTCTCAGAGAGTCCGTGCAGACCCGATGGACCAAATGGCTGTCTTCTGCACCGTAGAGATTCTATGAAGTGCCCTTTATAGAATCTGAGTACGTGTTCACAGCTTACCAGTTTAGTGCAGTTCATAAATCTTGGCTATCCTTACATCGTCTTAAGATGTACAATATCAAGCATCAACGTTTTTTGAGAAGGTATCAATGATCTTTATCGTATAATTTTTATTGCTGTGCAGATTCTGCTGAGTCATTTGATAGAAGCTGGAGGAATCCATATATGGACCATAAAGTATAAAGTGGATGATTTTTCCACCTGACCTGTGTTCAGGGCATTTAGTCTGCGATGAGTTGGTAAATGCCTTCAATTACTGCTGATGGAAGAATATATTTTCCAATCAGAAGCAGTGTAACTAACTGTCCCAGAGAATGAACAGCTTTCATCAGCAGATTGTTATGGAAGTGACCATTCAGCTTCCCCTTGTCTTCAGTGCGATTTGCGTTGCTGTCTTATGCTTGTGTGCAAAGAACACAGCCAGAGTTTTCCAGCCGTTGATGCTGACTGGATTCCCTCATCCCATTGCAGTGAACGGAGATTTGGCTGAGCGCCAAATCCTCGCCTGCAGCAACAGCAGGGCGTGAATGGCCAAAAAATCCCACCTCATGTTTATAATGTTGCTGCAGTTGGTGACCAGAGGACATTCTTTCTCCAAGGAGACAATAACACTTAAGGGATCATTACAAAGTTTCCGACCCGTGAGGGCAATTTTAACCAAACACGTCCATTTGGAATCTGAAGCGAAAGGCGCCATATTGGTTTTACTGGAGAGTGATACTGGGTAGAATTCTCCTCTCCTGCCAGTGGCGGGAATCATGGCGAGAGGGGGTGGCACGGTGGCACAGTGGTTTGCACTGCTGCCTCACAGAGCCAGGGACCCGGGTTCAATTCCTGCCTCAGCTGACTGTCTGTGTGGAGTTTGGACATTCCCCCCGTGTCTGAGTGGGTTTCCTCCGGGTGTGTGTTTTCTCCCACAGTCCAAAGACGTGCAGGTTAGGTTGATTGCCCGTGCAAAATGGACCCTTAGTGTTGGGGCATTAGCAGGGTAAATGTGTGGGGTTGCGGGGGTGGGGCCTTGGCGGGGTTGTGGTTGGTGCAGACTTGATGGGTGAATGGCCTCCTTCTGCACTGTCGGGATTCTATGATTCTATGAATGCAAAGTTGGGCGGGAGGCAAAACGCCAGACATCTGCCAGCAGGAAAACTGGTTGGAATTTTCCTCTCAGGGTTTCCATGACAGCCTAATGGCGGGTCAACTTTCCCGCTGATCCATGTTGGTACCCCCATTGAACCTGCGGGATCCAGGTTCTGCAGACAACATCAGAGCCATGAGCAGGCCTAATACCTCCGACCAGGCCTTCTTCGTCACGTCAGGTGACCTCTTCTTGCCGTTCCACACCAGCAGGATCCCGTGATGGCCACTAACTGCCTCCAGCAAGACCCTAAAGCACTGATCTGGGGAACAAACTGGCTGCAGGCATTTCCACCATGCCCGGCCTTAGCTCCGGGTGACGATAATATTCTGGGGCCAGTAGCCGTGTCTCAGTCAAGCCAAGTGTCAAAATATATAAGTTCCAGAGCAGCTCCCTGGAGCTCTAAGCATTGATGTCCAGCCTTCAGGGAGCTCAAATTAAATCCCCCACTCGCACCCAACTGGTTATAGGATCCCTACAGTCGAGAAGAGGGCCATTTGGCCTATCAGGTCTGCACCGACACGCTAACAGAGTATCTATTTGCAGTCCCCTTATTTGCGGAAGAATATATTGGCCTTGGAGGGAGTGCAGAGAAAGTTCACCAGGTTGATACCAGAGATGAGGGGTGTTGATTATGAGGAGAGACTGAGCAGATTGGGTTTGTACTCGTTGGAATTTAGAAGGCTGAGGGGGGATCTTATAGAGACCTCTAAGATCATGAAGGGGCTGGATAGGGTAGAGGTGGAGAGATTCTTTCCACTCAGAAAGGAAACTAGAACTAGAGGGCACAGCCTCAAAATAAAGGGGGGTCAGTTTAGGACAGAGTTGAGGAGGAACTTCTTCTCTCAGAGGGTGGTGAATCTCTGGAATTTTCTGCCCACTGAAGTGGTGGAGGCTACCTCGTTTAATATGTTGAAATCACGGATAGATGGATTCCTGATCGGTAAGGGAATTAGGGGTTATGGGGATCAGGCGGGTAAGTGGAACTGATCCACTTCAGATCAGCCATGATCTTATTGAATGGCGGGGCAGGCTCGAGGGGCTAGATGGCCTACTCCTGCTCCTATTTCTTATGTTCATATGTTCTTATCCAGGCCCTCTCCCCTACCCTATTCCATAACCCCACACATTTTCCATGGCCAGTCTATCTGACCTTGGAACATTCAGGGACAATTTAGCATGGCCAATCCATCTAACCAGCATGTCTTTCGGACTGTGGGTGGAAACCGGAGCACCCGGAGGAAACTCACGCAGACACGGAGAGAATATGCAAACTCCACAGAGACAGTGACCCAAGCCGGGAATCAAACCTGGGTCCCTGGCGCTGTGAGGCAGCAGTGCTTACCACAGTCCCGGCGACCACCCTCTTCCTACCACCGGTGGCAGCGCTGAGCCTATCTCAACACGTGTCCCACACTGGTTAGCAGTCAACTGGCCAGCCAGTGTGAAATTCATGTCAGGGGCTGATCACGGACAGAAGGGGAATTTGGATCTGATTCTGGCCCCGCCACTCAAGCTCGCCCGACAGGCTAAAAATTCAGACCATGGTGTTTGACGAGCTAAACATTGGTATCAATCATGTTGACACATGGGCCAAACCCCAAACAGTCCAGAATGTGGTGTCAAGATGAGGGAGTTCAGTTCTGATGAAAGGTGGTCAGTTGAAGACGTCAATTCGGTCTCTACATTCACAAATGCTCCCTGACCCACCAAGCATTTTCCGCATTATCTGCTTTCATTTGAGATTTCCAGCAGTATTTTGCTTTTGTTTCAAGTTCAGTCAGCTCCTGCTTTCTAAATATGTATATGTCAGGAAACTGACCCCTCCCCCCCCCCCCCCCCCAGCATTTTAACGTAAGTCCTTTCCTTGACCTCTTGTGCTGTCACTTAGCAACTAAGAATTCGTCTCACATGGACATTATTTATATTTGATGAGCTGCATGCCAGAATAAGAGAAAATGGCAGGCAGTCCACTTTTATCCTCTGAGTTAATAGATAATTGCCTGCCTGAGGAGGAAACCTGAATCGTCACTGTCTTGCCCTCAAGGCAGTGGGTCAGGGCACAAAGTGGGCATTTTCGCAATGGATGAGACTTCCACCAAATTCATATTGCTGAGAGAGACAGTCTAGGGCAGAGGACCAACCTCTGTAGGAATACAATACAGATGGTTGTGGCACATGAGCAGGTTTGGATTATGAGAGAGAGCTGCAAGGTTGCAGTAGTTGTCGACACTTTTACTGGAGTAGATTTTGTGATTTAATGCTCCCTGCATACAGCTTCATGAAAAGAAAAGACCTTTGCATTGCTTATTTTTTTTATTCATTCGTGGGACATGGGCGTTGCGGCTGGCCAGCAATTATTGCCCATCTTTAGTTGCCCTTGCTCAGAGGGCAGTTGAGATTCAACATTGCTGTGGTCATTGGGCCACATGGAGGCCAGACTGGGTAAGGACATCAGATTTCCTTTCCTAAAGGGACATCAGTGAGCCAGATGGGTTTTTTTCCTGACAATGGTTTCATGGTCATCAGTAGATTCTAAATTCTTTTTTATTGAATTCAAATTCCACCATCTGCCATTACGGGATTTGAACCCGGGTCCCCAGAACATTAGCTGAGTTTCTGGATTAATAGTCCAGCAATAATACCACTAGGCTATCGCCTCCCCTATAATAGTGCCTTTCATGATGTCACAAGGTGCTTTGCAGCTACTTTTAAAGAATAGTCACTATCTTAATATCCAAAACACGGCAGCAAATTTGCATATGCCACAATAACTTGGTAAACAGTTTTATAGCGATATTGGTTGAGGGATAAATATTGACCAGGATTCCCCCAGTCAATACAAACTTCCACTAGGTCACTCGGCCTCGCAAGCCTGCTCCGTCTTTCAATAAGATCATGGCTGATCTGATCATAACTTCAACCCCATATTCCTGCCTACCCCCAATAAATGTGCTGCAAGTTCTTTTACATTCACCTGAGAAATGGCCTGTGTTTAAATTTACATCTGGAAGATATCCACCAATGCAGCAGTCCCTAGGTGCTGTACGAAAATGTCAGCCTGGTGTGACGGTACTGTGCCTTTAAGAAATGTACTTTAATCATGTTCCTTTGCAAGATTTTATTGGTGCCCTGATGTCTGTGACTGTTGTCCTCTAATTGTTACTCAAGCAATGTAATGGAGTTCATGCTGCTTTTAATCTGGAGTAGTGCAGTGTCCTGTGGTTTAATGGGCCTTTGGGGATTGCTGAGTGGAGCTTGATTGGGGAAATGATTGACAGATCAGGTGATATGCCTGGGGACAGCTATCCTTCAGAGAATTCCAGGTCTTTAGTTTTGCTTTTCAGTAAAAGCTTGAAGTGGAGAGAATGACCAGTGTTTTTCCCTCTCTCTGGAGTTTTTAGTTTTGTGTTGGTTGCCTTTAGAAGCTCGTAGAAGAAGGTAGTGTCTCTGTTTCTCTCTCTCTCTCTCTCTCCAGAGACTTGCTGAAAGTTCCAGGACTGGGACTAGTGTTCCAATCAAATAAATGAAATCAAATTAACTTCGGGACAACTCAAAAGGCGCAGCTCCCTAAAAGGAGGGGAACCACCCGAAACAAAAAACAAAGCAGAAAGGAAACTTAAAACATCAAATTAAAATGTGATTAAAAGGGTCAATAATACACCCCAGTCCCTGCGGTGCCCAGAGAGCATGGAAGACATCAACCGTGCCCTCGGACACCGCATGCTCCCTTTCCAGGGACACCTGGCTGTGAATATAGCCGCGGTAGAGGGGCAGACAGTCAGGTTGGATGACCTGCTCGATCGCTTGCTGCCTGGACCTGTAGATGGAATGCCTTGCTAGGCCCAGGCACAGGCGCCCGTAGATCAGGAGCGTGGGACTGAACTGCAAACAAAAGATCAATAAAAGATTTTTGAGGAAACTGGAAAGGTTGTGCAGCCTATAACGTGAAACATAAACATGGCCCACGGACTCCACAAGGTTCCAAAAGGGCATGCTTGGGAGCCTGTAAAGTTCCAGGACTGGGAAACCTCAGAGAATTGATCCAGCATTCAAAGGAGCAATTCACAGCAGGTGTAAAAAGCCGAAAATCCAGCATCACGTGAGCATACTTGTTTTAGTTCCAAGTCTGAAGATAGGTGTGTGTCCGTGGGCTGGTGTTTGACTTGGAACAACAGAGATAGCTAGTTATTAAGGTTTATGTTGTGTCGTGTTTAGTTCTTGTAATCAGTAGATGTTATGCTAAATATTTTTATTACATTTTAACTGGGTTCTTAAATAAACATTATTTGATAAAAGCTTCTTAGTGGGTCACTTGAATCATACCTGGAGTGAGACACCTTATGCTCAGCCTAATGCCAAAATCAAATGTTAAACTTAGGATCTAGTCTATCTTCATAAAACATCCTGGAGTTTCTGGCCTGAGTCTTAATACCGGATTATAGGTTAAAGTGCCTTGAGTTGGGTTTGAAGGTATGATCTTCTAGTGCTACCAACTGGGCTAAGGCTGATGCGTGAAGGAGCCAGATGCCTTGAAATTTGGGTTTAGGGGCTAGCATTCGCAGGTTGTCAATATCTGCTTCTGTCATGCAAAGCTCCGCACAGATACTGCTGGGTACAGCTTGTAGCCGCTGGCAAGATAAACAATCCAGTGCGAGGTGCACCAGAACTGTGACCATGGTTTTCCATTCTCAATTGGACAAATTGTGTTTAAAGCATTAAGCCAAGTTGGCTCAAGTAGACTGTGGTGAGCAATGAGTTATTATCGTAGAATCATAGAAATTTGCGACACAGACAGAGGCCATTCGGTCCATCATGTCTGTGCTGGTCACAAAAGAGCTATCCAATCTAATCTCACTCTTTGTCCTTTTATCCATAACCCTCCATGAGGTGGCATGAATGGGATGAGGGGGCATTTGGAGGGTGAAATGTACGTGAGGATTGAGGGATGGAGGGCCTTCATGTTTTTATTTTAGTTGAACACAGTCCCACAGTACCAAGGCGACTCTTTTAAACCACCTTGCTTCAGCATCCAGCAGCCCCTGTGATTGCCTCCATATTCCTTTCCCAGTCAGCTGGCCTGACCACCCACCCTTCCCTAAACACTGAACATCCTGGGTGGGATTTTCCTGCCGTGCCCGCCCCAGAGTGGAAAATCCCGCCCGAGGTCAATAGACCTTTGCATGGTCCGTGTCCCGTCCACTACGATTCCCGTGGTGGGCGGGACAGGATCCCTTGTACTTGCGGGCATTCTCTCCCGAGCCAGGAATTTACCTGACTTCCCCCTACCCAGATGCAAATCCAAGCCAATAAGTCTGGTTAGTGGCAAGAGTTAAAGAGAAATGAAAAGAAATGTCTGAAGCGCATAACAATTCAGGTAGGAATATGAACTGGAAAATAATCATTTAAGTGTGGGTTGTCATTCTTGGCATTTGAATAAACTGTGACTGATTGAAATTGGCGTGTCAGACTAGAGCGACATATGATGTGATTATGTCAATGACGTCCTAAATGCTGCTGGCCTCAAGTGATGTAATCTGAGTTGATCTTTGTTATGTATCACAGATGGACCCCTTCATAGTCTGATTAGAAAATAAAGCTCGGATGTCGCACAAATAGCGTTGCAGATTATCACTTCGGATGCTGAAATATTAGACAGCGGCACTCCGGACTTCTTATTGATTTTCTGTTTCTTTCTCTAATTCCATCATTTATTGCTCATCTTGGCATCATTTCTCTTCCTCCCTTTGAGAATCTATCATTTTCTTTGCGGTTGAAATGCATCCGTATGAAAATATTTTGATCGCCGATTTTAATGAAGCCACTGTCTGAACTATGATTGTAAAGGTCAATAAAAGACAAGCTTTGATTCACAACGAGATCAAATGTGACTCAGACCGCAGGGGAGATCAGTTCAGAAGGGTATAGTTAAGGACAGGAAACTGGACTTTACTTGAGGAACAGCAAGATGTTGTAATGGGGAAAAGGTTTGTGTTTTTCCTCGATTCAGTTTGTTGCATAAGCAACATCGCGAGCAAGTTGCAGCTTTATAAATTCAATATTGGAAAACGGAGATTGTACTAGGAGGTTGTAGATGTGGAGACCTTAAAACTTGGGGCGGCACAGTGGTTAGCACTGCTGCCTCACAGCGCCAAGGACTCCACACAGGCTTGAGTCATCGTCTGTGTGGAGTCTGCACATTGCCTGCATGGGTTTCTTCCGGGTGCTCCAGTTTCCTCCCACAGTCAGAAGGACGTGCTGGTTAGGTGCATTGGCCATGCTAAATTCTCCCTCAGTGTACCCAAACAGGCGCCGGAGTATGTCGACTAGATACACAGTAACTTCTTTGCAGTGATAATGTAAGCCTATTTGTGACTAATAAATAAACTTTAACTTGGCAATTGAATACAACTTACTTTAGATGTTGCAGTTAACCAAAAAACATTTTAGAAAAGGGATGGTCTGAAAAGCTTCTTCTGCCAAACGCAGCCTGTCATAGACATAGACATAGAAGATAGGATCAGGAGGAGGCCATTTGGCCCTTCGAGCCTGCTCCACCATTCATTACGATCATGGCTGATTGTCAAACTCAATAGCCTAATCCTGCTTTTTCCCCATAACCTTTGATCCCATTTACCCCAAGTGCTATATCTAGCCACCTTTTGAATACATTCAATGTTTTGGCATCAACTACTTCCTGTGGTAATGAATTCCACAGACTCACCAAGCTTTAGATGAAGAAATGTCTCCTCATCTCCGTCATAAATGGTCTACCCTGAATCCTCAGACTGTGACCCCTGGTTCTGGACTCCCCCACCATCGGGAATATCCTCCCTGCATTTACCCCGTCTAGTCCTATTTGAATTTTATAAGTCTCTACGCGATCCCCTCTTATTCGTCTGAACTCCAGCGAAAACAATCCTAACCTAGTCAATCTCTCCTCATACATCAGTCCCGCCATTCCCGGAATCAGCCTGGTAAACCTTCGCTGCACTCCCTCGAGAGCAAGAACATCCTTCCTCAGAAAAAGAGACCAAAACTGCACACAATATTCTAGGTGTGGCCTCACCAAGGCCCTGTACAATTGCAACAACACATCCCTGCTCCTGTACTCGAAACTTCTCACAATGAAGGCCAACATGCCATTTGCCTTCTTTACCGCCTGCTGCACCTGCATGCTTACCTTCAGTGACCGCTGCACAAGGACACCCAGGTCCCACTGCACACTCCCATTTCCCAATTTACAGCCATCATCTCGGTGCTGCTCATAAAATTAGTCTTTTCTTCTCTCATGCATAACATTTTTTGATATAGAGGTAGTCAAATTAGTTGGTTCCAATTAAAATTATTTGTAAAATCTAATTTCTTAATTGGGGTTTTGAAGTCTTCCCAGCCCAGTTTCATCGCTATGGTGTACACAAGTTCAAAGTTATTGCAGTTGACTCTGAAACAACATAACAAGGTATTAAACCTTCACAAGCTTTTCACTATCCTTGTATCTAACACTGACCGACCATAAGATTCCTCAATCAGGTAAAATCCATCAGGTCTGGCTATCTGCTCTAAATTTCCATAAATATTTTCAATGTTGGAGCATCCACGATCCATTGGGGGAGACAATTCCAGATTCACAACCTATTGTGTGAAGAAATTTCTCCTCGTAACAGTCCTCAGCGATTGGTCCCCTATCCTGTGCTCTAGTGTGCTAGATTTCCCAATCAGAGGAAAAAACCTTTCATTCTCTACCCTGTCATGCCCCCTTCAGAATGTTGTATGTTTCTATAAGATCACCTCCCATTCTTCTCAATTCGAGGGAATGTAGATGCAATTTACTGAATTTCACAATGCGGGCACCTCTCTCATCCCAGGAACGAGCCTAGTGGCCTTATGCTGTACTGTCTCCAATTCAACTATATCTTTTCTTAGAGATGGAGACCAAAACTGTGTACACTGTCCATGTGTCACAACAAGGACCTGTAAAATTGGAGCAAGGCTTCTTTATCTTATACTCCAATCACCTTGCAATAACGCCCCACAGGCCAATTGTCTTCTCATTTGCTTGCTGTACACCTACATGCAAATTTTCTGCATTACTTGTGTGAGTACACCAAATTCCCTTTGATTGTTAACATTTACAAGTTTCATGCTTTTGAAAAGTTGTTTCGCTTTTCTATTCTTATGATCAATGTGAATAACCTCACACTTCCCCATATAATACTCTATCTGCTATCTTGCCCCATCTCTTATGTCTCTATCTCTTTTCAAACTCTCTGTGTCCTCCTCACAGTTTTCAATCCTGTCATACAAAGCAGCAATTATTAAGAGAAGCCTGACTAATTACAGCTATTCACGATATGGATATACCGGCGTTCGACTGAGTGGGCACAGTAAGAAGTCTCACAACACCAGTTTAAAGTCCAAAAGGTTTATCCCTGAGGAAGGAGCAGTGCTCCGAAAGCTCGTGATTCCAAATAAACTTGTTGGACTTTAACCTGGTGTTGCGAGACTTCTTACTAATTAAAGGTATGGCCTACACGATAAAGATTTACGGGATGTCTTTGCTTGAAGTCTGAATAGAAGGAAGCCTTCAGAACTTTAACATTGATTTGTTAAGTGTCCACTTCCATTGTAGAGTTTTGCATGCTAGAATCGCATATTCAGAATTTGGACTCGAAGGTTCAGCATTTCTGGAATTTTTGATCTTTGGAGACAAAATAAAGCTTTTATTTTATATAGCACGACAATCGGCAATCTCAAAGTTTTATAAACAGTAAAGACTTGTGAAGTGTAGTCACTGTCATGCAAGAAACACGGCAGCCACTTTCCGTGCAACAAACACCCAGACACAGGCAATGTGGGAATGTCCAGATGATCTGTTTTTCTGATTCAATTAATTCCTGGGGTCGGCTGTCGAAGAACAGTGCTTTTATTGCACCACAAGCCTACGGTGAACACAGCAGGTCCCAGCCGGGACTGAAAGAAAATGGACCCACTCAGAGTCCTACTTTATACAGGGCTCGGTATATGAGCACCATCTGGTTGGTTAATTACCAGTCTTCAGGGAGCTTGTATTCAATGAGTCCTACAGTGAGGTCAATTAGTGATTCCCCATACAAGTCAGGGGGTTATCACACTGATATTGAATGAGGGACAGATATTGACCAGGGCACTAGGGAAATTTTGCCTGCTGTTCTTTGAAATAGTAGAATAAAGAACAAAGAACAGTATAGCACAGGAACAGATCCTTCTGCCCATCAAGTCTGTGCCAACAGATGCCTCTCTAATCTAATATTTTCTTGCCTCTACGTGGTCCATATCCCTCTATTCCCTGCCTACTTAGATGCCTCTTGAACATTGTTATGAAATCTGCTTCCACCACCTCCTCTGGCAGCGTGTTCATAGTGTCACGGGATCTTTTACATCTAGCTGAGCAGCCAAGGGCTCAGTCTAACACTTAATCTGAAAAATGGCATTGTAGACAGTGCAGCATTCCCTCAGTACTGCACTGACGTTCCAGCATGATTTTAAGCTCAAAGTTGAAATCAGAACATTGTGATTCAGATACAAGAGTATGACCAACTGAGCCACAACTGACATCCCAATCAAAGTCTATTGGCTGTGTTAAATTCTACAATTGAATTCCTGAAATGTCTTTCTGAAGTTTGAAGCTCAGTGTTTAGACAGCGCACAGATTTGCCAATTTTTATTCTGTAATTCAAACTGAAATACAGCTTAGTGAGCGAGGGTAATGGAAATTAATCTGCATTTATGAATAAATTAACAATTGCAAGCACTTCAGAGAAACTTGTAGAGAAGGAAGAGGTGGAGAGATTGCGAATCTATGAAA
Organism: Mustelus asterias; assembly: GCF_964213995.1. Lineage (NCBI taxonomy): Eukaryota > Metazoa > Chordata > Chondrichthyes > Carcharhiniformes > Triakidae > Mustelus > Mustelus asterias. The sequence goes on from NC_135802.1 coordinate 29,668,522, forward strand.
TGAAAAGACTTGCCACAAGTGCATATCTGTAGTATCACACTTTTCTAAAGCTTCACAGCTGAAGGTGCGATCACACCTGCAAACCTGTTAGACATCCAAAGTGCCATACACATAGGACATGCTTTATTTAGTTATTAGTGTTACAAGTAGGCTTACATTAACACTGCAGTGAAGTTACTGTGAAAATCCCTGAGTCGCCACACTCCGAAGCCTGTTCGGATACACTGAGGGAGAATTTAACATGGAGGAAACCCATGCAGACACGGGGAGAACGTGCTGACTCCACACAGACAGTGACCCAAACCGGGAATTGAACCCGGGACCCTGGTGCTGTGAGGCAGCAATGCTAACCACTGTGCCACCGTGTGCTTCGCTGGCTGTGCCAGCAATTTATTGCCCAAGCCCAGTTGCATTGAGAAGGTAATGGTGAGCTACCTTCTTGAACTGCTATAGGTTCAAGTGCTGTTAGGGAGTGAGTTCCAGGATGTTGACCCAGGGACAGTGAAGGTGGGTAAGTGTGGACACAGCATCCCTTCCATTTTGTTCCTGCAAATTCACCGCTGGTCTGCCATAAATCCAGCTTCTCAATCCAGTTCCGGGGGTGAGTGGGAAATATTGCCTGGACTTTGGGTCTCTATCTCCTGATGATGTGAGTAACTCCTGTGTAGGTGAGGGATCGGTGTCTTGGGAATCCAGCTTGCTCTGATGGAACCAGACACCCAGAAGGCAGAGTGAAGACAGGGCAGAAATTTGACAATATTAGACAACAACTTGAGATTGATTCACTTGCCACTGTGCCACGAACCACGTCTGGAACCTGTATGCACTTGGGCAGCGAGAAATATTCTCTACTAATTCTGAGAAACTGGGAGACCTTTGCCAAGAATGCTTGCAGTGACCATGTAACGTAAGCATGATATAGCCAGTGGCAGACCACATCACCACTTCCTCCAGCTTTCTTGCCTCCGGCTTATTCCTGTTCAGCACTTCTGTATCAAGCATGTGTCAAACATTTCATTCACGGATTAATCAGCACTCTCATCTCTTTCCCTAACGAAGAACAACAGGAGCTTGACTCTTTGCCCCATAAATAACAAGGTGAAAGCTTTCTGAATAACAGATTACCCCACTCACATTATTTGCTCCTCACAATCCGTGCATTCTAACCTCAAAATGAAAAGGGTTGACAAAGTGCTCTCTTTAGAGACCTGAAGGGGGAAGATTGCTCCTCTGAGTCCCGAAAGAAGCCACAGAGTTCCCCCTGCCCTCTGTCTTTGCTCCTTCACCTTTCAACCTTTCCTATTCAACGTTTTACAATCACTTCAAGGAACTGTCTCCATGGATCTCCAGTCACAACTTCTTGTGATTAAAATTTCTACTCCTGCTCATTGGATTCCTGGGCATTAAAAACAGCCGATAGGGTACCATACAAAATGTTATTTAATAAGCTTGTTCTATTGGACCAAGGGAGGCAGAAAGAATTAGTTTTATTTGGCATCATGCTCAGCACATCGTGGGCCTAAGGGCCTGTCCCTATGCTGTACTGTTCTATGTTCCATCAGAGCCCATGGCGTTGGGGGTATTTTAGCATGGTGAGAGGATTGGCTAACTAATAGAAAACAGAATGTTGGGATAAGAGAGGCATTTTAAGGTTGGTGACCTGTAAATAGTGGAGACTGCAGGAATCAGTGATGGGGCCACAATTATTTACAATATATATTAATGACTTGGACAAGGAAAGTGAAGATGCTGTTGGCAAGAGTGCAGATAACATAAAGATAGGTGGGAAGGCAAATAGGGTGGCAGGTTGGCACAGTGGTTAGCACTGCTGTTTCACAATGCCGGGGACCCCGGTTCGATTCCCGGCTTGGGTCGCTGTCTGTGCAGAGCCTGCATGTTCTCCCCTTGTCTGTGTGGGTTTCCCCTGGATGCTCCAGTTTCCTCCCACAGTCTGACAGAGGTGCTGATTAGGTGCATTAGTCATGCTAAAATTCACCCTCAGCATACCTGAACAGGTGCCAAAGTGTGGTGACTGGGGGATTTTCACAATAACTTCATTGCAATGTTAATGTAAGCCTACTTGTGACACTGATAAATAAACTTGAACCTAAACTTAGTGAGGATGACACAAAGGCTGGAATTCTCCAGTCTTGTACTGCCCTGCCGCCACTGCCAGTGAGAATGGAGAACTTGGCGTTCAGCCAAATCTCCATTCACAGCAGCGGGACCGGAGAATCCCAGCCACAGGCGAGGTCAGAGAATTTCGGCCAAAGAGTCAAGAGAGGGATATAGACAGGTTAAGTGAAGTGGGCAAAAACATGGCAGATGGAATATACTGTGGCAAAATGTGAAGTTATGTACTTTGGTAGGAAGAATAAAGGAGCTGAATATTATTTAAATGGAGAAAGACTGCAGAAAAGTGCAGCACAGAGGGATTTGGGGGTCCTCATGCATAATCACAAAACATTAGCCTGCAAGTTCAGCAGGAAATAGAGAAGGCAAATGAAATGTTGTCCTTTATTTCAAAGGGAATGGAGTATAAAAATAGGACAGTCCGACTAAAAGTATACAAGGCACTAGTTAGACCACACCTGGAATATTGTGAACAGTTTTGGTTCCCTTATCTAAGGAAATATATAATGACATTGGAGGCAGTCCAAAGAAGGTTCAATAGGTTGATCCCAGTATGGAGGGATTTTCTCATGAGGAGAGGTTGAGTAGGTTTGGCCTGTGCTCATTGGAGTTTAGAAGAATGAGAGGCGACCTTATTGAGACATACAAGATTCTCAGGGGACTTGACAGGGTAGATGCTGAGATATTGTTTCCCTTGTGGGAGAGTCTAAGACCAGAGGGCATAATCTCAGAGTAAGAACAAAGAACAAAGAACAATACAGCACAGGAACAGGCCCTTCGGCCCTCCAAGCCCGCGCTGCTCCTTGGTCCAAACTAGACCACTCTTTTGTATCCCTCCATTCCAACTCTGTTCATATGGCTATCTAGATAAGTCTTAAATGTTCCCAGTGTGTCCACCTCCACCACCTTGCCCGGCAGCACATTCCAGGCCCCCACCTGTGTAAAATACGTCCTTCTGATATCCATGTTAAACCTCCCCCCCCTCACCTTGAACCTATGATCCCTCGTGAACGTCACCACCGACCTGGGAAAAAGCTTCCCACCGTTCACCCTATCTATGCCTTTCATAATTTTATACACCTCTATTAGGTCACCCTCATCCTCCGTCTTTCCAGTGAGAACAACCCCAGTTTACCCAATCTCTCCTCATAACTAAGCCCCTCCATACCAGGCAACATCCTGGTAAACCTCCTCTGCACCCTCTCTAAAGAGGTCACCCATTTAAGACAGAGATGAGGAGGAATTTCTTCACTCAGAGGGTAGTGAATTGGTGGAATTATTTACAGTAAGAGTTTTAACAACACCAGGTTAAAGTCCAACAGGTTTATTTGGTAGCAAATGCCATTAGCTTTCGGAGCGCTGCTCTTTCGTCAGATGGAGTGGATATCTGCTCTCAAACAGGGCACAGAGACAAAAAATCAAGTTACAGAATACTGATTCGAATGCGAATCTCTATAACCAACCATGTCTTAAAGATACAGACAATGTGAGTGGAGGGAGCATTAAGCACAGGTTAAAGAGATGTGAATTGTCTCCAGACAGGACAGCCAGTGGTTGTAGAGATTCGCATTCTAATCAGTATTCTGTAACTTGATTTTGTGTCGCAGTATGCCCTGTTTGAGAGCAGATTTCCACTCCATCTGACGAAGGAGCAGCACTCCGAAAGTGAATGGCATTTGCTACCAAATAAACCTGTTGGACTTTAACCTGGTGTTGTTAAAACTCTTACTGTGTTTACCCCAGTGAACTACTCTGTTGTATGTTTTATGGCCTTAGAATTTTCCCCAAAAAGATGAGGACAGTGGCCAAAAACACATCAGTAACACAATCGGCCAACTGGTAGGATTTGCCCCATTATTTTAAGAGTAACAGCGCTGCATGAAAAGCTGCTGCAGGGCTAGCAGTCCGATTTTTTTACGTACCTCCATCCATGGCTTTGATGGAGATGGAAGGGCAGCAGTGTTAAACTGTAGCACATGGCCTGTACACCATCTAGACATCTTCCCTGAACTTTCTCCCATTTTATGCTGTGTCTTGGAGGATTCTGTCACCGCCCCCCGTCCCCCCACCCCCGCTCCCCTCCCCTCGAGCTTATTGAGACCCTTAAGTGGCCACCGCTCGAATCTAACTCAACTGGGACTGCAAAACTGTCAGCCAATCCAATTTCCTGAAAATGCTCTCAAGTAGGACTTTCTCCCCAGTTGGGGCAGAATTTGGGATGGCACCCTGGCACAGTGGTTAGCACTGTCGACTCACAGTGCCAAGGACCTGGGTTCAATTCCAGCCTTGGGTGACTGACTGTGTGGAGTTTGCACATTCTCCCCGTGTCTCCGTGGGTTTCCTCTGGGTGCTTCGGTTTCCTCCCACACTCAAAAGATGTGCGGGTTAAATGCATTGATCATGGTAAATTGCCCCTTACTTTTCCAAGATGTGTAAATTAGGGAGATTGGTGGGGATAGGGTGGTGTGTGGGCCTGGGTAAGTAAGATATTCTGTTGTAGAGTCAGTGCAGACTCGATGGGCCAAGTGGCCTCCTTCTGCACTGTACTGTAGTGATTCTAAGTCTCAGCCTTAGGCATTTAATGTCCCATGGAGCGTTAAATGGTTGCCAGGCAACCAGGACTGACAGGGACACATCCTCCATTGAATATTCATGATGTGGAGATGCCGGTGTTGGACTGGGATGGACACCTGGTAACATGACGCCAGGTTATAATTCAACGGGTTTATTAGAAATCACAAGCTTTCGGAGCGCTGTTCCTTCATCAGGTGAAGTGACGAAGGAGCAACACTCCGAAAGCTTGTGATTTCAAATAAACCTGGTGGACTATAACCTGGTGTTGGGTGTTCAAATGGTGGGGCAGGAAATGTAGCCACCAGAAAAGTCCTGCCGATGCCGACAGGGTGGTCTCCTGCAATCTAGAGCTAATGGCCCAATCAGAGGATCAGGACCTTAACACTTTCAGAAACACCAGGAATGGTGACCACCACTGAGGAAGGCAGGAGTCCTGCAACCAACAGCAGGTAGGCTGAATAAAACATAAATTATACTGATAGAGGGAAAACACCACCCCGATAGAAAGTGAGTCTGGAGAATTGGTAATGGCAAACAAGGAGATGGCAGATGAATTGAACAGGTACTTTGCAACAGTCATCAATATAGAGGATACAACTAACATTCCAGAAGCAGCTAGAAACAAGCAAATGGAAGGGAGAAAGGAACTCAGGAAAAATACAAACATCAGAGAAGTGGTACTGAGTAAATTGTTGGAGTCCAATTCCTGACGGACTTCCACCTACGGTCTTAAAGGGAGGTGTCTAGTGAGATAGTTAATCCATTGGTTTTAATGTTTCAAACTTCCAACGTTCAGGGAATGCCCCATTAGATTGGAAAGCAGCAAATGTAACTCCATTATTCAAAAAAAGGGGGAACAGAAAGTGGGAAATGACAGGCCAGTTTTTAAAAAATTCATTCGTGAGACATGACACTGTTGACTGGCCAGCATTTATTGCCCATCCTTCGTCACCCTTGAGAAGGTGGTGATGAGCTGCCTTCTTGAATCGCTGCAGTCCACGTGCTGTGGGTTGACCCACAATGTCGTAAGGGAGAGAATTCCAGGACTTTGACCCAGCGACTGCGAAGGAACAGCGATATATTTCCAAATCAAGATGGTGAGTGGTGGTGTTCCCATGTATCTGCTGCCCCTGTCCTTCTGGATGGTAATTCCTACAAAACTCATCTCCAACCTCCGTGGCCTGGGGTTTGGCTCCTTCCTTAGCGACTGGATCCTGAACTTCCGAACCCACAGACCACAATCAGTAAGGATAGGCAACAGCAAATCCTTCACGATCATCCTCAACACCGGTGCCCGCAAGGCTCTGTCCTCAGCCCCCTACTATGCTCCTTATACACTTATAACTCTGTGGCCAAATTTCCCTCCAACTTGATTTTCAAGTTTGCTGATGACACTACTACAGTCTTGACCGGGTTGAAGCAGCACGGTAGCACAGTGGTTAGCACTGCTGCCTCACAGCGCCAGGGACCTGGGTTCAATTCCCGACTTGGGTCACTGTCTGTGTGGAGTTTGCACATTCTCCCCATGTTTGTGTGGGTTTCCTCCGCGTGCTCTGGTTTCCTCCCACAGTCCAAAGATGTGTTGGATAGGTGCATTGACCTGAACAGGCACCGGAGTTTGGCAACTAGGGGAATTTCACAGTAACTTCATTGCAGTGTTAATGTAAGCCTTAAATCAATAAACTTTACTTTACTTTACTTTAGTGGGTCAGATCTCAAACAATGATGAGAAGGAGTACAGGAATGAGATGGAGAATCTGGTGAACTGCTGCAACAAAAATAATCTCTCCCTCAATGTCAACAAAATGAAGGAGATAGTCAACAAACCTCAGGAAGTGTAGTGGAGAACATACCCCTTTCTACATCAATGGGGAAAAAGTAGAAAGGGTCAAGAGCTTCAGGTTTTTAGGTGTCCAGATCACCAACAACATGTCCTGGTCCCCTGATGCCAACACTATAACTAAGAAAGCCCACCAACGCCTCTACTTTCTCAGAAGACTAAGGAAATTGGCATGTCTGCTACTTCACTCACCAACTTTTGCAGGTGTACCATAGAAAGCATTCTTTCTGGTTGTATCACAGCTTGGTATGGCTCCTGTTCTGCCCAAGACCCAAGAAACTACAAATGGTCGTGAATGAAGCCCAGTCCGTCACGCAAACCAGCCTCCCATCCATTGACTCTGTCTACACTTCCCACTGCCTTGGAAAAGCAGCCAGCATAATTAAGGACCCCACGCATCTCGGACATATTCTCTTCCACCTTCTTCCACCGGAAAAAGATATAAAAGTCTGGGGTCATGTACCAACTGGCTCAAGAACAGCTTCTTCCCTACTGCCATCAGATTTTTGAATAGACATACCTCGCACTAAGGTGATGTTTCTCTACATCCTAGCCATGACTGTAACACTATGTTTTGCACTCTTTCCTTTGCTTCTCTATGAACATTATGCCTTGTTTGTATAGTGTACAATAAACAATACTTTTCACTGTATACAAATACATGTGACAATAATAAATCAAATCAAATTAAATCAAAGGATGTGGTTGTAAGTTTGGAAGTTGCTGTCTAAGGATCTTTGGTGAATTGCTGCAGTGCATCTTATAGATAGTACACACTGCTGCTACTGAGCATTGATGGAGGGAGTGAATGTTTGTAGATGTGGTGCCAATAAAGTGGGCTGCTTTGTCCTGAATGGTGTCGAGCTTCTTGAGTGTTGTTTGAGTAGCACCCATCCAGGATAGTGGGGGGTATTCCAGCAAACTCCTGACTTATTGGAAGAAGGTGTAACTGGTGTAATCAGCAAGTTTGCGGATGACACGAAGATGGCTGAAATTGCGGATAGCGAAGAGCATTGTCGGGCAATACAGCAGGATATAGATAGGCTGGAAAATTGGGCGGAGAGGTGGCAGATGGAGTTTAATCCGGATAAATGCGAAGTGATGCATTTTGGAAGAAATAATGTAGGGAGGAGTTATACAATAAATGGCAGAGTCATCAGGAGTATAGAAACACAGAGGGACCTAGGTGTGCAAGTCCACAAATCCTTGAAGGTGGCAACACAGGTGGAGAAGGTGGTGAAGAAGGCATACGGTATGCTTGCCTTTATAGGATGGGGTATAGAGTATAAAAGCTGGAGTCTGATGATGCAGCTGTATAGAATGCTGGTTAGGCCACATTTGGAGTACTGCGTCCAGTTCTGGTCGCCGCACTACCAGAAGGACGTGGAGGCATTGGAGAGAGTGCAGAGAAGGTTTACCAGGATGTTGCCTGGTATGGAGGGTCTTAGCTATGAGGAGAGATTGGGTAGACTGGGGTTGTTCTCCTTGGAAAGACGGAGAATGAGGGGAGATCTAATAGAGGTATACAAGATTATGAAGGGTATAGATAGGGTGAACAGTGGGAAGCTTTTTCCCAGGTCGGAGGTGACGATCACGAGGGGTCACGGGCTCAAGCTGAGAGGGGCGAGGTATAACTCAGACATCAGAGGGACGTTTTTTACACAGAGGGTGGTGGGGGCCTGGAATGCGCTGCCAAGTAGGGTGGTGGAGGCAGGCACGCTGACATCATTTAAGACTTACCTGGATAGTCACATGAGCAGCCTGGGAATGGAGGGATACAAACGATTGGTCTAGTTGGACCAAGGAGCGGCACAGGCTTGGAGGGCCGAAGGGCCTGTTTCCTGTGCTGTACTGTTCTTTGTTCTTTGTTCTTTATGCCTTGTAGATGGTGGACAGGCTTTGGGGAGTCAGGAGGTGAGTTACTCGCCACAGTATTCCCAGCCTCTGACCTACTTTGTAGCCATTGTGTTTATGTGGTGAGTCCAGTTGAGTTTCTGGTCAATGGTAATTCCAAGGATGTTAGCTTAACATCTGTCATGGGGAAAATTTTAGAATCTATTTTTAAAGGAGTTATAACAGGGCACTTGGATAAGTTCAAGGTGATGAGGCAGAGTCAGCATGGTTTTGTGGAAGGGAAATCATATTTAACCAAACTATTGGAGTTCTTGAGGAAATAAAATGTTCTCTAGATAAAGGGGAACAGGATGTACTAAGATTTTCAGAAAACATTTGATAAAGTGCCACATCAAAGGTAATTGCAGAAAATAAATGTGCATGTTATAGGGGGTAACATATTGGCATGGATAGAAGATTGGCTGACTAACAGGAAGCAGAGAATAGACATAGATGGGTCTTTTCCAGGTTGGCAAAATGTAATGAGTGGTGCATTGCAGGGATCGGGGCCGGGACCTGAACTGTTAACAATTTATCTAAATGACTCAGAGAAATGGATTGAAGGGATGGTTGCTGAATTTGCTGTTGACACCAAGATAGATAAGAAAGTAAGTTGTGAAGACGACGTAAGGAGGCTACAAAACAATACTGATGGGTTTCTTGAGATCTGGGAGTATAATGTAGGAAAAAGTAAACGTCCATTTTGGCAGAAAGAATGGAAAGGAGCATATTATCTAAATGGTGAGAGGTTGCAGAGCTCTGAAGTGCAGAGGGGTCTGGGTGTCCTCATGCATGAATCACATAAGCCTCGTGTACAAGTACACCAAGTAATTAGGAAAGCTAATAGAATGTTATAACTTACTGCAAGGAGAATTGAACACAAGTCGGGAGGTTATGTGTTCGGAAAACAAAGTTAGTTTTAAGGGATTTATATTTTGTATTGACAATCATTAGAAATAAGGTATAGCTTTAAGTGTGCTTAATTTAATGTTTCTGTGCCTGGAAGAGTGAGACCTATAGTTAGATTCATGCTGGACAAAGGTGTTTGTATGTGTGGGCGTTGGTTTGCTTGATGGTAGGAAGTCTGTCTAAAGCCAGTCATGCTGTTGGTAAAGTTCCCTAATGATGGGACTGGTCAGAGAGCTGATCTGGCAAGCTACCACCCACTCACTACCCCGTCTGCCCCGCCCCGCCCCCCCCCCCTCTCCCCCCATGAACCCGTCCTGTGTGAACTGAAAACATTCTCCCAGGTTTGGGTACAATCCTTGAAGATGATAGTGATATCCAGGGGTTCCAATGGCCTGAGCTTCATGTTGACCTGGTTCTGTGTGTTTGTTGTGTACCCCCACCTGTCCCCGCCACCCATCTCACACCTGCACTCGTGCCCAGAGAGCTTCACTGCTAACCATTTTGAACCTGGTCGATACCTTCTGTTAGCCATGCTGCGCTGCTACCCCAGAGTCATCAAGAGGTCCATTGCATGAGGCACATCATCCATTTTAGGTACCATTCAAACAGAGGACTGCACACCCCCTTTAGGCTCTGTTTACTCCTTCCATATTTATTGTGCCAGACATCAGGTATTGGTCATCATTTTGATCTCTCAAACAGGAATTAGGAAGACTAAAGTGGACATTTAAGGTACTTTGAGCTTTTGTTTAAGGGATAATAGAATGTTTGCCTCTTGAAGGGTGGCACAGTGGCAGAGTGGTTAGCACTGCTGCCTCACAGTGCCAGTGACCCGGGTTCGATTCCTGGTTTGGGTCACTGTCTGTGTGGAGTCTGCACTTTCTTTCCGTGTTTGCGTGGGTTTCCTCCGGGTGCTCCGGGTTCCTCCCACAGTCCGAAAGATGTGCTGGTTAGGTGCACTCCCTCAGTGTACCCGAACAGGTGCTGGAGTGTGACGATTAGGGGATTTTCACAGCAACTTCAATGCAGTGTTAATGTAAGCCTACTTGTGGGACAAATAAACAAACTTTAAACTTTTAACTTTAATTAAAGCCGGCAATCAGATTGATGCTACAATCGATAGATAGATTGCAACAGTGACTGCTTGGGTAGGTTTGCAGCATGACAGGTGATGGGTTGAATTACTGTTTGGTTCGAGCTGCAGGGGAAATCCAGCCCAGTTGTCTGCCATCATCTGTTACAACCTCAACTCTCTCAGAGGGAAATGTCAAATACCTTAACTGGTGAGTAGATAATCTGATCCACTCATAAACAAGACTCTCCAGCAAGGCAATGGGCCTCCCTCAATTAATGTAAAACAAAATACAAAAAATAGAAGAACATTTCTCGAAGGAACCACGTTAACTTTTAAGTCAGATATTATTTTCACTAAACTTATCAACATGACGATCATCAAAAACAATCCCCTGTCGGCCTGCTAAGCACCTGTGCCTTTTCTGCCAAGCAACAGTACCCTGTGTTGCCTGGTAACCGTATAATTCCTATGAAAGGTAAAGAGGTCTGCAGTTATTCTTTAATCGGCATAGCTTGGAAAGGGCCGTGTATGAGTGTGTCAAACTCCTCTGTCTGTAATCTCCACAGGGGTGTTAACCTGTGAGTTAACTAGCAGACGGGCAAGAGTTTGTACTATAATATTGTGGACAATAATTTCTAGACTGTATACGATGCCACGAATCAAATTGCTGTGATGTTGAGACATGAGAAAACCTTCTCATTCCTGACTATTATTACAGAGCCCTCTAGTGACATTAGTTACAAACTGCTGGGTGGCAGAACACGACTATTGAGTGGGAGAACAGTCCAGGAAGCATTTATTTATTGATTCGTTCAAGAGAGGTGGGCATCGCTGGCTAGGCCAGCATTTATCACCCATCCCTAATTGCCCTTGGGGAGCTGGTGCTGGGCCACCTTCTTGAATCACTGAAGTCCATCTGGTGTAGGTACTGTTAGGGAGGGAGTGCCAAGATTTTGACCCAGCGATAGTGAAGGAACGGCATTATCGTTCAAAGTCAGAATGGAAGTGTTCCTAAACCAAAAGAGAAAATGCTGGAAAATCTCAGCAGGTCTGGAGGCATCTGTAAGGAGAGAAAAGAGCTGATGTTTCGAGTACAGATGACAACTTGAAACGTCAGCTCTGTTCTCCCTCCACAGATGCTGCCAGACCTGCTGAGATTTTCCACCATGTTCTCTTTTGGTTTCAGATTCCAGCATCCGCAGTAATTTGCTTTTGTATATTGGCAGTGTTCCCATGCATCTTGCCTTAAGCCCTGGAATTCCCTCACCAAACCTCTCCTCCTATTTATCACTTTTGCTTCCTTTATGATGCTCCTTAAAATCAACCTCTTTGGCCAAGTCATTGATCATCTGCCCTCGCTGTGGTGGTTTATATTTGAGAACACTCCTGTGAATTGCCTTGGGCCAGTTTACTGTGTACATAAATACAAGCTGTTGAAAGGAACATTTGTTTCTTCCACTTTGAGAGGTTAAAGTAATGTTGCTGTGGAAATAGCACAGAAGTGAATGCTTGTGATGCCACAGAGTTGTCCAATACAAATTGCTGACGAACAGCAGAATACTGGTGGCAGCATCGTAAGCACAGATATTAATTTTAGCACAATGTAGATTGCAAACAATGCAGGATAAATGTACACGTCGACCATTGTTCAGTGTGAAACTTTGCAGTCTTTCTCTTTCATCAGAGTTTGGGATTCTGATATGAATTGATTGCTGATCCATCACAACTGCAGCATTTATCAGCTTTGCTCCACCAGTTGTGAAAGGTGTTATCACTTTGTGAGCTATTTCCTGAGAATATTGACCCTGTAATGAGGTATGCCAGACCCTCCCCTTCCCTCCATCCTGAGCTCAGCTGGGTGCTTTTCATCTTTTTCCATGATGTTCTGCAGTTGGGCGTCGCTGGTTATTAGTAGTGCGTGTTTTCTTTAGCTAGCTTACTCTGATTATTACAAATGCTGGAGCTGGCCACGGTAACAGCTCTGTTCATAAAATCCCCACAGTGCAGAAGGAAGCCATTCAGGCCATCGAGTCTGCACCGATGTCCTGACAGAGTATCTGACCCCAGGCACCCCCTCCTCCAGCCCCATCCCTATAACCTCATGGCTAATCCATCTAACCTACACATCTTTGGACATCACGGGGCAATTTAGACAGTCATAGAAATCATAGAAACCCTACAGTGCAGAAAGAGGCCACTCGGCCCATAGAGTCTGCACCGACAACAATCCCATCCAGACCCTATCCCTGTAATCCCACCTATTTATCCCACTAATCTCTCTAACCTACGCATCCCAGGACACTAAAGGGTAATTTTAGCATGGCTAACGCACCTAACCCATACATCTTTGGACTGTGGGAGGAAACCGGAGCAACCAGAGGAAACCCACGCAGACACGGGGAGAACATGCAAACTACACACAGACAGTGGCCCAAGCCGGGAATCGAACACAGGTCCCTGAGATAGCGTGCTAACCACTGTGCCACCGTGCTGACATGTCACCCAAGGCCGCAATCAAACCCAGGTCCCTGGTGCTGTGAGTGCTAACCATCGTGTGACCATGTCACACCTAAACTCACTGAAGTTTTCATCCATGTTGCACCCATGTTAACAGATAACCAATAAATAAGAAGCAAGAATCCCTGCACTCATCACATTAAAAAAAACACTTGGCACGCTCTACAGTTAACCCTGCTGTTTTACCAACATACACGCAAACAGGTTAAAATGCAAATTGCATACTCCATGCACACCAAAGTTGCATGCCAAACTCAAAATTACTCATTTCTTATTTACTAATTTAATTATTCACTAATCAGAAGTGCAATTATCCACATCTGGATTTCTAAACCCTCACATGTGCCTTGTGGCTAGCCCACCGAATAACACTGTGCATCCTTTGATGTCGAATGAACAGAGAGGAACAAAGGAGTAGGTCAGATAGCCTACTGAGCTTACTCCACCATTCAGTGCAATCATGTCTGATCATCCACCTCAATGCCATTTACCCACACTATCCTCATAGCCATTTATGTCATTGGTATTTAGAAATCTGTCAATCTCTGCTTTGAACATACTCAATGACTGAGCTTCCACAGCCCTCTGGAGTTGTGAATTCCAAAGATTCACAACCTTCAGAGTAAAAACAAATTCTCCTCATCTCGGTCCAAAGTGGCTTCTCCTTTATTTTGGAATTGTGGCCCTGGTTCTAGACTCCCCAAACGGGGGAACCATCTTACCTGAACTTACCCTGTCTGCCCCAATCCCAGAGAAGCGAGCACGCACCTGGAAGATTTGCCGTTTGTGGCCACGGACAAAGTGAAAATTTCTGTGAACCACCTGAAACACATTTGATGCAATGGGCGAGCTGCCTGCCAAGCAACAATAGACACCAGCAGCTCAGCAAATGCGACTCTAAGGAAATTTGGCATGTCAGCTATGACACTCACCAACTTTTACAGATGCACCATAGAAAGCATTCTTTCTGGTTGTATCACAGCTTGGTATGGCTCCTGCTCTGCCCAAAACCACAAGGAACTACAAAAGGTCATGAATGAAGCCAGTCTATCACACAAACCTGCCTCCCATCCATTGACTCTGTCTACACTTCTCGCTGCCTCGGAAAAGCAGCCAGCATAATTAAGGACCCCACGCACCCCGGACATTCTCTCTTCCACCTTCTTCCATCGGGAAAAAGATACAAAAGTCTGAAGTCACGTATCAACAAACTCAAGAGCAGCTTCTTCCCTGCTGCCATCAGATTTTTGAATGGACCTACCTTGCATTAAGTTGATCTTTCTCTACACCCTAGCTATGACTGTAACACTATATTTTACACCCTCTCTTTTCCTTTTCTATGAACCGTATGCTTTGTCTGTATAGTGCAGAAGAAGCAATACTTTTCACTGTATGCTAATACATGTGACAATAATAAATCAAATCAAATCATAGTGATTGAGAATTTTTTGCCAGTATCCAGAGTAAAGGTGTGAAACATTTTTCCAAGGATAACATTTTTAACACAGCAATACTGAAAATCTGGGTCCAGTTCTGTACAATAGATGGAGTTTGTATCTCTTTAGATTGTCAGCATAATCTGGCACATTTCCCTCTCTTACCTTCTGCCATTCGGAATTACAGACAGATATGCATCACTTCACTAGCTTGAGCTGATTAGTCCGCCAAGACCATGGGGGAAACATATCTCTCCATCATTAGCTAACCAGATGTAGAAGCATTGCATAGCTTCCCAATGGACACCAGTGATGAACCAAAATATTTTATTAATACAGGATTATTGCTAGATAAAGCTGCCTTAGGATGATACGTACAAAATGTCTCCTCAGCATTCACGGTAAACAAGTCAGTCACGTAACAGAAGTGAGGGGAGATCACTGTGAATTACTGCCATGTTTAATTGTGCAGGCCAATTGTGCAAAGACTGAATCCTGTTTTTCTTCTTTTTCTTGTTAGGCGGACCCTTACTATTGAGGATGACTTGCATCCATTGGGTTGGGTGGGTTCTGAGACAGCCAATGATTCCAGAGAGCGATCTGTAGACTCTGCCACACAGGGGGGCAGCTGGTGCTTGAAGCGTTGGATAGGTGAGTAGTCGGGAAGTTTGTGTGCTGTCGGCCAAGTTTTGATTCGCCTTTGCGTATTCCCAATGAAGGTTCTCGATGTGTTTGGCGTCTTCCCAAATGGACCATCTCCATTTCGGTGGGTCACAGGCCAGGGACTCCCATCAGTTTGCAGGAATGTTTGACCTCTTCAGGGATACTTTGAGGACATCCGCAAAGAAATTGCGCCATGCTCCTGGGAATCTCCTGTCATGACCAAGTTCCAAGTCGAGCACTTGTTTTAGGTTTCTGGTGTCAAGCGCGGGAACAACATATCCTGACCACTGAGCTGCTTTCGATTGATTAGTGCCATGATGCTGGGCATGTTGACACAGGGAGGGCACTACTGTGGTATTGCTTTTCTTGCCACTGGATTTGGAAGATCTTGCAAAGGCACCACTGGTGGAACCTCTTCAGTTGTTTTGAGCTCAATGCTTTGCAGCCCGCCCAGGCAAGATCATTCATTTTTATAACAGCATATTGCCATTCTAATATCACCATGTTCAAACATACTCCTGTTACTGTTACTCTTCTTTGACCCTGTTTTTCTGACCCAAACTGTGTGGCTGGAATTTTACCACCCTGTCCACCACAGGAATCGGAGCGGGAGAGGGGCGGATCATTGAAAAGACCATTGATCTCGGGCAGGATTTTACAGTTTCGGAATAAGTGAGGCCATAAAATCTCACCCTATAGCTCTCTTCTGTCTAAATCCATATGGAAGCAAATCCAATATTTTCCCACCCAAACCTAGAGTGGGGGGAGGGTGGAGTGGAAAAGGGGAATTCTCTGCTCTTCCTGCAAACCCCACAGACATCTCTGGAAGTTCAGGATTTAAATGATTCTCCATCGAATTTTGGCTGCATTGGTCAGTTTGAGGACTCTACAAGTCCTTATAGAAACATAGAAAAAATAGGAGCAAGAATAGGTCATAGTGCCCTTCGAGCCTGCTCCACCGTTCAATATGATCATGGCTCGTGCTTTACCTCAACATCATATTCCCCAAACCTGTTGACATTTTTAGATTCTAGAAATCTATCAATTTCATTCTTAAATATACTCAGTGACTTGGAATCTATAGCCTACTGTGGTCACGAATTCCACAAATTCACCACCTCTGAGTTTCTCCACATCTTAGTCCTAAATGACCCACCCCATAGACAGAGGCTGTGACCCCTTGCTCTACAACTATCCCCCAGCCTATGGGGAGGCAATGGCCTAGTGGTATTATTGCTCGACGATTAATCCAGAAACTCAGCTAATATTCGGGGGACCCGGGTTTGAATCCTGCCATGGCAGATGGTGGAATTTGAATTTTTAAAAAATCTGGAATTAAGAATCTACTGATGACCATGAAACCATTGTTGATTGTCAGAAAAACCCATCTGGTTCACTAATGTCCTCCAGAGAAGGAAATCTGCCGTCCTTACTCAGTCTGGCCTACATGTGACTCCAGAGCCACAGCAATGTGGTTGACTCATAACTGCCCTCCAAGGGCAACTAGGGATGGGCAATAAATGCTGGCCAGCCAGCAATTTCCATGTCTCATGAATGATTAAAAAAAAACCTGTTGCAGAATGTAAAAACCATGATTAACCATTGAAAAACCCATTGATGGGTTAAGTGAATATTCTTTTCATGTTTTTGTGAGGAATTGAGCAGGCTCCTTCATCCGACTATGGAGAAAAAGTCTAGACCCAACAGCTCACCATCATCATAAATACCTGCGTGCAAGCTGATCAGAAGACTAGTTGAGTGACTGATCATCAATAGTGGCGAGGTGGCTTGGTGTTAATGCCACATCAAGCATTATTGCACTAGTAATGCCAGAAGTCCCAGAAAGTAAGTAGGTCCATTCAGCAACCAAGTACCAAACATGTCAACGGTGGCACAGTTGTTAGCACTGCTGCCTCACAGTGCCAGGGGGCTGGGTTCAATTCCGACCTCGGGTGACTGTCTGCCTGGAGTTTGCAAGTTCTCCCCATATCTGTGTGGCTTACTTCCGGGTGCTCCAGTTTCCTCCCACAATCCAAAGATGTGCGGGTCAGGTTGATTAGCCATGCTAAATTGCCCCTTAGTGTCAGGGAGGTAAATATGTGGGATTACAGGGATAGGGCCTGAGTGGGAGTATTGTTGGTACAGGCTCGATGACCTGAATGATAGGGACTCTATAATTCTCTGGTTCTATGTCAAACCCAGATACAATTCTTTGCAATCCGCAACACAGAATATCCCCTGTGACTAGAATATCGGCATTGCTGTGAGTGAAAGCCTGAGCCAGCGCAAGGAGGGTCTAACATGCTGCTGATGTGCAGTGGATCTTCATACATCTGGGGCAGGAATCTCTGATCTCGTTCGTTCCCACCCTGCTGTCACTGAGAATGGAGAATTAGGCCCGATCGGAGAATCCCAGCCACGGAACCAAGTCAAAGGTTTCCGGTGCTGAAGACGAATTTTCGAAGCAAGATTTTTAAAGTCCTCTACCAACCTTCCAAAAGAAAGATGGGCTCGGTGATCCCAACTGGCAAGGCTCCTTGAGGCTTACCACTTCATAGTTTATTTACAACAGATCCTGTGTTCACAACTTTCCATTTTTACTCCTCCGCATTTTGCAGTATCAGTAACATAATGGTTGTTTTATTTCAGTGATGAGTTCTTATTTATTCTTTTCTTCACGGGTAATGCCTGAAAACGGTTGATAGAATGAGCTCATTATTAATTAAATGAACACTTATTGACATCCATGGTAAAATGAAGTGCGTGAATTATAAACTGACTTAGAAAATACCTGCTGAGTGATATTGTGCCACATCATTTTCTGCCGACACTGTCTCCACTTGTCACGTTCATCCTATATTTAATCGATAACCTATTATTTTTCCGATATGAGCTTGAGAATGAAGGCACATAAAATGAAGAAAAGGAACATAGTCATTTATTATATCGGAGAACTTGAAGGACATTGTATAATAATGCTTAAAAACTGGGAAACCCATTTACTTTAAACATATTTTTTCTGGTGTGTCTCTGTGTGGTCAGCAAGATCATAGAATCCCTACAGTACAGAAGGAGGCCATTCGACTCATCGAGTCTGTACCGACCACAATCCCACCCAGGCCCTATTCCCATAGCCCCATGCATTTACCCGGCTCATCCCTGACACTAGGGTCAATTCAACATGGCCAATCAATCTAACCCACACATCTTTGGACTGTGGGAGGAAACTGGAGCACCCTGAGGAAACCCACGCAGACATGGGGAGAATGTGCAAACTCCATGCAGACACTCACCCAAGGCTGGAATTGAACCTGGGACCCTGGCGCTGTGAGGCAACAGTGCTAACCACTGTGCCAGCGTGCCGCCCAGATAAGGTATGTCAATGCTGGGAAATGCAATGCTTTTACAACCTCAGCACCTCGAATCGATATCGAACCCTTCTAGGCCACAGACATATAAGATCAGGTGCAGAATGTGACCTGGTATACTTTAGCCCCTATCTCAAAAGAGAACTTTCTACAATATTAGTATGCTCTCTTTCCCATTTCAAAAATCAAACTGTCCAAGGTACCACAAGATATCGGAGCAATTGTGGACCACTCGGCCCATCGAGTCTGCTCCACCATTCAATGGGATTATGACTGATCTGATTCTTTTATTCATTCGTGGGATGTGTGTGCCATTGGCTGGGTCAATTTGTTGCCCATCCCTAGTTGCCCTTGAACTTCAGTGGCTTGCGAGGCCATTTCAGAGAACAGTTACGAGTCAACCACATTGTTGGGGATATGGAGTCACATGTACGCCAGATCGGGTAAGGCTGGCAGATTTCCTTCCCGAAAGGAAATTAGTGAAATAGATGAATTTTTACAACAATTGACACAGGTTCCATGGTGATCATTAGACTTTTAGTTCCACTTTCCTGCTTTATCCCCATAGCCCTTGATTCCCTTACTGATCAAAAATCTATCCATCAATGGGACACAGGAACAAGAGAAGGCCATTCAGCCCCTGGAGCCTGTTCTGTCATTCAATTAGATCATGGTTCATCTGTACTTTCTTTTAGTGAGACTGTCAGTTTAGTACAAAAGGCTAATACAACTTGTGCTGAATATTTAAAATAAAAACAGAAAATCCTGGCAAAAACTCAGCAGATCTGGCAGCAACTGAGAACAAAATGTACTGAATTTTCCAGGGGGTGGGCTGGGAGGCAAAGTGGCTGCCAAAATGGTGAAGGCAAGCTTTGGGAAAGGAGCCCATTGCCTTCCTGCCAACAGTGCCAGTGGTGGAAAAGATGGCAGATTGGACATCCCCTGGGATGGCAATTCAGGATTATTATAAATCTGAGTGAGCTTCAAAGGTCAATTGTAAATTTTTTTTGCTTGGCACACAGTGTGAAGTTCCATCAGAAAAACTCAAATTTCACCGAAAAGTTCTGCAACTTCAGATAGCCACTGATTTGTCATTTTCAGGTTAACATCTTGCCTTAGCACAATTGTGATCTCTAAATACCAAACTGAACATTTCATAGAAAACATAGAAACCCTACAGTGCAGAAGGAGGCCATTCGGCCCATCGAGTCTGCACCGACCACAATCCCACCCAGGCCCTACCCCCACATATTTACCCACTAATCCCACTAACCTATGCATCTCAGGACTCTAAGGGGCAATTTTTAACCTGGCCAATCAACCTAACCCGCACATCTTTGGTTTTGTGAGTCAAAGTTTAGTGATTTATTTTGTTAGTAACGCAGACCATATTCCTTGGAAACCTGACAAGACATGTTGGGGGCAATTCTCCCAGCCCGCTGCATTGCTAGAGCAGCACAGTAGTCTGGGAGACATCAGTGGAGGCTGTTTCGCAGGCTTCCCGCTGGGCACCATGGCCTCTGCGCCTCTCCCAGCTGAAGATTTCCAGCGTCATCTGCTCCGCACCAGAAATCATCACGGAGCTGATTACAATATGGAAATCTTCATTTCAATATCATTAGTGGGCTCCTGACTGAAGTCTCTGGGTCCGCAAGCATCTCCCCCACCCCGAGCCAGGAGTGGTTCACTCCAACGGCTAAGGCTACTGGAGAGACTTTAAACTAGAAAGGTTGGGGGGAGGGAATCGAAATGAGGGGACTGAGAGCGAGGAGGTTAGCTCGCAAATAGATAAGGAATGTAGACAGGGTAAGAGGGAGGTTAGACGAGTGATGGAGAAGGGAAGTGCTCAGGCTGAAGGTCTGAGATGTGTCTATTTTAATGCCAGGAGTGTAGTGAATAAAGTGGATGAGCTTAGAGCGTGGATTGCTGCTTCGAATTGTGATGTGGTGGCCATTACGGAGACTTGGATGTCTCAGGGACAGGACTGGGTGCTTCAGGTGCCGGGTTTTAGATGTTTCAGGAAGGACAGGGAGGGAGGCAAGAGAGGGGGGGGAGTGGCACTGTTGATCAGGGATAGTGTCACGGCTGTAGAGAAGGTGGACGCCATGGAGGGATTGACTACGGAGTCTCTGTGGGTGGAGGTTAGGAACAGGAAGGGGTCGGTAACTTTGCTGGGTGTTTTCTATAGGCCGCCCAATAGTAACAGAGATGTTGAGGAGCAGATGGGGAAACAGATCCTGGAGAGATGTAGGAATAACAGAGTTGTCGTGATGGGAGATTTTAATTTCCCAAACATAGATTGGAATATCCCTAGGGCTAGGGGTTGGGATGGAGAGGAGTTTGTTAGGTGTGTCCAGGAGAGTTTCCTGACACAGTATGTGGATAAGCCTACTAGAGGAGAGGCTGTACTTGATCTGGTGCTGGCTAATGAACCTGGACAGGTGGAGGATCTCTCGGTGGGTGAGCATCTTGGGGATAGCGATCATAATTCTATCTCCTTCACGATAGCATTGGAAAGAGATAGGATCAGGCAGGCTAGGAAAGTGTTTCTCTGGAGTAAAGGGAAATACAGTGTCATCAGGGAGGAAATTAGACGGGTAAATTGGAAGGAGGCATTCTTGGGGAAAAGTACCGAAGGAAAGTGGAGGATTTTCAAGGAATGTTTGTCTGGAGCTCTGCATGACAACGTTCCGATGAGACAGGGGGGTGTTGGTAGGGTACGGGAACCGTGGTGCACGAAGGTTGTGATGAACCTGGTGAATAAGAAAAGAGAGGCGTACAGAAGGTTCAGAGAGCTAGGAGGTGTTAAGGATTTAGAGGAGTATACGGGATGTAGGAAGGAGCTTAAGAAGGAAATTAGGAGAGCGAGAAGGGGTCATGAGAAGACCTTGGCGGGTAAGATTAAGGAGAATCCCAAGGCTTTCTACAAATATGTCAAGAGTAAAAGGATGAGATGTGAAGGCATAGGACCCTTAAAAGGTGAAGGGGGAAAAGTTTGTGCGGAACCGTTAGAAATGGCGGAGGTGCTTAATGAATACTTTACCTCGGTATTCACGGTGGAAAGGGATCTGGGTGGTTGTACTGCTGGTTTGCGGTGGACAGAAAGGATCGAGCATGTGGACATAAAGAAAGAGGATGTGTTGGAACTATTGAATGGCATCAAGGTTGGTAAGTCGCCGGGACCGGATGGGATGTACCCCAGGTTACTGTGGGAGGCGAGGGAGGAGATTGCGGAGCCTTTGGCGATGATCTTTGCATCGTCGATGGAGATGGGAGAGGTTCCGGAGGATTGGAGGATTGCAGATGTGGTCCCTATATTCAAGAAAGGGAACAGGGACAGCCCGGGAAATTACCGACCGGTGAGTCTAACCTCAGTGGTTGGTAAGTTGATGGAGAGGATCCTGAGAGACAGGATTTATGATCATCTAGAGAAGTTTAGTATGATCAAAAGTAGTCAGCACGGCTTTGTCAAGGGCAGGTCGTGCCTTACGAGCCTGGTTGAGTTCTTTGAAAATGTGACCAAACACATTGACGAAGGAAGAGCGGTGGATGTGGTCTATATGGACTTCAGCAAGGCGTTCGATAAGGTCCCCCATGCAAGACTTCTTGAGAAAGTGAGAGGGCATGGGATCCAAGGGGCTGTTGCCTTGTGGATCCAGAACTGGCTTGCCTGCAGAAGGCAGAGAGTGGCTGTGGAGGGGTCTTTCTCTGCATGGAGGTCAGTGACCAGTGGAGTGCCCCAGGGATCTGTTCTGGGACCCTTGCTGTTTGTCATTTTCATAAATGACCTGGATGAGGAAGTGGAGGGATAGGTTGGTAAGTTTGCTGACGACACCAAGGTAGGTGGTGTTGTGGATAGTTTGGAGGGATGTCAGAAGTTGCAGCGAGACATAGATAGAATGCAAGACTGGGCGGAGAAGTGGCAGATGGACTTCAACCCGGATCAGTGTGTCGTGATCCATTTTGGCAGATCCAATGGGATGAAGCAGCAGTATAATATGAAGGGTACCATTCTTAGCAGTGTAGAGGATCAGAAGGACCTTGGGGTCCGGGTCCATAGGACTCTTAAATCGGCCTCGCAGGTGGAGGATGCGGTCAAGAAGGCGTACGGCGTACTGGCCTTCATTAATCGAGGGATTGAGTTTAGGAGTCGGGAGATAATGCTGCAGCTTTATAGGACCCTGGTTAGATCCCACTTGGAGTACTGCGCGCAGTTCTGGTCACCTCATTACAGGAAAGATGTTGAAGCCATTGAAAGGGTGCAGAGGAGATTTACAAGGATGTTGCCTGGATTGGGGGGCATGCCTTATGAGGATAGGTTGAGGGAGCTTGGTCTCTTCTCCCTGGAGAGACGAAGGATGAGAGGTGACCTGATAGAGGTTTACAAGATGTTGAGAGGTCTGGATAGGGTAGACTCTCAAAGGCTATTTCCAAGGGCTGAAATGGTTGCTACGAGAGGACACAGGTTTAAGGTGCTGGGGGGTAGGTACAGAGGAGATGTCAGGGGTAAGTTTTTCACTCAGAGGGTGGTGGGTGAGTGGAATCGGCTGACGTCGGTGGTGGTGGAGGCAAACTCGTTGGGGTCTTTTAAGAGACTTCTGGATGAGTACATGGGATTTAATGGGATTGAGGGCTATAGATAGGCCTCGAGGTAGGGATATGATCAGCGCAACTTGTGGGCCGAAGGGCCTGTTTGTGCTGTGGCTTTCTATGTTCTATGTTCTATGTTTACAACAGCTCACCACTAACGGGGAACAGACAGCTGACCTCACTGGATGGAACAGAGGCCATTGAGGCTCCCCCCAGGAGGTTAGTGGTAAGTGGGGGGTGACAGGGGGGTTCAGGGTTGTTGGAGGGGGGGTGTTTCAGGACTGTCAGGGGTCGGGGCTGCTGGGTGGGGTGTGGTCAGGGAGGTTGGGACTTGCTGGGGGGGCAGTGGTGGGACATCGGGTTTGGCCCGTGGAGGTCTGGGAGACCAGTGATCAGGGGAGTGAGGGGATCTGCAAGGCCAGTGATGGGGGTTTGCAGGACTGGCCTGTGATTGGGCTGGCCAGCGATCAGGAAGCCAGCAGTATGGGGCCACTGTGCATGCGCCGATCTCTGTAGTGATAGATCAGTGCAGGTGCAGTGGCCCGCTCAGCAGTATGCTGCCAGCTTCTCCAGCTGGAATAGGCCCCGCCCCGATTTCCAGAGTGAATCCCACTGAGGCACTCTGCAATGCACAGAGAATCGGAGAGCCATTCTGGAAATCCCTCTAAAATAATTGGCTGGTGTTACTCCCGTTTTCATGTGAATAGGGGACTTATTTTGGGAGAATCCTGGCTGTTAACTCTGACCAGGCCATCAGGTAACATTCACTGGAACTCTGGATTGTACAGAGGTCTGGTTATAAACAGTAATCAATATTTAACCCAACCTGCTGCTAACAACATAAATCCTCTGAATTTTAAAAGAAAATTTATGATTATTTTTGCCCTACACAGTACAGTTGGAGTTGTCAGAAGTTGCTCAGAGCATGGAAACATAAGAACATAAGAACATAAGAAA
The DNA here is from genome assembly GCF_964213995.1 of Mustelus asterias. Classification (NCBI taxonomy): domain Eukaryota; kingdom Metazoa; phylum Chordata; class Chondrichthyes; order Carcharhiniformes; family Triakidae; genus Mustelus; species Mustelus asterias. The sequence goes on from NC_135802.1 coordinate 29,692,477, forward strand.
TAGGAGCAGGAGTAGGCCATCTAGCCCCTCGAGCCTGCCCCGCCATTCAATAAGATCATGGCTGATCTGACGTGGATCAGTACCACTTACCCGCCTGATCCCCATAACCCTTAATTCCCTTACCGATCAGGAATCCATCCATCCGCGCTTTAAACATATTCAGCGAGGTAGCCTCCACCACCTCAGTGGGCAGAGAATTCCAGAGATTCACCACCCTCTGGGAGAAGAAGTTCCTCCTCAACTCTGTCTTAAACCGACCCCCCTTTATTTTGAGGCTGTGTCCTCTAGTTTTAACTTCCTTGCTAAGTGGAAAGAATCTCTCCGCCTCCACCCTATCCAGCCCCCGCATTATCTTATAAGTCTCCATAAGATCCCCCCTCATCCTTCTAAACTCCAACGAGTACAAACCCAATCTCCTCAGCCTCTCCTCATAATCCAAACCCCTCATCTCCGGTATCAACCTGGAGATATAGAAGATAGGAGCAGGAGGAGGCCATTTGGCCCTTCTAGCCTTTCATTACGATCATGGCTGATCATTCAACTCAATAGCCTAATCCTGCTTTCTCCCCATAATCTTTGATCCCATTCACCCCAAGTGCTATATCCAGCTGCCTCTTGAATACATTCAATGTTTTGACATCAACTACTTCCTGTGGTAATGAATCCCACAGGCTCACCACTCTTTGGGTGAGGAAATGTCTCCTCACCTCCATCCTAAATGGTCTACCCCGAATCAGGGAGACGAGAGATGAAATTGCTGGGCCTCTGACGGAAATCTTTGTCGCTTCTTTGGACACAGGTGAGGGCCCTGAGGATTGGAGGATAGTGAATGTGGTCCTGTTGTTTAAGAAAGGTAGCAGGGATAACCCAGGAAATTATAGGCCGGTGAGCTTGACGTCCGTGGTAGGGAAGTTGTTGGAGAGGATTCTTAGAGACAGGATGTATGTGCATTTAGAACGGAACAATCTCATTAGTGACAGACAGCATGGTTTTGTAAGAGGGAGGTCGTGACTTACAAATTTGGTGGAGTTTTTTGAGGAAGTGACAAAAACGGTTGACAAAGGAAGGGCCGTGGATGTCGTCTATATGGATTTCAGTGAGGCATTTGACAAAGTCCCACATGGCAGGTTGGTTAAGAAGGTTAAGGCTCATGGGATACAAGGAGAAGTGGCTAGATAGGTGGAGAACTGGCTTGGCCATAGGAGACAGAGGGTAGCGGTCGAAGGGTCTTTTTCCGGCTGGAGGTCTGTGACCAGTGGTATTCCGCAGGGCTCTGTACTGGGACCTCTGCAATTTGTGATATATATAAATGATTTGGAAGAAGGTGTAACTGGTGTTATCAGCAAGTTTGTGGATGACACGAAGATGGCTGGACTTGCGGATAGCGATGAGCATTGGCGGGCAATACAGCAGGATATAGATAGGCTGGAAAATTGGGCGGAGAAATGGCGATGGAATTTAATCCGGATAAATGCGAAGTGATGCATTTTGGAAGAAATAATGTAGAGAGGAGTTATACAATAAATGGCAGGGCCATCAAGAGTATAGAAACACAGAGGGACCTTGGTATGCAAGTCCACAAATCCTTGAAGGTGGCAATACAGGTGGAGAAGGTGGTGAAGAAGGCATATGGTATGCTTGCCTTTATAGGACGGGGTATCGAGTATAAAAGCTGGAGTCTGATGATGCAGCTGTATAGAACGCTGGTTAGGCCACATTTGGAGTACTGCGTCCAGTTCTGATCGCCGCACTACCAGAAGGACGTGGAGGCGTTAGAGAGAGTGCAGAGAAGGTTTACCAGGATGTTGCCTGGTATGGAGGGTCTTAGCTATGAGGAGAGATTGGGTAAACTGGGGTTGTTCTCCCTGGAAAGACCTCTAATAGAGGTGTACAAGATTATGAAGGGTATAGATAGGGTGAACAGTGGGAAGCTTTTTCCCAGGTCGGAGGTGACGATCACGAGGGGTCACGGGCTCAAGCTGAGAGGGGCGAAGTATAACTCAGACATCAGAGGGACGTTTTTTACACAGAGGGTGGTGGGGGCCTGGAATGCGCTGCCAAGTAGGGTGGTGGAGGCAGGCACGCTGACATCATTTAAGACTTACCTGGATAGTCACATGAGCAGCCTGGGAATGGAGGGATACAAATGATTGGTCTAGTTGGACGAAGGAGCGGCACAGGCTTGGAGGGCCGAAGGGCCTGTTTCCTGTGCTGTACTGTTCTTTGTTCTTTGTTCTTCGAATCCTCAGACTATGACCCCTGGTTCTGGATACACCCACCATTGGGAATATCCTCCCTGCATCTACCCTATCCAGTCTTGTTAGAAATTTATAAGTTTCTATGAGATCCCCCTTCATTTATCTGAACTCCAGCAAAAACAATCCTAACCTAGTCAATCTCTCCTCATACATCAGTCCCGCCATCCCCAGAATCAGCCTGGTAAACCTTCGCTGCACTCCCTCGAGAGCAAGAACATCTTTCCTCAGAAAAGGAGACCAAAACTGCACACAATATTCTAGGTGTGGCCTCACCAAGGCCCCATATAATTGCAACAACACACTTAGAACTTACTCTGTTTTTTTCCAGCGACTCTGACATACATATTTATGCCATTATCCTTAAGTTTGTCCAATTTGAGGACTTACCAATGCACAGCTACATTTTGTTTTCAATTTTTAATAAGCAGGATGTATTATTTATGTGTTATTTGCAATTTCTCTTTGGGCATGTGTTTTATAATTCAATATTAATATAAAAATATCACAATTTTGCACTCGGTTTCCCTACTTCAGAATTAACTTGCACTCATTCACATTACAACTCGGTGTAAGTTGAAATTACTGGCAGCAATGCTAAAGCCCTAAACACCCCTGTGAAGTGCATTGGGATGCGTGGCTGTTTTAAAGGCTCTATATAAACAAGTTGTACTTGTACAGCAAATACAGAGTTAGGCCTGGAATCGGCTGTGTGACGAGGCAGAGTGGAATTATTTTCCACAGGGAATCTCACTTCAGAGGGAGATTCATTAAATCACATTCTGAAAGCAAAAGTGACAAACATCTGTGTGTAACCCTGATGAATGTAGTATAGGAAAGGGGGTGGTATTGGTAGAGATGATGCAGATGCAGATTTTTTATGGGACTGTAAAGACTGGCTTTGGTCTCTCAGTATTTAATTTGAGGAAATCATGGTTTACCCTAAACTAAATATCAACAGAGGAAGCACTGGGCAATGGGCTGGAGAAGTAAGAAATCATAGAAACCCTACAGTGCAGAAGGAGGCCATTCGGCCCATCGAGTCTGCACCGACCACAATCCCCCCCAGGCCCTACCCCCACATATTTACCCGCTAATCCCTCTAACCTACGCATCCCAGGACGCTAAGGGGCAATTTTTAACCTGGCCAATCAACCTAACCCGCACATCTTTGGACTGTGGGAGGAAACCAGAGCACCCTGAGGAAACCCACGCAGACACGAGGAGAATGTGCAAACTCCACACAGACAGTGACCCAAGCCGGGAATCAAACCCAGGACCCTGGAGCTGTGAAGCAGCAGTGCTAACCACTGTGCTACCGTGCCGCCCCAGGTAAAGTTGAGTATTACTTCCCTGTCTACTCCAAGAACTTTTGCACATCCACATTCCTTGGTAAAGCTAGGCATCACTAGAAAATAATGGGATCAGGATATAGGATCCTTGCTAACCTATCCAGTCCAGCAGTAATCAAGCCAATTGCAGGAATGCTGTTATTATCCTGCTTTAGATCCCACAACTTAACACAGGCTGCTGATGGAAGCAGGGTTATCCCTGATTTGTTTGTTTTATGCTGCTGTACTTTCACCAGCCGTGTAATTGGGGTCAATTGACTTTCCCGATCTTCTCTTTTGCTGTTAAGTAGAGATTGTTTAAATGGCATGGTGGCTCATTGCAATAGTACAACAGTACGACGAGGTGGAGTTTGTGGAGCTGCATTCTCAGTGCAGATGCACGGTGGCACAGTGGTTAGCACTGCTGCCCCACAGCGCCAGGGCTGGGTTCAATTCCTGGCTTGGGTCACTGTGGAGTTTGTACGTTCTCCCCGTGTCTGCATGGGTTTCCTCCGGGTGCTCCAGCTTCCTCCCACAGTCCGAAAGATGTGCTGGTTAGGTGCATCGGCCATGCTAAATTCTCCCCCAGTGTAACTGAACAGGTGCTGGAGTGTGGCGACTAGGGGAATTTCACAGTAACTTCATTGCAGTGTTAATGTAAGCCTTACTTGTGATGAATAAACTTTATTTTAAAGATCTGCATACATTGGGAGCACATATTTGGAAATGAGCATGGAAAATATCACCGCATGACTTTTCCATTACTTATAGATAGAAAAGATGGAGGGTGCATGCTACCCTCATGAAAAGCCTTGTTCAGGGACAATAGTGTGTCAAATTCTATCCCATGGTGCCCTGAGCAACAAGGCTGTGTGGTACATGTGTGAGTCTCCATAGTGCTGCCTCAACAATGCTGTTTGTGGGAGAATTGGTGTCAAGACCAAATGTTGGAGAACATAAAATTGGGTGCATGTGGAAACAACAAGGACACAGTCAGGAAAGCAGAGGTAGTTTTAGATTAACTATATTTGTATTGTTAAATATTAGAAATATGGTATTTAAGTAGTTTAATTTAGTGGTTCTGTGTAAGAGGAGTAAAACTCCAGTTAGATTCATGCTAGACAAAGGTGTTTGTATGTATGGGGGTTTGGTCAGTTCAAACTGGGCTTCTTTTGTGCTTCAAGAGGAGTTCAGTATGAAAAGTAAACAAGCTGGGAGAAGTAAAAAGTCATTGCTTAGCAACTAGGGGCAGCTGTAGGGTAGGCAGGAATGCTTTTTGAGTTTGGTTTTAGCTGAATTCATAGAGTTGGTTATAGAAAGCTAGAGAGGAACATCTCTCTCAGCTTTGCTAGAAGCAAAGCCATACCATGGAGCAATTGCTAAGAAAGCAAGTGCAGAAATCGAAAGAACAGCTAGCTAAGGAAACTATAGAAATGAAGAGGAGTTTCGAATGAGTCTGAAGTTAAAGGAACAAAGAGGAATTGGAATTAGAACAGAAGTTACTGATCAACAAAGACAAAGAGAGCTGAAAAAAAGTTGACTCGTGAGAAGCCAGAAAGATACCTGAAGTGATTATAAGGTTTGTGACATTTTATTACAGCCTGTGGAATCTGAGTTGAAATAAATATGGAAATAAGTGGCTGGATCTCAGAGTTTGTGTAACAGCTTTAACGACTAAGGAAGCCTGAATGGAGAGTTGGAAAACATGGAGCTGGATTTCTTATCAAAACAGTGCAATGGAAGCTTTGCTTGACCAGATAGTTGGAAAACCTGGGGCTGGATTCTTAATGAAAACAGCTGGTGGAAAGCATTGTTTGAATGAAGATTCATGACCTTTTGGAAGTGAAGTTTTGAAACATTCATGTGACAATCATCGAGGTGGAATTTGAGCAGAAATCCATGGAAGATTGGTTGAGTGGCATTGTCCATTTGGGTTCAGAGTGGCTGTTATGTTTGAAAACTGTGAAGTGAGTGGCAGAGTAAATGAATATTGTATTCTAATCCAACTTTTTGTGCTTAATAAGTTTTTTGCTTGTTGTTAAAAGCTAACTAGCAGTCCTGTGGCTCTGTTCCTCCAGGTTTTCTGAAAAAAATACAAGTTACAATCTTTTGAGCCAGGGATCCATTCTGGAAACTTCCCGTCCAGTAGTAAGACTACTTGAGATGGTAACAATGCTGTTTGGAGATTGGGTAAAAGAGGGTTAAATGTAGAGTTCTGACTCCTGTAATGGAAGAAACATGCAAAGAAACAGGCAAAGGATGCCATTGTCTGCCCGAATTATCATTCTGTGAAGGCAGTTTCCACTGCAATCTGTAACCTTGAAAACATCCATATATTCTAACCTCATTAGAGCTTAATTAAAGAATGGTCTGGAGACCTAGAGAAAAGAAGATAAGATTGACTTGCTTATGCTTCAGCTCTTGATAGGGTGAGTAACAGAATAATTGAGGATCGAGTCAACTTCACCCGTATCTAAAGACACGTGTATCATAGGCACTGTTGTTCAGAAACATGAAATAACATATGAATGAGGCATGATTAAGTCATGTTACGGGGTGGATACATCAGTTTAATTTAGAATTTATTTATTAGTGTCACAAGTAGGCTAACATTAACACTTCAAAGAAGTTACTGTGAAAATCCCCTAGTCGCCACACTCTGGCGCCTGTTCAGGTACACTGAGGGAGAATTTAGCATGGCCAATTCACCTAAATTGCATGTCTGTCGGACTGTGGGAGAAAATTGGAGCACCCGGAGGAAACCCACGCAGACACGTGGGAGAACGTGCAGACTCTGCACAGACAGTGGCCCAAGATGGGAATCGAACCTGGGTCCCTGGTGTTGTGAGGCAGCAGTGCTAACCACTGTGCCACCGTGCCACACATTTAAGGGTTTTGATAAGTAATCTGTCTCAGGAGTTTGGATTTGAGCTGGAAACAATGAGTTGAATAACTGCAACTAGAAAGATTTGATTGGGATTTTTACCAGCCCTCTTAACATGAGTGGGGAGGCTTTGGTTTTAATCATTCATGGGACATGGTAGTCGCTAGCTGGAAAGCATTTATTGCCCTTCTCTAGTTGTCCTTGGAGAGCAGATGAGAGTCAACCACATTGTTGTGGCTCTGGAGTCACATGTTGGTCAGACCAGGTAAGGGCAGCAGTTTTCCTTCCCGAAAGGACATTAGTGAACCAGATGGGTTTTTCTGACAATCGGCAATGGTTTCATGGTCATCAGTAGATTCATTATTTCAGATATTCTTTTATTGAATTCAAATTTCACCATCTGCTGTGGTGGGATTCGAATCCGGGTCTCCAGAACACTAGCTGAGTTTCTGGATGAATAGTCTAGCGGTAATACCACTAGGCCATCACCTCGATGAAATGGCAGTGAATGACATTGGAAGGGAAACCCGCTATCTTCCTGCCACCAGGTCATAGGCTTAATGAGTTGTGATTGGTTACCCAATGACTGAAAATGGGCAGTAAATTAAGTTAATTAACTGACATAGTAATGACCATTTTATGCCCCACTAACACTTTACAGGCATGGACCAGCCCTTGCTGCTTCGGGAGACCATTGTGGTATATCAAGGCAGCCTTCCAGTAACTTCCCAGGGAGAACCTTCCTTCATGTCCCACAGAGGTATCCCCAGGTGGCAGAAGGCATCTCCGCAGCTCTGTCTATACTGCGGCGGGGTTCAGCTCTCCAATTTGTGGTGTTTTTCTTTGGGAGAGACTGATGCGCGTTATCATACACGAGGCTAGATGCTCGGGAAATAAAGGCTTTTATTTACTGTAATGAAGCAGCCAATAATTATATACACGATCCCAGACTGAGGGGTCCCAGCCAGAGCAGGGACTTTTATACCTCTCCCAGGAGGCGGAGCCCGACTGGGATGTACCACAACACTACAGTACAAAGGTGTAACAACCCCACCCTAACCCCAACAGCAACAAGTAGCACAACCCAACAGTAACATATGTACATCCTTGTAGTACTGGCCAGACCCTGGCTCAGTACTATCCAGTGGGAACCAACGATGGTTCACCACATTCACCCCTTCTTTGAGAATAAAGGCCGGCGGGGTACAAAAAACAGAATAAAGTGTCATCAGTCTATAAGTTCAGACGGTCAGGGGGACCGCACCGTCATTGTGACCTCCTCAATACCGGCGGTGACACCGGAGTAGGCACTTGCGGTGGCGTTCTCCCCAAGGCGGCGTCCAGCTGTTCTTCCACGGACTCACAGGCCGGTTGACCCTGAGATGACGGTAGTCCATGGGGTCCTGACACGCCCTGCAGTGGCGACCATCCTCTGGACTCAGGCAAGCTGTACACGGGAGTAAAAGGGTTAAGCAATGGTCCCGATGCTGCCCGCGCCGTGTCCGGGGGAGAAACAAGAGTTAAGGGGTTTGTAACAGTGGGTATGGGAGCGACAGGAGTTGCTACGTCCCCTGCTGGCGCCAGGTCTCGGATCGAGACCGTATCCTCTCGCCCGTCAGGGTATGCCACATAGGCATACTGAGGGTTGGCATGGAGGAGATGGACCTGTTCGACCAACGGGTCGGACTTGCGGGTTTCCCTTCCCTTCCCTTACATGTCGCCGCAGGAGGACGGGTCCTGCGTACGTCAACCAAGACGGTAATGAGGTCCCCGAGGAAGACTTCCGAGGGAATGAAAACATCCTCTCATGGGGAGTAGCATTGGTTGCCGTACACAGGAGGGAGCGAATAGAATGGAGCGCATCAAGGAGCACCTCTTGCCAACGGGAGACTGGAAGACTTTTTGACTTCAACGCCAGAAAGACAGCCTTCCAGACTGGAGCATTCTCACGTTCCGCCTGTCCGTTACCCCTAGGGTTGTAGCTCGTGGTCCTACTAGAGGCAATCCCATATGAGAGCAGGAATTGCCTCAAGTCATCGCTCATGAATGACGAGCCCCTGTCGCTATGGATGTAGCCGGGGTACCCGAACAGGGTAAAGAGATCACGGAATGCCTTGATAAACGTGGCAGCGGATGTATCAGAGCAGGGAACAACAAAAGGGAACCGAGAGTACTCGTCAATGATATTGAGGAAGTACACATTCCGATCTGTTGAGGGAAGGGGGCCCTTAAAATCGACACTCAGTCTCTCGAAGGGACGAGTGGCCTTGACTAAATGTGCCCGGTCAGGTCGGTAAAAGTGCGGTTTGCATTCCGTGCAAACCCGACAGCTTCTTGTTACGGAACTGAGGTCCTCCACCGAGTAGGGCAGATTGCGGGCTTTTATAAAGTGGGAGAGCCGAGTGACCCCAGGATGGCACAGGTCATTATGGAGAGCCTGCAAACGGTCCTCCTGTATACTGGCGCATGTTCCACGCGAGAGGGCACCCGAGGGCTCATTGAGTTTCCCTGGACGGTACTTGATGTCGTAGTTATAGGTGGAGAGTTCAATTCTCCACCGCAAGATCTTGTCATTCTTGATCTTGCCCCTCTGCGTGTTATTAAACATGAACGCCACGGACCGCTGGTCCGTGATCAGGGTGAACCGTTTTCCCGCCAAGTAATGGCGCCAGTGCCTGACGGCCTCCACAATGGCCTGGGCCTCCTTTTCCACCGCTGAATGCCGGATTTCGGGGCCTTGGAGGGTGCGGGAAAAAAATGCGACGGGCCTGCCCGCCTGGTTGAGTGTGGCGGCCAGGGCGAAATCAGATGCATCGCTCTCCACCTGAAAGGGGATGGACTCGTCAACAGCGTGCATCGTGGCTTTCGCGATGTCGGCTTTTAATTTATCGAAGGCCAACCGGGCCTCTGGCATTAGGGGACAAGTCGTGGACTTAATGAGCGGATGGGCTTTGTCCGCGTAATTGGGAACCCACTGCGCATAATAAGAGAAGAAGCCTAAGCATCTTCTCAGTGCTTTTGCACTAGCAGGCAAGGGAAGTTCAGAAAGGGCGCGCTTACGGTCTGGATCAGGGCCAATGACCCCGTTTTCCACCACGTATCCTAGGATGGCTAAACGGCGCGTACGAAACACACACTTCTCCCTGTTGTAGGTCAAGTTCAGGCAAGATGCAGTGCGTAGGAAATTCAGGAGATTCGTGTCGTGGTCCTGCTGGTCATGGCCGCAGATGGTGACATTATCCAGGTACGGGAAGGTAGCCCGCAGCCCGTTCTGGTCCACCATTAGATCCATAGCACGCTGGAAGACCGAGACCCCATTGGTGACACCAAAGGGAACCCTGAGAAAGTGATACAAGCGACCATCCGCCTCAAAAGCCGTGTATTGTCGGTCCTCTGGGCGAATGGGGAGTTGGTGGTAGGCAGACTTGAGGTCTATGGTGGAGAACACCCGGTACTGCGCAATCTGATTGACCATATCAGATATGCACGGGAGAGGATACGCATCCAGCTGCGTATATCGATTAATGGTCTGACTATAGTCAATGACCATCCGGGGTTTGTTCCCGCTCTTGACCACCATGACCTGCGCCCTCCACGGACTAGCGCTGGGTTGTATGATCCTTTCTTTGAGGAGCCGCTGAACCTCAGATCTAATGAAGATCCAATCCTCAGCGCTGTAACGCCTACTTTTAGTCGCGATGGGCTTGCAGCCTGGCACAAGATTCTGGAACAGGGAGGGTGTGGTGATCTTCAGCGTCGAGAGGCTACAGGCGTTGGGCAATTTGGAGGCTGCTGCTGTTCTCCCACTGCCAGTGAAGGGAGTGGCCCACCGTACTGTAGGGTTACACTCCTCAAGTGGACCATGAAGTTTAGTCCGAGAAGTATTGGCGTGCAAAGGTACGGCAACACTAGGAGCTTGAAACGCTCGTAAACTGTGCCTTGCACCGTCAAAGTTACCACGCAACTCCCTAGCACGGTGACAGACCGGGACCTCAATGCCATAGAGATTGTCTGTTTGGCAGGTTGAATCCAGAGTCCACACCGCTTCACGGTGTCTGGGTGGATAAAGCTCTCAGTGCTCCCACTGTCAAACAGACAATAAATCACGTGGTCATTTGCCTGGATATTCATCATAGATTTGTCAAGTCTATGAGGCTTGGCCTGGTCCAGGATGATCGACGCCACCGTTGGTTCCTGAGCGCCACTGCAGGCAGCTGAAATCGACAAGGAGGACCCCTGCTGGTCGTTCGCGGTCGGTGCCGATCAACATGGCCGCTCCCATAAGTCGCACGTGGGTGATGGCGCCAAACTCAGCGACCCCTGGTGGTCACACACCTCCGACTCCGTCGACCGTAATGGCGTCGTCCTGGCCTCGCACGTGGACGAACCCCTCGATGATTTCGACGACGAAGAGCCGAGCTCTGAAGAATCGCAGGCCGCACTGCCATTCCTAGATTTAGATCGGCACACTTTCGAATATTGCCCTTTCTTACCGCAGGCGGAGCACAACACAGCCTTAGTGGGACACCGTTGCCGAGTATGCTTCGCTCCCCCACAGAAGTAACACCGCGGGCCGCCCAGAGCTGCTGCCGTTGTCTGGCCCGAGTGTGAGCACGCCATTACGCCGCATTTCGAACCCGAGGGACGAGGAGGGATTGGCGACTGCTCCTGCCACGTTGTCTCCACGTGGTCTTCCGGATACAATACTAAGCTTTTGGAGGCCGTCTCCAGCATCTCTGCTAGCTCGATTGCCTGGGTAAGGTCAAGGTTACCTTTCTCCAATAGTTTAAGTCGAATGTACGACGGTCCAACTCCCGCCACAAACGCATCTTGGGCGAGGTCGTTCATGCTCTGCTCAGCCAACACAGCTTTGCAGTTACAGCCCCTGGCTAGCTGTAGGAGCTCGTTCGCATATTCCTCCATCGTTTCGCCAGACTGCCGTCGTCGAGTGGCTAAGAGGTAACGAGCGTGTATTTCATTGGGCGGTTTGATATAATGCTTCTTCAGAAGCTCGAGGGCCTTTGTATAATCGGTGGCCGCACGGATCGCGAGGTAGACAGTGTCGCTTACCCTCGCATGGAGGACCCGGAGTCTGTCATCATCTGTGGTGACCGCTGCGGAGGCTGCCAGGTAGTCTTCGAAGCACTTCAGCCAGTGGTCGAAGGTGTTAGAGGCGCCCACCGCACGTGGATCTAATGTAAGGCGTTCCGGCTTCAGGATCTGCTCCATACTCTCTTTTTTTTCGACGAGAGTTTAACAACAGTAAATAAAATTGATGTGCGTTATCAAACACGAGGCTAGATGCTCGGGAAATAAAGGCTTTTATTTACTGTAATGAAGCAGCCAATAATTATATACACTATCCCAGACTGAGGGGTCCCAGCCAGAGCAGGGACTTTTATACCTCTCCCAGGAGGCGGAGCCCGACTGGGATGTACCACAACACTACGGTACAAAGGTGTAACAACCCCACCCTAACCCCAACAGCAACAAGTAGCACAACCCAACAGTAACATATGTACATCCTTGTAGTACTGGCCAGACCCTGGCTCAGTACTATCTAGTGGGAACCAACGATGGTTCACCACAGAGACAGACTGCCATCCTTAATAGGATGGCAGTCCCGGCGACAACCTCTTAATTGACTTAAATTTCCCAACCCCATGGCCCCACCATTTGCCCATACAATGTCAAGACCAGCATTTGGTCCAGAAGGTGGAATGGGGAACATGCTGGTAAAATAATGGTGTATCTCCAAAACAAATTTGTTTGGTTGTAAGCACTTCACTTCATTTGAAGAATGAGCCCTTTGGACAAACGTGCTGGTGAACACATTTTCATAATGGCCTAGACTGAACTCATATTACTATGCTGACTTGTTAACAGCACAAAATTGACCTTGGGAGTCACTGGGAGCACAGAATATCTTGAAGAAACGTTCCCATCATACCAATAGGGATTTCTGGTGGGGGACGTTTGCTCTAGAACTGCTTATCTAACAAGTTCTGCATCCAAATTCCTGTACAGGAGGGACAAAGCCCCCATCATTTTGCAGATATCTTCCAGTCTTAGTCTTCAGTACAATATTGACAAACAGTCAGGAGGAGATTGCTTGCCTTGACTTTTAATGAGGAAATTGTTTGTATTGCAGATAAGCCTGAAGGGAGTCATAGATGATAACACATAAATGAAAAGGTAATAATAATAAAAACATTAAAGCTAAATGGGACAAAACATGACATTAAAGGGAGACATGGTGGTGGAGGGTTAATGTTGCTGGATTAGAATTCAGAGGCCAGGCTAATGTTCTGAGGATCCAGGTTCACAATCCCACCATGACAGATGGTGAAATTCAAATTCAATTAATACACCTAGAATTATACAGTGGTCAGTAATGGTGACCACTAAACCATTGCTGATTGTTGTAAAGCATTCATATCTCAAAAGTGCATAACATCAGCTAATTACAAATATTTCTCTATCTTTTTCCCTAATCCTTCTCCTCCATCAACTTTCAAAATCTAATTTAAGCTTCAATTGCTGATGGAATTCCAGCTTTAGGTTTTCGGTTTATTCAGGCTTAAACTTATTGGCCATCCGATATCACGCATCCAAGTTTATTAATTTAAGAAACAACATAAGTGCTTGTCTTTAGTACTGAACTGAACACTACGCTAGGGCACAGATCCCTGTCCCTTGATGTGAACGTTGAGAACGATCCTGCCTGGGCAGTACCCAAACAGGTAGCACCTCACTAGGCCAGGTGAGGTTGTTGCCAGGTTTCACCTGGCAGATTGTTCAATTGGCATCAGCTTCCCTTGCTACGTGGAAAATCTAAGCGGCAGGGGAAGGTGATAATGGCTACTCAAATGTGTTGTGGTTCAGGTTAGAAACTCCAAAGTGCTATATGGAGCCCGCCTGATTCATAAGCGTTGCATCTTGAATTCAGCGAGGATAAGCTTGAGATGTTTATTTACAAGTTCATTGAAGAATATAGTTAACATGTATAGTAGGAAAATTAGCAAGAACTTTTATCAATTACAAACAAGAAACAAAACAACCACTATAATATAACAACCATCTTAACAAATATCTGACGTGTTCCAATCAAACCAAAACCCTTGCCTTAGACAAAACCCTTTAAAAAGGTTCAATACAGCAAAGTTTACTGCTCACGTGATCATGGAAATTGAATCCTTTGGTTGAAGTGTGCAATTCTCTGGATTCACTCAGAACTGTTTAAAGACAAGACAGCTTCCCAAAACACCAGAGAGACTCTGATCCAACCTCCAACAACAGCTCCTTCAGGAAGGCAAAACCTTGCTTTAAGATCACCAGCAGAATTTCCAAATAAAACAGGGAGAGAGAAGCTTCTGTTCAGCTTGTTAAAACCCAACCGCAGCTCAGAACTGAAAATGAAACCTTAAACTCACTGGGAAAAAAACTGTCCAAAAACACACAACCGTCCTCCTAACAATGCAGGATGGTAAACCTAATCCCACAGTAAACACAAACAACCCCATTTAAGCCAATTAAGCAGCAATAAAAGAACATTTCCAGTCAAGCCGGCAACAATGGCATCACTGAATCTGTGAGCTAAGAAACCGTTGAAGCTGTGAAATCTGCAGAAATCATGTTTTTAAAAAAACTTTTCTTAAAGTACACTAACGCTACAAATACCTTAATTAAACTACAGGCAGGCCACCACAGGATAGTACCCGCAGTGGCGGCTAGGAAATAGGTGGGGCAGCGCTGACATGGCACTCAGTTTTTCAACCACCTTCCTGCCAACACACGCACTGGGCATAAACATCCCACCATAGTTACATAGAACAGTAAAGCACAGGAATAGGTCCTGTTGTGATGAAAATGACGCCAAATTAAACTAATCCCTTCTGCCTTTCCTTGGTCCATATCCCTCTATTTCTTACATATTCATGTGCATGCATGGGGTTACATATTTAGACAGCGAGGAATGAGCTTGCTTGGGGGTATGGCTTCCTCTTCCTTTCTGCACAAATGAGGCATTGGGCAGGATTTTCCAGACCAGCCAAAAATCCATTGGCCGTAACTCTACCACCTCGCCCGCCACGGAATCAGCGCAGGCGAGATTCCGACAACGGAAATCTCCGTTGACCTCATGCGGGAATTTCCGGACTTGCCCGAGTGAGGCCGTAAAATCCCGCCCACTGACTTTCCCGCCTCGGCAGGGCCAATAACGGGCAGCCATTGCTCCCAGCAATTGATCTGCACCAAACGCCATCATCTTTTATTTTGTCCTATTTAGCATTCTCTAATTTAAACAAAAACCTCCACTTTGCTAAACATGGGAATTCAAACTAATTCAACCAAACCAACTTTGATTAAATATTAAATAGTGGTTCCTATTATAAAACACATACTGAGGATTTCAAGCACTTAAGCCTCTAATTGAGTAAAACAAACTGTGCTTTACTTTGGAATGAATAGATTTGTGCATCTGCTTGTGCTGAAGCTCAACTTAGGAAGAATGGCTTGGTCCATATTGAGAGGAAAGGGCAGAAAAAAATGGATATCACAGAGCAATGCACAAAACAGCACAGTTCTCTGCGATTCTGTTGGCTAATATTCATCCGAAGCACCTTGGAAATGTGATTACATTAAATGTACTGCATTAATGTGTGTCAACGTTGTGGTTGCTTAATAACTGATTGATTTTAATTACTGTTCCAAATCATTTTCACCTGGCTGGTAGGGTTAACATCAAGCCCGTTTGCTGAAATCTTTTCCCGTAAGAACAGTCAGCATGGCTTTGTGAGTGGAAAATCATGTCTCACAAATTTGGCTGAGTTTTTTGAAGGGGTAACCATGAAGGTAGATGAGGGCAGTGCAGTTGATGTTGTCTACAAAGACTTTAGCAAGGCCTTTGACAAGGTACTGCATGGTAGGTTGTTGCATCAGGCTAAATCTCACAGGATCCAGAGTGAGGTATCTAAATGGATCCAAAATTGGCTTGATGACAGAAGGTGGTTGTAGAGAGTTGTTTTTCAAACTGGAGGCCTGTGACCAGTGGTGTGCCTCAGAGATAGGTGCTGGGTCCACTGTTATTTGTCATTTATATTAATGATTTGAATGAGAATATAGGAGGCATGATTAGTAAGCTTGCAGATGACACCAAGATTGGTGGCATAGTGGGCAGTGAAGAAGGTTATCTCGGATTGCAACGGGATCTTGATCAATTGGGCCAGTGGGCTGACGAATGGCAGATGGAATTTAATCTATATAAATGCGAGATGATGCATTTTGGTAGATTGAACTAGGGCAGGGCATACTCAGTTATTGGTAGGGCACTGGGGAGAGTTATAGAACAAAGAGATCTAGGGTAGAGGTTCATAGCTCCTTAAAAGTGGAGTCACAGGTGGACAGAGTGGTGAAGAAGGCATTCAGCATGCTTGGTTTCATTGGTCAGAACATTGAATACCGGAGTTGGGACTTGTTGAAGTTTTACAGGACATTGGTAAGGCCACACTTGGAATACTGTGTACAGTTCTGGTCACTCTATTATAGAAAGGATATTATTAAACTAGAAAGAGTGCAGAAAAGACTTACTGGGATGATTTGAGTTATAAGGAGAGGGTGGATAGACTGGGACTTTTGTCTCTGGAGCGTAGCAGGCTCAGGGGTGATCTTATAGAGGTCTATAAAATAATGAGGGGCATAGATCAGCTAGATAGTCAATATCATTTCCCAAAGGTAGGGGAGTTTAAAACTAGAGGACATAGGTTTAAGGGGAGAGATACAAAAGGGTCCAGAGGGGCAATTTTTTCACACAGAGGGTGGTGAGTTTCTGGAACAAGCTGGTAGAGGCAGGTACAATTTTGCCTTTTAAAAAGTGTTTAGACAGTTACATGGGTAAGATAGGTATAGAGGGATATGGGCCAAATGCAGGCAATTGGGAATCGCTTAGGGGTTTAAAAAAAAGGGCGGCATGGACAAGTTGGGCTGAAGAGCCTGTTTCCATGCTGTAGACCTCTGTAACTCTATGACTGTAAGAACGCTTAGCAAAAGAGCAAATTAATGCTGACGTTGGAATCTGGAACAAAAATAGAAAATGCTGGAAAATCTCAGCAGGTCTGACAGCATCTGTGGAGAGAGAACAGACTTAACGTTTTGAGCCAGGATGACTCCATCGACACTTCCCCCTGCCTCGGGAAAGCAGCCAGCATAATCAAAGACCCCACGCACCCCGGACATACTCTCTTCCATCCTCTACCATCCGGAAAATGACACAAAAGTCTAAAAACACCTACCAACTGACTCAAGAATAGCTTCTTCCCTGCTGTCATCAGACCTTTGAATGGACTTACCTTATATTAAGCTGATCATTCTCTACACCCTAACTATGACTGTAACACTACATTCTGCACCTTCTCCTTTCCTTCTCCCCTATGTACTCTGTGAACGGTACGTTTTGTATAGTGCGCAAGAAACAATACTTTTCCCTGAATCCCAATACATGTGACAAGAATAAATCTAACCAAATCAAAAACAGAAATGCTGAAAAATCTCAGCAGGTCTGACAGCGTCTGCGGAGAGAGAACAGAGCTAACGTTTCGAGTTTGGATGACACTGCATCAAATAATGTTTAGTAGTTATCCCCCACAAGACAAGGACGGAAAGAAAGGAAAGTCAGAAAAAAACCCACAATAAAGAGGGGATTGTTTGCCCTCTCGTACCTGTTTACACTTCTGCGGCAAACTGAACACATTCTTCATTCCCCGAGACACGCAGTAATTAGTTCAGTTCCCGATGACGGCTGGCAAATTTAAATGTAGAAAGGTTTTAGACTGAAATTAACTTATTAGTGAGTTGAAATAGAAATCAGATTAGCTTCATTAAATTATATTAACATCTTTTTGAGTAAAAATTAGAATGCACTATGAAAACAGTTTCTTTATTAAAGGAAATTTATGGAGATTTATGGAGATTTCCACAATAGCCTAGTTGATATTAATATCTTTGCTTGCATACATAATACAAGACTTAATAAAAGACTTAATAAATGGGTTGGTGCTTAAGGGAAAATTGATGGGGTACGAGAAAGATTTCGGCAGTCTTATGACATAATGGAGAAGTATACAGTTACGTGTGAAAATAATCTACTCATTAATGATTATGATGGCTAAATTAAGAAAGCAAAATCCTTACTAACTTTAAATTATGAGAGATTCAACGTAAAGCACATATCATTGAATTCATTTATTAGAAGTGAAGAGTATGTGATCAAATGATAGCTGAAAAAGGTTTAACTTGTCACAAGACAGGTAAAAGGATTCTTTTTCACTATCTTGATCACCTCCGTGACTACTTTAATACAGATGTTTACTGCTACTCAGGCACACATAATGAAGGGCTAAACTACACAGATGGGAAAAATCTCCAAATGAATCCCTGATATCAGCAAGTTGGCAGTGGGGGGAGGGGGGTTGGGTTGTTAGAACTGATTTCAACACTTTTGCATTAGGGCGGCAAGATGGCACAGTGGTTAGCACTGCTGCCTCACAGCGTCAGGGGCCCGGGTTCAATTCCTGGCTTAAGTTCATAAGCTCATAAGATATAGGAGCAGAATTAGGCCATTCGGCCCATCGAGTCCGCTCTGCCATTCGATCATGGCTGATATGTTCCTCGTCCCCATTTTCCTGCATTCTCCCCATAACCTTTCAACCCATTACCAATTAAAAATCTGTCTATAAGTTCAAAAGATATAGGAGCAGAATTAGGAGCAAGCTTAGGACACAGTCTGTGCGGAGTCTGCATGTTCTCCCCGTGTCTGCGTGGGTTTCCTCCAGGAGCTCCGGTTCTTCTCACAGTCCAAAAGACGTGCTGGTGAGATGCATTGGCCATGCTAAGTTCTCCCTCAGTGAACCCGAACAGGTACCGGAGTGTGGCGACTAAGGGATTTTCACAGTAAGCTTATTGCAATGTTAACGTAAGATATGTGTGACACTAATAAATAAGCTAGAGACAGGAAAAGTCCCCTATTTGTGATTCCACCTAGCAATGTTGGAAAGTGTGCATGTGTGGATGAAGTTCAGGGGAGGCGATGGCCTAGTGATATTATTGCGAGATTATTAATCCAGAAACACTGCTTAAAATAGATAGCAAATCCAAATGGACTTTAGCTGAAACTTATACCAGACACTAAAATCCACCTTGCTATCTGCAAATGTACTTTTTATTGGAATTAGTTGTCATGACAAAGTTGTAAAAAAAGTTTTTATCAATCTTTCTTTCACTTTCTGCGTACGGCATATATGTTAAACATCTTTTTAAAGTATTAATTAAAAAACTAACCCACCCAAAGAATGTCCGCTGCCTCTACTCGCCACAGCTGGAGCAGCAAGGGAGGCAATGGCCTAGTGGCACGGCAAGGTGGCACGGTGGTTAGCACTGCTGCCTCACAACGTCAGGGGTTAATCCAGATTGTTAATCCAAAAACTCAGCTAATGTTCAGGGGACCCGGGTTTGAATCCCACTACAGCAGATGGTGAAATTTGAATGCAGTAGAAGAATATTTGGAATTAAGAATCTACTGATGACAAATGAAACCATTGTCGATTGTCGGAAAAAAACATCTGGTTCACTAATGCCCTTTAGAGAAGGAAATCTACTGCCCTTACCTGGTCTGGCCTACAAATGATTCCAGAGCCAGAGCAATATGGTTGACTCTTAACTGCCCTCTGAAATGGCCTGGTTTCATACCAACCCACTCAGTTTAAGGCAACTGGGAATGGAAACTAAAGGCTAGCTAGCCAGCGACACCCATGCCTCATGAAAGAATTTTTTAAAAGATGAGGAAAGGACTTTTGAAGTTTATCACTTAGAACCCTTGCTCTTCCATTATATCATGCCATTTCTTCGCAAATCTTTCAGCTCCTGTTGCCCTGCCAGGCAGATAATTCCAGGCATATGTTGCCTGGGCTGCAATGTTTCAACTGTGAAGAGAGGCTAATTAGGCTGGGGTTGTTCTCATTAGAGCAGAGAAGGTGAAGGGAGACCTGACCGAGACGTACAAAATTATGAAGGGCATAGATAGGGCAGATAGGAAGAAACCTTTCCCCTTAGTAGAAGGGTCAATACCCAGGGGCATAGATTTAAGGTAAGGGGCAGGAGATTTAGAGGGAATTTGAGAAAAAAAGATTCACCTGGAGGGTGGTGGGAATCTGTAACTCACTGACTGAAAGGGTGGTAGAGATGGGAACCCTCACAACATTTAAAAAACATTTAGATGAACACTTGGAATGCCATAGCATATGAGGCAGCAGACCAAGTGCTGGAAAATGAGGTGAGAATAGATGGCTAGCATGGACCCAATGGGCTGAAAGGCTCTTTCAGTGCTGTAAAGATGATATATCATGCATTGAACAAACAAGTTCATCAATTCAAAGTCACCTTCTCTAGCTTTAGCACATGAACTCAAAGTAGTGTTGGCCCTGAATTTAAGTGGGATTGTCCTGACCACTTAGCATAACCTTAATGTGAGATTGGAGGAATCCTCAAAGAAATGATGTCAATGGCCATCTTAGGATCTGCTAATTTCCCAAAGTACAATTGTATGGACATTTGCAGAGGTAATGTTCATCTCCACCATTTATTATGATTTTATAGAGGAAATTCAACAATTTCATTGACCTGCAAGGGGAACCTTGTTTGAAGGGAGCATGGATTGGTGACAAGGCTGCAGCACAGATTCTCTGACCTACGTTCCTCTCAAGCTGAGTACTGAGGATGAGTGAATTGATATTTTTATACCTCAATTATATCATCCTTTAACAACTCCCCCCTGCAGAGCTGGTGAAGGACAATATGTAATCAGGTTCTGTTAGCCCAACTAAACAGCCTACCAAACATGAAGAGATCAAAACATAAAATGTTGGAAATATTCAGCACAACTGATGAACGGTTAATCTACAAATAATCAGAATCCATGAGGAACCGAGGCATCTTCCTCTGTTCTCTCTAATTCCATCCTCCACTCCCATTCCTCCTTCTGTCCAATTTATGATGTTGTCCACCCATCCCATCCTTCTCTAAACTGTCTGTTCTTTCCTGATGTTTCTCCTTCTATTTAGAGGCGCACCATGGTTAGCACTGCTACCTCACAGCATTGGGGACACGGGTTCAATTCCAGTCGTGGGTGACTGTCTGTGTGGAGTCTGCACACACTCACCATGTCTGTGTGGGTTTCCTCCAGGTGCTCTGGTTTCTTCCCACACTGCAAAGATGTGCGGGTTAGGTGGATTGGCCATGCTAAATTGCCCCTTAGTGTCTAAAGATGTGCAGGTTACGTGGATTAGTCATGGTAAATGCATGGGGTAATGGGGATAGTGTGAAAGGTTGGGTCTGGGTGGGATACTCTTTTGGGGAGTTGGTTCAGATTCAATGAGCCAGATGGCCTCCTTCTGTAACAAAGAACAAAGAACAGTACAGCACAAGAAACAGGCCCTTCGGCCCTCCAAGCCTGTGCCGCTCATTGGTCCAACTAGACCATTCATTTGTATCCCTCCATTCCCAGAATGCTCATGTGACTGTCCAGGTAAGTCTTAAACGATGCCAGCGTGTCTGCCTCCACCACCCTACTTGTGCCATTGTGTCTGCCTCCACCACCCTACTTGTGCCATTGTGTCTGCCTCCACCACCCTACTTGTGCCAGCGTGTCTGCCTCCACCACACTACTGTGCCATTGTGCCGTCCCAAAGTTCTAACTTTAGCATCTGAACTTGAGGCAGTGTTGGCCCTGAATTTAAGTGGGATTGTCCTACCGCTTGGCATAACCTTAATGTGAGATTGGAGGGATCCTCAAAGAAATGATGTCAATGGCCATTTTAGGATCTGCTCATTTCCCAATGTACAATTGTGTGGACATTTGGGGAGGTAATGTTCATCTCCACCATTTATTATGATTTTATAGAGGAAATTCAACAATTCCATTGACCTGCCAGGGGAGCCATCTTTGAAGGGAGCATGGATTGGTACTTTGCTTTCGTATGAAGAAAGGCTGACTGTTTTAGATATTGGATACCACAGAGCATTACCCGAGCATGAATCAGTGGAAAAGCGAAAAGGAGAAATGTGGAAGGCGCCATCTTGCGATCGACACAGCTAAGCGATCCTAAATCGGAATAAGGTCCTGCAGTCTTGCCACAGCGGTCCTGAATGGTGGTGGACAATGAAACAACTCACTGGAGGAAGAAGATCCACAAAGATCTCAATCCTCAATAGCTGAGGAGCCCAACACATCAGTGCAAAAGGATGAATATTTGCCAGAAGTGCCAACTGGATGATTAATCTTAACTTCCTCCCAAGGTTCCCAGCATTACAAATGTAAGTCTTCAGACAATTCAATTTACTCCACGTGACATCATGAAAGAAGCTGAAGGCACTCAATACTGCAAAGGCTTTGGAGCCTGACAGCATCCCAGCAGATGCAGCAAAAACTTGTTCTCCAGAACCAGCTGTTCCTTTAGCCAAGCTGTTCCAGTACAGCCACAATGCTGGCATTTACCTGTCAATATGGAAAATTGCCCAGATATGTCCTATACACCAAAAGCAGGACAAATCTAACCTGACCAATTGCTGTCCCATCATTGATCAATATCAAAGAGATGGAAGGTGTCATTGACGGTTCTATCAAGAGGAACTTTCACAGCAATGACTTGCTCATTGATGCTCAATTTGTGTTCTGACAGGGTCACTTAGCCCATGATCTCATTAGTTCAAACACTGACTAAAGTGCTCAACTCAAGAGTTGAGGTTAGAGTGACAGCTCTTAACATCAGGACAGATTTAACTGAGTGTGGCATCAAGGAATTCTGGCAAAATTGACATCAGTGTGAATATTCCCCACTGACTGGAGTTATACTTGGCACAAGGGAAGATAGTTGTGGTTGTTGAAGGTCAAACAGTCTCAGTGTCAGACATTACTTCAGGAGTTCATCAGAGTAGCTTTCTGGGCCTAACCATTTTCACCTGCTTCATCAATGACCTTCCTGCCATCATAAGGTCAGGAGTGGGGATGTTCACTGGTGATTGTTCTGCACTATTCAACACTTCTCAGATACTAAAGCATCTGGAGTTACACTTGAATGGCTTGTGAGGCCATTTCAGAAGGCAGTTAATAGTTACTGTGGATCTCGAGTCACATGCAGGTCAGGCCAAGTAAGAATGGGAAATTCCCCTTCCTTCAAGTGAATCAGATGGTTTTCTGCAACAATTTCACAGTCATCATTACTAATTATTAATTGAATTTAGATTCTACCAGTAGCCATGGTGGGATTTGAACCCATGTTCCCAAAGCATCAGTGTTAACCTCTGGATTACTAACCCAGTGACATTACCATTACTCCAGCTCCTTACCTTAACTTCCAATGGCATTACAATGACTGAATCTCCTATTATCACCATCCCAGGGCAGGGGGGTGGGGACAGGACCAGCCAAATAAATAATGTGGCTACTAGAGTAGATCATAGGCTGAGAATTCGGCAAAGGGTAACTCACCTGTTGACGTTCCAAACAATTTAAATTGCCTTTTTAATTCTCGGCAGTCGTGCATCCAACTTGCGCCTGTGCCCGCTGACTGGAATGTCACACGAGTGCACGATGACATCAGAATGCGTGCTCGATGTCTTCTCGCGCAATTTCGCGGACTTTCAGGTTGGATGTGTATCCAAACTTTGGCTGTAAAATTCTGCCCCTTGTTTCCAGCACTCTAAGTTAATCAAGCCTGGGACCATTTACGATGACACTTCAGAAATAAATTTGAATAACTTTGGACTTCAGACAGCGTCCAAAACTGGGATCCCTATGAATGTGTACTCAAAGCTTGACATTAAGCACCCCACGCACCCCAGCTATACCCTCTTCCACATTCTTCCATCAGGAAAAAGATACAAAAGTCTGAGGTCATGTACCAACCGACTCAAGAACAGCTTCTTCCCTGCTGTCATCAGACTTTTGAATGGACTTACCCCGCACTAAGTTGATCTTTCTCTACACTCTAGCTATGACTGTAAGACTACATTCTGCACTCTCTCCTTTCTTTTTCTATGTATCGTATAGGTAGCATAGTGGACAGTGAAGAAAGTTATCTCCAATTGCAACAAGATCTTGATCAATTGGGCCAGTGGGCTGACGAATGGCAGATGGAGTTTAATTTAGACAAATGCGAGGTGATGTATTTTGGTAGATTGAACCAGGGCAGGACTTACTGGTAGGGCATTGGGGAGAGTTACAGAAGAAAGAGATTTAGGGGTACATGTTCATAGCTCCTTGAAAGTGGAGTCACAGGTAGACAGAGTGGTGAAGAAGGCATTCGGCATGCTTGGTTTCACCGGTCAGAACATTGAATACAGGAGTTGCGGCATCTTGTTGAAGTTGTACAAGACATTGGTAAGGCCACACTTGGCAGTTCTGGTCACCCTATTATAGAAAGGATATTATTAAACTAGAAAGAGTGCAGAAAAGATTTACTAGGATGCTACTGGGACTTGATGGTTTGAGTTATTAGGAGAGGCTGGATAGACTGGGACTTTTTTCTCTGGAGCATAGGAGGCTGAGGGGTGATTTTATAGAGGTCAATAAAATAATGAGGGAAACAGATCAGCTAGATAGTCAATATCTTTTCCCAAAGATAGGGGAGTCTAAAACTAGAGGGCATAGGTTTAAGGTGAGAGGGGAGAGATACAAAAGTGTCCAGAGGGGCAATTTCTTCACACAGAGGGTGGTGAGTGTCTGGAACAAGCTGCCAGAGGTAGTAGTAGAGGCGGGTACAATTTTGTTTTTTAAAAAGCATTTAGACAGCTACATGGGTAAGATGGGTATAGAGGGATATGGGCCAAATGCGGGCAATTGGGATTAGTTTAGGGGTTTAAAAAAAAGGGCGGCATGGACAAGTTGGGCCGAAGGACCTGTTTCCATGCTGTAAACCTCTATGACTCTGTGACTCTATGCTTTGTATAGCAACAAGAAACAATACTTTTCGCTGTATACTAATACATGTGACAATAATAAATCAAATCAAAATCAAATCAAATCAACATTAACTTTGTTCTTTCGCTGCAAAGAAAAGCATCTACTCCACCACTCGGGAGTCTGACAAAAACCTGTCACTAGACCACCAGAGATTCAGACTCATGCTGCCAGTAAGTTGGCAGGAACTCAGATTCATCATTAGTTTCCCAGGGATACAAACCCACAGCAAGCTCTCCAGGGGCTTCAGACCCATGCTAGTGTTGATGTATCTCCAGCGGAAAATAAATTAGAGATTCAATGAACTGCAGCGGTTTTAGTCTAACGCTTGGGGCATGGACAACGAATTTGACATGAACCGAGCACTTTATCTCAGAAAGTGCAGTACTTCCATTAAACAGACCTTAACCAAGGCTGCTGTTAAATGAGCAGGAACCCAGATACATATCCATCACTATGTAAACAGGGATGCAGGCAGCAATACATCAGGCCATCAGCAAGGATTTCAAAACCACATTATCCGACAGAATCACAGGAAAATGTTCATCACAAGGCTGACAGTGAGGTTTCGACGCAAACTCATCGATGGATAGTCGGGGCAGAATATCAACACAAACACCAGGCACCTGGGGGTCAAGTTAATGTCACCATTGCTGGACCAGACAGTTGCAAAGAAAGTGATGAAACTCCATTTTGTGCGCAACATTCGCACTTGCTTAACGGTAGGTTCACATAATTGCAACTCAGCCTTCTTATTTACTTCAAAGGCCATGTGTTTCTGTATTCTTTAAAGGTAAGTGAGCATTAAAGAGCATTGTAAGTCTTGTCCAAAAATGACATCGAACTTTTTAATCACTAACTGGCTCTTGATCCTAACCAAATATTTGATCCCGGAGATTAATATCTGAAGAAATGCACATACTACATCATCAAGGAACCAGCCAAACATCCGTCACTAGGCCAAGCAGAAATTCAGATATGCTGGTAGGAAACTGACAGCAAGACTGATTCATCATTAGGCAGGGGAAATAAAAACTTTAAGCTAATCAATAGAAACACATGTATAATCACACTGGGGAATGCAAAGGAAAAGTAAGTCTTGAAATCCAGTGGAATGGGTAGCAAGGCTTGGCAGAATTAAGCAGTATGGGGAAGTTTCAGTACGTGCTTGACAAGGGTGTCTAGGTCAATATTGATCTTCTGCTGCAGTGGGTAGAGAAGAGCTTGGTCGAGGTGAGGGTGGTGGGAAGGAGGGTCAGGCACTTACAGCATAAGCAATGAGTGAAATTTAGCACTTTGGGAATAAGAATGGAACAGTGCTCAAAGGAACACAAACTCGGTCGGGAAGCTTGGCTGCCACATGCTACCTGGTCCACAAAAGCCTGTTATTTGGACCGGTTGTGAAAAGGACGCACTGATTCCCCTCTATTCACTTTCCTCAATTAGTCACAACAAAGGCTTAAGTTTATTTATCACAAGGATAAGCCTTATGCAAATCAGTATCTATTTCACTATTTAAGCTGCAAACAATAAAGTGCCAGTCAATCAAGGTTTCTCTTGAGTTAAAGGAAGTACAAATGTATTAATCATGTTAGAGTCCAATAAAAAAAAAGAAAAAGTAATACATGGTTAATTATCCTTTGATTGTCCTTGATTTGATTTGATTTGATTTATTATTGTCACATGTATTGGCACGCAGTTAAAAGTATTTCTTCTTGCGCACTATAAAGACTAAGCATACCATTCATAGAGAAGGAAATGAGAGAGTGCAGAATGTAGTGTTACAGTCATAGGGTGTAGAGAAAGATCAATTTCATGCAAAGTATCTCCATTCAAAAGTCTGACGGCAGCAGGGAAGAAGCTGTTCTTGAGTCGGTTGGTACGTGACCTCAGACTTTTCTATCTTTCTCCCAACGGAAGAAGGTGGAAGTCCGGGGTGCGTAGGGTTCTTGATTATGCTGGCTGCTTTGCCAAGGCAGCGGGAAGTGTAGACAGAGTCAATGGATGGGAGACTGGTTTGCATGATGGATTAGGCTACATTCACAACTTTTTGTAGTTCCTTACGGTCTTGGGCAGAGCAGGAGTCATAGCAAGCTGTGATACAACCAGGAAGAATGCTTTCTATGGTCCTTCTGTAAAAGTTGGTGAGAACCTTGAGGCATAGATTTTAAATGTCGTGGCCAATTTAGGTTAACTATTTTCTCGGATACGGTTGGATATGGATGATGTTGCAATCATTAAGAGACCTCCATTCACTGGTAGGCTTTTGATAGTGTTGGCTCCTCGAAATGGGCAACATGCTTATTAAAAAAGGGAGAGAGCAAGAGAGCACAGCCCTTAGCTTGTTTCCTCTGCTGGAGACTTTCTTGATACTGCCTATGTCACTTGTAATCTCTCTCTAGTGGTAAGCCATGCCCTGAAATACTTCACCCATTGTATATTTCCAAGACATATTTGGTGCGTCGGTCAGTGGCAGCCATTGTTTCAATATCCAGCATTTTGCATTTTTCATGTATCTTCCACGGACTGTTACAATTTTCAGTGGGTGTCTGGATTGTGGAAAATGTCATTCTCTTCACACTACCCTGAGGGTGATCTATTGGGTTCTCAACATCACCTTGGAGCATTGCTTTGTATTTTTGAGAGACTTGCTTTGTCTCAGCTCAAATTACAAACTATCCAGTCCATTGAAAGTTGAACATTTTCAAAAATAAAGTGTAATTGCTTCCGAACCCTGTGGATAAAGTAAAGCACTTTCACTGCACTTCCAGTGACAGTGAAGGTCTGCACTGGCCTCATCTTTTTCTCCCGTAGAATTCTTCCAACTATTCAGAGGAGATGTCACCGTTATTAACTGATTTGTCGTCCATAGCTCCATTAATTCAACAAGGAACTGAAGCCTTGCGTTATCCAGCATCCATCTTGTTACACTTCAGCAGCAGAACCTGATGAAATAATACAACATTTCATATAACTCTTTTATGACTTCAGAATAACCCAAAGTGGTTTACAACCAGCTTTTTTTTCCTGAAATGCAGAAACTGTTGTAAGTAGGAAACATAGCAGCCAATGTGCATACACAAACAGCAATGTGGTAATGGGTAGATAATCTGTTGGTGACTATTATGAGCACCTGGAGGTGCCGGTAAGATCGCAAGAGAGACAAAACAAAGGGTTCTTGTCCAGTACCTTGCATCTCTCGATACAAGGAAGCATAGTGGCACAGTGGTTAGCACTGCTGCCCCATGCAGATACAGGGAGAATGTGCATACAGACAGTGGCCCAAACCGGGAATCGAACCTGGGTCCCTGGCACTGTGAGGCAGCAGTGCGAACCACTGTGCCACCGTGCCGCTCTCTGAACACAATGGAAACAGATTGAGTAGAAACCAAAACCTCCATATATGCAAACACTTTTGTTTAACATGAATCTAACTAGATTTTTACCCTTCCTTACAACAGAAACACTAAACTAAACTCAATCAAATCTATACCTATATTCCAATATTCAACAATACAATCGAAAATTACTTAACACGACCTCTGCTTCCTGTCAGTGACATTTGTTGAGAGACAATGATGGTTAGGACACCAGAGAGAACTTGTTTGCTCTTCTCCAAGGCAGTGACTCAGGAAATTGATCTTATCAGCTCTTCATGTCAGTCAATCGGCGTGACGAGCCGGTAAGACCGCAAGAGAGGCAAAACAAAGGGTTCTTGTCCAGTACCTTGCCTCTCTCGATACAAGGAAGCATAGTGGCACAGTGGTTAACACTGCTGCCTCATAGCGCCAGGCTTCCCGGCATGGGTCACCGTCTGCGTGGAGTCTGCATGGTCTCCCCGTGTCTGCATGGGTTTCCCCCGGGTGCTCCGGTTTCCTTCCACAGTCTGAAAGATGTGCTGGTTAGGTGCATTGTCCATGCTAAATTCCCCCTTAGTGTACCCGAACGGGCGCTGGAGTGTGGTGACTTCATTGCAATTTTAATGCAAACCTACTTGTGCCACTAATAAATAAAGTTAAACGTATATAACCAGCCCTGTTAAGACAGTGTAATCAGCCTCTTGCCTGGGAAGGGCGTGAGGCTGATTTAAATACTTATGCTAATTTAAATGAGCCTGGGGCGCAATCGTCCGGGTTCACTTTCCTTAACAGCTTTGATGGTAGATGTCCTCACCAGCATGGATCACATATCGTGCCCCACCAACAGGGACCTGACGTGGTGGTCTCGTCAGTGGGACCGGAGGCCATTGAAGCCTCCAGCGCGGTCAAGGGCAGGGGTGGGCAGTGCAACTTAGACAGTAAGCCTGACACCGCCAGCCTAGGACCATGGCAGTGCCAGCCTGGCACCTTGGCACTGCCCATTGAGCACTGGGCAGTGTCAAGGGAAGAGGTCTAAGGGGAGGGGACAGACAGGCCCTGAAGTGGAGGCAGTGCATGGGGAATGTATACTCTGCATCGGGGATCACGTTTAGTGAGTGCTCGGGGGAGGAAATCAGGGGGCCATGACTGGGGAGGGCGATCGGGGAGGCGATCGGGGGAGATGCTTTTAAGTATTCGTACGTTTTAATTTGAAATATGGAAACTGAAAATGTGACTGGGAAGATGAGAGGTCAGAACTTCTCTGACCATGATTTAGATACTTATTGCATGAGGTTGAGTGAAAAATCTAAAGGTGTTTATCATTAGTATTCCTCTGCCTTGGTTAATTTATTTATAATTATCTCATATTTAACTGTTATGTTTTAATGTTTCAATAAAGCATTTGTAGAATTTCATGTTTAAATGTTTTGTTCTAATGTTTCAATAAAGCATTAATAACATTTTGTAAAGTTTAATGGAAAACATTAATTAACAAAAGTAATGTTATTAATACAAAAATTTGATACCATATTAACATTTACCTAAATATTTTACTTTAGCAGCTGCACTGTAACTTTTCGTTTAATTGCCTCGTCTTTTCAAATTTCTTACAAAATATATTTTTCTCCAACACAGCGATCAATAAAATATTTTGATACTTAACACAGTTATTTTGACACTTAACACAACAGTTCTGTTGCCTCTGAACAAGGAGGTGAGGGAGAGAAATGAGGAAGGAAGGGGGATGGAGGGAGATGGAGGGGGATGGCGGAAGGATGGAGGGGGAGGGAGAAGGGGGGGGGGGCAGAGAGGCTTTGGACATAAAAATTGTTCATTCTATTGGCCTGCTTCAATGTTCCAGTGAAGTTCAACGCAAACTGGAGGAACAGCATCTCATCTTCCGACTAGGCACATTACAGCCTTCTGGTCTCAACATCAAATTCAACAACTTCAGATGACCGGTTTGTTTTCATTTAATTTGATTTTCAACTGTTCTCTACCTTTTATTTCTTTATTGTCTTTCTTTATTTTTCTTCCCCCTCCCACGCTTCCCCCATTTTATCCCCCCTTTCCGTATCTTTTCTCCTCCCTTTGCACCCCCTTTTTCTCAATGTTACCTCTCTCCCACCCATTCTCCCCTTCCCCCCACATCTTCATCTATCACAGCTTACCCTCTGATTTCAGCTTCTCTGCCGTTTGGTTTTTCACACCTTTTATTCTCTCTATGGACTGCCATTAGCAGCCTTTCCCCTTGTTTTTGTGGCTGTGATTCATCTTTCATTCCCTCACTCTGCAGTATAAATATCTCCCACTTTCTACACCTTTTAGCTTTGATGAAGGGTCATCTGGACTCGAAACGTCAGCTCTTTTCTCTCCTTACAGATGCTGCCAGACCTGCTGAGATTTTCCAGCATTTTCTCTTTTGGTTTCAGATTCCAGCATCCACAGTAATTTGCTTTTGTCCAGTGTTCATTCGACATGTAGCCTGACTTTTCTGCTCCTACGTCGAAGCCTCAAAAGAACTTCAGTTAAGAAGCCAAGCTAAAAGTGTGATGTACCAGCGGTGGTGGGACAGAATTCCAGATTTTCAACCTGCACTGGATTCTTCAATACCTATCAGAGAAATAGTTCACATCAGCTTACAGGAGACTTTCACATGTCATCTTAAGGAATATACCTTACTAAAGAATTTGAACTAGCCAAGTTTCATACTTCCTGCTCTAAGTGTAGAACTCATTTCACCAAGAGGTTTCTAAGGATCAACATGCATCAGGAAGACTATTAAAATTGGGATAAACCCTGCTTAAAATACATAGCAAACTCCAAATGGACTTTTGCAGAAACTTATTCGAGGCACTAAAATCCACCTTGTTACATGTGAATGTACTTTTACTGGAATTAGTTGTCATGACAAAGTTCTCAAAAATGTTTTATAAATCTTTCTTTCACTTTCTGTGCATTACGCATATGTTAAACATCTTTTCAAAACATTTAGAAAACAATTAATCTATCCAAAGAATGTCTACTGCCTCTAGTCGCTGCAGCTGGACCTAAAAGTAAGTGTGCAAATAAATAAGTGTAAATACTCACCTATCATCAGCGCAAGTGATGGAATTTAGGGAGAGATTGTAGCACAGCGCTCAATGCCGGCAGCTTTACAAACCCCAATGGGAAGTTTTAACTTGTCCATACGTCAGGACTTCTGTATTGTGGTGCACAATCGGCTTAAGTTGGGATTCGGGTTGGAAGTTATGGGCCATACTGTTTTTTACTCTTCAGGCAACAGTGGGGAGAGGATTTCCAAGCTAATTTTTAAAAATTCATATGTGGGACATGGACACCACTAGATGGCCAGCATTTATTGCTCATCCCTAGCTGCCCAAGAGGAGTTAAGAATCAACATTGCTGCGGCTTTGGAGTCACATGTAGGCCAGACCAGCGGATTTCCTTCCCTAAAGGACATGAGTGAACCAGATGGGTTTTTCCAGCAATCGACAATGGCTTCATGGTCTTCAGTAGATTCTTAATTCAAAATACTTTTCATTGAATTCAAATTCCACCATCTGCTGTGGTGGGATTCGGACCCAGGTCCCCAGAACCATTAGCTGAATTTCCGAATTAATAGCCTAGTGATAATACCACTAGGCCATCGCCTCCCCACTGGATCATCAGACTTTTGAACCACATTAATTGCTCCTTCCATCGCCAATAATTCCTGACATTGGGCTCAAACCCAGATCTTCTGTTCCAGCAGTAGGGGCGCGAGCACTGAGCCACAAGGCTTCCAGGATCTTTATTGACCATCCGTGATGGCAATGAGGACATAGGTCATTTCCTCAGCTGAAGGACAAAATCTCCAAGAGTGCAGCAGTCCCACTGAATCACATTTAATTGCCAGCTTAGAATTTGTGCTCAAATTGTGTTTTCCCCCGAGGCACTTGGCATCACTCAGGAGCTCAATGACAGACCTAATTTAATTTCATTAAATTATAAATGGTATGTAACCTTTCCTTTCATATTTCTGGCAAGTATCCACCTCAATGTAAGAATCCTGGAGTGTTGCATTAACTAGGGCCTCCATGAACCTGCCAAGGAATACAGGCAGAGTCCGAAGCAGGTACGATGCTCATCTTCCTTTCCATTGCTAGTGGATTAGTACATCTAGAAGTGACAAGAAGAGATATCAAAAAGGGTTACTGACTTAACATGAGTCACTGCAGAAGAATTGGAACTTCCATGTGATTGCAGTGTGAGGTGTTGCTAGACAAACGGGAAATAAAGCTAAACATTATGACGGAACCTCAGTGGGCACTTTCCAGAATCTCCCTTTTCTGCAACCTCTCTAATGGGCCCCTAGTCTGTCCTTGTGCCCTAAAATGGAAACTCGCCTTAATTTGGATATGGGGAAGAAAAGGCATTACTTTGGGCGGCACGGTAGCAAGGTGGTTCGCACTGCTGCCTCATCGCGCCAGGGACCCGGGTTCGATTCCTGCCTCAGGTCACTGTCTGTGTGGAGTTTGCACATTCTCCCCGAATCTGCATGAGTTTCCTCCAGGTGCTCTGGTTTCCACCCACACTCCAAAGATATGCGGGTTAGGTTGATTGGCCATGATAAATTGCCCCTTAGTGTCAGGTGAGTAAATATGTGGGGATGGAAGCTGGGTGGGATTGTTGTCGGTGCAGGCTCGATGGGCCAAATGGCCTCCTTCTGCACTGTAGATTCTATGATTCTGTGGCGTCAAATGTAGACTTTGTTCCACAACAGAATTTTAGTGATGTTGGCCGGAATTTTCCAGCTGTTCATGCCGAGCAAGGACGGAGATTTTGGTGCTCAGCCAAATCTCCTTTCACTGCGGGACCAGAGAATCCCACCAATGTGAACAGGTGGTAAATTCTGCCCATAATGCGCCAAAGTCTCACTTGGAGTAAATGTTGCCTTAGCATCTTTTACTCACCCTCTGCCACTCCTGTTCTGCCACATAATGATGGTCTGCATACAGGGAATTGCCATTCCTGTGCCTGCGAAGGCCTCACTGTGGACAAGAGATGGAGGCCTCAGCTGGCAGCCAAAATCAGCTGGTGGTCTGACCCTATCAGAAAGAATGCAAAGTGTGTATAAGGACAGCGAAAAAGGAATTTCTATAAAAAAGTTGTTTCGCTGTTGCTGCACTTGCAAATGAAAATCTCCAGACCCGATTATTTCAGAAATTGGGGAAGGGGCATGGAGTTTGTGATGGAGGCCAAAAGGAATGTATTTTGCATCCGTAATGTTTAACTGGAAGAAAATTGGAGCTCATTCAAGAAGGACATTGGGCAGGTGGGCTGATAACATGCGGGTACACTGGAATGCTCAAAACATACACCAATTGGGCAGTAATCTTAAGCAGAGGAAGACTAAGTTATCTTTATCCAGTAAAGCATTGTGGAATGCTTGAAACTATTTCCAATCTCTTTATTGTAGATAGAAGTCTATAACTTGATAGAAGTCTATAAAATTATGAGAGGCATCGATAGGGCTGACAGTCAGAGGGCAGGATTTTCCAGTTTGGGGAAAAGCATGGCCGAGGTCAATGGACCTTTTCATGGCTCCCCCCAGCCAACCCGCTACGATTCCCATGGCGGGCAGGACAGGAAAATTCCTCCCAGAATCTTTTCCCCAGAGTTGAAATGTCTAATACTCAGGGACCTGCACTTAAGGTGAGAGGGGGAAAGTTCAAAGGAGATGTGAGGGGCAAGTTTTTCACACAGAGAGTCGTAGGTGTCCGTTTAAGTTTATTTATTTATTAGTCACAAGTAGGCTTACATTAACACTGCAAAAAAGTTACTGTGAAAATCCCGCAATCGCCACACTCCGGCACCTGTCCGGGTACACTGAGGGAGAACTTAGCATGGCCAATACACCTAACCAGCACGTCTTTTGGACTGTGGGAGGAAACCAGAACACCCGGAGGAAACCCGCGCAGACACGCAGAGAACCTGCAGACTCCACGTAGACAGTGACCCAAGCGGGGAAGTGAACCTGGGTCTCTGGTGCTATGGGGCAGCAGTGCTAACCACTGTGCTACCATGCCACCATGTCTGGAATGCGCTGCCAGGGGTGGTGGTGCAGGCAAATACGATAGGGGCATTTAAGGGGCTTTTAGATAAGCACATGAAAATGTAAGAAATAGAGGGATATGGACTAAGGGCGGGCATTCGTTTAATTTGGCATCAGGGTCGGCACAACATTGTGGGCTGAAGAGCCTGTTCCTGTGTTGTACTGTTCTATGTCCTATTATGCTGAATACAACCACTGCACTTGTAAAGTTATATTGTAGTAGTACACCAGAAGCTTTTCCTTTAATATATAGGGACTTCAGGTCAATAAATGGTTAATAACCATTGCTGTCTAACAAGGTGACTGTGAGTAATTGAACAGTACTTTTTTGTTTGCTGAAGAAATTGGTTTGTGCAAAGTGCAGATGTTTCACAAACTGCATGGGAATGATTCAGATGGGACAACAGTCACATTACTGAACAGGAGCGGTGGCAGCAGGACTTGGGTACAGGTAATTGAACAGGGTTAGGCAAAATTAAACTTTCACCCCTTCAACTTTCCCCGTGAGAATCTTCCCTTCTTCACACCTGATGTCAGCAGGACTTGACATATGGATATCAAAAACTCCCCCCCTCCTCAACTCTCCATGGTGGATTTCTCTCATTGCACACCTTTCAGCAAAGTCATTCCAAATGAGAGAGAAGGAAAATTAGAGGGCGCATTTGCAGACTGCAGTGTCACTGGAGACATGTCAAAGTTTTTAGCATTGTGTAATTAGTGAACATTTAAGATATCGCAGAATACTTCCGATGCTGTCTGACCTTCTGAATATTTTATATTTTTATTTCAGCTTTACAGCATTCCTTTTTACGTGTGATAGATTTTAAATTCTTTACCTTGGCTTCTTGCTGTGAAAATACATATTTAGTCATAAGGTATAGTTATCGAGTCATACAACACAGAAAGAGGCCCTTCATTCCATCATGTCTGTGCCAGCCATCAAGCACCTATCTATTCTATTCCCATTTTCCAACACATAGTCCTTGTATTAACTTGTAATAACTTTACATTATATGGTGTATCAAAGTGTTCATCTAAATGCTTCTTAAATATTGTGAGGGTTCCCACCTTTATTACCCTTTCAGTCAGTGGCTTCCAAATTGACACCACCCTCTGGATAGAAAGGTTTTTCCTCAAATCCCTTCTACATCTCCTGTCCCTTACCTTAATTCCAAGCCTCCTGGTTATTGACCCCTCTACTAAGGAGAAAAGTTTCTTCGCCGCACTACCAGAAGGACGTGGAGGCTTTAGAGAGAGTGCAGAGAAGGTTTACCAGGATGTTGCCTGGTATGGAGGTTCTTAGCTATGAGGAGAGATTGGGTAAACTGGGCTTGTTCTCCCAGGAAAGATGAAGAATGAGGGGAGACCTAATAGAGGTGTACAAAATTATGAAGGGTATAGATAGGGTGAACAGTGGGAAGCTTTTTCCCAGGTCGAAGGTGACGATCACGAGGGGTCACGGGCTCAAGATGAGAGGGGCGAGGTATAACTCAGATATCAGAGGGACGTTTTATACACAGAGAGTGTTGGGGGCCTGGAATGCACTGCCAAGTAGGGTGATGGAGGCAGACATGCTGGCATCGTTTAAGACTTACCTGGATAGTCACATGAGCATTCTGGGAATGGAGGGATACAAACAAATGGTCTAGTTGGACCAATGAGCGGCACAGGCTTGGAGGGCCGAAGGGCCTGTTTCCTGTGCTGTACTGTTCTTTGTTCTATCCACCCCATCTAATAACAAAGCATTTTGTACACCTCAATCAGTCCCCCCTCAGCCTTTCTACTCTATGAAGAACAACCCCAGCCTAATAAGCCTTTCTTCATAATTGAAACACTCCAGCCCAGGCAACATCTTGGCGAATCACCTCCACATCCTTTCCAGTGCAATCACATCCTTCCTATAGTATGATGACCAGAATTTCACATAATACTCTCGCTGTGGCCTAACGCACATTTTATACAGCTCTATCATAATTCCCCTGCTCTTATATTCTGTGCCTCAGCAGTTAAAGGCAACTATCCCTTCTTAATCACCTTATTTACCTGGCCTGGTAGTGCAGACCTTGAGTATTGCTGAAGGAAAGAGACATGTCAAAGAATATTCTTCGCAAGAATGCCAATATAAGGGGAAAAACAACAATTTATATTGTATGAGAAGAGAGTGCTGATTGGTTGACAAGTGAATTTTAATTGGCAGAGGCACTGCCATGGAAAATGCACTAATTGATGGTGACTGACAATGAACTGCTAAGCAGTATTTAATGGCCAGTTTTTATTAACTACTTGTAACATAAGTATATATACATTAAAGGGTACTGGTAAGTCGTTATCTTCCTGTTTCGATCAACATCAAAAAGATATTTGCTGATTCATTCCCCAGGGCAATGTCTTGACCATTCAAAGTCAAGCTGCCTGATTTAAGATTCAAACAATACTTGGCAGTTAGCTGTCAGTCACCATCAACTGGTCCATTCTTCAGGGCAATGACTCTACCAATCGGAGTCCACCTGTCAACCAATCAGGAGTCCCTTCTCATACAGTGTAAATCATTCTGTGCCC
This sequence comes from Mustelus asterias, assembly GCF_964213995.1. Classification (NCBI taxonomy): domain Eukaryota; kingdom Metazoa; phylum Chordata; class Chondrichthyes; order Carcharhiniformes; family Triakidae; genus Mustelus; species Mustelus asterias. The sequence continues at coordinate 29,728,969 of NC_135802.1, forward strand.
CGTATATTGGGAATTTTGCAAATATCCTGATGAGTGCAACACCAAAAGCTTCGACATGCCTCTTTTTTCAGAAATACATATTTACTCACATGTTGCACAAATAAATTTGATAACTAAAATAACTTACAAATTCTTAGCTCTGAGGCACTTCTAATCAATGATAGAATGCTACTTAGCAAGGGTGGTTAATGTTTCTGTTCTAATTAGCAATTCCCACTTTCAAATGTTATGGAAACTTGATAAAGTTGTGAGATTTGTCGGGAAGTAATCTAAATCAATTTTTAATTAACAGTAGTAAAACTTTCATATGTGTGGCTAAGTTTGTGTCACCATCTTTAGATTTTAAAAAGCATTTTTTTATTCAACAATATCTATGTTTCCTTTTCAGTTAAAATGAATTAATACAGATTCTGCTCACTTCCAGACTCACAGTCAATACTTAAATCTTCCAGTGAATTTTAGTGTCTCTCTGGGCTTACTACTGTTGTTCTTTAAAGGAACGCCTGCTTCTGAATTGATCTGTTGGCTTCACAGGCTAACATCTATATTCCGCCAACATCATTTTTTTATTCATTCAGGGGACATGGGCGTCGCTGGCTGGCCAGCATTTATTGCCCATCCCTAGTTGCCCTTGAGAAGGTGGTGGTCAGCTGCCTTCTTGAATTGCTGCAGTCAATGTTCTGCGGGTTGACCCACAATGCCATGAGGGAGGGAATTCCAGGATTTTGACCCAGCGACTGCGAAGGAATGGCAATATATTTCCAATAAATAAAATAAATAAGGAAGGGCAGGTGACAGAAGTGCTGGTGAGGGATCCTTTTGGGAACAGTGACCATAATTCCATTAGCTTTAAGATTGCTATGGAGAATGATAGGTCTGGCCCAAATGTTAAAATTCTAAATTGGGGCAAGGCCAATTTTGATGGTATCAGGCAGGAACTTTCACAAATTAATTGGGGGAGTCTGTGGGAAGGCAAAAGGATGTCTGGTGAGTGGGAGACTTTCAAAAGTGAGTTAACCAGGGCTCAGGGTAAACACATTCATCTTAGAGTGAAAGGTAAGGTTGGTAGAAGTAGGGAATCCTGGATGACTCGGGATATTGGGGCCCTGGTCAAAAAGAAGAAGGAGGCACCTGGCGTGCAGAGGCAGCTGGAATCAAGTGAATCCCTTGAAGAATATAGGGGTGTAGGAGTAGAGTTAAGAGAGAAATCAGGGGGGCAAAAAGAGGACACGAGATTGTTTTGGCAGATAAGGCAAAGGAGAATCCGAAGAGCTTCTACAAATACATAAAGGGCAAAAGAGTAACAAGAGAGAGAGTGGGGCCTCTTAAGGATCAACAAGGTCATCTATGTGCGGATCCACAAGAGATGGGTGAGATCCTAAATGAGTATTTCTCATCAGTATTTACTGTTGAGAAAAGCTTGGATGTTAGGGAACTTGGGGAAATAAATAGTGATGTCTTGAGGAGAGAATTGATATTACAGAGAAGGAGGTGCTGGAAGTCTTAAAGCGCATCAAGGTAGATAAATCCCCGGGACCTGATGAAGTGTATCCCAGGACATTGTGGGAGGCTAAGGAGGAAATTGCGGGTCCCCTAGCAGAGATATTTGGATCATCGATAGTCACGAATGAGGTGCCTGAAGATTGGAGGGTGGCAAATGTTGTGCCTTTGTTTAAAAAGGGCTGCAGGGAAAAGCTTGGGAACTACAGGCCAGTGAGCCTCACATCTGTGGTGGGTAAGTTGTTGGAAGGTATTTTGATGAGACAGGATCTAGAGGCATTTAGAGATGCAAGGACTGATTAGGGACAGTCAGCATGGCTTTGTGAGTGGAAAATCATGTCTCACAAATTTGATTGAGGTTTTTGAAGGGGTAACCAAGAAGGTAGATGAGGGGAGTGCAGTTGATGTTGTCTACATGGACTTTAGCAAGGCCTTTGACAAGGTACCACATGGTAGGTTGTTGCATAATTTTAAATCTCACGGGATCCAGGCTGAGGTATCTAAATGGATACAAAATTGGCTTCTTGACAGAAACCAGAGGGTGGTTGTAGTGGGTTGTTTTTCAAACTGGAGGCCTGTGACCCGCGGTGTGCCTCAGGGAACAGTGCTGGGTCCACTGTTATTTGTCATTTATATTAACTATTTGGATGAGAATATAGGAGGCATGGTTCGTAAGTTTGCAGATGACACCAAGATTGGTGGCATAGTGGATAGCGAAGAAAGTTATCTTCGATTGCAACGGGATCTTGATCAATTGGGCCAGTGGACTGATGAATGGCAGATGGAGTTTAATTTAGATAAATGCGAGGTGATGCATTTTGGTAGATTGAACCAGGGCAGAACTTACTCAGTTAATAGGAGGGCGTTGGGGAGAGTTACAGAACAAAGAGATTTAGGGGTACATGTTCATAGCTCCTTGAAAGTGGAGTCACAGATGGACAGAGTGGTGAAGAAGGCACTCAGCATGCTTGGTTTCATTGGTCAGAACATTGAATACAGGAATTGGGACATCTTGTTGAAGTTGTACAAGACATTGGTAAGGCCACACTTGGAGTACTGTGTACAGTTCTGGTCACCCTATTATAGAAAATATTTTATTAAACTAGAAAGAGTGCAGAAAAGATTTACTCTGATGCTACCGGGACTTGATGGTTTGAGTTATAAGGAGAGGCTGGATAGATTGGGACTTTTTTCTCTGGAGCATAGAAGGCTGAGGAGTGATCTTATAGAGGTCTATAAAGTAATGAGGGGCGTAGATCAGCGAGATAATCAATATCTTTTCCCAAAGGTAGGGGAGTCTAAAACTAGAGGGCATAGGTTTAAGGTGAGAGGGGAGAGATACAAAAGTGTCCAGAGGGGCAATTTTTTCACGCAGAGGGTGGTGAGTGTCTGGAACAAGCTGCCAGAGGTAGTAGTATAGGCGGGTACAATTTAGTCTTTTAAAAAGCGTTTGGACAGTTACATGCGTAAGATGGGTATGGAGGGATATGGGCCAAATGCGGGCAATTGGGATTAGTTTAGGGGTTTAAAAAAAAAGGGTGGGATGGACAAGTTGGGCCTATGCTGTAAACCTCTATGACTCCTCTATAAGTCAGGATGGTGAGTGGTTTGGAGGGGAACTTGCAGGTGGTGGTGTTCCCATTTATCTGCTGCCCTTGTCCTTCTAGATGGAAGTGGTCGTGGGTTTGGAACGTGCTGTCTAAGGATCTCTGGTGAATTGCTACTGTGCACCTTGTAGATAGTACACATCTATATGGTTAGCACTAGCTCGAGATATGAGGGGAGAAAATGGGATCAGGATATTGAACCTGGTGATCAGTCATGATCAAAATGAATGGCGGAGCAGACTCGAGGGGCCAAATGGCCGAGTCCTGGTTCTAGTTTCTACGTTTCAATGTTAAACCAGACATGAGCTGCTGGGATGGTAGTCCCGATCATGAAAAAACTATAAATGGAAATAAATAAGAAATAGGCCTTAAAGACTTCAAGTGAAGGGGCTGTGCCTCTTTCCTTTGGCAGCTTGTTCCACTGTGGAATTATCCTTTGAAAGAAGGGAAACCACATGCAAAATTCATAAATTCATAAGATATAGGAGCAGAATTAGGCCATTCGGCCCATCGAGTCTGCTCCGTCATTTGATCATGGCTGATATGCACCTCATTCCCATTTTCCTGCCTTCTTCCCATAACCCTTCAACCCATTACCAATTAAAAATCTCTCTAACTCCTCCTTAAATGTACTCACTGTCCCAGCATCCACCGCACTTTGGGGTAGCAAATTCCACAGATTCACAGCCCTTTGGGAGAAGTAGTTTTTCCTCAACTCTGTTTTAAATTTGCTACCCCTTATCCTAAGACTATGACCTCTTGTCCTAGAATGCCTCACAAGAGGTAGAGGAACTTCTTTCAAATGAAACAGGTCTGGCTTAATTCGGGTCCATTCAGGTTCCTGGCTATTTCCAGCCCTTTGTCCCTTGTTGATGTCGTTTCACTGTGAGGCCATCTCTGGCAATGCGGTGCCATGTTTGCAACAGGAATAAATGTTGCCTATGCAACAAAATAAATCATGAAAAGAAACACTTAAAATGAATGGCTCCAAAGATGCTATGACTGGTCAACGAGCAAGGCTTATCATCAGCCTTTGCCCGTTTCATTTCCATGATATTTTGCGCTGCAAGTTATTGGAAATGTGAGGTAGAAGTGGCAGAGCATTCTGTACAAAGCATCTGGAGTCTGAGCAAACAGGGCAAACAGCTGGATATCTCCTTAAGCAATCAGATAGAAGATGGTGAAATGAACAGTGCACTATCTGAACAAGGAACAAGTGTAAGTTGCTTTAATTGTTTTTTTGTTGCAGAACATGTCTTTGAAAGAAGTATTTATAGTCCCCTTTCTGTCGACAGGGGACATAGTCATTAATAACAACTGGGAACTATATACATATATTCAGTGAAGGACACAGGCAAGGGGCCATATGCATGCCAAAATCTTAACAATTCTCAGTTCAACATCATACTGACCCTAGGTCTAGGTCATGTGCCTTCTTACTTTATAAAGTCATAGAGGTTTACAGCATGGAAACAGGCCCTTCTGCCCAACTTGTCCATACTACCAGTTTTTACCATTAAGCTAGTCCCAATTGCCCATGTTTGGCCCATATTCCTCTATACCAATCTTACCCATGTAACTGTCTAAATGTTTTTTAAAAGACAATATTGTACCTGCCTCTACTACTGCCTCTGGCAGCTCGTTCCAGACACTCACCACCCTCTGGATCCTTTTGTATCTCTTCCCTCTCCCCTTAAACCTATGCCCCCTACTTTTAGACTCCCCTACCTTTGGGAAAAGATGTTGACTATCTGCCTTATCGATGCCCCTCATTATTTTACAGATCTCTATAAGATCACCCCTAAGCCTTGTACGCTCCAGGGAAAAAAGTGCCAGTCTATGCAGCCTCTACTTCTTAGTCAAACCATCAAGTCCCGGTAGCATCCTAGTAAATCTTTTCTGCACTCTTTCTAGTTTAATAATACCCTTCCTCTAATAGGGTGTCCAGAACTGTACACAGCATTCTAAGTGTGGCCTTACCACTGCCTTGTAGAACTTCAACAAGACGTCCCACTCCTGTATCCTGTATTCAATGTTCTGACAAATGAAACCAAGCATGCCGAATGCCTTCTTCACCACTGTCCACCTGTGACTCCACTGTCAAGGAGCTATGAACGTGTACCCCTGGATCTCTTTGTTCTATAGATTTCACCAATGCCTTCCCATTAACTAAGTCCTGCCCTGGTTCAAACTACAAAATGCATCCCCTCGCATTTATCTAAATTAAACTGCATCTGCCGTTCATCAGCCCACTGGTCCAATTGATCAAGGTCCCATTGTAATCCGAGATAAACTTCTTTACTAATATGTGGGCAGTGCTGTATTCAGTCCCACATTAACCTGTATATATCAGCCCTTTATGCAAAATTTCCCACCACCACCATCCTCCAGTCCCCATCCGCCACCCCAAACTCTTTACCCCAAGGATCTAGAGTTACATTAGCTTATTTCAAGTCTTACATTGTTAAAGGTCTTACGCATTTATCTTCTCATTGCAATCTAAATACTATTTGAACATTATTACTATTCCGGTATTAACATGAACAACTTTCTCACTATGCCATCTCCTTCTTTGAGTCTTTGAGGTTTGAGGTTCAGGCAGTCAGGGAGCTTTATAACACCACCACATCTCATTCGCTGTTCTGTCAGAGAAGTTCAGTAAGAAGTTTAACAACACCAGGTTAAAGTCCAATAGGTTTATTTAGTAGCAAAAGCCACACAAGGCTCCAAAAGCTTGTGTGGCTTTTGCTACCAAATAAACCTGTTGGACTTTAACCTGGTGTTGTTAAACTTTTTACTGTGTTTACCCCAGTCCAACGCCGGCATCTCCACATCCTGTCAGAGAAGTGGCAGAGTGTTGGCTCTGTGTTTTATTTATTAATTTGCAGGATGTGGGCATCGCTGGCTGGGCCAGCATTTATTGCCCATCTCTAATTACCCTTTGGAAAGTGGTGATGAGCTGCCTTCTTGAACCGCTGCAATCTTTGAGCTGCAGGCACAGCCACAGTGCTGTTAGGGAGGGAAATCCAGGATTTTGACCCAGTGACAGTGAACGAACGGCGATATATTTCCAAGTCAGGATGGTGAGAGTCTTGGAGGGGAATCTCCAGATGGTGGGCAGTAGGTTGGCCTGATCATTGGGGAATTGATAGGATCTGGAAAATTAATGGGCATAGCTGTTCTGCAGAGAGAGAAGAGAGGTCGCAGGAGAAATCCGAGTTTAAATAGTCTTCAGTGTTTGAACACTCAGGACGGTGCTGTTCTGGTTGGCTAATGACAGCAGATAGTCTTGACATCCTCTGCCATCTGGAACAGATCCAAGGTGATGCAGGCATCCGTGCTCAGGAGAGAGGAAGGCTGGTTATGGATGATGTACATCAGCTTAGAGATCTGTTTGCTGCCATATGTTGTGTTTTCTCCACTGATCAGTTTTTCCTTGGCAGAGGACAATTCCTCTGTGCTATCTTTCAGGCTCACATTCTGTAATTGTGCTTCTGCCAACTGGTTTTGAAAGACCTCACGCTCTTTTGTGAGAACTTCTGTGTTCTTGATTTTCATCTCTTCATGCACCTCATTGGAAATAGAATCATAGAATCATAAAATCCCTACTCTGCAGAAAGAGGCCATTTGACTCATCACACTAAAAGGTAATTTAGTATGGTCATTTCATCTAACCCGCACATCTTTGGACTGCGGGAGGTAACTGGAGTACCTGGAGGAAACCCACATAGACACGAGGAGAATGTGCAGGCTCAGCAAGACAGTCACCCAAGGCAGAATTGAACCCGTGTTCCTGGCGTTTTGAGGTAGCAGTGCTAACCACTGTGCCATCCTGATGTAAAGTGAAATCTTCTGGCTGTTCTCTGCGGCGGGATTTTAGAATCATAGAATCGCTACAGAGCAGAAGGAGGCCATTTGGCCCATCATGCCTGCACCGACAACAATCCCACCCAGGCCCTATCCCTGTAACGCCACATAATCACCCTGCTAATTCCCCTGTTACTAAGGGGCAATTTAGGATGACCAATCAACCTGACCTGCACATCTTTGGACTTTGGGAAGAAACTGGAGCACCCGGAGGAAACCCATGCAGACACGGGGAAAACGTGCAAACTCCACACAGACAGTCATCCAAGGCCGGAATTGAACCCTAGTCCCTGGCGCTGTGAGGCAGCAGTGCCAACCACTGTGCCACCATGCCACTGGTCCCGCTGCAGTGGATGGAGATTTGGCTGAGCGTAAAATTCTCCCTCCTCGCTCGCATGGGCAGTGGGTTGACTGGCCAGTAAGTCCGTGCCCATTATATTTTTCCAAGGTTCCTTCCAAAGGTGCAACTGTTTCTGTTACCACTGCAGTCTTATTCATATAGATCTCAGGTTCTTCTCGGAATAGTGAAATTTCCCGAATGGTCACTAAGAACAGATTAGAGTTCTGTCAGAGTGGTGTTCGATAGTCTTGCTTTGTAATGTTTCTGAGACTTGAGGGACCCTTGCAGCATGTGATGGTCCTTCTGAAACCTTAGGAACATTAACATACAGAGGGATCTGGGCATGCAGTTCCCTAAAAGTGGCAACACAGGTGGCCAAGGTGATTAGAAGGCATGCTTGCCTTCATCAGTCGAGGCATTGAGTATGAGAGCTGGCAAATCATGTTGCAGCTACATAAAACCTTGATTAGACCACATTTGGAGTATTGCATACAGTTCTGGTTGTCACATGATCAGAAGGATGTGGAAGCTTTGCAGAGAGTGCAAAGAAAGTTCACCAGGATGTTGTCTGGTCTCGAGGGTGTTGACTATGAGGCGAGATTGAATAAACTAGGATTGTTTTCACTGGAAAGACAGTCGCTGAGAGGAGATCTGATAGAGGTCTACAAAATTATGAGAGGCATCGACAGGATGGATAGTCAGAGGCTTTTTCCAAGGGTGGAAGTTTCAATTACAAAGGGGCACAGGTTCAAGGTGAGAGGGGGAATGTTTAAGGGAGATGTGTGGGGGAAGATTTTCATGGAAAGAGTGGTAGATGCCTGGAGTGTACTGCCAAAGGAAATGGTGGAAGTAGGCACATTGGTAACATTTGAGAGGCATCTGGATGGGTACATGAATAGGGAGGGAATAGAGGGATATCGTCCGAGTAAGGGCAGAAGGTTTTTTTTTAGTTTAATTAGGGCATCTTGATTGGCACAGGCTTGGAGGGCCGAAACTCCAAAGTGTTTTATGGAGCCTGCATGGATCGTAGGTTTTGCACTTTCAATTTGGCTAGGAAAGCATGACATGCTTTACCTCAGGTATGATTCAAATGACCTACTCGGGAGCTTTTATCCAATAAAATTTATTTAAGAATATAGTTAACATGTATGGAAAGAAAATTAACAATAACTTTTAACAATTACAAACAAAAACAAAACAACCACAATAATGTATGACCCTTCACATATAAATCTAAGATGTTCCAATCAAACAAAACCCTTCCACAGGTTTAATGCAGCAAAGCTCACATGATACTGGAACTGAGTCCTTTTGTTGGAGAATTGAAAATCCTGACTTCTCAGCCTTGTAACTTCTAGCAGCCCTCTGGATACACTCAGAACAGTTTGAAGTCAGAACAGCCTCCCAGAATACCAGGGAGAGACTCTAGTCAAGCCAACAAAAGCAGATTCTCTACTCTGGGAAAACAAGAAGCCTTGCTTTCAGCTAACCAAAGGAATTTCCTAAAACCAGGGAGAGAGAGAGAGAGATTGCTTTAAGTCTGATGTCTCTTCTAAAAATAACTCTGCAGCCAAACAGACGATGAAACCTTAAATTCATTGGGAAAAAAAACTGTCCTGAACACATGACCTTCCTCCTAACAATGCAGGGTTCAAAAAACAACACAGAGTAAAAATAAACAAACCCCATTTAAACCAGTAAAGGAGTAAATAAAGGGCTTTAATAGACAATGCAGAAACACTGAGAGCTGAGAGCTAGAGAACGTGATTAAAAAATAAACTTATTTTAAAGGTACACTAATGTCACAAGCTGCATGTATTGATTGGCTGCCAACTTGTTTTATTCAGCAATTGTGGTGAACCACTGTTACTACATGTTTGTACCTGGACACACCCATGCTGCACCTGGCCCGAGACTCCTCCCTTTCCACCTGGGACCCCTCCCTTTCCACCCAGAGTGGGGTATAAAGGTGATGGTCCCTCCTCCTTGCCTCAGTTCAGACCAGGTCAGCTACAAGGGTGTGCTCCTGTTCTCAGTGAATAAAAGCCTATTAGTTTTCCCTCACTCTCAGAAGTCTCCGCGTTGTAATTGATAGTGCATCAATTTTATTCACAGAGAAAAAAAAACAGGATGGAGCAGCTTTTAAAGCCTGACACTCTAAATTTGGATCCACAAGCGCCCGGGGCAGCCAACAGCTTTAATCACTGGCTGAAGTGCTTCGAAGCTTTCCTCGGAGTCTCCACAGTCGTCCGGTCCGATGCAGACAAGCTACACGTGCTCAACGCCCGGGTAAGCGACGCAGTTTTCGCCACCATTTGTAACTCAGAAACGTACGCTGATGCGCTAGCGCTCCTAAAGAGCCAATACAGCCAACAGACGAACGAAGTCTACGCCAGGCATCTGCTAGCTACCCGTAAACAGCAGCCCGGGGAATCAAATGCACAGTTCCTCCGCGAACTCCGTGCACTCAGCAGGGCTTGTAACTGCAAGGCCATATCCGCTGCGCAGTATGCAGAGGACTTGATCCGCGATGCCTAAGTTACGGGCATCGCATCCAACTACATTCGACAGCGCCTGCTAGAACAAGGTGGGCTAGATCTTCCAAAAACTGTAGCGCTCGCTGAATTCCTCGAAGTAGCATCACGTAACCTCGAGGCGTACACGCCCGATCACGCGACATCGTGGGCCTCACGGCCAATATCATCCCAGTACCTAGGAGGGCCTCCGACTTATGCCACGCAGCGCCCCACCAATGACTCAACGGCCGTAGCCACGGCAGCCCCGAAGTGTTACTTTTGCGGCCCAGTGAAACACCCCCCACAACGCTGCCCGGCAAGGGAGGCATTCTGCTCAGGGTGTGGAAAGAAAGGCCACTACGCGAAAGTCTGCAAGGCAAAGTCGAAACCGAATAGCGCAGCATGTGACCCAAGGGAACAGAAAACCCGATCACCATCAGCCGCGTGGGAGTCAAGGGGGCCGCCATCTTGGACACCAGTGACCACGTGTGAGCCCGGGGAGCTGCCATTTTGGACACCATCGGCCGCGTGGGAGTCAAGGGGGCCGCCATCTTGGACGCAGCCGACCGCATGCGAGACAGGGGAGCCGCCATCTTGGACGCCAGCTGATGACTCTTCGGGATCTACGGTGGCAGCAATCCAGCTGGACCAGTCTCGTCCACATCAACTCGCCAGGTCTATGATGGACATACAGCTCGCCTGAGCCCCTGGAGTCACCACGCAGGACCAGACCAGATGGGACGACGGCGGATTTGAGCGGCTCCACTCTGCCACTGGCAGCAACCCCCCAACCGGTACTGCGGCGGTCTCAACGACTAGTCAAGCTGCCCGACAGGCTGAACCTGTGAAGGGACAATGTCTCACCTCAGCTTGTGACTTTTCTATGTATATATACTCCTGTACATATGGTTCCACCCATCCCGCCGGACTCTTTTTTTAAAGGAGGGGTGAATGTGGTGAACCACTGTTACTACATGTTTGTACCTGGACACACCCATGCTGCACCTGGCCCGAGACTCCTCCCTTTCCACCTGGGACCCCTCCCTTTCCACCCAGAGTGGGGTATAAAGGTGATGGTCCCTCCTCCTTGCCTCAGTTCAGACCAGGTCAGCTACAAGGGTATGCTCCTGTTCTCAGTGAATAAAAGCCTATTAGTTTCCCCTCACTCTCAGAAGTCTCCGCATTGTAATTGATCGTGCATCAGCAATGTAGTGTTGCGAATAGTGAGATATTTAAATTAATCACGGGTTTACAGTTTAAGTATTCAGACAGGAGTAAAGTTCTTGGGAGTTGAGTAAAATAATCTTTTGTTTTCAATTTGCAATCCATGTGTTGAGGCTCAGAGTTATGGACTAGCATCGAGCTTCATTCAAAATGAATGATGAAAAGTAGCTTCTCCTGGCCACCTGTAGCCTGAAAGTTACAAATATTTAGTTCACTCGTGTAGGCTATGAACTCTGTATGCTGAAGTTTGACTTCTGAGGGTGATTCTTTTTATGAAATCTTCAATTGCATAAGAACTTTTGCCTTTAGCTTCCAGGTTGTTTGGAGCTTGGGTATATTTTCTCAGCATCCATAGCTTTTGATTGGAGCTTCTTTCGGTGCAACATCCATAGAAGATTTTCTTCTTCGTTTTTCAGCATAATTATGAGGTTGAGAGTTTTTTAATTCCCAACTGCCACTGCCATCATGTTGTGAAAAGTGTTGGTTTCAGAACATGCCTCTAAGGAAGTCTTCATAGTTTTCTGTATGGTAGCAGCAAGTCTACTACTTGTAACTTAGAAACATAGAAATATAGAAGAAATATAGAAGTCTAATCCTGCTTTCTCCCCATAACGTTTGATCCCATTCACCCCAAGTGCTATGTCCAGCTGCCTCTTGAATACATTCAATGTTTTGGCATCAAACCACTTCCTGTGGTAATGATTCTACAGGCTCACCACTCTTTGGGTGAAGAAATGTCTCCTCACCTCCATCCTAAATGGTCTACCCCGAATCCCCAGACTGAGACCCCTGGTTCTGGACTCCCCCACCAACGGGAACATATATGCAGTCAGGAATACTGGCAAGGAACTATCTTCATGTCTCGATCTTAACACTTATCTGTTCAATGCCACACTGATACTCGGTCTGGTCATGTGCCTTCTTATATCATCGTGTGGGTGATGCTGTACGCAGTCTCACGTTAACCCTGTATATACCAGTTCATATACTGCATAAGTTAAAGCAGATAAACGTAATGACAAGCTAACTATAGTAATGGAAATAAAGAAAAGGCAAGATCGGATTTTGGGACAGTGAGAATGGAAGAAGAGAAATGTTAATAAGTTATTTTAATTTAAGTATAAGTGTTCAATAACAAGGAAAAACTGAAGGAATGTGACTTCATGCCTGTAGCGGTTAATACAGTAAACTTTGTGTTTTCCAGTACTTTACCAACTAGAATTCTGCACTAACAAGAATTCCTGATGTTCTCCTAAGATGAATTGCCAATTTACCAACAGGAAGCAGTTATGAAGTTATCTCGAACCTGAACCTGTATTATTTTATACTTTAACTTGTGTTTTAATCTACTGTTAAAAATTTGAAATAAAATGAAAACTGTTATTTACTTCCAGAGTAATTTCATGTGAGTTCATGCTACAAGTATTGTGCTAAATTTCATTAGTAAACTGAGCTTTGTATTCTCTGCAGATTGTGTTTGAACACAATTCTGGTCTTGTCTCAGAGATGCCCAGTTAGGAGCTGCTAGTTCTTTTCTGAATTTCTCTTCGTTAGGAAGACTAGATTTCATTCCCACAAGGACTATAAAATGGTCACTCCTGCCAATGCTGCCTTGGATAGATGTGTCTGTAATAGATAAATTGGTGAGGATGAGGTTAAGTAAGCTCCTCGCTCTTGTTGGTTCACTCACCACTTACTGCAGGCTCCAGCTTATGTTGTTGTCTGGTAGATAGGTCCTTTGGGACTTAGCCAACTCAGCTGGCAGTGGTGTTACAAAGCCACCCTTGGTGATGTCCTCAATCTGGAGTAATTCTACACCTTTGCCACCCTCAGTACTTCTTCCAAATGGTGAAGTCCTGATTCATCAATTAAAGAGGTTACCCAAGTTTGACCTGATGCTTTGAGTTGTCAAGGGATCCAGACTGAAAGTGGGGACTCTGAGATTCATTCCATCCCAACTGTTCACGCTATATATTGATTTGGAAGAGGGAACTAAATGCATTATCTCCAAATTTGCAATGATACAAAGCTGGGTAGGAGGATGAGCTGTGAGGGAGATACAGAGGTGTTATATCGTGATTTGGACAGGTTGAGTGAGTGGGCATATGCTTGGCAGATGCAATATAATGTGAATAAATGTGAGGTTATCCACTTTGGTAGCAATAATAGGAAGGCAGATTATTATTTGAATGAGTGTAAATTGGGAGAGGTAGGTACTCAGTGAGACCTTGGTGTCTTCATGCATTAGTCACTGAAAGGCTTCTAGGCCTTTTGGATAAGATGCAAATGAGATCAAGCCTTGGAGGAGGTACAATGCCTGCTCAAATCAACTTGGATCATGTAGATCAAGCCCAAGTCAGGAAGTGGTGAGCCTGTCCTGTCAGCTTGGATCTGGAATGTCTCACGAGTTGAGACTTTGAATTGGATTTTGATTGGATTGATTTGGATATGAACAAAAAAAATGGGAGGTGATGACCTCGAGGTATTATTGCTAGACTATTAATCCAGAAGATCAGCTAAAGTTCTGGGGACCTGGGCCCTCCTAATGTCTGCCCTTCGCCTGCTCAGATTCCTATGGTGGGCAGGGTGGTAAAATTCCAGCCGATGGGCTGAATGGCCTACTTCTGCTCCTTCATCTTATGGTCTTACAAGTGGTGTAGAGCTCAGTGCCTCTTCATTGAAATGCACGTGGCATTAACTGTGCCAGCTGTTTCTTTTTATTTATTCATTAATCACAAGTAAGGCTTACATTAACACCACAATGAAGCTACTGTGAAATTCCCCTAGTCGCCACACTCCGGCACCTGTTTGGGGGCCAATGCACCTAACCTGCCTGTCTTTCAGACTGTGGGAGGAAACCGGAGCACCCGGAGGAAACCCACGCAGACACGGGGAGAAAGTGCAGACTCTGCACAGACAGTGACCCAAGCCGGGAATTGAACCCGGGTCCCTGGCGTTGTGAGGCAGCAGTGCTAACCATTGTGCCACCATGCTGCCCTTTCCGTTTGAAATGTCAATGAGTCTCAAGCAAACTTCACAGTGCTGCCCTGTGAACTTGCAAACTCCAAATTTTTCTGCACTCAGAAAGAAGAGCACTTACGCATGCACTGAATCTTTGGATTGTACATCAGCCCGAGCGAAGTGCAGGAAATCACCATGGTGTAAGTCTCGAGGAAAGAAGCTACATCCTATTGCTGCACGAGCAGCACATTAGTGTGCTAATGTGCTCCACTGCCGGGCCACCTCTGGCTAGGCAGCTTGATTGAAGCACTTGATCTGACACTCTCATCCATCAATCAAGTAGCACATCCTTAATTACAGCCTGCTGCGCTCTCTCACCTTCATTGCTGTTTAAGCAGCTGACAGTGATACAATGTGCTCTTCTGAATGTTTGTTAAAATCAGGGTGGCCCAATTGCTCAGCGCCAAAGACATTTACTAAACGTTGCAAATAGTCGCAGATTTGAATTGCCGCAGTGGCTGACACTCTCACATCTGTCATCGGAGCTAAGCAGAATCCTGACAGTTCGCTTGATGCAGGATGATGGAGAAAATTGAGCCTTTTGCTTACCTCGTAGTAAACCACACCCTCTAATATTTTGACCCGTCCACCCACAAGGGAAAGGTTCGAGATTGTCTGGAGTGCTTCAGTGCAACATGTAACAAAGTGCAGCCATTTTCGTAATCAGCCATCGACTCAGAATGACAAATTAGTATTCATAGAAACATAGAAACTAGAAGTAGGTCAATCGACCCTTCGAGCCTGCTCCGTCATTCATTTTGATCATGGCTGATCATCAAATTCAATATCCTGATCGCCCCCTTCGCCCCATATCCCTTGATCCCTTTAGCTCCAAGAGATATATCTAATTTCTTTTTGAAACCAAGCACTGTTTTGGCCTCTGAAACCAAAAGAGAAAACGCTGGAAAATCTCAGCAGGTCTGGCAGCATCTGTAAGGAGAGAAAAAAGCTGACGTTTCAAGTCCAGATGACGCTTTGTCAAAGCTTTGACAAAGGATCATCTGGACTCGAAACGTCAGCTTTTTTCTCTCCTTACAGATGCTGCCAGACCTGCTGCGATTTTCCAGCATTTTCTCTTTTGGTTTCAGGTTCCAGCATCCTCAGTAATTTGCTTTTATCCAATATTTTGGCCTCAATTACGTTCTGTGGTAGTGAATTCCACACATTCACTCCCTCTGGGTAAAGAAATTTCTCCTCACCTCAGTTCTAAAAGGTTTATATCCTCAAACTATGACTCATAGTTCTGGACTCCCCCACCATATTTGTACCAAAACATTTCCTGAAGTGCTGTTAACAATAAGCATTTATAGTGGGTTGAAGAATAAATATTACTCTGTGGAACTAATTTGGAATCTGACACTGCAAGCTTCTCTTTCTTGTCAAGTCTTGTCCAGGCTGTTGTCCTTATCCTGGATCATCATAGTGGGTGACACAAGTTAATATATTGAATGAAAGGGTTTTCAATATAAAATCATCATTCTCTGATTGTTTGAGAGGAAGCCTTTTGATTTGGTTTGATTTGATTTATTATTGTCACATATTCTGGGATACAGTGAAAAGTATTATTTCTTTCGTACTAGACAGGCAAAACATACGTTCATAAAGTACATGGGGGAGAAGGAAAGGAGAGGGTGCAGAATGTGGTGTTACAGTCATAGCTAGAGTGTAGAGAAAGATCAGCTTAATATGAGGTAGTTCCATTCAAAAGCCTGATGGCAGCAGGGAAGAAGCTGTTCTTGAGTGAGTTGGTACATGATCTCAGACTTTTGTATCTTTTTCCCAACAGAAGAAGATTGAAGAGAGTATGTTTGGGCTGTGTGGGGTCCTTTATTATGCTGGCTGCTTTTCCAAGGCAGCGGGAAGTGTAGATGGAGTCAATGGATGGAGTCTTGTTTGCCTATTGGACTGGGCTACGTTCACAACCATTTGTAGTTTCTTGTGGTCTTGATCAGAGCAGAAGCCATACCAACCTGTGATCATACTGTGAGATGTGGCTCTGTCTGATTATAAATACTTACTAAGTCAATCAAGGACACAATCCCCAAATGTCAGGCTTCACCCTCATTATGGTACTAGAGTTTACAAACTGTTTTACCTGCAATTTGCTAATAATTTACAAGATTCAAGGAACGGTTGTTAGCTATAGTTTGCTGAAATCAGGTTTTTCTTTTCTGAAAACTATCGCAGTTAAATTTATTGTTTCTGGGCCCTAATGCACTTAGGACAAAACATCAATTCACATTTATATAATGTCTTTAATGCAACACAAAGATCCCACTGCATTTTACAGGAGAATTATGGGACAAAGTTTGACCCCAAGTTACAGAGGATGTTAAGCCTGGGGGCCAAAAGCTTTGGCCGAAAGGTTGGTTTTGAGGAGGGATCAGAGTTCAGATTGAGAGCACCCATTTTTTGTTGACCAAGATTAAAAGGTCCAAAAGAGTGTCTGCGGAGCATGTGCACAATTCTGATATGAGTCATGCAAGATACCATATTGGCATTACCATGAAGCAGTGACATAGAAAAATCATAACCCTACCCATCGTTAATCGATCTAATCTACAAATCACTAAGGGACAATTAAGCATGGCCAATCCTCCCACATCTTTGGGCTGTGGGAGGTAACGTGAGTACCCAGAGGAAACCCACGCAGACAGGGGGAGAATATGCAAACTCCACATGGACAGTCACCCAAGACCAGAATTGAACCCAGGTCCTTGGCGTTGTGAGGCGGCAGTGCTAACCACTGTGTCACTGCGTCACCCAAAAAAATTAGACAAATTAGAGAACTGAGTAAAAAACTGAATATTAATCATGCCAGATTCCCACTATCCTGACATTAATTTTACAGAAAAGATAGGGAAAAGGGATGTGGGAATGTAGTTCCTACAGTGTGTACCGGATTCCTTTCTAATCCAACATGTCATAAGCTCTTGAGAGGAATATTCACTCTCGGATCTCGTAATGGTGAATGAACAGGAACAGATAAAAGAATTAAAAGTAGGCGAACGTCATGGCAAACATGAGCATAATTTAAAACGCTTTCAGATGGTAATAGAGAAGGACAGAGTATGCTGAATACCCGGGGTGGTGGGGAACTTTCTACTCCTGCTTTTATTGGGCAGGGTTGGCGACTGGAACGGAAAATCACATCGGAGGTCCAGATCCGGCTTCATGCCGCTTGCCCCCCCGACCAATGACATAGCGGGAATCCCAGTATTCAACGCCAGCATTAAGTCATGGGACCCACCCCATTCTTTTTCTCTACTATCAGCCAAACAGAGAAAGCCGCGGTTGGGGCTCCCCGCTGCGCCTCTGTAGAAAATGGGAAATTCCACTCCAACTTGCTAGCTGGGAGAAAAGATGAGAATAGAACTTGAGGATATAAAATATACAACTATATTGGCAAACAATGATGTGGAACAACACTGGACTGACATATAACAACAATGGGAAACATTTCAAATGATGTTCAAAAAACGTGCAGGAAAAATAGATTCTGCTGAAGGGAAAGAACAAACAAAACTTTAGTGAGATTCCATGGATGAATAAAAATATAAGGGAACAATAAAGGGTTAGGAGAGAGGCAGACATTAAGTACTTAGGCAGCAGAGGGGTGCTGGATAAGGGAGACTACAAAATGGATTTGGAGAGAGGTTATAAAAACAATTAGATAAGAAAAGAGGAACTATGAAATTAAACTATCGAGGGACATAAAATAAAAAAGTAAAATATTTGACAGGCACATCAATACAAAGGGAAGGCTGTGAATGGGAATAGGACAATTAAGGATAAGACAGGTTGAGAGTTTTTTTATTCATTCGTGGGACATAGGCATCGCTGGCTGGCCAGAATTTATTGCCCAGCCCTAGTTGCCCATGGAAGGCAGTTGAGAGTCAACCACATTGCTGTGGCTCTGGAGTCACATGTAGGTCAGACCAGGTAAGGACGGCAGATTTCCTTCCCTAAAGGACATTAGTGAACCAAATGGGGTTTTCTGACAATCGACAATGGTTTCATGGCCATCAGTAGATTCTTAATTCCAAATTTTTTTTTATTGAATTCAAACTCCACCATCTGCCGTTGCGGATTTTGAACCCAGGTCCCCAGAACATTAGCTGATTTTCTGGATAAATAGCCCAGCAATAATACCACTGGGACATTGCCTCTGCTAATGGCAGAAATATTATGGGCGGGATTTTCTGGCCGCGCTCGACAAGACCGGAAAATCCCCCCCGAGGTCAATGGACCTTTGCATGGTCCGTGCCCCGCCCACTATGATTCCCGTGGTGGGGGGGGTGGGAAAATTCCACCCTATATAATTGTTCCGCTTTGGAATTAGCCAGAGAGCTAGAGGAGGTAGAGATGACATTGAATGCTGACTAATGAGATAAGTGCATTTAAAATAAAAAAGGGGAAGCATTTAATAAACATAAACCCAAACAGGATAAAACCACTGGTCTGGGTGGATTGCACCCACATATTTTGAATGAATCAAAGGATTACTCTTCAATTATGTATAAGAAAAAAGTGTTATGCCTGAAGACTGTTGGGTAGAATCATAGAATCCTGCAGTGTAGAAGGAGGCCATTCGGCTATTCGAGTCTGCACCGACCACAATCCCACGCAGGCCCTATCCCCATAACCCCATGCATTTACCCTAGCTAGTCCCCCTGACACTAAGGGGCAATTTGGCATGGCCCATCCACCTAATCCGCACATCTTTGGGCTGTGGGAGGAAACCGGAGCACCCAAAAGAAACCCACACAGACACGGGGAGAATGTGCAAACTCCACACAGACAGTGACCCAAGTCGGGAATCGAACACGGGTCCCTGGCACTGTGAGGCAGCAATGCTAACCACTGTGCCACCATGCCGTCCCTCATGTAGCTAATGTAATTCCTGAATAAAGAGAGAATATTTCTTCTTGTGGGAAAAGTGTAACGACAGGCCATCAATATTAGACATATACTGAGAAATTTTTAGCAATGAATTCAGAAGAGAACCCTTTAACCAAAGGGTGCTGACAATGTGGAACTCACTACCAGAGGGAATGGTTGAAAATAATAATATAGATGTATTTAAGGGGAGGTTCAGTCAGCGTTTAAGAGAGAAGGGAATAAATGGGTACGATGATAGATTTAGATGAGGAAAGATGGGAGGAGGCTCAAATTGAGCATAAACACCAGCATCGACCAGTTGGGCCGAATGGCCTGTTTACATCTTGTATATTCTATATTATCTTTTGTTCTCTGATCCTTTGCACCTCTTCTACCAAAGCCTCCAGTGCAACATGTGAAAACTTTGGAGCACCCTCTCTTCCATGCGTTGCCATGATCTAGTCTGTTTCCATGTCAGAGTGGCTTGTACAAGGAATTCCAGCATCTGTTGCAGCCACAATGCACCCTTTAAGAGGTGCAGGCTAATTTTAAGCAGTACAGGTTAGCTCTCTCCTGTGATGGTTTCTCATACTTCTAAGATCTAGGTTGAAGCATGCAGCCACTCAGCTGCATGGTTACCACTGTGGCTGCACATTACAATCCTGGCAATGAGCAGGATGCTGCCACACTCCCCACATCTCATCAAAGAGAAATGAGGTAATTGCACATTGTAAGCCCCACTCCCTTTTCTTTAGGGCTGTCCAATTTAACCCCCACACCCCCTCTCCCACCTTTTGCTTTCTAATTTATTATGATTCCAGGAAAATGTCCAATTGCAGTCACATCCTTTTTAAGAAGTTGATGTCACATAGATTCATAGAATTCCTACAGTGCAGAAGACCATCCAGCCCATCGAACCTGCACCGACAACAATCCCACCCAGGCCCTTTTCCCCATGATCCCACATATTTACCCTGTTAGTCCCCCAGACACTAAGGGCAATTTAGCATGGCCAGTCAACCTAACCCACACATCTTTGGACTGTAACAATCCCTGAAACATCCTTGTAACAATCTTCACCAATCTTTCCTTCACCCTCTCCATTGTGTGTCCTAAAGTGTGGGTCCCAGAATGGGACATAACATTCTTGCTGATGCCGCCTTTTCAACCTGCTCAGCTGCCTTTAACAATTTGTGCACATGTACCCTAGGTTCCTCAGCTCTTTACAATTATAAATTTTATTTTATATTGTTTTCCTCATTCTTCCACCAAAATGGATCACGTCACGCTTCTCTGCATTAAATTTTGTCTGCAATATGCTCACCAATTCCACCAGCATATCTATGCACTCTTGAAGACTATCATGACCCTTTGGCACATTGGTTAGCACTTCTGCCTCACAGCGCCAGGGACCCAATTTCAATTCTCGGCTTGGGTCACTGTCTGTGTGGAGTCTACACGTTCTCCCCATGTCTGCATGGGTTTCCTCCGGGTGCTCCAGTTTCCTCCTACAGTCTGAAAGACGTGCTGGTTAGGTGCATTGGTCATGCTGAATTCTCCCTCAGTGTACCCGAACAGGTGGATATCTCACTCCATCTGACGAAGGAGCAGCGCTCCGAAAGCTAATGGCATTTGCTACCAAATAAACCTGTTGGACTTTAACCTGGTGTTGTTAAAACTCTTACCATTGAAAGAAGCAAGCAGAAAAGTTGCCCTGGCAAATCTTCACTCATTTTACAATTCATTTTACAGGATATGGGCACCACTGGCTGGGCCAGCATTTATTTTCCATCCATAGATGCAATTGAGAAGGTGGTGGTGAACTGCCTTCTTGAACTGCTGCAATCCCTAAGGTGTAGGCACACCCACAGTGCTGTTAGGGAGGGAGTTCCAGAATTTCGACCCAGCGACTGTGAAGGAATGTCAATATGTTTCCAAGTCATGATGATGAGTGGCTTGGAGGGGAACCTTAAGATAGTGGTGTTCTCAGGTATCTGCTGCTTTTGTCCTTCTAAATGGTAATGGTCGTTAGTTTGGAAGGTGCTGTCTAAGGAGCCTTGGTGAGTTGTTGCAGTGCATCTTGTAGATGGTACACATGGCTGCCACTGTTCGTTGGTGTTTGAATGTTTGTGGAAAAGGCACCAATCAACTGAGATGCCTTGTCTTGGATGGTGTTGAGTTTCTTGAGTTTTGTTGGAGCTGCACTCAGCCAGACAAGTTCCATCACACTCCTGACTTGTGCCTTGTAAATGGTGGACAGGCTTAGAAAGTCAGGAATTGAGTTACTCTCTGCAGGATTTCTAGCCTATGACCTTCTCTTGTCGCCACAGTAATTATAATGTCCAGCTCAGTTCAGTTTCTGGACAATAGTAACCCCCAGAAGTTGATTGTAGTCAATAAATTTGAAGATGCGCACCCTCACAATATTATCCACCTCCAAATAATACATTTAAGATGAGGCAATATCAGTACATGAGCGAAAAACAAATAGAAGGATATGTTGATGGGGTTTTGTGCACAAGGGCACGAGGAATTTTGTGTGGAGCATAAACACCAACATGATCTATTGAACAGAATCAACTGCTGTAAATGCTTTGTAACATTTTGTAATATGGGTAGGACAGATTCTGTGAAGATCTAGTTGAGGTGCTCTCCATTGTGAAATGCACTGCATCGAAAAAGTACAGGTATCTATGGCAATCTGTCGGTTCCATTCTGCCTCTAGCTATGATGGTCAGAATCGCACTCAGGTTTCACGGGACAGAATCATTTCAGGTAGCCATGGGCAATCTGTGCAAGCTCATGCAGGTTATCAACACGGCATGTCAGGTGACTGATACATCTGTGAATTCATCTAGTTTAGCATCACTGCAAAGCAGCTGTAAGGTAGGTCACCATATTTTATCCCTCACACCTTTGATTTTTCCAGTTCAAGTTTTAACTTTTTCAGTGCAATACACAACCTGTATTTAGCCTGTGCCGGCAGTGGGTAAATTCAAATAAGTATTTACAAAGTTTGTTGTTGTGCTTACAGATGTTCCACTTTTCGTTATTCATTGTCCTGACCTAGCTGTCTTGCATGAATATGCTCATCATAACTCTTACATGGCAATATTTTGACTGAAAGGGTTCCTGAAGGATCAGTAAGTCTGACATCCTGCCATTTTGACTTAGTGTCATGAAGCCTTTGAGGGAACATGGTTATATACATTAACGGTGAAAGAAAGAGACATTTTCAGTATAATTTAGCCTATTGTCCAAAGTTGTAAGTTTACGAGACACAGGATGATAGTAGGGGAGATATTACTGAGTCTGCAAACTAGGTGGTTTGGACATCACTTTGTCGCTGCTTGGCACACTTTCTGAGAGTTAGGGTGTTAGTGGGCGAGGGTGGAGTTGGAGAGATTGATATTGGGATCCGAGGGGTTTAACTGAGGGGTTTCTAACTCATAGCTAGAGTCCATCTGGCAGAATCAGCCAGACAGTTGCATTTAATGAGGCCACTTACCCCTGTCTCAAATTTAACATCCTTCCCACAGCTTTTGAGCAGGGGGAAAGAGGTGGGTCTTGAGGCGGGTGGCAATGGGGGGATGTTGGTGGTGGATGTGAAGGCGCCTTCTCCTTACTCCCCGGTGTAGTGATGACATGTCTATGTTGTTACTCGGCTGCCATGACAATTTCAGTACTTATACTCCTGTTAAATCCAATAGAAATCTCGTCAGCTGTCGTGATGTGAAAATTGGCAAAGGATTCGAGGATTATGCTTGGAAATGGCAAATAATCCATGAACTGATTGATTAGCTCTCCAGAAATGTAAACAAAGCCCAGTCCATCACGCAAACCAGCCTCCCATCCATTGACTCTGTCTACACTTCCCGCTGTCTCAGAAAAGCAGCCAGCAAAATCAAGGACCTCATGCACCTCACTGCTTCTTCCCTGCTGTCATCAGACTTTTGAATGTACCTACCATATGTTAAATTGATCTTTCTCTACACCCTAGTTATGACTGTAACACTACATTCTGCATCCTCTCCTTTCCTTCTCCCCACTATACTTAATGAATAGTATGTTTTGTCTGTATAGCGCGCAAGAAACAATACTTTTCACTGTATCTCAATACATGTGACAATAATAAATCAAATCAAAAATGCCCAAATGCTCAGACCATTTAAGAAATAATAATGCTATTCCTTTCTGGTGGATTTTGGAGTGGATAAACACTCCTATCAGCGTTGAGTGCACCTTCTAATTATGTTAATTATAGCACACAGATCTGAACTCCCCCGCACTTACAATAAAAGAGAAAGAATCTTGGGATTGTAGGTCCCTTTGTAGGTCCCTTTGTAGGTCGAATAGTTTGGATGGGGCACTTTTTGTGCAGTGTGTGCAGGAGGGTTTCCTGACACAATATGTGGATAGGCCGACAAGGGGTGAGGCCACATTGGATTTGGTACTGGGAAATGAACCGGGCCAAGTGTTAGATTTGGTTGTGGGAGAGAACTTTGGAGATAGTGACCACAATTCGGTGTCTTTTGTTATTGCAATGGAGAGGGATAGGGCCGGACGGCAGGGCGAGGCTTACAATTGGGGGAGAGGTAATTATGATGCGATTAGGCAAGAATTAGGGGGCATAAGATGGGAACAGAAACTGTCAGGGAAAGGCACTGATGAAAAGTGGAACTTTTTCAAGGAACAAATACTGGGTGTCCTTGATAGGTATGTCCCTGTCAGGCAGGGAGGAAATGGCCGAGTGAGGGAACCGTGGTTCACAAAAGAGGTGGAATGTCTTGTGAAAAGGAAGAGGGAAGCTTATGTAGGGATGAGGAAACAAGGTTCAGATGGCTCGATTGAGGGTTACAAGTTAGCAAGGAATGAGCTGAAAAGGGGGCTGAGGAGAGCTAGGAGGGGACATGAGAAGTCCTTGGCGGGTCGGATCAAGGAAAACCCCAAGGCTTTTTACTCTTATGTGAGGAATAAAAGAATGACCAGGGTGAGGTTAGGGCCGGTCAAGGACAGTGGTGGGAACTTGTGTATGGAATCAGTAGAGATAGGCGAGGTGATGAATGAATACTTTTCTTCAGTGTTCACCAAGGAGAGGGGCCATGTTTTTCAGGAAGAGAAGGTGTTACAGGCTAATAGGCTGGAGGAAATAGATGTTCGGAGGGAGGATGTATTGGCAGTTTTGAATAAACTGAAGGTCGATAAGTCCCCTGGGCCTGATGAAATGTATCCTAGGATTCTTTGGGAGGCGAGGGATGAGATTGCAGAGCCTTTGGCTTTGATCTTTGGGTCCTCGCTGTCCACGGGGATGGTGCCAGAGGACTGGAGAGTGGCGAATGTTGTTCCTCTGTTTAAGAAAGGGAATAGAAATGACCCTGGTAATTATAGACCGGTTAGTCTGACTTCGGTGGTTGGTAAATTGATGGAAAAGGTCCTTAGGGATGGGATTTACGACCATTTAGAAAGATGCGGATTAATCCGGGATAGTCAGCACGGATTTGTGAAGGGCAAATCGTGCCTCACAAATTTGATAGAATTTTTTGAGGAGGTAACTAGGTGTGTTGATGAAGGTAGGGCGGTTGATGTCATATACATGGATTTTAGTAAGGCGTTTGATAAGGTCCCCCATGGTCGGCTTATGATGAAAGTAAGGAGGTGTGGGATAGAGGGAAAGTTGGCCGATTGGATAGGTAACTGGCTATCTGATCGAAGACAGAGGGTGGTGGTGGATGGAAAATTTTCGGACTGGAGGCAGGTTGCTAGCGGAGTGCCGCAGGGATCGGTGCTTGGTCCTCTGCTCTTTGTGATTTTTATTAATGACTTAGAGGAGGGGGCTGAAGGGTGGATCAGTAAATTTGCTGATGACACCAAGATTGGTGGAGTAGTGGATGAGGTGGAGGGCTGTTGTAGGCTGCAAAGAGACATAGATAGGATGCAAAGCTGGGCTGAAAAATGGCAAATGGAGTTTAACCCTGATAAATGTGAGGTGATTCATTTTGGTAGGACTAATTTAAATGTGGATTACAGGGTCAAAGGTAGGGTTCTGAAGACTGTGGAGGAACAGAGAGATCTTGGGGTCCATATCCACAGATCTCTAAAGGTTGCCACTCAAGTGGATAGAGCTGTGAAGAAGGCATATAGTGTGTTAGCTTTTATGAACAGGGGGTTGGAGTTTAAGAGCCGTGGGGTTATGCTGCAACTGTACAGGACCTTGGTGAGACCGCATTTGGAATATTGCGTGCAGTTCTGGTCACCTCACTATAAGAAGGATGTGGAAGCGCTGGAAAGAGTGCAGAGGAGATTTACCAGGATGCTGCCTGGTTTGGAGTGTCGGTCTTATGAGGAAAGGTTGAGGGAGCTGGGGCTGTTCTCTCTGGAGCGGAGGAGATTGAGGGGAGACTTAATAGAGGTTTATAAAATGATGAAGGGGATAGATCGAGTGAACGTTCAAAGACTATTTCCTCGGGTGGATGGAGCTATTACGAGGGGGCATAACTATAGGGTTCATGGTGGGAGATATAGGAAGGATATCAGAGGTAGGTTCTTCACGCAGAGAGTGGTTGGGGTGTGGAATGGACTGCCTGCAGTGATAGTGGAGTCAGACACTTTAGGAACATTTAAGCGGTTATTGGATAGGCACATGGAGCACACCAGGATGGTAGGGAGTGGGATAGCTTGATCTTGGTTTCAGATGAAGGTCGGCACAACATCGTGGGCCGAAGGGCCTGTTCTGTGCTGTAATGTTCTATGTTCTATGTTCTATGATTTCTGTCACATTATAATTAGCTGATAAATTACTGGCCACTATCTTCACTTTTAATTTTTAAGGATCCTCACCTCAGATTTGCCACAGTTTTACTTTGACCCTAAGTGTGATAACCAAAGTGTAACATTTCAGGAAGCGAGTGCGATCCTTCTCACATTGTAGATGGTGACTATCCTGAGCTGAGAGTTGTCAGAGATGGTCTCCCAACTCTTTGGTTGGGAGACCATCAGGAAAATCATAGCTGGACGTGTCCCTGCAACACAGCGCAGCCAACAACAGAGCTGAACTGAATAGCTGAAAAGTCAGAGGAAGTTGTGATCAGATTGTGCAGTGATTCCGTCAGACTGCATTATGAATACGATGCCAAGTTCTGATCGCTGCAACACCGGGGAGAACATTCGAACATGGAGGCTGTGCAGGTTTCAAGAGATGAAAGGCTGAAAGTTCTGGGACTTTGTAGCCCAGAAGGAGGTTGTCTGAAAAGTGATCTTATTGAGGTGTGTAAGATCGTCAGGCAAATTAAAAAGACATAATTCTAAAGTTAATCATGAGAGTAATATGATGGGACAAAATTTCAGACCAGAAAGAGGAATTTAAGGCTGGTAGCAAGAAATCCTCTTTCATTGAAAGCTGAGTAATAAGCATGTGGAATAACCCTGACCGATTAAAGTGAAATAGAACATAGAACATAGAACATAGAAAGCCACAGCACAAACAGGCCCTTCGGCCCACAAGTTGCACTGATCATATCCCTACCTCTAGGCCTATCTATAGCCCTCAATCCCATTAAATCCCATGTACTCATCCAGAAGTCTCTTAAAAGACCCCAACGAGTTTGCCTCCACCACCACCGACGTCAGCCGATTCCACTCACCCACCACCCTCTGAGTGAAAAACTTACCCCTGACATCTCCTCTGTACCTACCCCCCAGCACCTTAAACCTGTGTCCTCTCGTAGCAACCATTTCAGCCCTTGGAAATAGCCTCTGAGAGTCTACCCTATCCAGACCTCTCAACATCTTGTAAACCTCTATCAGGTCACCTCTCATCCTTCGTCTCTCCAGGGAGAAGAGACCAAGCTCCCTCAACCTATCCTCATAAGGCATGCCCCCCAATCCAGGCAACATCCTTGTAAATCTCCTCTGCACCCTTTCAATGGCTTCAACATCTTTCCTGTAATGAGGTGACCAGAACTGCGCGCAGTACTCCAAGTGGGGTCTAACCAGGGTCCTATAAAGCTGCAGCATTATCTCCCGACTCCTAAACTCAATCCCTCGATTAATGAAGGCTAGTACGCCGTACGCCTTCTTGACCGCATCCTCCACCTGCAAGGCCGATTTAAGAGTCCTATGGACCCGGACCCCAAGGTCCTTCTGATCCTCTACACTGCTAAGAATGGTACCCTTCATATTATACTGCTGCTTCATCCCATTGGATCTGCCAAAATGGATCACTACACACTTATCCGGGTTGAAGTCCATCTGCCACTTCTCCGCCCAGTCTTGCATTCTATCTATGTCTCGCTGCAACTTCTGACATCCCTCCAAACTATCCACAACACCACCTACCTTGGTGTCGTCAGCAAACTTACCAACCCATCCCTCCACTTCCTCATCCAGGTCATTTATGAAAATGACAAACAGCAATGGTCCCAGAACAGATCCCTGGGGCACTCCACTGGTCACTGACCTCCATGCAGAGAAAGACCCCTCCACAGCCACTCTCTGCCTTCTGCAGGCAAGCCAGTTCTGGATCCACAAGGCAACAGCCCCTTGGATCCCATGCCCTCTCACCTTCTCAAGAAGTCTTGCATGGGGGACCTTATCGAACGCCTTGCTGAAGTCCATATAGACCACATCCACCGCTCTTCCTTCGTCAATGTGTTTGGTCACATTTTCAAAGAACTCAACCAGGCTCGTAAGGCACGACCTGCCCTTGACAAAGCCGTGCTGACTACTTTTGATCATACTAAACTTCTCTAGATGATCATAAATCCTGTCTCTCAGGATCCTCTCCATCAACTTACCAACCACTGAGGTTAGACTCACCGGTCGGTAATTTCCCGGGCTGTCCCTGTTCCCTTTCTTGAATATAGGGACCACATCTGCAATCCTCCAATCCTCCGGAACCTCTCCCGTCTCCATCGACGATGCAAAGATCATCGCCAAAGGCTCCGCAATCTCCTCCCTCGCCTCCCACAGTAACCTGGGGTACATCCCATCCGGTCCCGGCGACTTACCAACCTTGATGCCATTCAATAGTTCCAACACATCCTCTTTCTTTATGTCCACATGCTCGATCCTTTCTGTCCACCGCAAACCAGCAGTACAACCACCCAGATCCCTTTCCACCGTGAATACCGAGGTAAAGTGTTCATTAAGCACCTCCGCCACTTCTAACGGTTCCGCACAAACTTTTCCCCCTTCACCTTTTAAGGGTCCTATGCCTTCACATCTCATCCTTTTACTCATGACATATTTGTAGAAAGCCTTGGGATTCTCCTTAATCTTACCCGCCAAGGTCTTCTCATGACCCCTTCTCGCTCTCCTAATTTCCTTCTTAAGCTCCTTCCTACATCCCGTATACTCCTCTAAATCCTTAACACCTCCTAGCTCTCTGAACCTTCTGTACGCCTCTCTTTTCTTATTCACCAGGTTCATCACAACCTTCGTGCACCACGGTTCCCGTACCCTACCAACACCCCCCTGTCTCATCGGAACGTTGTCATGCAGAGCTCCAGACAAACATTCCTTGAAAATCCTCCACTTTCCTTCGGTACTTTTCCCCAAGAATGCCTCCTTCCAATTTACCCGTCTAATTTCCTCCCTGATGACACTGTATTTCCCTTTACTCCAGAGAAACACTTTCCTAGCCTGCCTGATCATATCTCTTTCCAATGCTATCGTGAAGGAGATAGAATTATGATCGCTATCCCCAAGATTCTCACCCACCGAGAGATCCTCCACCTGTCCAGGTTCATTAGCCAGCACCAGATCAAGTACAGCCTCTCCTCTCGTAGGCTTATCCACATACTGTGTCAGGAAACTCTCCTGGACACACCTAACAAACTCCTCTCCATCCAAACACCTAGCCCTAGGGATATTCCAATCTATGTTTGGGAAATTAAAATCTCCCATCACGACAACTCTGTTATTCCTACATCTCTCCAGGATCTGTTTCCCCATCTGCTCCTCAACATCTCTGTTACTATTGGGCGGCCTATAGAAAACACCCAACAAAGTTACCGACCCCTTCCTGTTCCTAACCTCCACCCACAGAGACTCCGTAGTCAATCCCTCCACGGCGTCCACCTTCTCTACAGCCGTGACACTATCCCTGATCAACAATGCCACTCCCCCCCCTCTCTTGCCTCCCTCCCTGTCCTTCCTGAAACATCTAAAACCCGGCACCTGAAGCACCCAGTCCTGTCCCTGAGACGTCCAAGTCTCCGTAATGGGGGAGATCCTTAAGACTGTGCTCTTTGAATGAATCAAGACAAACCAAATGGCCTTCCTTATCTGTAATCACCTTGTGGCTTTGTGACCCTATAAGGACACCCCTGATGTCGATCAATTTTATCCTTCGCTATTTGAACACCGTTGGTGGGAAAGGTTTGTTGAGCAATGACCTTCGTATCTGTGATACTTTACATGTGTTCATCTTAAATTTCATCTGCCACTGTTCTGCCCAATTACATACTTTAATCAAATAAATGTATTGCCTTTTTTAATTCAGGTATGATCCTAGATCACTACACAGCAATCGTGTCATTTATTTCTTAGCAGATATGATGGTAGATTTTGGTTAATCATATCAACGCTGGAGTTAAACCTGAATTTTCCAAAAAGTCAAGCAATCTCTTGATCACTTATCCATTATTTCCGCTTTAGTTATAGGACTAAAATATCAAATGCATATTACTATCAAGCAACATGATAAATACACTTAAGCACTGAGACTACAATTCAGTCTTGAATGGGTTTTGTTGACCTATGGCACACCTTCATTGCTAGGTTAGGGGACATGTTGCGCAGACATTTGTGTTGTTTTCCTTTGTTTTACTTCAAATAGTGATGGGTGCACACGACTCACTGAGATCCTGCCATGCATTTGACACAGAGTGAAAATTCTAGGGAGTCTCCAACATGCATACTGATGACACCTGTCTCCATCTTTCCTTCCCCCCCCCTTTGGAATTCATGACCATTGGTTGCTTTTGCATTGCCTTTCTGCTGTCAACTACTTTCAATTACACTCAAGGAAGACCAGAGTCACCAATTTTGGCCCTCATGTCATCTATATTTGACTTAGGAATGTGAGCAATGCTGGCAAGGTCAGCAATTATTGCCCATCTCTAATTGCCCTTGCTAAAGAGGGTGGGAGCAAAGTGATAATGTCACTAGATCAGTAATCCAGAGGCTGAGACTAATGATCTGGAGACATGAGTTAAATACCACACTAGTGGCAGGACTAATTTGAATTCAACTAATTAATAACCCAGGAATATAATGCTATTCTCATTACTAATGATCATGAAACTACTGGATTGTGACAAAAACCCATCTGGTGCACTGGCCTTCAGGGAAGGAAATCTACTGTCCTTGTGGTCTGGCCTACATATGACTCCAGTCCCACAGCAATGACTCTTAACTGCCCTCTGAAATTACCTAGCAAGGCACTCAATTGTATCAAATCACAACAGAAAAGTATTGTAATTGCCTCCATACCTCTTCCACTCAAACTGAACTAGACCACATCCTGTTAGAATCAGGTGTTAAGCTTCAAACCCTATACCTTACCCATGATTAAGGTCTCGGGGCGGCACGGTAGCACAGTGGTTAGCACTGCTGCTTCACAACTCCAGGGACCTGGGTTCGATTCCTGGCTCGGGTCGCTGTCTGTGTGGAGTTTGCACATTCTCCTCATGTCTGCATGGGTTTCCTCCGGGTGCTCCGATTTCCTCCCACAGTCCAAAGATGTGTGGGTTAGGTTGATTGGCCATGCTAAAATTGCCCCTTTGTGTCCTGAGATGAGTAGGTTAGAGGGATCAGCGGGTAAAATCTGTAGGGATATGGGGGTAGGGCCTGGGTGGGATTGTGGTTGGTGCAGACTCGATGGGCTGAAGGGGCTCTTTCTGCACTGTAGGGTTCTATGATTCTTATTCCCACACATTGACCACCGTCAGATTTCTTTTCTTTCTTGTTCAGAGTACAGAATGTTGAGGAGAAAACAAGACTCAGTCATTATTTTCTAAATTGAAAGAATTTAATTTGGCATACAACACCAGAGGTTTAAAAATGCAGAGGTGATGGCCTAGTGGTATTATCACTTGACTATTAGTCCAGAAGTTCAACTCATGTTCTGGGGACTCTGGTTCGAATCCCATCACAGCAGGTGATAAATATTTGAATTCAATAAAAAATATCTGCAATTAAGAATCGACTGATGACAATTAAACCATTGTTGGACAAACCCATCTGGTTCAGTAATATCTTTTAGAGAAGGAAATCTGCCATCCTTACTTGATCTGGCCTACATGTGACTCTAGAACCACAGCAATGTGGTTAACTCTCAACTGCCCTCGGGAGACTCGGGATGGGCAATAAATGCTGGCCAGCCAGTGACGCCCATGTCCCATAAATGGATAAAAACGCAACCGTTTTCTTGCAGGGGTAATTTCAGAGCTAAAAAAACGCATAAGCTCTCTGTCCTCGGATAAAAAAGGGTTTCTCATCACTGTCACCTTGTGTGGATGAGGCAGTGCACCTCTGAAGAATCTTTTAAGCTATTTTATTTCACAACTGCTATCAGATCATCATACATTGAATTTAAAAACCGAGGAATCAGTTTGTGGGGTTCGCTTCCTTATCTGTGCAACTGTCAGCACTATTTCCTTTTATCAGTCATTCAGGTTTTACAGCTTACTGGCGCTCCTTTCCATCTTGTTGACAAATACTTTGTTCAAACATCCTGGACAATGAACAGAAATGATTATGCATCATGATTTTAATCATGGTGATAGATCTGTGTTTTCTGTAATCCAAGGACTCGAGGGCATCAAATCCACATCAATGCAGTTCTGTAACTTTCTCCAGCCTCAGTAACCCCTCCATCACCCTTCATGTACCTCACTCTAGTTTCTTTCATCCTCTATTGGTAATCATATAGACACCACGCATGATTTGCACTTACTGCCCTTACTGACATCCACATCTCGGTGGCACAGTGGTTAGCACTGCTGCCCCACAGTGCCAGGGTCCCGGGTTCGATTCCTGCCTTGATTCACTGTCTGTGTGGAATTTGCACATTCTCCCCGTGTCTGCGTGGGTTTCCTCCGGGTGCTCCGGTTTCCTCTCACAGTCCAAAGATGTGCAGTTAGGAGGTTTGGCCATGTTAAATTGCCCCTAAGTGTCAGAAATATGCTGGTTAGATGGATTGACCATGCTAAATTGCCCCTTAGTGTCCAGAGATGTGCAGGTTAGGAAATTAATGGGGTAAATATGTGGGGGTTGGGGGATAGGGAAGGGGGGTGGGCTTAGGTAAGATACTCTGTCAGAAGGTCGGTGCAGATAGATCGAATGACTTCCTTCTGCACTGCAGGGATTCTATGATTCTGTGATCTCGAGAATTAGCAAAACATAAACTAGTCACCATATGATTTTAATTGATACGCTAAGTCAACGCCAGTCACTCGACCATCGAATATGCTAATAAAATGTTTTTTACTGAAAATATAGATCTATAGTAATACACTTAGTGATCAATTGACGTAAGTAGATTGTCAATCCTGGCTGTTCATCTTACATACAGACATCCATATATACGAATTAGGAGCAGGAGAAGGCCACTCGGCCCCTCTAGCCCATTCTGCCATTCAATAAGATCATGGCTGATCTGATTGTAACTTCAACCCCACATTCCTGCCGAACGCCGATAACCTTTCATCCCCTTGTTGATCAAGAATTTATCCAGTTCTGTCTTAAAAATATTCAAACACTCTACTTCCACTGCCTTTGGAGGAAGAGAGTGCCAGATGCTCACGATCATCTGAGCAAAAAAAATTCTCCTCATCTCTGTCTTGACAAATATAGGTACTTATTTGGAAGCTACTGGATAATTGTAGCGTAAAGGGTTAACATCAGAAGCATACATCATGTTGATGTAATTATGACATCAGCTGATAGGCTGGGAAGGCGGCACGGTGGCACAGTGGTTAGCACTGCTGCCTCACAACGAGAGGGACATGGGTTCAATTCCAGCCTCAGGTGACTGTCTGGATGGAGTTTGCACATTCTCTCTGCCTCTGCCTGGGTTTCCTCCGGGTGTTCTGGTTTCCTCCCACACTCCAAAGATGTGCGTGTTAGGTTGATTGGCCATGCTAAGTTGCCCCTTAGTGTCAAGCGGATTAACAGGGTAAATACATGGGTTTACGGGGATAGGGCCAGGGTGGGATTGTTGTTGGTGCAGGCTCGATGGATCGAATGACCTCCTTCTGTACTTCTGGGAGGTGGAGGAGAAAGCTCCAATCTTTTGGAGACACCAAATGTGTAAATACTTGCTGTAAACAAAGACTAATGGTTTTGAGAAACTATGGACTCAAGCTCCCTTTGGGAGAATAGACAGTCCCCAAAATCCCTGTCTAAACCCAACCACACAACTAAACATTTTCTGGAGTTAAAGCTTTGCTGTTGGTCAATACAGCAGCTGCAACACTGGGATTCAATGTTTACTTTGGGGTGACTGACTGGCTGCACTCAAGCCAAAAAAGGCTGTGCCAACCCCAATACAGCACAGGAACAGGCCCTTCGGCCCTCCAAGCCTGCGCCGCTCCCTGGTCCAAACTAGACCATTCTTTTGTATCCCTCCATTCCCACTCTGTTCATGTGGCTATCTAGATAAGTCTTAAACGTTCCCAGTGTGTCCGCCTCCACCACCTTGCCCGGCAGCGCATTCCAGGCCCCTACCACCCTCTGTGTAAAATACGTCCTTCTGATATCCGTGTTAAACCTCCCCGCCTTCACCTTGAACCTATGATCCCTCGTGAACGTCACCACCGACCTGGGAAAAAGCTTCCCACCGTTCACCCTATCTATGCCTTTCATAATTTTATACACCTCTATTAGGTCACCCCTCATCCTCCGTCTTTCCAGTGAGAACAACCCCAGTTTACCCAATCTCGCCTCATAACTAAGCCCTTCCATACCAGGCAACATCCTGGTAAACCTCCTCTGCACTCTCTCTAAAGCCTCCATGTCCTTCTGGTAGTGTGGCGACCAGAACTGGGTGCAGTATTCCAAATGCGGCCGAACCAACGTTCTATACAACTGCAACATCAGACCCCAACTTTTATACTCTATGCCCCGTCCTATAAAGGCAAGCATGCCAATACCTGGCATAGCACATGAAAGCCAGCCCCACAGAGTTTTCGGAGAAATCTGTGTTACCTGTTTGAGCTCGATGTTCCTCAATCATATTATTGCCCATTTAAACTATTGGTTGTTAATTGATTTGATTTGATTTATCATTGTCACATGTATTAGTATGCAGTGAAAAGTATTGTTTCTTGCACGCTATACAGACAAAGCACACCGTACATAGAGAAGGAAAGAAGAGGGTGCAGAATGTTGTGTTAC
Source organism: Mustelus asterias (assembly GCF_964213995.1). Lineage (NCBI taxonomy): Eukaryota > Metazoa > Chordata > Chondrichthyes > Carcharhiniformes > Triakidae > Mustelus > Mustelus asterias. Next base: position 29,763,324 of record NC_135802.1, read on the forward strand.
AGTCATAGCTAGGGTGTAGAGAAAGATCAACTTAAGGCAAGGTAGGTCCATTCAAAGTCTGACAGCAGCAGGGAAGAAGATATTTTTGAGTCGGTTGGTACGTGTCCTCAGACTTTTGTATCTTTTTCCCGATGGAAGAATGTGGAAGAGAGTATGTCCAGGGTGCGTGGGGTCCTTGATTATGCTGGCTGTTTTTCCGAGGCAGTGGGAAATGTAGACAGAGTCAATGGTTGGGAGGCTGGTTTGAGTGATGGACTGGGCTTCATTCATGACCCTTTGCAGTTTCATGCAGTCTTGGACAGAGCAGGAGCCATACCAAGCATACCAAGAAAGAATGCTTTCTATGGTGCATCTGTAGAAGTTGGTGAGAATCGTAGTGGACATGCCAAATTTCCTTAGTCGCGAGTTGGGAGTTGACATAGTGGATACGGCTAACCATCTTGCCACCTACAGCCACCTGTAGCTAAACTGGATTGTTCATTGACATTGTTGAACTGGGCCTAGGCAATTCCTAGATAGAAGTGCATCTGTAATTTTAAGAGTAATCCTAATGATTGCAAGGTAGTAATGCAATATAAGTGAAAAATAGATGCTCAGTTCCTGAAAGTTACTCCTAACCTCAGTTTCTGTTGCTCCAAGATATTATTTTTGATCATTTATACGCTAAACATTAATAAAATACTTCTCCAACACAAAAACAGAAAATGCTGGAAAATCTCAGCAGGTCTGACAGCATCTGTGGAGAGAGAATCGAGCCAATGTTTCGACTCTGGATGACCAATTGTCAGAATGTTTATCTTTTATAAAATACTTTTGTTCCCTTTGGTATCCTTTTTTTAAAATCAGGGTTTGCTATCAAATGTCATATTATTGATGTGTACCAAAATACAGATTGCAATAACATTACTCGCAATATTGTAAGATTTCTAAGAGATAATGTATAGTTAATTATTCTCTAATCTGTTATATGTTACGCATAGAGCTGTACTTTAACAGAACTGCAGAGACCTAACATGCACTCCTTTGCTATAGATTTGCTCTGTGTTCAAGACTAAAGTTAGTTGAAGTTATCCTTGGGTGCCTGTCAGTATTTATTCTGTGTCAGATCTCGAAGCCCCAGAGGTTCGATGCTTTGCAGCTAGTTTATGGAGCCTGAAGTTGAGTTTTCATCATCTTGGGACTTGTCTTGTGTGTGCATTCCCGCAGTGATTCTTACCTCAAGCTGGTGAAACTGAAGAGTTGGCAACACTAGCACTGCTCTGTTACCTCTCTCCTGCGTGAGCATATGTCCATGTCCTCATACCTGTCACTCAGTGAGGCAGTCAGCGAGATAGAGCTACAGTCCAAAAGGAATTGCTGATGTAACGAAGAGAAGGCAAACATCTGGACATAGAACTTGGAATTACACCCCCAGAAACTCAGGATGTTTTTGTAATTTATTTCAAGTTAGTTCAATAGAAAATGGTAAAATTATATACAATAACGTTCAGTGTAAATTCCCAAACGTTATATATGGGTCATTTATGCTGGGTCTGGACTCTTGGGTGGCACAGTGGCACAGTGGCACAGTGGTTAGTGCTGCTGACTCACAGCGCCAGGGACCCAGGTTCAATTCTGGACTGTCTGTGTGGAGTTTGCACATTATCCCGGTGTCTGTGTGGGTTTCCTCTGGGTGCTCCGGTTTCCTCCCACAGTCTGAAAGACGTGCAGGTTGGGTGCATTGGCCATGCTAAATTGCCTGTTAGTGTCAGGAGGATTAGCAGAGTAAATGCGTAGGGTTACAGGGATACTGGGAGGGGTTGTTGTCGGTGCATCTTTGGTGGGTTGAATGGCCTCCCTCTGCACCATAGAGATTCTATATTTCAAACAAATTGATCAATGCACTACCCCAAAGAGGAAATGAAATGGTGCAATCAAAAGATTTGAATCGTCAGGCCACATAATCCAAGGTCCTCTTTGATAGATTAGGAATTCAGGAGAATGTATTTTCCTGTACTGTTGGACTTATTGCCATATCATGTTTGTAACATGACTCAAGTTTGCACCCTAAATTTTCTGCATGTTATCTTTAAGAGCTTTATAAAATCAACTGAGGCCCCAAGTGCATCAGCCTCACAGCCCTCTGTCTGCCATGACTTTAATGGAAGTGCCCTACCAGCACAGGAATGCAGATGTGCCAGGGTATTAGTCTAATGTGGAAATTTCCAACTGACCTTGTGGAAGCAGATTGGCTATCTTCCCAAGCATGAGCAACTTGTTAATGAGGGTGGCTTGGAACCTAGTTTGGGAGCTGATAGGTCTTTGCCAGTTGTGAAAAATGGATTTTATGGAAACTTTAGAATCCCTCTAGTACAGAGAGAGGCCATTCAGTCCATTGAGTCTGTACCAAAACGCCGAAAGAGCATCCCACCCAGGTCCTCCATATCCCCGTAACCCACGCATTTACCATGGCCAATCCACCGAACCTGAACATCTTTGGACTGTGGGAGAAAATGCATTCAGACAATGGGAAAATGTGCAAACTCCACACAGTCACCCCAGGCCAGAATCAAACTCGGGTCCTTGGCGCTGTGAGGCAGCAGTGCTAACCACTGTGCCACCGCCGTGCAGCCAATTTTATAACACTCTGTTTTACACTGTATACAAGGGGCTATGATTCACTATAAATCTGTTTTATACAACTGAAGCCAATTTTAACCTCTCCACTTTAGGATTGAGAAGACTTGTTGCAAGGCTGGCAGTGGTATGTCCGGCTAAAGCCTTGTATACTTTGCAAACAATCACCAAAAATTAGGCCAGACAGGGATCATGAACTGGGTTCCAACAGTGCAAGGGTGATCAAAAGTAAAACATTATTCTGCTATGAGCCCCTTAACTGAAACACATTTCTTTCCAAAGAGGGCTGAGCGAGGGAAACTGAGAACCATTTTCCCACAATGGAATCAGTAAATTCTACCAGAACCTGGGATCAGGCCCCAGCAGACTTTCAGTTCCAAGTGACCCTCCTTGTCACGTTCACCAGCACCTTTATCATTATTCACAGCACTGAAAGAGGCCCTTCAGCCCATCGTATGTGCGTTGGTCATCAAACAATCTATGTTCATCCCATTTTTCAGCCGTAGTCTCCACTGAGACCCATGACTTGTGTTGGCAAACCCAAGTCTTATCATCCAGTGTGCTGGCACAATGCTGTACTGTGGTATGCCACTGTGGCACAGACTGATAACACACAACAGATTTTTCCATTGAATGCAAATGGAAAAAATGGATTAGTTGACAAAGCTCACGGCCAGACCTGATTTCCTGACCGTAAGTTCAAATGAATGGAACAGAGAGGCTCTATTATGCATGTGTAAGATTCCTCACTCCATATCCCACTATATGTTGGACTCAAAGATCGACAAGTCTATCTTTAGAAATCTGCCTTTCTTCTGGTTATGTCTGTAGAGCACAAGGTGGATTTACAGCATTCTGCATACAACTGGTGATTATGAAGGCAAATTTCCAATAGGCAGATGCCTATTATCATGGCTCAGAAACAGTTGTTGACATCAAGTCCCGGACATTGTCTAGCGCAGCACAGTGGCATGGTGGTTAGCACTGCTGCAGCTCAGCGCCAGGGACCCGGGTTCAATTCTGGCCTCGGGTCGCTGTGCAGAGTTTGCATGTTCTTCCCGTGTCTGCGTGGATTTCCTTCGGGTGCTCTGGTTTCCTCCTATACTCCAAAGATATGATGGGTTAGGTTGATTGACCGTGCTAAATTGTCCCTTAGCGTCAGGGGCATTAGCAGGGTAAATACCTAGGGTTCGAGGGTTCGAACGTGGGTGGGATTGTTGTCGGTGCAGGCTTGATGGGCCAAATGGCCTCCTTCTGCACTATAGGGATTCCGTGATTTCTTTCCCGGGTCGGATGTGCAGGATCAGGGCATATCCCAGCACCATGAACCCGACCCGGGGAAAAGAGACCTGGGAGCTCAGTTTGTTTATTCCAGGGGTCGGGTGGGAGGACAAGGCTGGCTTGGAGATCAGGCCCACCATCCCCTCCAGAACCGCTTTGGAGGCTACAAGGTGTGGAGGAAGGCTTGCCAGAAGCCTGATTCAGTACTCCAGCACTATTTGAAAGATTGAAAAAGCAATAAAACAAAAACATTCCTCCAGCCCTCACCACTCGCACCCCTTACACTGCACACGTCCATTCAATGCCAACCCATGCCACCTCATGCCCCCAAAATACCTCCATGGATCCCATACACCATGCCAACTTATGCACTTTGGCCCTTCATAAACTCCACCTCAACCCATAATCCCCACTCACCCTATAGTCCTTCACAGCCCCTATGCCAACTTAGTGTCAACTGATGCCAACCCATGCCCACACCCACTATCTTTGACCTCACCCCCTCCATGCCAGCTCACTTAGTCGTATACTGTGGGCAACGCTCGGGAGCCATGCTGACATGAAATAAAGTTATGTATCTATTAATGACGTCACTATTTATAAAACAGACATTTTGCTTGATTGGAAAACAGCATATTCAATACAATGAAATTTCTTGAACTAATCTTTTACTTTTTTCTTTATTTTTTGATGGGATTTGGGCATTATTAGCACGGTAAGAAGTCTCACAACACCAGGTTAAAGTCCAACAGGTTTATTTGGTAGCAATTATTAGCATGGCCAGCATTTGTTGGCTGTACATAATTTCTCTTGAACTGAATGGCTTGCTAGGCCATTTCAGAGGGCAGTTAAGAGTCAACCACATTCCGATAGATCTGGAGTCATATGAAGGCCAGACCAGGTAAATACAGCAGATTTCCTTCTCTAAAGGATATTGGTGAACCACATGGATTTTTACAACAATCAATGATAGCTTCATGGCTACCATTACTGAGGTTAACGTTTAATTCCAGGTATTGTTGAATTTAAATTCTACCAGCCGCCCTGGTGGGATTTGAACCCTTGTCCCCAGAACATTAACATGCATCTCTAGCCCAATGGTATAACCACCACTCTACCGTCTTCCCTGTAAACAAACGTTTATGAAAACAAACATTTATGAGAACAAGCATTTCACCTCAGTACATAATGTCATATGAAAATGTTCTATAACTACTTGGAGCTGTCAATTAAACTGCTCACTTAACAGGCACTGCTCACTTAACAGGTCATAATGTTAGTTTCTAAAATCAGTCCTTACAATGAAATACCCCATGCTTATGTCAAGAGATGAGTTAAATAGACAGAATTAATTTTTTTTGAATTGCTCACATCTTTTGTGAAATTTAAAACCCAGCAGAATTGAATCCCTTTAGCATTCCAATTAGCTTTTATAGTTCCAACCAGTTTGGCAATTCTTGACAGTTTGACAGTTCTTTGCCAGCTTTGACAGTTTCAATGAGTTTATGTATTTTACACATATTCGTTTCTAATTTTAATAATAGTAAAGGGAACCTGACCACCCCCAAAGATATCCCAGTACCATACCCAAAGGGGTACCTTACCTTTCCAAATGGCTAGCTTATCTATCAAAACAAATCCACAAGGTTCAGACCTGCCACTACCAGGTCCAATCTGCACGCTTCAGGTTTCAGATACTGACCTCACCGAAGTCACACATGAGTGGAGGCAGCCACCTCTATGAACCGTGCATGTGAATTTAGCATCCAACCCCCCATTCCGCACACCACTGAAAATAGCAGAGGCTGTGTTCAGGGCAAGTCTTCTGGATTCAGGTCTCTGCTGTTGTTTCTGCACAGAGATCTTATCTGTCTAAGGGAAAATTGATGGCTTAATATTCAGATGGTGGACACAGAAAAGCTGTAGGAAATTATCTGTTAATTTTATAGTGCAACTCTTATGCCCATATGGAAACAGATTCTCCATTGCATTTCCTGATAGGATTTCTTTTTTCCTGGGTCACCACCAATGCCTCAACTTTCTCAGGAGGCTAAGAAAATTCGGCATGTCCACTAAGACTCTCACCAATTCTTACAGATGCACCATAGAAAGCCTCTTTCTGGGTGTATTACAGGTTGGTATGGCTCATGCTCTGCCCAAGGCCTCAAGAAACTATACGCAAACCAGTCTCCCATCCATTGACTCCATCTACATTACCTGCTGCCTCGGAAAAGCAGCCAACATCATCAGGGACCCCACGCACCCCGGACATACTCTCTTCAGCCTTCTTCCATCAGGAAAAGGATACAAAAGTCTGAGGTCACGTACCAACAGACTCAAGAATAGCTTCTTCCCTGCTGCTGTCAGACCTTTGAATAGACCTGCCTTATATTAAAGTTTTCCTTCTCCTCTATGTACTCTATGAATGGTATGCTTTGTCTGAATAGCGTGCAAGAAACAATACTTTTCAAGGTATACCAATACATTTGACAATAATAAATCAAATCAAACCTAGACAGGAATTTTACCGTCCTGCCCGCCACGGGAATTGGAGCAGACAAGGGGTGGAGCGTGGGAAGGTCCATTGATGTTGGGTGGGGTTTTACGATCAAAGCCATAAAATCCTCCCCCTCCCGCCCCCCATTGTTTTTCAGTCCATTATGGAGTGTTTTCCTTTCTCACCTTCACGATGTACCCCACACATGTGACACTTCTCCCTTCGTTGGGTTTGGGTTTTTTTTAACAGAACTGCAGTAATCCCATTGCTCAGCTATGTTTGTTACATATCAGTGGCTGAGATGTCAGAAGGTTCGCACCATTTCTCAACTTCCCATGCATCTAATGTTGAACTGCCCCACTGGCGGTTACTGATAAATAGAAGACAAATCCATGGATTATTAATGAATCTAATGTGCCCTTTGTCATAACATCTGTTCAAATAATTTCAGCAGTGAGAAATGGCTCACACGCTTCTGAGGTTGTGGTTTCAAAAAACACTGGTGAAAATGTTAAATGATAAATGTGATGCTAATGAATGAAGAACTTTGTTTAAAAATATAACAATGCAATGGTTAACTTCTTTGTCACTCTATTTAAAAAGTGTGTTTCATGAGGTGTCATCATTGATATGATGCTCTGTGCTGAAGAAATCATTTGGAGTCACTGACTAATTCACAAAATTACAGAATTGTTTCGGCGCAGAAGGAGGCCATTTGGCCCATCGTATCTGCACCGGCTCTCCAAACTAACATTGTGGCTGAGTGCCATTCTCCTGCCTTTTCCCCTATACCCCTGCACATTGTTTCTATTCAAGTCATCATCTAATGAGTACATAAGAACCAAGAGCAGGAGTAGGAGCAGGTGAATAGGCCCTTCGGACCTGCTCCATCATTCAATACAATCACGGCTGATCTGATTTGATTTGATTTGATTTGATTTGATTTATTATTGTCACATGTATTACCATGCAGTGAAAAGTATTATTTCTTGCACGCTATACAGACAAAGCATACCGTACATAGAGAAGGAAAGGAGAGAGTGCAGAATGTAGTGTTACAGTCATAGCTAGAGCGTAGAGAAAGATCAACTTAAGGTAGGTCCATTCAAAAGTCTGACGGCAGCAGGGAAAAAGCTGTTCTTGAGTCGGTTGGTACGTGACCCCAGACTTTTGAATCTTTGGAATATCTGGTGGAAGAGAGAATGTCCGGGGTGTGTGGGGTCCTTCATTATGCTGGCTGCTTTGCTGAGGCAACAGGAAGTGTAGACAGAGTCAATGGATGGGAGGCTGGTTTGTGTGATGGATTGAGCTACATTCACGAACTTTTGTAGTTTCTTGCAGACTTGGGCAGAGCAGGAGCCATACCAAGCTGTGATACAACCAGAAAGAATGCTTTCCATGGTGCATCTGTAAAAGTTGGTGAGAGTCATAGCTGACATGCCAAATTTCCTTAGTGTTCTGAGAAAGTCGAGGCGTTGGTGGGCTTTCTTAACTATAGTGTCGGCCTGGGAGGACCAGGACACGCTGGTGGTGATCTGGACATCTAAAAACTTGAAGTTCTCAACACTTTCCACTTGGTGCCCATTGATGTCGACAGGGGCATGTTCTCCTTTACGCTTCCTGAAGTCGATGACAATCTCTTTCATTTTGTTGACATTGAGGGAGGGATTATTGTCATCGCACCAGTTCACCAGATTCTCTATCTCATTCCAGTACTCTGATCTCATCTCAGTCTTATTTCCACCTTCCTGCCTATTCCCCATAACCCTTCATCCATCTACAAAGTAAAAACCTATCTATCTCCTCCTTAAATTTGTTTAGTGCTCCTATGTCCACTGCAGTCTGGGATAGAGAATTCCACAGATTCACGACCCTTTGAGCAAGGTAATTCCTCCTCATTTTGGTTTTAGCCTAAAACAATAGCCTCTCATTCCAGAATGTCCAACAACGGGAAACATCCACTCCACTCCTACCCTATCAAGCTGATGGGGGGATAGTGGTTAGCATAGTGGCATAGTGGTTAGCACTGCTGCCTCACAGTGCCAGGGACCCGAATTTAATTCCAGCCTTGGGTGACTGTGCGGAGTGTGCACGTGCTCCCCATGTCTGCGTGGGTTTCCTTCGAGTGCTCCGGTTTCCTCCCACAGTCTGAAAGACGTGCTGGTTAGGTGCATTGGCCATGCTAAATTCTCCCTCAGTGTATCCAAACAAGCACCGGAGTGTGGCGACTAGGGATTTTCACAGTAACTCCATTGTAGTGTTAATATAAGCCTATTTGTAACACTAATAAATAAACTTTAAACTTGCTTTTGCATCTTATATATGTCAATTTGATCTCCTCTCATTCTTTTAAACTCTAGCAAAGATAGGCCTAAACTACTCAATCCCTCTTCTCAAGAGAAGTTCTTCATCCCTGGAATCAATCTAATGAACCTTCTCTGAACTGCCTCTGATGCATTTGCACTTCCTCTGTAAGGGGACAAAAACTGTGCGCAGTGCTCCATATGCAGTCTCACCAATGCCCGAGATAGTGACAGCAGCAATTCCCTACTTTTATACTCTATTGCATTAACAATGAATGCCAAAATTCTATTTTCCTTCCTTATTACCTGTAGTACCTTCATGCTAGCTTTCTGCAATTCATGCATGCATACCCAGATCCCTCTGCACTGAAGCATTGTGAAGTTTCCGTCCATTTAGATAATAAGTTGCCTTTTTATTCCTCCCACCAAAAGGTTTTTTTTCCCTTTAGATAACCTCACAGCTATCCCCCATGTTAAATTCCATCTGCCAAATTTTGGCCCACTTACCTAACCTATCCTTATCCATTTGCAAATTTTCTATTTCCTCATTACAACTGTTTTAGTGTTATCTGAATACTTGGCGAGAGGACATTCCATCCCTGCATCCAAGTCATTAATATAGATTGTAAATAGTTGGGGCCCGAGGACTGAGTCCTATGGCACAACACTCGTTACAGCTTGCCAATCAGAAAAATACCAGTTTATCCCCACACTCTGCTTTTTGTTGGTTAGCCAATCCTATATCCCTAATATATTACTCAGAACCCTGTGGGATCTTCCTTTGTGTATTAACCTTTTATGCGATCTCTTATCAAATGCCTTCTGGAAGTCCAGATATCGACAGGAGCCCTATTATCCACTTTACTTGTTACATCTTCAAAGAACTCTCGCAAATTTACCCTTCATAAAAGGGCAGCACTGTGGCACAGTGGTTAGCACTGCTGCCTCACAGCGCCAGGGACTCGAGTTCGATTCCCGGTTTGGGTCACTGTCTATGTGGAGTTTGCACATTCTCCCCATGTCCATGTGTGTTTCCTCCGGGTGCTCTGGTTCCCTCCCACACTCCAAAGATGCGTGGGTTAGGTGGATTGGTCATCCTAAATTGCCCCTTAGTGTCAGGAGGACTCACTAGGGCAAATGTATGGAGTTGTGGGGATAGGGCCTGGGGGGTTGGGGGGGAGATGTGGTCGATGCAGACTCAATGGGCCGAATGGCCTTCTTCTGCACTGTAGGATTCTAAAGAGAAACACCGTACTGACTCGAATGGATTGTGTTTTAACTTTCCAAATGTCCCATTACTATTCCCTTAATAATGGATTCCAACAATTTCCCAATGACAGCCATAAATAACTAGTCTATAGCTTCCTAAGCAAGATAGCTTCCTAAGCAAGGTACCCTGTGAAGGAAATCAAATTTTATCTCTTTACTTATATGATCTTACATACAAGAGGTTTGTTTGATTTGTAGTTGCGTTGGCATTGTGCCAGAGAACATTTGTTTATGTTATGTTATCTTTATGCCTCCTGGATAGATGGGCATGAAACATTTGGAGAAAAGAACATCTATGTTATTTGCTCTCAGGCACACCATGTTATATGGATGACAGCCTGCCAACAAAAAAAGTTGCATTACTTTATGCAGCATTATGTAGTTTTAACATTGCATTGGAATAGTCAAGGATGAATGTTCCTGTAGCAGGCAGGTTGAGGCTAGAGGGGAGGCAGACCATGTTATAGAGATGAAAATAGACATAGACCATAAATAAACTTTGCTTTAGCATCTTATATACGTCAATTTGATCTCCTCTGATTCTTGTAAACTCCAGCGAACATAGCCCAACTACTCAATCTCTCTTTTAAAGACAAGTCTTCATCCCTGAATTCAATCCAATGAATCTTCTTTGAACCCACCTCTGATGCATTTGCATCCTTCCTCAAGTAAGGGGACAAAAACTGTGCGCAGTACTCCAGATGCAGAGTCATCAATGCCCTAGAAAGTTGCAGCAGCATTTCCCTCTGTTGCATCAGCAATGGATGCCAAAATTCTATTTTCCTTCCTTATTACCTGTAGTGCCTGCATACAACCTTCTGCAATTCATGCACGGGGACACCTCTGCACCGAAGCATTTTGAAGTTTCTCTATGGTCTAAACTTGGTCATGGCGAAGACATGCGGCTGGAAGCTCAGCTCAAGGTCAAATAAGACCCAGATGTGGCAATTGACCAGATTTGAAGTTGATGACAAAGGTACAAGATTTGTGGAGCTGATGAACACAATGAATACAATGATTTTGGTTGTTTCTGTGTTCAACCAGAAGAAACTATGGTTCATTGTCGACCAGATATCTACCAAGCTGTCTGACCACACAACCATGCTTTAACTTTACATAGTAGTCTGTTATGTGAGACCTTACCATGAACATGGTGCCAGGCAGCTTCAAATGTCACGATTAGCTGCTGTATTATAACATCATTGCTATTTTCATGCAATGATCGATCATAGGTCTGTCCTGCTAAGGTCAGTTTACCATCACATTGACCAGCATTGTGTAAGTGTTAACATACATTACAGTAATTTTGCCCAGTGGACATAATGCATTCAAAACTGTAAAAAAAACGTCTGCTGGAAAACTGAGGCATGAATGTCCAAATACCTATTTTGTGGAAAAGGGCACAATACTTCTGGATGGTCAGAAGCAAAACCATTGCTGGGAATTCTCATGCTAAGGTTGGATAGGGAAGCATTGAACTAAACATGGGCAGTCCTACCAATGGGATAAATGTGTTGGAGAAGGAACAGACGTTGGACCATGCCAAAGACTATAGAGGTCAAAGAAGAATGTACGCAGAACAGTTACCATCACAGAAATCTCTTGCGAATTTGACCAGATCTGTTTCAGTGTTGTGGTAAGGGAAATTTAAGCATGGACCTTCGGAAAAGATGGGGATGGATTTGGGAGGCGAGACATGCCTATAGCTGTGGAGGTGCCACTGTAGAACGTTCCCAGCAATTGTTTTATTAGCTATGTTCAAAGTAAGCAGAAATGTAAAGATCTGGAGAGGCCCTTTAAGGAATAAATTGGCTAAGAATATCAAAAGTGACAGTTGTGTTGGATGCACTTTTCACATCTGTCTTAATAAATAACATATGTTTAGATCAGCATTACATGTGTTATTTTAAACAACTGAAAAGCATGCTGAGCGAGCACTTTGAGTAGATGAGATACACCTCAAAATTCATGGGGATGAGGGAAGAAATAAGTGAAACTCTGGTTTATGTTTGAAGGAACTTCACAAATTATGTGAGAAATTATGTGGAAATTGCCTCAAGTAATTCCGATAATCAGAAAAAGGGAAAAAGAGAAAGAATTAAGGAATTAGACTCCTTAGTGTAACACTGATATAGACCAAACTGGTTGAGAACATTTTACTGGGTACTGTCAATCTTCATTGAGAGACCATCAGGCAGCAAATATAGTTTTATAGCCCTGATGTATAGAACTACTAACATTCTTTGAGGAGCTAACTTAAGTTAATAAATCAAATCAGCTCATTTAATTTAGACAGTAATCCCAATGAGAAAATGTTAAGTATAACATTGGTAAGTGTCAAGCAAAAATAGAGATGGTAATAAAAAGAGGCTCCCTACACCTTAATGGATGTGTGGAATTAACTTCCATTAACGCTTTACTAACTGGCAAAAAATAAATGGGTAAATACGTTTTCAGAAGTTGAATGAAACCTTAGAGAGCTAATAATTAACCTAAGCAATCATCTATCTTGTAGCAACGTGGCGCAGCAGAAACGTGCTGGGCCCATAACGCAGAGGTTGATCGGTCAAAACCATTCTCTGCTATTTACATTTAAGGACAGCACAGTGGCAGAGTGGTTAGCACTGCTGCCTCATTGCGCCTGGGACCCAGATTCAATTCCTGGCTTGGGTCACTGTTTATGAGGAGTTTGCATGTTTTCCCCGTGTCTGCGTGGGCTTCCTCCGGGTGCTCCAGTTTCCTTCCACAATCTGAAAGACGTGCTGTTTAGGTGCATTGGCCGTGCTAAATTCTCCCTCAGTGTACCCGAACAGGCGCTGGAGTGTGATGACTAGGGGATTTTCACAGTAATTTCATTGCAGTGTGAATAGAAAGCCTATTTGTGACACTAATAAATAAACCTTAAACTACCCTGTGCAACAGTATTGGTTCCATAGACCTGGTTCCAATTGGTTCCAATCCTGTTTGGCCAACAGGACAAAGTTTCAATCATATATCACCTTGAATGTGAAACAAATGCTTTGCATTGTTTGATAGAAGCGGAAAAAGAAAAAAATAGATATCAAATTGATGGAGATATTCAGAGAGATGAACAGAAGCTTGATTAAAGAGTTGGATTTTGAGGAGAATCTTAAAGAATGAAAGGACTTTGCAGCTAAATATTATTTCCCCACATATTTAACTCTGGACTGTTAAAGTGGGCAGGATAATCACAACCAAGCACGTCTTCACCTGACATTCCTGGGTGCATATTGTCAGCAGGAGGTTACAGAAGGAGGGCAGAAACAGGAGCTTTGGCTAACTTTTGTTCTCTTTTCTATAACCTGGAGGTGCCAAAGCCAATTGCATTGTTTGTATTGCTGCAACAACTGATGTTAATTCGCTCAACTGAAAATCAGGATTGAAGCCAAAGTCTTTTTTGTTGCTGTATGTGGTTCAAAATTACGATATATGGGAAGCGATTTTCCTGCCCTGCTACGTAATTACTCGATCTGACAGACCCCTGAGCACTCTGCTGCCGGCCTCTTTAGTGGGTTTAGGCTGCACTCCCCTCCCTAATGGCGTGATTCACCTGATGGGCTCTGTATTGCACAGAGTGCCGTAAACTCATGAAACTCAGCTCACCCAAAAAACAGGCGGGAAAAACATCTGCATTCCCTTCCGTTGGACGATTAAATTTTTTGGGGGGAAAATTGCGTCCATGGTTGTGTTTAAGCACTCAATCAACAAGGAAGATATTTCTCTTATCCAAGTCTTGAATAGCTCACCTCAAATGGCATGTATATAGTTGTTTGTCCTTATTAATCTTGGATCCCCAGACTTTTGATTTTGATTTGATTTGATTTATTACTGTCACATGTATTAGTATACAGTGAAAAGCATTGTTTCTTGCGCGCTACACAGACAAGGCATACCGTTCATAGAGGAGGAAATGAGGGAGTGCAGAATGTAGTGTTACAGTCATAGCTGGGGTATAAAGAAAGATCAACTTAGTGCAAGGTTGGTCCATTCAAAAGTCTGATGGCAGCAGGGAAGAAGCTGTTCTTGAGTCAGTTGGTATGTGACCTCGGACTTTTGTAACTTTTTCCCGACGGAAGAAGGTGGAAGAGAGAATGTCCGGGGTCTTTAATTATGCTGGCTATTTTTCTGAGGCAGCGGGAAGTGTAGTCAGAGTCAATGGATGGGAGGCTGGTTTGCGTGACGGATTGGGCTACATTCACGACCTTTTGTAGTTTCTTGCGGTGCTGGGCAGAGCAGGAGCCATACCAAGCTGTGATACAACCAGAAAGAATGCTGGAGAACACCATCTGCAGAGTAACTCCTAGGTCTGTGTTTGCTTAAAAGAGGAATGTAATGATTTTGCTCTCTGAATGTGCAATCTCAACCATTAGTATCTGGCATTATCAGTGAGTGATTGTCAGGCTATTATTAAATGGTCAGAACGTTGTGTACGCCTGAAGTTCTGAAATGTGCCAGTGGTTCTTGAGGCTGCTTCACCCCGAGTCAGAAAATGATCTCCATTGCAACCTTCCAGGCATTTTGCTTATCACTTGTTTAACAGTTGGTTCAATTTGTGCTGTTCTATATTCATTATGATCGGGTTAATGAATTCATATTACAGTGAACATCTCTGATACAGCAGATCAAGGAATTCAATACAGCATGTGAATATATGTATTATTAAGAGCAAAGTAATGCGGGTGCTGGAAGTCTGAAATAGAACAAAATCTCTATGGAAGGAGGCCGTTTGGCCCATTGAGTCCGCACTGACCACAATCCCACTCAGGCCACATTCCCATAACCCCACATATTTTCCCTGCTAATCCCCCTGGGATTAATCCCCCTGACACTAGGGTCAATTTAGCATGGCCAATCAGCCTAACCTGCACATTTTTGGGCTGTGAGAGGAAACTGGAGCACCCAGAGGAAACCCACGCAGACACGGGGAGAATGTGCAAACTCCACAAAAACAGTGACCCAAGGCCAAAATTGAATCCGGGACCCTGGCGCTGTGAGGCAGCAGCGTGAACCACCGTAAAAAAAATACTCCACACAGACAGTGCCCAAAATAAAAAACAGAAAATGCCACAAGAGAGAAACAGAGTTAAAGGCCGAAATTCTCCAATGTTGTACGCCCAGCTGCCTCTGCCAGTGAGAACAGAATTTGGTGCTCAGCCAAAACTCCATTCACTGCAGCGGGACCGGAGAATCCCAGCCGCGGGTGAGGCCAGAGAATCCAGCCAATGATGACATCTCGCCAAGGCCATCCCCACACCCCCACTACTTGCCTTCAAACAACCATGCAACCTCAAAAAAACCATTATATGCAGCAAACTACCCAGCCTTCAGGAGAACAGTGACCATGACACGACACAACCCTGCCAAAGCAACCTCAGCAAGACATGCCGGATCATCGACATGGATGCCATCATCTCATGTGAGAACACCATCCACCAGGTACACAGTACATACTCTTGTGACTCGGCCAACATTGTCTACCTGCTACACTGCAGGAAAGGATGCCCCGAGGCATGGTACATTGGCGAGACCATGCAGACGCTATGACAAAGGATGAATGGGCACCGCTCGACAATCACCAGGCAGGGGTGTTCCCTTCCTGTCAGGGAAAACTTCAGCAGTCATGGGCATTCAGCCTCTGATCTTCGGGTAAGTGTTCTCCAAGGTGGCCTTCACGACACATGATAATGCAGAATCACTGAGCAGAAACTGATTGCCAAGTTCCGCACGCATGAGGACAGCCTCAACCGGGATCTTGGGTTCATGTCACACTATCTGTAACCCCCCATGACTTGCCTGGGCTTGCAAAATCTCACTAACTGTCCTGGCTGGAGACAATTCACATCTCTTTAACCTGTGCTTAACTCTCTCCCCACTCACATTGTCTGTACCTGTAAAGACTTGATTACCTGTAAAGACTCGCATTCCAGCCATTATCTTGTAATTGAGTTTGTGTCTATATATGCCCTGTTTGTGAAACAAATGCTGCACTCACCTGATGAAGGAGCAGTGCTCCGAAAGCTCGTGCTACCAAATAAACCTGTTGGACTTTAACCTGGTGTTGTGAGATTTCTTACTGTGCCCACCCCAGTCCAACGCTGGCAACTCCAAATCATGTCTTTCGGACTGTGAGAGGAGTCTGCAATATCTGGAGGAAACCCACGCAGACACGGGGGAGAATGTGCAGACTCCGCACAGACAGTGCCCAAGCTGGGAATCATACCCAGGTCCCTGACGCTGTCCGGCAGCAGTGCTAACCAGTGTGCCACTGTGACGCCCTATGATGCCTCATTTAACATTTCTCAACAACATCAAACAGCCATTTGTGATTGATGTAAGAGAAACTTGCAGCTCTCCAATTCTGCTTCCTTCCTTAGACTTAGACAGGGAAACATCCCCTCATTGTTGCAACTCCGACCTTTGCCATTCTGTGGCACAATAACCCAGTGCATTAATGCACTGCAGCACCACAAGGCGCATCCACTGGCATTTTTATGTCATTAAGCTAACTGCTAAATTGCATCATTATCACATAGAAGGTTAGCAAAATATTCTGACCTATGGTTCAAAAATTCCCGGAGTGCTCAATTCCTCGAGTGTTATTTTGATCTAATTAGTACTGAGTTCAACTTGTAACTTGCATCTCAGTTGCTTTATTAATAATGTATGAATTTGACAAGTAGAATCACAAAATGGAGACTTTCATTTCACTTGGGATTTGTTTTTGCTGCTAAATATCAGGAGGAATGCGCTGATTAGAAGGTTATATTTTGGTTGTGGCCATCATGCATTTCTCTAGCCGGAATGATGCAATGCCATGAGACAAACTCACAGTTTGCTAAGTCTGTCCCTGGTCTTTCAGCACCAAACGTCTACTCTTGTTTGTAAGAAGCATCCATCAGCCTTAAGCCAAGTTTCCTTTGCTATCCGTAACCTAGGTTTTCACCCAGCCAATGACAACAAACTGAGACTTTCTCATTTGTTTCGTTAACAGGAGCTGACACCCTGCACTTTGAGATGCAACTGTGCCTACATGCTTGTAAAGTTCACCTAAAGTATCTCTGATTTCAACAAACACACTTTTAAAGAAGCTGGCAATATAATAAGCAGACACCAAGGGCTAGCTTTCACAGCCAGGTGGAAACGTTTGCAGCACTGTCCTCCAAGAAGCTGATGAGGTTAGGTCGGTTAAGCAGTTGAAAATAGAAATTGATAGATTTGTGATCTGCAAGGATACTGGGGGCTGTGGGACCAAGGCGGGTAGGTGCAATTAACATAAAAGCAAAACGCTGCGGATGCTGGAATCTGAAACAAAAAAAAAAGAAAATGCTGGAGGACCTCAGCAGGTCTGGCAGCATCTGTGGAGAGAGAATAGAGCCAACGTTTCGAGTCTGGATGACTCTTCATCAGAGCTGTGGAATTAAGATATAGATTAGCCACGGTGGCCGAGTGGTGGAAAAAATCATTGAGGGGCCAGATTACCTACTCTTTGAAGCATTGTTCCTTCCTATACTTTAAAAAATTGAAAATTGGTTATCTGTTATACACACTGCTTGATTTTCCACTATATCCACAAACATGGGATGCATAGAGGGCAGCCAAGTATCCATCAGGTGTGCAAGTTAAAACAAGTTCTAACTTTTTGCAAAGTTCCAGTTATTGATGTAATTATCAGAAGTTGGTTTCACTTGTTTTTGATTTGATTTATTATTGTCACATGTATTGGTATACAGTGAAAAGTATTGTTTCTTGCGCGCTATACAGACAAAGCATACCGTTCATAGTGAAGGAAATGAGAGAGTGCAGAATGTAATGTTACAGTCATAGCTATGCTCTAGAGAAAGATCAATTTAATGCAAGATAGGTCCATTCAAAAGTCTGATGGCAGCAGGGAAGAAGCTATTCTTGAGTCAGTTGGTACGTGACCTCAGACTTTTGTATTTTGTTCGCGGCATAAGAAAGTGGAAGAGAGTATGTCTGGGGTGTGTGGGGTCCTTGATTATGCTGGCTGCTTTTCCAAGGCAACGGGAAGTGTAGACGGAGTCAATAGAAGGCAGGCTGGTTTGTGTGATGTACTGGGCTACGTTGACAACCCTTTGTAGTTTCTTGCGGTCTTGGTTAGAGCAGGAGCTATATCAAGTTGTGATACATCCATAAAGGATGCATTCTGTGGCATATCCGTAAAAATTGGTGAGAGTCATAGCGGAATTGAATTTCCTTAACCTCCTGAGAAGGGACAAGTGTGGGCCATGCATGCTCAGTCCAGCATTTTGGGTTCGTTAGAGCCATGGCAGATATCACCAGGGCACATGTGCGGTGATGGTGGCATTGAAACCTGACCCACAGGATCCCTGGTACTGTGAAATATTCGGCTCACATGTCTGCATCTCCTGGGAGGAAGAAGAAGAGGCACCAGGCAGCAAGACTGCTGCTGTTGGCAGGATCTAGGTAGTGAGAGTTTGGCAGCATACCTGCAGAGCTGAGTAGGTGTCAGAAGGTCACTGGGTCCATGTTAGAAAGAGTTAGGGCTCAGAAAAAAATCTGGAAGGCATTTATAGCTCAGTGCAGCCAGGAGATTGGATTCAGAGAAACCAAGGTTCAATGTGATCTCAGTGAAGCTGGTGGTCTGCTAAAGAGCTGAAGTTGTGCCAGTAATTAGATGCTGGAAGGCAAATTTGTGAATTCCATGGAAAACCATCTCAAGAAAAAAGTTAGAAAGTGTGCAGTTGTTTAGGCAGTCCAAGTTAGAGCAGCTTTTGAAGGAATTCAGAGGCCAGGTCTTCAAAAGTAGAGACTCACAATCACTGATTAGGGAGGTGAGTTTTCATGAGATTGTGCAACTTACTATCTGGATAGGGTGCTAAGAGATCCATGGGATTTGTCTTAGAATCATAGACGAATCATAGAATTCCTCCAATACAAAAAGGAGGCCATTCGGGCCATCAAGCACAATCTCACCCAGGCCCTATTCCCGTAACCACACACATTTACCTTGCTAACTTCCCTGACACTCGGGTCAATTTTAGCTTGGCCAATCAACCTAAAATTAAAATCATATGGTGACTAGTTTAAATCATTCTCAAGATCACAGAATCATAGAATTCCTACAGTGCAGAAGGGCGTCATTCAGCCTATCGAGTCTGCACTGACCTTCCGACAGAGCATCTTACCCGGGCCCACCCCCCTGCCCTATTCCCCAACCCCACATATTTACCCCATTAATTCCCTACCCTACACATTTCTGGTCACTAAGGGGCATTTAGCATGGCCAATCCACCTAACCTGCACATCTTTGGAGTGTGAGAGGAAACCGGAGCACCTGGAGGAAACACGGGAAGAAAGTGCAAACTCCACAGAGACAGTGACCAAGGCCAGAATCGAACCTGGGGCCCTGGTGCTGTGAGGCAGCAGTGCTAACCACTGTGCTACCATGCTGCTCCCCGACCACTGTGCCACTGTGTCTTGGCTGAATTTGCCATTTATTGCACAGTTTGGTACAGCAGTTGCAAGTCTCTACTTTTGAAGAGTTATTTGAAAAATTAAACTAAAAAGAGTTAGTTAATTGCATGAGCAGAAAAGCTGAAGCTGGAGTTATAAGCCGGAGCTAAGAAAACAGGCATAGTTGAGGTAATAGCACAGCATTTGGAATTGGAAGATGAAAAGGCTGACACATGTATAGTACAGCTTGAAAGGAAAGTTTATTTATTAGTCACAAGTAGGCTTACATTCACACTGCAATGAAGTTACTGTGAAAATCCCCTAGTCGCCACACTCCGGCACCTGTTCAGGTACACTGAGGGAGAATTTAGCCAATATGCCTAACCAGCACGTCTTTTTTGGAGTGTGGGAGGAAACCGGAGCACCCGGAGGAAACCCACGCAGACACGGGGAGAACGTGCAAACTCCACACTGGCAGTGACCCAAGCTGGGAATTGAACCCGGGTCCCTGGCGCCGTGAGGCACAGTAAGAAGTCTCACAACACCAGGTTAAAATCCGACAGGTTTATTTGGTAGCACAAGCTTTCGGAGTGTCGCTCCTTCTTCAGGTGAGTGAAGAGCACAACAACTGTGCCACCGTGCCGCCCTCCAGTGAGCTCGAATTCAGTTGCAAATGCAACAGCTTGAACTAGAAAAGAGAAATAAGTTAAGCAGATTGATATTAAAGGAGACAGAGAGAAGCAAAAACGTGAACTTGAAATAGAGTAAATGAAATGCTCAAACTTGAACTTCATAGAGAGAAATTAACAAGAGAAGGAAGAGGACATGAAAGAGAGTTTCAAAGAGAAGGGGAAATCAAACAGTATAAATTGGCTGTAGAAAAGCTTAGGTTACATGTTTTAAGAGAGATTGTTCCAGTTAATAGAAATGATAGTGCAGAGAATGAAAGAGATACAAAGAACATCATTATTAGTGTGGGAATTGCTCTTAGTTTACCCGTGAATGGGATAGATTTTATAATGGATAACAATTTGGCAGGTTTGAGACAGCCAGCTGAAGTGAGAAAAAGAGAGATTTTGCGGGAGGAATATCCTGGACTGCTCCCAGATTATGTGGAGCAGCTAGAGTTTGACTTTGTAAAGTTAGACAGGATGGAGTGGGAAAAAAAACTAGCCTCATAGAATCCCTACAGTGCAGAAGGAGGCCACTCGGCCCATCGAGTCTGCACCGACCACAATCCCACCCAGGCCCTACTACCATAACCCCACATATTTACCTGCTAATCTCCCTGACACTCGGGTCAATTTAGCATGGCCAATCCACCTAACCCGCACATCTTTGGACTGTGGGAGGAAACCGAAGCACCCGGAGGAAACCCACGCAGACAACGTGCAAACTCCACACATACAGTGACCCGAGGCTGGAATTGAACCCGGATCCCTGGTGCTGTGAGGCAGCAGTGCTAACCACTGTGCCACCGTGCCACCTCGGACCAAGAAAAGTTAGGATCAGCAATGCAAGAATTTCAAAGGCTGCATGAGGAGCTAGGTTCTGCTCAGGGAAAGTAGACAACTGTCACGCACAAATGATGAGTTTGCTAATGAAGAATGAGAACTGGTGAAAACACATGAAATTTGGTCAGAGGAAGTGGAACACTTGAATGAAGGCTTGAAATGTCTAAATGATAAACTTGTCAAAGAAAACTGAATGAAGATAGATCTTCAATTGAAATGTGATGAACTTCAAGTGTCAAAAATCTTTAGTATGTATCATGAAAAACATCTTGAACAGGAAAAGGAATTGGGGATGAAGCAAAACCCTTTGTTGAATGCTGAATTAACAAACCAAAAATGATGAACAACTGGAAATTGGTCGTGAAAAGGACAATGGAATTCTGAACTCTGGGGTTGGGGCTGATGCTCTGAGGTTGGGGTGGGGGGAGGGGGAGGTGTGTTGCGGGGCCGGCAACCAAGGAGGTGAGAACATCAGGGAAGACATTGGGAGGCTGATGATGGGGTGGTGGGGGTGGGGGGGGGGGGGGGTGGTGTACATGGGCCAATCTCCCTCCTGACAGGTTGGCGCATGCGCACTGTGGACACCGTCAGGCACTGAGTGCCAGAGATTCATCTATCTAAGTACGCCCAAAAAACAGGCGTGAAAATCTTCCATTGGGCCTTTAGTTTCTTTGTGGGAAAATCAACCCCCCTCTCCACCCAACCCCCGATCATTCATCTAATTTACCCCTGTGGGATCTCACTGCGGGATCTTGCTGTGTGCTGCATATATAAAGCGGCTGCCTCTGTACTTCAAGAAGTAAATCATTGGCTTGAAGCACTTTGGGATGTTCCAATGACATGACAAGGTACCACCCAAATGCAAGTTCCTACTCACTTCCATGCTAACAGCCTTTTCCAAAGATCAATGAGGTGTGAGCAGACATGTGCATGCCTCACTTAATTTTGATCTCACACTGTCTTGTTGAACTGAGCCTGGAAATTTGTGTTCCATTGATCTGGAGCAGCGTGTCAGGAACATAAGAAAGAATAAAGAGAAAAGGCCACTTGCTTCATTGAACCCTCCCCCTTAAAAAGATCATGCGCCGTGGGCGTTCCCCTACTCGATTCAGCTGCTCAACATTAGCGTAACAATACCTTTGATAGTAAATCTCCACCATTTAAGCAGAAGTGTTAACCAATTTAAAATAAACAGGGTAATTTCTTCATTAAGATAATGCCCAAAGGTAATTTCAGCCAAATGCATTAACCTATTTGTATGCTAATATCACAGCATGATTTCCTGAAGAAATGAAAGCTTTGCAAGAGAAAAAAATCCTCTGGCAATTTCTTTCTGACCCCAAAGGACAATCTGACAAATATTACAGGATACAAGTATTCCCTCTGCTTGTTACATATAGCATCATCTTAAATATGTTTGGGAAGATATTCTGTTTGTTACATCTACTGAAATCACGAGCCCGTTCAGACAGAACCCAATTGCATTAGGAATAGCGGACAGCGAAAATTGTCGCAAACACATGTCTGTTGTCCTTGAAGAGAGCGACCTGGAAATTTCAGCTCCCTGAGACTGTCCTGGAATTATCAGGAATCAAAGATTCAACTGCCGAACATTGCCGCAAGTAACCCGGGAGAAACATTATTGGACAATAGATTGTACTTCATTTTAATTTTCTTTGCACACATTTGTTTATGAATCATAAAATACCTACAGTGCAGAAAGAGGCCATTCGGCCCATCAAATCTGCACTGACTACAATCCGACCCATGCCCTATCCTTGTAACCCCATATATTTACCCTGCTAATCCCCCTGACACTAGGGGCAATTTATCATGGCTAATCCGCACATCTTTGGACTGTGTGAGGAAACCGGAGCACTCGGAGGAAACCCACACAGACACAGGGAGAATGTGCAGACTCCACACAGACAGTGACCCGAGACCGGATTCGAACCCTTGTCCCTGGTGTTGTGAAACAGCAGTGCTAACCACTGTGCCATCGTGCCGCCTCATGAGTTACAAACAATGTTCCAGATAGGGTAAAAACAAGGGCAGGTATAGATTTCTGAAGGCAGAAAGGTAGGTTAACAAGGTGATGAAAAAGGCATATGGCACACTCGCCTTTATCAATCAGGGTATAGATTACAAAAGCAGAGAGGTCATGATGGAGTTGTATAGAACTTTGGTGAGGCCACAGCTGGAGTACTGTATGCCATTCTGGTTGCCACATTATAGATAGGACGTGAACACATTGGAGGGGGTGCAGAGGAGATTCACCAGGACGCTGCCTGGTGTGGAACATTTAAGTTAGGAAGAGAGGTTCGATAGGCTTGGGTTGTTTTCATTGGAGCAAAGAAGACTGAGGGGTGACCTGATTGAGGCGTTCAAGATTGTGAGGGGCATGGACAGGGTGGATAGGGAGCAGCTGTTTCCCTTAGTTGAAGGGTCAGTTACAAGGGGACACAAGTTAAAAGTGAGGGGTGGGAGGTTTGGGGGGGATTTGATGAAAAACCTTTTTACTCAGAGGGTGGTGACAGTCTGGAATGCCTGCCTGGGAGGGTGGTGGAGGCGGGATGCCTCCTTCAAAAAGTACCTGTATGAGTACTTGGCACGCAATAACATTCAAGGCTATGGGCCAAGTGCTGGCAAGTGAGATTAGGTGGGCAGGTCAGGGCATTTCATGCATTGGTGCAGACTCGATGGGCTAAAGAGCCTCTTCTGCACTGTTGTTTTTTGTGATTCTATATAAATAAAGAATGTTTTAGCAGACAGGATAGAATTATTATATCAGGTAACAATTTGTTTGTTTTCCAAATGACATGGTGTACTACAAGGATGGATGTGTCTGATAACCAACAGTGGAGGAGTAAGGGCAAACAATTTAAGGTAGAAGGCCATGTAATTAAACCTTCATTGATTCATTGTGCTTCTCTGTCAAGCAGGCTAAAGTTACAGATAAGAATGGGGTTAATTTAGCAGTGCTAATTTCTCCTCTCACCACTTGACCATACGCAGAAAGGTGTCTTGATTTGTTTCCCTCTTTATAAGCAGTGACGTATTTCTCATCTCCTCAGTTTTGGTGCGATCCAATTTTCTATTAAAAACCCTACAGCAAACTTAAGATAGGATGAACTCAAAGGGTTAGTTTATTTGCAAACACTCAAAATTTGGAAGTGGGGTTGCAATGTTGCCTTCACATTAAGCAGTAAACAGAGTGATAGTGAAATGGAAGATCTACAGCGCAGAGACCATGGAGCAAAGAAATGTTGTTTCTCATGGGTTCCAGGGTGCAGAAGCAAAGATAATGTGGAACTCTTTCTTGGAGGTGGTGAGCAGAAACCCGGTGGATAATTCCCTTTTCTGGTGGTGTTGACTTTTCACGATAAGAGAGGCCTGCAGAGATTATTCAGTCTTGTAGGCGATGAGACAGAATTTCCAGCAGAAGCAGTATAGATGGGGCTAGGTGTCCAACCTGGGCCAGAGCTCCTTGCCTGTGAGGTTGTTAGCTAGATGACTGAGACTTTGCAGTTTAACAAGGCAATATTACTGGTTCCATAAGCCGGAGGCCAATGCCACATTACTCACACCTCTCCACACTGTCTTTGACAAAGCATGTGTATCCCTCATCTGGGTCCTGAGAAGCCACCAGTCCACTACAACTCTCACAAACTTTTACAGATGCACCCTTTCCAAATGTATCACAGCTTGGTATGGCTCTTGCTCTGTCCAAGACCGAAAGAAACTACAAAGGATTGGGAACATAGCCCAATTCTTCATGCAAACCAGCCTCCCATCCATTGACTCCATCTACACACCCATTGCCTTGGAAAAGCAGCCAGCATAATCAAGTACCACATGCACCCCGGACATATTCTCTTCCACCTTCTTCTGTCAGGAAAAAGATACAAAAGTCTGCGGTCATGTATCAACCAACTCAAGAACAGCTTCTTCCCTGCTGCCATCAGACTTTTGAATAGACCTACTTTATATTAAATTAATCTTTCTCTACACCCTAGCTGTGACTGTAACATTACATTCTGCACCCACTCCTTTCCTTCTGTATGAACAGTATGCTTTGTCTGTATAGCGCGCAAGAAACAATACTTCTCACTGTATACCAATACACATGACAATAATAAATCAAACCATTTAAAATCATTTTTTGGGTAAGGATGGACAGAGGCAGAGAGACAGAGAAAGGCAGAAAGAGATGTGAAGACAGATGTAAAGAGAAAGATGTGGGTAGCGAGGGGGAGAGATAGATGTTTACGAGGGGCAAAGAGGGGTGGGGTGAGGGAGATGCTTCTGAAAAGGTGCAGAGAGATGTTTTTGAGGTTCTTCGGAGTTGTTGCTTCAAGACTTGTCTGCGAACAGAGGTGAGAAGTTATTCAACTGTTAAAGTTAAGCTTGCTCCTCTTACTGTTAATTACTGCTAATTGCTGTTAATTGATACTTTACTTTTTATCTTTCTGACTTGTTATCTTTTTAGCAGTTAATAAACTTTCTGAATTCATCATTTAAAGTGTTCTTTCTTGCCATATGGTTAAGTCTCTGGGAACTGACGTGATTTTTAGTGGGAGGTAGGGGGGTGTGGTTACTGCAAACAAGTGAACTCCCTTTTGTAGGGCAAACCCAGGGAGTGTGGGTTGCAACAAGAGAGGAATGAATGGAAAGGATTAAATAGACAGCGCTGTAATATCCACACTCACTGCAGGCAGACACATGACTAATTACAAATAACCACATCTCAGATGGCACTAGCACATGGCAACAATAAGAAAATTGATATCACTTATCAAGGCTCCAAAAAGTCTAGAGGAGCCATTGTGCCTCTGGAAAACTAATCAAGTATCAGGGAGATGGGGACAATTAACACACCATCAAAATTGGTTTGGCGAACACAACACTTCGATATTGTAAACAGGTAGACAGGATATGTCCAGAAAATGATTAAAGTTAAAGTACACAGGACAATGGATCAGCATAAGGTGATCGAAACAGAACTTTAACAAAGTTAAAGCAACAATCTGATGGCCTAATTGAAATGTTGCACTCTGTAACGTGAAAAAGTATAAGAATCTGTAAGAACCTGTGATTAGCAGAGTAGCTCGGAAGCAAGCTGGAATTACATCCACGAGTTCTGCTCTCCCTCTTGCATGTTGACAGTCTGCAGGTGCAACAGGTGATCAAGAAGGCAAATGGAATGTTGGCCTATATCGCAAGGGGGATAGAATATAAAAGCAGAGATGTCTTGCTGCATCTGTACAGGGCATTGGTGAGGCCGCAGCTGGAATACTGTGTGCAGTATTGGTCCCCTTATTTGCGGAAGGATATATTGGCCTTGGAGGGAGTGCAGAGAAGGTTCACCAGGTTGATACCAGAGATGAGGGGTGTTGATTATGAGGAGAGACTGAGCAGATTGGGTTTGTATTCGTTGGAATTTAGAAGCCTGAGGGGGGATCTTATAGAGACCTATAAGATAATGAAGGGGCTGGATAGGGTAGAGGTGGAGAGATTCTTTCCACTTAGAAAGGAAACTAGAACTAGGGGGCACAGCCTCAAAATAAAGGGGGGTGAGTTTAGGACAGAGTTGAGGAGGAACTTCTTCTCTCAGAGGGTGGTGAATCTCTGGAATTCTCTGCCCACTGAAGTGGTGGAGGCTACCTCGTTGAATATGTTTAAATCACGGATAGATGGATTCCTGATCGGTAAGGGAATTAGAAGTTATAGGGATCAGGCGGGTAAGTGGAACTGATCCACTTCAGATCAGCCATGATCTTATTGAATGGCGCGGCAGGCTCGAGGGGCTAGATGGCCTACTCCTGCTCCTATTTCTTATGTTCTTTCTTATGCTCTTAATTAAGCCATTTTTGTTGAAGTTCTACATGGTCTCTGAAGACTCACTTTGTTCATTCCCCCCAACACCCATAAAGCCTGAGGGAGAATTTAGCATGGCCAATCCACCTAATCAGCACATCTTTCGGATTGTGGTAGGAAACCGGAGCACCCGGAGGAAACCCATGCAGACACGGGGAGAATGTGCAGACTCTGCACAGACAGTGACCCAAGCTGGGAATCGAATCCGGGCCCCTGGCGCAGTGAGGCAGCAGTGCTAACCATTGTGCCACCATGCCACCCAATACAATGGAAATCACTGTACGATTTCAAAGCTAGCCCAGCATAATCAATGTTTCAGATTTGTCTTTGTGGGGTCTGGAGGAATTCTCCTAATCCTCGAAGGCCCCATGAATATATAGCTCAACTCAATGGGCAGAATTTTTCCAATAAATGATTTTGTGCAGGATTTTCCAGCTGCGCTTGCCCCCAAACCAGAAAACCCCACCTGAGGTCAACGGACTTTTGCATGGTCCCCCCGCGCCCCCCCCCCCCCCCCCCCCAAACCTCCCCGCCTCCCTCCCCCCCCCCACCGCTACGATTCCTGTGGGGGAAAACTCCCCCCTTTGTGTCAGTTGCAATCTGAAAGTGTCACCCTGGGGTGAATTATCACTTCTATTGCCCGTCATTTTAATAACCGGCGTGAGTACTGGTGCAAATCAGATTGCAATCGTTTCACACTTAGTTCACTGAAAAAAACCTCTACTTGAAACACGCCGGTAGGGAGCCCCCAGGCACGTGACTCACCCGAACCGGCTGCAGCTGTACACTGTTAACAAGGGGGAGCTGCATTTAAATTTAAATGCTCCCTCTGCACTCACAGCCAGTCAAGCCAGGAGGATGGCAGCGTGGAGAGAAGCTCCAGGGCTTCACAGAGGCAGATCTCGGAAGGCTTCTGGACGCAGTGAAGGAAAGGCGGGCTACCCTGTGCCACTGGTGGGTAGACGACTCAGAAACAGGGAAGTGAATGCAGCCTGAGATACAGTGGCCGCAGCAGTCAGTGCCTGCGGCTTGACACTGAGGACTGCTGTTCAATGTCACAAGGAAGTAAATGACATTGTTCGAGCTGCAAAGGTGAGTGTCCATCCATCATGTCCTGGCATCAGTCCCGTCTGTCACACTGAGAATGTCCTCATCAAACTACACCCTGACACCCAGCACCCCGTGGCCTTCTGACACCAGACACCACCCCCCCACCCCTCCACCTCTCCCCCCCCCCCCCCCCCCCCCCAACCCCCCGCCCCCCCCCACCACCCCGGCATCTTCTTCAAATCCCTCTGGCACTCCTTGTCACCACCCCTTCCTGTCCAGGCACGGTGCTGACAGTGCTGACATATACCATCTGATCCCAGCACATTTCAAGGGACCAGTAGTGATTTGCACCCATGTGACTACCCGCTGGTGGGTTGGGAACATTCTGGGAGGGGAAAAGGACATGTGCCAACATGGCATGAAATTAAGTCAATGCCATGCTAATCAGCCTTGTGCACTTTCTGGGCCTGATCCAGTTTGTGCCAGCAAAAAGGACCTGGGAAGATTGCAAACCATTTGGCGCTGGGCGCAAAACCCATCTTTAGGCTTGCATGCCATTTTCCTGGATTAGCGCAATCTGCGCCAGGTGCAACATGGCCGGAAAATCCTGTCCATTGGACAGGAATTTCCGGTCGCATTCGCTCCAACACCGGAAAATCCTGCCCGAGGTCAATGGACATTTGCATGGTCTGTCCCCGCCCGCTGTGATTCCCGTGGCAGGGCAGGATGGAAAAATTCCATTCAATGTGTCTGGGCCTCTTTTCCCCATTGTCCATGGAAATGATTGGCACTTCCAGCAGGTGCACCCCCATTATGTCATCAGCCTCTTTGTTGCTCCCTCATCAATGCCGGGCAGTGGATGTGACAATTCACCCCAGGGCGCCAGTTCCAGACTGCAACTGGCCAAGCTAAATTGCTCCTTAGTGTCAGGGGGATTAGCAAGATAAATATATGGAGTTATGGGGATAGGGCCTGAATGGGATTGTTGTTGGTGCGGCCTGGATGGGCCGAATGGCCTCCTTCAGCACTGTGGGGATTCTATAATTCTATTATGGGGTCAAATGCAAAGGCACCAGACTGCAACTGGTGCAGAACTGTGCCTGGCACAGCATATGCCTGCATACTTCAGATTTAAAAAAGGCAATTAATGGGTAGATTGCTTTGCTGGAGACTGACCTCTGAAAAAAAACTTACACCAGATCAAAACGTGAGAGAAGCAGCCTGGTGAATACTCCACCTGCAGTCAAACAGCCTACAATGCACATCCAACTTTCAATAGACTTAATCTGCTAATGTCTCAGACTTTGATGAACATCTTGTCAGCAGCAGTGGCTAGTTTGTTCCGTCTATGCTGAAAGGCCTTAATGAATATTCAAATTTTGTGTAATTGAGGCAAAGCAGGATTTTTTTTTGTTCAAGCCACGCTTGATAACTTTATTCAATCATTTATGTCCAATTTGCATTGCAGCATGATAATGGGATGAACCTCTGCATTTTTCATCTTTTAACTCCTCTCCTATTAGCAACTTTGATGTGTTTGCTTTGTGGTCTGCTTCAGATGCAGAAAGAGAATTTCAGCCGCAGAGATAGCGCCATTAAAATATAAAAGCGAAAATGTAATCATTTAAATTGCAAACGCAGAACAGAGCACAGTTAATACAGATGAAGGCAGCAACACACTTGGCAAAACTTTTTGTTATTGACCACACAATACATCTCAAAGGTAGAAAATAACTTACAAGAACTGTAGTGGGAGAAATAGAATTTGCTGGGGCACAAATGAGAAATCCAATTTAACTAACGCTCACCATTAGCACGCTCACCACCACTTACAAACTTTATCATGGACACTCACTCGATTGGGAAAATGGTACTTGCATGGTGGCACAGTGGTTAGCACTGTTGCCTCACAGCACTAGGGGCCCGGGTTCGATTCCTGGCTTGGGTCACTGTCTGTGTGGAGTTTTCACATTCTCCCTGTGTCTGCGTGGGTTTCCTCCGGGTGCTCTGGTCTCCTCCCACAGTCCAAAGATGTGCTGGTTAGGTTGATTGGCCATGCTAAATTGCTCCTTAGTGTCAGGGGGATTAGCAGGATAAATATATGGAGTTATGGGGATAGGGCCTGAATGGGATTGCTGTTGGTGCAGCCTGGATGGGCCGAATGGCCTCCTTCAGCACTGTGGGGGTTCTATAATTCTATTATGGGGTCAATTGCAAAGGCACAGGCTGGGAGTTGTTGCTCCCACCCAAATTGTTAGGAAAGCCATTTGGATATTTTAACCCTCATTCATATTCATCATAAGACCTGAAATCACTGCCCCACATTGGATCAAGGAGTCACATTGACGTCTAATCAGACCGATGTATTTCAGAAAAGCATTTAAGCAATGTGAAACAAAAACAGAAAATGCTGGAAAATCTCAGCAGGTCTGACAGCATCTGTGGGGTGAGAATGGAGCCAACGTTTCGAGTCTTTGTCAGAGCTGAGAGCAGAGAGAATCAGCAGAGATTTATACTATGAGGGACTTAATGGACACTTTTAAAACCTCTCTCAGCCTTCTTCATCCTCATTTACATTCCCTTTGTCCAATTACATCCCCTCTGCTACCCGCGCCCACCCCAAACCCCCGTAGTATAAATCTCTGCTGATTCTCTTCACTCTGAGCTCTGACAAAGGGTCATCCAGACTCGAAACGTTGGCTCTACTCTCTCCCCATAGATGCTGTCAGACCTGCTGAGATTTTCCAGCATTTGTTTCAGATTCCAGCACCCGCAGTATTTTGCTTTTATTTAAGCAATGCCTACCTGGCAAGGCAAAATCTCGGCCAGGGAGGGGCATTAGTGGGCAGAGGTTGCAGAAGGGCCACAGGACAAAATTTCCACCAGGGAGGTTGGTGGACCCAGGTTCGACTCACAAATGACGGGGGTGGGGTGGTGCAGAAGAAGGCCATTCGGCCCATCGAGTCGACACCGACTAGGACCTATCCCCATAATCCTACTTATTTACCCTGCTAACATCCGGACACTAAGGGGTGATTTAGGATGGTCAATCAACCTAACCCGCACATCTTTGGATTGTGGGAGGAAACCGGAGCACCCGGAGGAAACCCACGCAGACATGGGGAGAACACGCAAACTCCACACATACAGGCACCCGAGGCCAGAATCAAACTTGGGTCCTGGTGCTGTCAGGCAGCAGTGCTAACTACTGTGCCATCGTTACACCGATGCTATAATTTTCTCCAGGGCTCCACTGTGTGATCTCTCAATCTTTCACATGCAAATGTACCCATGAGGTACATGCCATGGCCCACAACTACGTTCACTTTGATAGAGGCTGAACAGGTCTGGATGCCAGAGCATTGGGCTTTGCTGTGACTTCTGGGCTCCCACAAGTGCAGGGTGCTATAAACTGGATTCATGTGGCTATCAAATCTCCCTGCCAACAGGCACTCCAGTACATAAGCAGAAAAAGCTACCACTCCATCAATGTGCAGTTGGTCTGTGATGCGCGTTATCAAACACGAGGCTAGATGCTCGGGAAATAAAGGCTTTTATTTACTGTAATGAAGCAGCCAATAATTATATACACGATCCCAGACTGAGGGGTCCCAGCCAGAGCAGGGACTTTTATACCTCTCCCAGGAGGCGGAGCCCGACTGGGATGTACCACAACACTACAGTACAAAGGTGTAACAACCCCACCCTAACCCCAACAGCAACAAGTAGCACAACCCAACAGTAACATATGTACATCCTTGTAGTACTGGCCAGACCCTGGCTCAGTACTATCCAGTGGGAACCAACGATGGTTCACCACAGTCTGTGACCACAGGAAACAACTCCTCCAAATATGTGCCAGATATCCAGGAAGCTGCCACCACTCATACGTCTTGAGCAGGTCAGAGGTCACGGACAATAGGTGGACCAGGGAGGCGTCACTAAATCATGGGGCTGCTGTCTTCTTGCCTTTCGGGGCCATGTCTTCAACTGAGCAGTGAAGCTCTGTATGCGATGAGATTGCGGTGCGTGACTGTTTTTTAAATATGGCTTCCTGAGTGAGACATTTATAATCATGGAGGGGTGGGTGCATTTGAGGCCAACTACCCCCAATCTGTTGTGTTACCCATACGCGCGTAATAATGTGGCAGGTCGCACATAAAAAATACATAAAATCTGCTCTTGCGGCTGGCAGGAAAAAAGGCTGATTTTCCTAGCCGCCACCACACTTCAAGTGCAGTTGAGAAAATCCCACCCATGGTTTTATCCTTCAGTCAAACACCAAAATGCAGGATTATTTGGACATTGTCACACTGTTGTTTGTGAGAACTTGCTGTGCACATATTGACTGCTGCAGTTCTTATATTAAAACAGTGACGACAGTTCAAATAATCCATCATTAGGCGTAATGCACACTGGGGCATTCTGATGTCATGAAAGGTGTGATATAAATACAGAATCACAGAATTGTCACGGAGCAGAAGGAGGTGATTGGACCCATCATATCTGCACCGGCTCTTTGAGTGAACAATTCACTTGGTGCCATTCTTCTCTCTGCTCCCCATCATCCTGCACAATCTTCCTTCTCAGATAACAGTCTTATTCCCTTTTGAATGCTTCAATTGAACCTTACTCCAGCACACTCTCAGGCAGTTCATTCCAAACCTGAACCATTCGCTGCGTGGAATTTTTTTTTTCCCATATTGCTTTTGCGATTTAATTTGTATGAAACACTCCGACTACTTTGGGAAGCTCTGTAAGTACTTCTCTTGATTTTGATTTGATTTATTATTGTCACATGTATTAGTATACACACAGACCACACAGACCCACAGATCACAATCAGTAAGGATAGGTAGCAAGACCTCCCCTACAATCATCCTCAACACTGGTGCCCCACAAGGCTGTGTTCTCAGCCCCCTACTATACTCCTTATACACCCATGACTATGTGGCCAAATTCCTCTCTAATTCAATTTTCAAGTTTGCTGACGACACCACCGTAGTAGTCGGATTTCAAACAATGATGAGACGGAGTATAGGAATGAGATAGAGAATCTGGTGAACTGGTGCGGCAACAATAATCTCTCCCTCAATGTCAACAAAACAAAGGAGATTGTCATCGACTTCAGGAAGTGTAGAGGAGAACATTTCCCTGTCCACATCAACGGGGATTAAGTAGAAAGGGTTGAGAACTTCAAGTTTTTAGGTGTCCAGATCACCAACAACCTGCCCTGGTCCCCCCATGCCGATATAGGTAAGAAAGCCCACCAACACCTCTACTTTCTCACAAGGCTAAGGAAATTTGGTATGTCAGCTACAACTCTCACCAACTTTTACAGATGCACCATTGAAAGCATTCTTTCTGGTTAATATCACAGCTTGGTATGGCTCCTGCTCTGCCCACGACCGCAAGGAACTACGAAAGGTCGTGAATGAAGCCCAATCCATCATGCAAACCAGCCTCCCATCCATTGACTCTGTCTACACTTCCCGCTGCCTCGGCAAAGCAGCCAGCATAATTAAGGACCCCACGCACCCCGGACATTCTCTCTTCCACCTTCTTCCATCGGGAAAAAGGTACAAAAGCCTGAGGTCACATACCAACTGACTCAAGAACAGCTTCTTCCCTGCTGCTGTCAGACTTTTGAATGGACTTACCTTGCATAAAGTTGATCTTTCTCTACACCCTAACTATGACTGTAACACTACATTCTGCACTCTCTCGTTTCCTTCTCTATGAACGGTATGCTTTGTCTGTATAGCGTGCAAGAAACAATACTTTTCACTGTATGTCAATACATGTGACAATAATAAATCAAATCAAATCAAATCAAATACAGTGAAAAGTATTGTTTCTTGCGCGCTATGCAGACAAAGCATGCTGTTCATAGAGAAGGAAAGGAGAGGGTACAGAATCTAGTGTTACAGTCATAGCTAGGGTGTAGAGAAAGGTCAACTTAATATAAGGTAGGACCATTCAAAAGTCTGCTGGCAGCAGGGAAGAAGCTGTTCTTGAGTCGGTTGGTACATGACCTCACACTTATGTATCTTTTTCCGGACGGAAGAAGGTGGAAGAGAGAATGTTCGGGGTGCGTGGGGTCCTTAATTATGCTGGCTGCTTTTCTGAGGCAACGGGAAGTATAGACAGAGTAAACGGATGGGAGGCTGGTTTGCGTGATGGTCTGGGCTTTGTTCACTACCCTTTGTATCTTGCAGTCTTGATCAGAGCAGGAGTTATACCAAGCTGTGATATATTTGGAAAGGATACTTTCTATGGTGTACCTGTAAAAAGTGGTGTAAAAATCTTTGCGGACATGCCAAATTTACTTAGCCTCCTGAGAAAGTAGAGGCGTTGGTAGGTTTTCTTAACTATAGCGTCTGCATGGAGGGACAAGGACAGGTTCTTGGTGACCTGGACACCTGGAAACTTGAAGCTCTCGACCATTTCCACTTCACCCCCATGTTCTCCACTGCGCTTTCTGAAGTTGATGGCTATCTCCTTCATTTTGTTGCTATTGAGGGAGAGGTTATTGGCGTTGCACCAGTTCAGCAGATTCTCTATCTCTTTCCTGTACTCCTGAGCATTTTTAAGGGCCCTGTTGATCTGGTTCTTCACACAGTTTCAATCATCTGTTCACACCTCTTTAAAACATCTTAACCTCTGTGATGAGATTCTGGATGTAACTTAGCAACTGCCTCAATCAGGAAAGGCAGTTGCTTAGTGAGAATTATATTGGGTCACTTGCCTTTTTGGTTTTGCTGTTGAATGCGTATATTGGGCAAATCACATTAAGACCAATATGTCTGGTGGCGACTGCACCTCTTCAAAAACCTCAGCAGTTAAGAGGAACTCCAATTATTTTTCTTTTCTTGAGCTGCTGTTTAGTTTTACCTTTCTTTTCAATATGGAAGAAGGCTTCAAAAGTTGACACTGTAACAGTTCACCAGACTGATTCCCGGAATGGTGGGACTGACATATGAAGAGAAATTGGATCGACTGGGCTTGTATTCACTGGAATTTAGAAGAGGGGATCTCATAGAAACATAAAATCCTGATGGGACTGTGCAGGCTAGATGCAGGAAGAATGTTCCCGATGTTGGGGAAGTGCAGAACTAGAGGTCACAGTCTAAGAATAATGGGTAAGCCATTCAGGACTGAGATGAGGAAGAACTTCTTCACTCAGAGAGTTGTGAACCTGTGAAATTCTCTACCACAGAAAGCTGCTGGTGCCAGTATGTTAGATATGTTGCTCCTAAAGGGATCAAGGGGCATGGAGAGAATGCTGGAGTGATATACTGAAAGTGCATGATCAACCATGATCATATTGAATAGTGATGCAGGCTTGAAATGTCAAATGGCCTACTCCTGTACCT
Organism: Mustelus asterias; assembly: GCF_964213995.1. Classification (NCBI taxonomy): domain Eukaryota; kingdom Metazoa; phylum Chordata; class Chondrichthyes; order Carcharhiniformes; family Triakidae; genus Mustelus; species Mustelus asterias. The sequence goes on from NC_135802.1 coordinate 29,798,563, forward strand.
ACTTTCTGTATTTCTATGTTTTCTATGAGAAACATGTAAATCGAAACTGAGCACAGAAATGCAAATTGGTGAGAAGGATTTTTGGAACAATAAGAAGAAATATTTCTTTACATAGAAAGTGATACACATTTAGAATACTTTATCAATGGAGGTAAAAATAGTGATTTAATTAAAATAATTTCACTACCATGAATGGAGTGTTATCGTACCAGAACTTTGGTGGGCTGAACACGCGCTTCTCATTCCTGAATTCAGTTACTTTATTTGCTATTTGTTTGCATGTGGTGTGTTTTTAAAGTAATCAGCTGGTAACATTTTCAAGGTTAACACAATACCCAAGAGAATGGACAGTGCAGGGAAGTCAAAGTAAAGCAGAAAGTTAGGTATTTTAAATTTTAAAAAATCTTATTGGAATATGTTTATTAGAAACAGTTTATAGTTCAATTTTTTTAGAGTAAGTATAAATAGGGAGAATAAAGGGATAGCATTTGCTCGGAACGTCGAAAATAATCTTGTCCAAACAAAAAATATATATTAGGGCTGTTAAATGAACTATAATTTTCAGTGCGGCATTGATTGTAGTAATCTCATTTCTTACCACTCCCTTTGTTGTGTGAAGGAAGCAAGCTTCTGTCACAAAAAATGATAGAAATCATCCATTATTTATCAACCAGAAATGCTGGAAATAATAGATAATAAAAGACAGAGGCAGGAAAATGTCACCAGCATTCCGTGAGCCCCAGCACACCTTGTGTGGCTATACGTGGAAATTTAATACGTTAAATAATTCTGGCGATAATTTAATCTGTACTATTTTCTCATTAATGAAATGATCATTGTACTCGCATCTTTTAAGAAACAAAAGATCCCCTTTTTTCCTTTGACGAACTGAGCTCTTCTCGGTAAATGTTGCAATAAAATATAATTGATTGGAAAGAATTGGCTCTGTTGCTCATAACAAAGAAACATTGATTGAAAGGCATTGGCTGCAATGCTTTATTTCTACGACAGCAGGTGTTATATATTAACCTCCTAGCCCCTGGAATCATGGGATATGAATTTCCTCCTCTAACTCTCGGTCAGATAACCTGCTCGTGACATTTAATAAATTGGACTGACTGCTCATAGATTCAGAATTTAATAACACGAAGAAGCTGCTCAAATGAAGCCACTCAGTGTTTCTTCAATATGAGAAATACTACTGAGACCGAGTCCCATATTGTTTAAAGGTTCCTTTGCAAATGAAAGCCAGGAAGTGTTTGTGTGGTTTATTGCAAGAAATGCCAGCAAAGTAATCTCCATTTCGCATCTAACCTCTTGAGTTCTGAAAATCTTCACAAACTCCTCTAGTTTGGTCGCCATTGCATTTTTGAGTTGATAACATGAGAGAAGTCCGTGTATTATTTATTCATATTTTATCCATGGTGTGTAGCTATAAATAATTTTGTCCTGTTTTTCCTCATTGCTGGGCATTTGTATATTTTCCATTCAATCTAACAGTGGAAATATGCTGCTACTCAGACCCTCATTCCATGTCCAAACAGTTTAGTTTACTAATTATAGTTTAACTCTCCCAGCCTTATTGCCTCTCTCTCTCCACCTCTCTCTATTTCCCTCCGATAAAGATCTTCTTAAAAGCCACTTCTCTGGTAAAGATGCCAGTCACCTGTCCCAACAGGTCTTTGTTTTGTTTGCTGCCAATTATTGTCACTCCGGGTGAGGCACCTTGGGACGTTAGCCTACATTAAAGGTGAGTGTTTCTCAGCAGCTGGAGGTGGTGTGCTGTTCGCTGGTGGCGGGATTCTCTGGTCAGGCTGCTGTCAATGGGATTTCCCATTGATTTCAGCCCACACTGCTGTAAAACCCAGGGGAGGGGGGTGTGCTGTCACCGGGACCAGAAAATCCCACCGGCCAGAGAAATCCCCCCGACATGAATGCCAACTGTGCTTGCTGTAAATCTAGAAAAGAATAGAAAATAGTGGCAGTCCTTAAAGCTCTCTATGTAGGTGTATTGTTGGAGGTGTATCATCATTTAAAGGGGTCTTGGACCTGTGTGCCACTAGTCACTGAAAAGCCGGTCAAATGAAAGCGTTTCAATCCAGGAAGCCCTGAAAGGCAACATCATACATCATGCCCCCAGTTTCTGAAAGAGTTCTGCCTAATTTCTCACCTACTACCAGCAGGGCAGTACCCTGTACATCTAGGGAAAAACCATCCCAGAGCCTTTCCTTAAGTGGGCTCTGCAGTAAATCGAATTGAAGCTATCCTGTGCCCGCAACAAAGAAGATTCCAGAGTGTTACTAAGAATGAGAGCTGTGGACTCTCTTTCAGGTGGAAGGCATGTCTGATATTTGTGTAGCAGTGGTCTAGGATGTTTGGGCCTCTGGTGGAACATGAGACGGTGTTGGTGGTAACTTAGAATGAAGCCCAGTCCATCACACAAAGCAGCCTCTCATTCATTGACTCTGTCTACATTTCCCGCTGCCTTGGAAAACAGCCAGCATAATTAAGGACCCCACACACCTTGGACATTCTCCCTACCACCTTCTTCCATCGGGAAAAAAATACAAAAGTCTGAGGTCATGTACCAACTGACTCAAGAACAGCTTCTTCCCTGCTGCCGTCAGACTTTTGAATGGACGTACCTCGCATTAAGTTGATCTTTCTCTACACACCAGCTATGACTGTAACACTACATTCTGCACTCTCTCGTTTCCTTCTCTATGAACAGTATGCTTTGTCTGTATAGCGCGCAAGAAACAATACTTTTCACTGCATACTAATACATGTGAAAATAATAAATCAAATCAAATCAAATCACGGGTTACATGTCTTCTGACCGAGCCTTGCCTCAGCACCACATCCTAGCCACCATGAGTAACCTTGTTTTCAGTGACTACCTATCAGATAGGGTTCCCAGGGCTTTGAAATCATTAGTTATCTTTTCCTCTTCCTCCATTGGCAAGATGGCACATCCTCTTCAATACCCCAGCCGTTCGCTTCCCTTGGGCTTTGTAACTCACCTGATGCCACCACCTCACTGGCGCGATCAAAGTCACCCTGGTTGCAGCATTTGAACTGTTCAATAAGAGGTTAAAAATCAGCAGGTAATAATGCACTGGGTGAGATTGAAAGTGTGGGTGCAGAGGAACTTTTGAGTTGAAAGGTCCGCAGCATCCTCATTATCACTCGAGTTGACTGCCTTCTCCTCCTCCTCCCCCACCTATTCAACATCATTGCCTTCCTCTTGTTATCCTCCTTTGTATATGTTGCTGTGATATTTCTGTGGGAAAAGAAGGTGCACCATTGGAATGGGTGAGCATTATTCCTTTGGGATTCAGGAGACAGCAAAGGTTTTGGGAGCCCCTGGGTGGCCAGAATGATATAGGAATGCTGAGATGACTGAGATGAGGAGAGATCTCTTCACTTTGGAATTCCAGTGAGGTGTGGAGCTCAGTCACTGAGCTTAGAGGCCGATAGATTTTTGGGCACCAAGGAAATGAAGGGATATGAAGATAGCACAGGAAGGTGGCATTGTGGTGAAAGATCAGCCATGTTCTTCTAGAATGGCAGGGCAAGCTCGAAGGGCCATGCCAGCTCCCATTTTGTATGTTCTTATGATTTTATACCAAAATGGCTGCACAGTTGCACTGTGACAAACCAGCCCCTTGCACAGCCCCTCAAACCCCCCTTAGCTGCTGCCTCATGGTGCCAAGGACCCGGGTTCGATTCCGGCCTTGGGTGACTGTGTGGAGTTTGCACGTTCTCCCCATGTCTGCATGGGTTTCTTCCAGGTACTCCAGTTTCCTCCCACAGTCCAAAGATGTGTAGATTGGGTGGTATGGCCATGCTAAATTGCCTTAGTGTTGGGGGATAAGCATGGTAAATACATGAGTTATGGGGCTGGGGCCTGGGTGGGATTGTTGTCAGTGCAGGTTCGATGGGTCGAATGGCTTCCATTTGCACTGTAGAGATTTTATTCTATTTTTTAAAAATCGCACCATCTTCCCCTCCTGTAGCGGTACGCCTTCTCAAGCAAGCCTATCATTTGCTTCTTGTAGGCTGTGATTCCTCTGATGTCAGGGAGGTTGCTCTAGTCTCCTGCCTTTCACAAAGTTCTGTGAACGAGTTCCTCCTATTAACAAGATTGAGTACATTTTGAGCGATGTCTCAGACAGCAAAATTCTAGGTTTAGTAGCATCATTAGAATGCTTTCCAATATTTTCCCCATGCAAGTATTTGTCCTTCAGAGAGATGCCAACTCATATTGGAAGGTCCCAAGCTAGTGAGGCCCTCAATTAGGGTGTAATGGGAAGCATTATGTGCGCAAATATATAACGTAGAGGTGAACACTATATCACGTTCAATGTGCAGAAAGGTTTTTGTTCTGATTCAGGGGACAAGACGTGCATTGATTGTCCATCGTTAACTATCCTATTCATTTTCAAATCCACTGCAGTCCATGTGGTGTAGGTATACCCGCAGTGTTGTTAGGGAGGGAATTCCAGGATTTTGACCCAGCAAAGATGATGTCGTGAGGAAATATTTCCAAGTCAGGATGACACGTGTCTTGGATGGGAACTTGGAGTAGTCCGTGCACCTGCTGCTATTAGAGTTTCACTGGCTGTCTTGTCTGGAGACAATACACATCTTTTTAGCCTGTCTTGATGCTCTCTCCACTCCCATTGTTTTGTTTCTTAAAGACTGGATTAGTTGTAAGTATTCGCATTCCAACCATTATTCATGTAAATTGAGTCTGTGTCTTTATAAGTTCTGTTTGTGAACAGAATTCCCACTCACCTGAAGAAGGGGCTCAGAGCCTCGAAAGCTTGTGTGGCTTTTGCTACCAAATAAACCTGTTGGACTTTAACCTGGTGTTGTTAAACTTCTTACTGCTATTACACCCACAGGGGGTCGAGCTTGTGGATTTGGAAGGTGCTTTTGAAGAATTTTCCATGTGTTACTGTACTGCAGCTTGTAGATGGTACACACTGCAATAGTGGTGTAGGGAGTGAAGGTTTACGGTGGTGAATTTTATTTTTCACCTTTCATGGGAACATATTGCCATTTTTGCAAATGTTCCACCACTGTTTGATAAAGATTGAGCCAGTTGTCAGTATAATTTGTTATAGTTTCTCGGCAACTTTTCTTCTCATCTGCTTTATACCTCTGTCAGCAGTCTGGTCTAATAGCCATTAAATCAATAAGTGCTCAGTTCTTTTTTCTTTTGGTATACCAGGGAATAACGTCTTATACAATAATAACTTGTCAGGAACTGGCCATTAAACCTACCTTCCGCAGAACTACAAAAATACTGCCCAGTAGCGAATTCACTCAGCCTGGATTTCAAAGCTTTATTCTCTGCCCAGTCCTACACTTTGAAGAAATGCTTCCAAAAAATAACTACCTGAATGTAATGAAATGATAATCATGAACACTTGAGACAGCAGACTGTCTTTCTTCTTCTGAGGTACTGATGACTGTCTGCATTTTCCCAGTAATTTCTGTCTTCATTTGATACTTTTAGCTTTTTATTCTTTTCATTTCTGCAGTGACATTCCTAGGTGAGAATCATAGAATCCCTACAATGCAGGAGTGGCCATTCGCCCCATCAAGTCTGCACCAACTCCCTGACAGAGCATCTCCCCCAGGCCCTCTCCCCCACCCTATCCCCATAACCCGCACATTTCCCATGGCTAATCCACTCTAACCTAGACATCTTTGGACACTAAGCGGCAATTTAGCATGCTCAATCCGCCTAACCCACACATCTTTGGACTGTGGGGGGAGACCGGAGCACCCAGAGGAAACCCATGCGGACGCCGGAAGAAGGTGCAAACTCCACACAGACAGTGTCCTGAGGCCGGAATTGAACCCGGGTCTCTGAGGTTGTGAGGCCGCAGTGCTAACCACTGAGAAATTTCATGGGCATTTAATTGGTGTAATTGTAACGTCACTGGACTAGCAGGTCAGAGACACAGGCTGATCGCTCTGGGGACAGGGGTTCAAATCCTCTCATGGCAGCTGGTGGAATTTGAATTAGATTAATTAATAAATCTGGAATATAAACCTAGTCTCAGTTGTACTGGCTGTGAAAATGGGCGGTACGGTAGCACAGTGGTTAGCACTGCTGCTTCACAGCACCAGGGACCTGGGTCCGATTCCCGACTTGGGTCACTGTCTGTGTGGAGTTTTCACATCCTCCCCGTGTCTGCGTGTGTTTTCTCCAGGTGCTCCGGTTTCCTCCCATATTCTAAAAGACATGCTGGTGCCGGACTGTGGTGACTAGGGGAATTTCACAGGAACTTCATTGCAGTGTTAATGTAAGCCTTACTTGTGACTAATAAATAAACTTACTTAAAAATATCCTTGATTCTCAAAAAGCCCATCTGGGTGGAAGAGTCAATTACTAGGGGGCATATGTTTAAAGTGCGAGGGGCAAGGTTTAAAGGAGATGTACGAGGCAGATTTTTTACACAGAGAGTGGTGGGTGCCTGGAACTTGTTGCTAGGGGAGGCAGTGGAAGCAGATATGGTAGTGACTTTTAAGGGGATGGCTTGACAAATGCATGAATAGGATAGGAATAGAGAGACATGGTCCCTGGAAGAGTAGGGGGTTTTAGTTCAGTCGGTCGGTGCTGGCTCGGAGGGCCTGTTCCTGAGCTGTAATTGTCTTTGTTCTTTGCTCTTTGGTTTACTAATGTCCTTTAGGGAAGGAAATCTGCCGTCCTTACCTTGTTTGGGCTGCACGTGACTCCAGAGCCACAGCAATGTGGCTGAATCTCAAATGGCCCAGCAAGGCACTTAGTTCAAGGGGCAATTAAGAATAAGCAGCAAATGTTGGCCTTGTTAGTGACATCTACATCCCATGAAAGAATTAAAACAAAAATAAATTTCTGGGTGAGGAAATGGTTAATCAGTCACTGCTTGGACAGTGTACTCTTTGAACTAATTCCCATCTCTTGCACTTACATTAAAGCTGATTTCAACCATGCCACTGCATCACTGATTTAATTAATTTATTATCGTCTTACAATAAAATAATCTCATAGCCCATTTTTATTGCAAATCATATATTCCTGCATAATGGTAGCTGAAGAGTCTTTGCCGAGACACCATTCATCTTGTGATTTAAACAAGACATAGTTAAATAATATGAATGCTCACAGAAGTTAAGTTTCCATTAATTTACCAGAATACACACATTAAAAGTGTACAGAGTATCTGTTTTACTTTAATGGCATAACCCTTCAATCAGTGTAATTATACATAAGTTGGGCAAGCTTCTCCAGCCTGCCAGCCACATGTTTCCCGCCGCAATGGGAATTCCCATTGACGTCACCTCACGCTGGCAGGAAACCTGCGGGCAGGGGTGCGCTGTTGGCGGGCTTGGAAAATCCCGCCACGCGAACGGCCGGAAAATTCCGGCCAAGATTTTTATCACACAAAAAATAACCATTATTTTCTATTAGATGGCAAAAAGACATCATTGATTGGCAGCTTATCTGATGCTATTTAAATAATGTATGAAATTAGCATGCAATTTCAGAAGAAAATTTACTGGGCAAAAATGTGATGCCAGTTGCTGCAATGTTTATTCCCCTTCTCCTGAACTATGGGGAACCGTCACTTCATCTTATGGACCTTGATGAGCAAAACCATTCTCGGACTGGGATTCTCCGATCTCATTTGCCACATCACCGCTGCCCGGGAGAGGAGCAGGGAATCAAACCCGGGTCCCTGGCACTGCAAGGCGGCAGTGCTAACCACCGTGCCACCAGAAAGGGAGGTTTGATCATCTGCCCTCAGATGTCTGTCAACACCTGTTCTGCAATATGGGGCCGGATTTTCCAGGACCCCCCCACCCCTCACCCCCCTCCCTGGTTGAATCTTCCAGTCCAATCTCTGGAATGGAACTATTGGCAGGGAAGGATTTTCCTAAGTCATTGTTGGAATCGATATCTTGCACTGTAGGATTCTATGAGTTCTACTCTGTCAGGACCCCCATGGACACACATGCGAGCGAGTGCCCTGTATTTTCATCCGAGAATTTTGGCAATATGACAGCAATATTGCCGCTCAGACTGAGACAAGGTGAGCTGCAAAGAAGCAGCTCAAGAAATTCTGAGACAGCTGGATTCTTCAGAGCTTTGACTTTGATCTTTCGTGGACATCTTCTCTGTTTCACCTGTTGTGTGAGATCCAGAATAAGTAGGTGATTGGTCCAGTAGTCATCAGCTGCTGGCATTGCCCTGGTGGTGTGGATTGCCATTCTGGGCACAGACATTGATGTGATTGATCAAGTGCCAGTGCTTGGCCTGTGGATGTTGCCATGACATTTTGTCCTTATTCTTTTGGCACTGGTGAAGATAAGCCCATACTCTGTACATTTGGTCAGGAGAATTCTGCCATTGGGGTTGACACTTCCAATTGTTTACCTGCCAGTCGTTCCATTCCAGAGATTGAAATCTTTTCCATCTCTGGTGTTGAAGTCTCAGGTAAGAAAAAGACTGCCCTCCCTCAAAACTTTAGAGAGAACGTGGTCGGGTTTTGGCAGAGAAACCTTCCTTGGTTTCTTCATCGGAACCCAGAGTTGAGACTTTCGCACTGGTCACAGTGGCAATTGGCTCCATGCCAGTTCGAGACAAAGAATCACGAGGTGCTCAGTTCTTCCAAGACGGAACTCATGAAGTCAGTTCACAAGTTCATCCTTGATGGAGAAATTAATGCCATGAACCCTGTGTTCTTTCTGAAATTCCTCTACTCAGAAGAAAGTACAGCTGTCTCAGAATTTCTTGAGCTGCTTCTTTGCAGCTCACCCCGTCTCAGTCTGAGCGGCAATATTGCTGTCATATTGCCGAAATTCTCGGATGGAAATACGGGGCACTCACTCGCAGGTGTGTCCATGGGGGTCCTGACAGAGTAGAACTCATAGAATCCTAGAGTGCAGAAGGAAGCCATTCGGCCCATCGAGAACCGGAACACCTGGGTGAAACCCATGCAGACACAGGGAGAACATGCAGACTCCACACAGACAGTGACCCAAGCTGGGAATCGAACCTGGGTCCTTGCCGCTCTGAGGCCACCATGTCGCCCATGAAATATAAATGGAGAAGCTTTGAGTAAAATCATAACACGACAAAGTATAATTTGTGGATAACATATACAAAAGATTATTTTCTAACTGTCGATAGATTCTTTGAGCGGAGTTCGGTCTGCCCCTCGTCGAACCAAATCCATGGCTGAACTTTGAGCCAACATCTCTCATAACTTTCCATGGTTGTGTAATAATTCACCATCAAAGTGACTGCTGCTGTACTTTGTCCTTTAGAAATAATTATTACGATTTGCTTATTGCTGCCTGCCAGTACCATTCCAAAATGATGCGTGCATTAAGCCCAGTTGAATAAAGGGCACAGGCTTTCATCAGTATGAAGACAGTCAAAGGGGCTCCTCTTGAGAAAGTGTGAGGAAGATGTGAGCGAGCTAATATGCCCCAAATGCAAGCTACTTTCCCATAATCTGTGGAGCAGTGAAGATGAAAGGGTCCGCAGTCCCACATAGGGGAAAACAATTTTGCATTACTTTCAAGGGTGTTGTTGAAGGGAGAGATGATGGTGAGTATTCATTGTACTCTTCGCAGATGTCAAAGCCTGAGCTGCACAGTGCACCAGACAGCATAACAATATGATTCACATTTAAAATAAGCATCAGTCTTGAGGATGGCATCTGGACTTACAGAGGAGCAGGGAAAACTGCTGGATGTCATAGTTAGATGCAATACAAAAGACTGTGGGCAGAGATAGAAGGGGGGAGTTTTGAGGATGGCGATTCTCAGAAACCCACTGCCATTGCAGTTCAATGGAGCATTGATTAGCAGTGGGTTGGTAGCTGGGGAGGGGTGGGGTGATATATCAGTGTAGACTGGTTAACAGACAAGAAACATAAAGGAGAAAGAGTTTTTTAAGTTGGCAGGCTGCAACTTGCGGAATGCCGAAAGGATAAGTGCTTTATAATATTTGCTTTGCTTTGAGTTTATTTTATTTATTATTGTCACATGTATTGGGATACAGTGAAAAGTATTGTTTCTTGTGTGCTATACAGACAAAACATACCATTCATAGAGTACATAGGGGAGAAGGAAAGAAGAGGGTGCAGAACGTAGTGTTGCAGTTACAGATAGGGTGAAGAGAAAGATCAACTTAATATGTGACTTAGACACAGAGAACAAGAGTAATGTATTGAAGTGTGGTAATGAAACAAAGCTATCTGAGAATGAGGTGGCATAGACAGGTTAAGTGACTCGGCAACTGGGTGACAGCTGCAGCGTAATGTGGGGTTATCCACTTTGGGAGTAAGAATGGAAAAGTCGACTTAATTTAAAAGATGTGGAATTTATAAATATTGATGTTCAGAGAGACGTGTGTGTGCACATTCAATAAACATGGAAAGTTAACAAGCAAGAACAGCAAGCAATTAGGAGGGCAAATTGTAAGTTGACCTGTTTTGCAAGGGAATTGGAGTGCAGCAATAAAGGAGCTTTGCTACGTTTATACAGGGCTTTACTAAGGCCACATCTGGAGTACCATGCCAAGTTTTGGGGCGTGATCTTACCTGCCATTCATGCCACGCTCCCGCTGCAGTGAGGCCGGAGAATTTGGCAGCCAGTCAAATTACAGTCATGGAGCTACTTGTATTGTGTTATAATTCAGGTCAGAACTCCAAAGTGTTTTATGAAGCCTGCCTGGATCATAAGTTTTGCACCTTGAATTTGGCTAGGGTAAGCATGATATGTTTCACCTCAGGTATGATTCAAATGACCCACTAGGGAGCTTTTATCAAACAAAGTCTATTTACGAATATAGTTAACATGTATGGAAAGAAAATTAGCAATAACTTGTATCAACAAAAACAAAACAACCATGATAATGTATAACCTTTAACAAATATATCTAAAATGTTCCAATCAAACAAAAACTTCCCATAGGCAAAAAACCTTTCTACAGGTTTAACACAGCAAATGCTAATACTCACGTGATACTGGAATTGAGTCCCTTGGTTGGAGAATTGAAACTCTGACTTCTCAGCCTTGTAACTTCTAGCAGCCCTCTGGATACACTCAGAACAGTTTGAAGCCAGCACAGCTTCCCAGAATACCAGGGAGAGAGTCTGGTCAAGCCACCAACAGCAGATATTCTAATCCAAGAAGGCAAGAAGCCTTGCTTTCAGCTAACCTGCAGAATTTCCCAAATCAGGGAGAGAGATAGAAACACTGATTTTCAGCTCGATGTCCCTTCTAAACTAAACTGCTACCAGCCAAACAGAAAATGAAACGTTAAGTTCATTAGGAAGGAAAAAAAACTGTCCAAAACACATGACCTTCCTCCTAACAATGCAGGGTCATTTAAGTAGCAATAAAAGGGCTTCTACAGATAACTTGGCAGTACTAAAAGGTGCAGAGAACATGATTTTTAAAAAAAATCTCTTAAAGGTACACTAAGGTCACAACTCCAAGTGAATGGAAAAAAGCAGGCTGTAAAGAAACATAAGAATATGGGAATTAAGAGAAGGAATAGTCCATTCGGCCTTTTGAATTTGCTTCCCTATGTGATAAGATCACAGTTGATCTGATTGTGTCCTCAACTCTACTTTCTTATATGTTCCTTTGTAGATCAAAAGATATCTAACTCAGCCTTGAATACAATCAATAACACAATCTTCACTGATGTCTGATGAAGAAAATTCCACAGACCAAGAGAGGCAATGGCCTAGTGGTATTATCGTTCGACTATTCATCCAGAAACACAGCTCATGTTCTGGAGACCCGGGTTCGACTCTCGCCGTGGCACATGGGGGGAATTTGAATTCAATAAAAATTGTCTGGAATTAAGAATCAACTGATGACCATGAAACCATTGTTGATTGTTTGAGAAACCCATCTGGTTCACGAATGTCCTTTAAGGAAGGAAATCTGCCGTCCTTACCTGGCCTGGCCTACATGTTACTCCAGAGCCACAGCAATGTGGTTGACCCTCAACTGCCCTCTGAACATGGGTAACTAAGGATAGGCAATAAATGCTGGCCAGCCAGCAATGCCATGAATGAATATATTAAAAAATGACCTTCTGAAAGACAAAAAAACCTTATCTCAATCTTAAGTGGGAGACCCCTTATTTTTAAACTGTGTTCCTCGTTCTAGTCTCTCCCAGAAGCGGAAGCATCTCTCGCATCCATCCTGTCAAGTCCCCTCAGGAAGTTATATGATTCAAAAGATCATCTCTCATTCTTCAAAGCTCAAATGGGTATAAGCCCAGCCTTTCCTCATAAGAAAACCCATTCATCCCAGGAATCAGTTGAGTGATCCTTCCCTGAATTGCTTCTCATGCAATTACATCCTTTCTTAAGTTGGGAGACCAAAACTGTACCTAATACTCCAAATGCAGTCAAACTAAGGTCCTGTACAGCCGAATCTCTACCTTTATACTCCATTGCCGTTTAACTAACAAGATTCTATCTGCCTTCCTAATCACCTGTCACATCTGCATACTAACATTTGTGATTCACATAATTTGATTTGATTTGATTTATTATTGTCACATGTATTAGCATACAGTGAAAAGTATTATTTCTTGTGCACTATACGGACAAAGCATACCGTTCATAAAGAAGGAAACGAGAGAGTGCAGAATGTAGTGTTACAGTCATAGCTAGGGTGTAGAGAAAGATCAACTTAGTGCAAGGTAGGTCCATTCAAAAGTCTGCTGGCAGCAGGGAAGAAGCTGTTCTTCAGTCGTTTGGTACGTGACCTCAGACCTTTGTATCTTTTTCCTGATGGAAGAAGGTGGAAGAAAGAATTTCCAGGGTGCGTGGGGTCCTTGATTATGCTGGCTGCTTTGCCGAAGCAGCGGGAAGTGTTGACAGAGTCAATAGATGGGAGACTGGTTTGTGAGATAGATTGGGCTACATTCACAACCTTTTGCAGCTTCTTACAGTCTTGGGCAGAGCTGGAGCCATACCAAGCTGTGATACAACCAGAAAGAATGCTTTCTATGGTGCATTTCTAAAGATTGGTGAGATTCATAGCTGACATGCCAAATTTCCTTAGTCTTCTGAGAAATTAGAGGCGTTGGTGGGCTTTCTTAACTATAGTGTCGACGTGTGGGGGACCAGGACAGGTTGTTGGTGATCTGGTCACCTAAAAACCTGAAGCTCCTCACCCTTTCTACTTCGTCGCCATTGATGTAGACAGGGGCATGTTATCCTTTACATTTCCTGAAGTTGATGACAATCTCCTTCGTTTTGTTGACATTGAGGGAGAGATTATTGTTGCCGCACCAGTTCACCAGATTATCTATATCATTCCTTAACTCTGTCTCATCATTGTTGGAGATCCGACCCACTACGGTGATATCATCAGCAAACTTGAACATCGAATTGGAGGGGAAATTGGCCACACAGTCATAGGTGTATAAGGAGTATAGTAGGAGGCTGAGAACAGGAGGTGTTGTTGCCTATCCTTACTGATTGTGGCCTGTGGGTTAGGAAGTTCAGGATCCTGTCACAGAGGGAGGAGCTGAGGCCAAGGTCACCAGGACAGCAGATCCTTTTGTACTCAGAGTTCTGCAATCTCCCTTGATTTAAATAATATACTGCCTTTCTATTCTTCCTGCCGAAGTGGACATGTTCACATTTTCCCATATAACACTCCATCTATGTTGAACTATGTTCAAGGCTGAAGTTGATGTTTAATCAATAAGGGAATCAAGGGTTATGGGAATAAGGATTATCACATCAGATCAGTCATGATCTCATTGAATGGAGGAGAAGACTTGATGGCCTAAATGGCCTACTTCTGCTCCTATGCCTTATAGCTGACAGTGAACACAGGTCAAGGATGCATAACTTTAACATTGTCTTATCTGGCTTAGAAATATTGAGTACGAAATTAGGCTCAATGGCACCTGTTATTTTGGATGCCATCAATACCATTAGAGGCCTGAAATGACTTGATACCAGGGCTGCTATTCTTATATTTAATGTTCCAGATGACGTGCTTTCTGAACACATGCTCAGTTATGTGAGTTTAAGTAGCAAGATTGATTACATTGCCACTGGCTTTGAAAGTGAATGTTGTGATGACCTTTTCTGGGTCTGGTTCTTTTGAGGTTGTGCCAGAGATGTTTGTAGCATCCTGCAGTTTACCATTTACTGTTGGCATGAGGAAGACCATTAAGTCTCATTATTCCAAGAGAGCACATTTCATCTTATTCCCTGTTGCCAGAGACAAACAGGTAGAGTGAGCACGGGGATTATGTCAGATTGCAGGTGCAGAGTGCCAATGACTCCATGCACATTGCTTTTTAAGCTCCACATGGCACTGTCAAGTACTGAAACCAAAAAGAATTCCCATGCTGCAATGTCCAGCTGATGTATGACCTTAAGCAGCACATCATTTGTGATTTTTAAGCAGCACATCTATTTGTGATTTTTATCAATGGCTTGGAGGAGGGGGCTAAAGGGTGGGTCAGTAAATTTGCTGATGACACCAAGATTGGAGGAGTAGTGGATGAGGTGGAGGGCTGTTGTAGGCTGCAAAGAGACATTGATAGGATGCAGAGTTGGACCAAAAAATGGCAGATGGAGTTTAACCCTGATAAGTGCGAGGTGATCCATTTTGATAGGACAAATTTGAATGTGGATTACAGGGTCAACGGCAGGGTTCTGAGGAATGTGGAGGAATAGAGAGATCTTGGTGTTCATATCCACAGATCTCTGAAGGTTGCCACTCAAGTGGATAGAGCCGTGAAGAAGGCCCATAGTGTGTTGGTGTTTATTAACAGGGGGTTTGAGTTTAAGAGCCGTGGGGTTATGCTGCAACTGTACAGGACCTTGGTGAGACCACATTTGGAATATTGTGTGCAGTTCTGGTCACCTCACTATAGGAAGGATGTGGAAGCATTGGAGAGAGTGGAGAGGAGATTTACCAGGATGCTGCCTGGTTTGGAGGGTAGGTCTTATGAGGAAAGGTTGAGGGAGCTAGGGCTTTTCTCTTTAGAGCGGAGGAGGATGAGAGGCGACTTAATAGAGGTTTATAAGATGATGAGGGGGATAGACAGAGTGAATGTTCAGAGACTATTTCCTCGGGTGGATGTAGCTGTTACTAGGGGGCATAACTATAAGGTTCATGGTGGGAGATATAGGAGGGAATGAATCTATCCTCGACTGCTCAGGGAGACGAGAGATGAAATTGCTGGGCCTCTGACGGAAATCTTTGTCGCTTCTTTGGACACGGGTGAGGTCCCTGAGGATTGGAGGATAGCGAATGTGGTCCCGTTGTTTAAGAAGGGTAGCAGGGATAACCCAGGAAATTATAGGCCGGTGAGCTTGACGTCCGTGGTAGGGAAGTTGTTGGAGAGGATTCTTAGAGACAGGATGTATGTGCATTTAGAACGGAACAATCTCATTAGTGACAGACAGCATGGTTTTGTAAGAGGGAGGTCGTGCCTTACAAATTTGGTGGAGTTTTTTGAGGAAGTGACAAAAACGGTTGATGAAGGAAGGGCCGTGGATGTCGTCTATATGGATTTCAGTAAGGCATTTGACAAAGTCCCACATGGCAGGTTGGTTAAGAAGGTTAAGGCTCATGGGATACAAGGAGAAGTGGCTAGATGGGTGGAGAACTGGCTTGGCCATAGGAGACAGAGAGTAGTGGTCGAAGGGTCTTTTTCCGGCTGGAGGTCTGTGACCAGTGGTGTTCCGCAGGGCTCTGTACTGGGACCTCTGCTATTTGTGATATATATAAATGATTTGGAAGAAGGTGTAACTGGTGTAATCAGCAAGTTTGCGGATGACACAAAGATGGCTGGAATTGCGGATAGCGAAGAGCATTGTCGGGCAATACAGCAGGATATAGATAGGCTGGAAAATTGGGCGGAGAGGTGGCAGATGGAATTTAATCCGGATAAATGCGAAGTGGTGCATTTTGGAAGAAATAATGTAGGGAGGAGTTATGCAATAAATGGCAGAGTCATCAGGAGTATAGAAACACAGAGGGACCTAGGTGTGCAAGTCCACAAATCCTTGAAGGTGGCAACACAGGTGGAGAAGGTGGTGAAGAAGGCATATGGTATGCTTGCCTTTATAGGACGGGGTATAGAGTATAAAAGCTGGAGTCTGATGATGCAGCTGTATAGAACGCTGGTTAGGCCGCATTTGGAGTACTGCGTCCAGTTCTGGTCGCCGCACTACCAGAAGGACGTGGAGGCATTGGAGAGAGTGCAGAGAAGGTTTACCAGGATGTTGCCTGGTATGGAGGGTCTTAGCTATGAGGAGAGATTGGGTAGACTGGGGTTGTTCTCCTTGGAAAGACGGAGAATGAGGGGAGATCTAATAGAGGTATACAAGATTATGAAGGGTATAGATAGGGTGAACAGTGGGAAGCTTTTTCCCAGGTCGGAGGTGACGATCACGAGGGGTCACGGGCTCAAGCTGAGAGGGGCGAAGTATAACTCAGACATCAGAGGGACGTTTTTTACACAGAGGGTGGTGGGGGCCTGGAATGCGCTGCCAAGTAGGGTGGTGGAGGCAGGCACGCTGACATCGTTTAAGACTTACCTGGATAGTCACATGAGCAGCCTGGGAATGGAGGGATACAAACGATTGGTCTAGTTGGACCAAGGAGCGGCACAGGCTTGGAGGGCCGAAGGCCTGTTTCCTGTGCTGTACTGTTCTTTGTTCTTTGTTCTTTGAAGGGGGGGAGGTTTAACACAGATATCAGAAGGACATATTTCACACAGAGGGTCGTGGGGGCCTGGAATGTGTTGCCGGGCAAGGTAGTGGAGGCGGACACACTGGGAACGTTTAAGACTTATCTAGACAGCTATATGACCGGAGTGGGAATGGAGGGATACAAAAGAGTGGTCTAGTTTGGACCAGGGAGCGGCGCGGGCTAATTGTTCCTTGTTTCTCGTTTCAAGGCTTCATTCTATGATCATCTTGCTGGTGGCAGTACAGAGCGAGACTGCGGATAGTTGGGAACCTGTCTCGGGGGCAGGGAATTCATATGGTGTTCATGGAAGTGGAAATGACTAGGGTTGGGAAGCATTTTCCGATCAGGGCCATTGTGATCTCCTGGACTCGTTTCGATCGCCTCAGGGGGTCGGAGAGGAATTTCCCAGATTTTTTTTTTTCCCCATATTGGCCCTGGGGTTTTTCACTCTGGGTTTTCGCCTCTCCCTGGGGATCACATGGTCTGGAATAGGGGGGTGGGGGTGAGTTAATAGGTTGTAATGAACAAAGCATCGTAGCTGTGAGGGACAGCTCGGTGGATAGGATATTGGTATGTAGATAGGCTGGAAAATTGGGCGGGGATCCTGGATTCAGGATTCAATCCTGGACCGGGGAGCGGCGCGGGCTTGGAGGGCCGAAGGGCCTGTTCCTGTGCTGTATTGTTCTTTGTTCTTTGGAAGTCCGAGGTAGGTTCTTTACTCAGAGAGTGGTTGGGGTGTGGAATGGACTGCCTGCTGTGATAGTGGCGTCGGACACTTTAGGAACTTTCAAGCGATTATTGGATAGGCACATGGAGCACACCAGAATGATAGGGAGTGGGATAGCTTGATCTTGGTTTCGGACAAAGCACGGCACAACATCGAGGGCTGAAGGGCCTGTACTGTGCTGTACTGTTCTATGTTCTATGTTCTATCTGCCAAATGTTTGCCCATTCACATGACCTATCTATATATCCCCTTGCAGACTCCTTGGGCCCTATTTTACCATTTTGATTCTAAGTGCTGGACGGGCTTGAAACTGGGAGTGTTTCAGATCCAATTTTTAGACCCGTTCTCAGGCGCCTCCATACGCGCTCTCCTGAAAAAATATCAGTGACTCCGAATTGCACTGCACAAGCCTGTGGGCGGGGCTCAATGCGCCCGAAATCCTTGCAGCTCCGATTGGCGCCTACAACTGCACATGCGCAGAAAAAAAAATGATAGGATGCTGCTCGCCTGCCACATCCCTCCCGGGCTTGATAATGCCTCCCCCTGGCCCTCACTGACATTGCCCCACCACCACAACATTACTGACCCCCTTATCCCCCCCAATCCCCGCTACCCAGACCAATCAGGACCCCTCCCCCCTTCCTCCCCACTGATCTCAGGTGAGTGGCAGTGGACCCCCCTTCCCCCCTCACTGATCTCAGGCGAATGGCAGTGGACCCCACTTCCCCCTCACTGTTCACAGGCAGAGTGGCAGCAGACCTCCCCATCACCACCCCTCCTCCCCCCCAAACAACCTCAAGCAGAGAGCCATCAGACGCTAGGCACCTACCTCCACACTAACTGGAGCGCCCGAATTGGAATTCTGTGGACTTCGTGCCGATTCTGGATGGGCGAACGTGGTGGTAAAGGGGGAAGTGCCGGTAAAGTTGGGCGTGCAGCCCATTAAGTCAATTTAAATGCATGTAAATGCATTTAAATGGCCGTCGCGCCCATTTCGGGTGCGGTCCCGATCGCGGCCATTTTTGGGGTTTGATAAAGGGGGAACCAGCGCGGAGATGGGTGTGGATTGTGCTACTCACCTCACGCCCGACTTTACCAAGTTTTCACACCCGAAAACGGGTGCGACCTGATGGTGAAATCGGGCCCCTTATGTCCTCTGCACATGAAAAGTTGACACACAGAAGAGTTCAAGAACAGTAAGAGGCTGCAACACAAAATCTGACACTGGTCAACCGAGATGACCTTTGGCATCATTGCAGAAAGAAGGATTTGGAGGCTAGAAGCAGGGTGAGGGCATGGTGGCACAGTGGTTAGCATTGCTGCCTCACTGCGCCAGGGTCCTGGATTCGATTCCTGGCTTGGGTCACTGACTGTGTGGAATTTGCACGTTCTCCCTGTGTCTAAGTGGGTTTCCTCCGGGTGCTCTGGTTTCCTCCCAAAGATGTGCTAGTTTGGTTGATTGGCCATGGCAAATTGCCCCTTAGTGTCAGGGGGACTGGCAAGGTAAATACGTGGGGTTATGGGGATAGGGGCTGGGTGGGATTATTGTCGGTTCAGACTCGACCGACTGAATGGCCTCCTTGTACACTGTAGGGATTCTATGATTCTATGAAGCAAGTTGGATATTTGGGATCTTCCTTTTCTTTGTGGGCATATCACTGTCTTTCCTGCTCTCTTTTCCAAAATTATGTTCTATTCAAAAAATGTACAAGTGCACATTGCATAACAATTAAAATTTGACATTGCATAAAGTGAAATACAGATCAATTTCTTTCATTAATGTACATGAGGTGGCTCACTGCACTTGCCATTACTGGTTATGGAGAAGTAATAATGGGGAACAAAGAAATGGCGGAGGAATTGAATAGGTTCTTTGCGTCAGTAACATAACAATGATTTAAGAGTCAGGAGGTAGAGGTGAATATGGTGGCCATTACTATGCAGAAGGTGCTGGGGAAGCTGAAAGTTCTGGAGGATAAATCACCTGAACCAGATGGACTACACCCCAGAGTTCTGAAGGAGATATCTGAAGGGATAGAGGAGGCATTAGTGGTGATCTTTCAGGAATCACTAGAGTCAGGGAGGGTCCCAGAGGACTGGATAGTCGCTAAAGTTACACCCCTGTTTAAGAAGGGAGGAAGGCAAAAGACAGGAAATTACAGGTCAGTGAGCCTGACCTTGGTCATTGGTAGGAGTTTAGAGTCCACTATTAAGGATGAGATTTCAGGATACTTGGAAAACAGAGCAAAGTCAATATGGTTTCATCAAGGGGAGGTCATGCCTGACAAATCCACAACTTTTCACTTTATACATCAATGATCTAAATGAAGTTAATGAGGGTAGTGTGGCTAAGATAGAGATGATACAAAGACAGGTGGAGGGACAGGTAGTATTGAGGAAGTGGGGAGGCTGCAAAAGGACTTGGGCAGGTTAGGAGAGTGGGTAAAGAAGTGGCAAGTAGAATATGTGGGAAATTGTGAAGTTATGTACCAGGTCAAATATAGGATCATAGAATCCCTGCAGACCAGAAGGAGGCCATTCAGCCCATTGAGTCTGCACCAACAACAATTCCACCCAGGCCCTATCCCCTTACCCCATGTATTTATCCTGTTAGTCCCCCTGACACTAAAGGGCAACTTTGTATTGCCAATCAACCTAACCCACATATCTTTGGAGTGTGGGAGGAAACAGGAGCACCTGGGTGAAACCCATACAAACATGGTGAGAACTGTGTCACCGTGCTGTCCCATGGCTAATTGCACAGAAGAGTCTGGCATGACCGAGAAGACGTCTTTCCTATTTGATGATAAGTGACAGACAGTACAGTGCACATCTGCGATTGTCAAGCAATGTGCTGGCTCATAGCTGCCACATTCTGTGGGAGAAACTAATCCCCACATGGACTGGGAAGCCATTGTGCATGGTCTTGAGCTACTGCAATCCCAGCAATGGCTACCACTGCAGGTGATGTTGGTGGAATCAAAGAATTGCCATCCTCTGGTTGGTTGGAAGCTCTTGGAGTCAGGCCATCCTGCTTTGGAGGGACAGTAGCTATGGTTGAGACAGTTAATTGCCTGAGAACTGTGAAACCCAGTCATGGCTTCCTGGGCTGAATCATAGAATCATAGAAATCATAGAAACCCTACAGTGCAGAAGGAGGCCATTCGGCCCATCGAGTCTGCACCGACCACAATCCCACCCAGGCCCTACCCCCACATATTTACCTGCTAATCCCTCTTAACCTACGCATCTCAGGACTCTAAGGGGCAATTTTTAACCTGGCCAATCAACCTAACCCGCACATCTTTGGACTGTGGGAGGAAACCGGAGCACCCAGAGGAAACCCACGCAGACACGAGGAGAATGTGCAAACTCCACACAGACAGTGACTCGAGCCGGGAATTGAACCCGGGACCCTGGAGCTGTGAAGCAGCAGTGCTAACCACTGTGCTACTGTGCCGCCAACTGTCTGCGTGGGTTTCCTCCGGGTGCTCCGGTTTCCTCCCACACTCTAAAGATGTTCAGGTTAGATGTGTTGGCCATGCTAAGTTGCTCTTCAATGTCCCAAGATGTGTAGGTTTGGTGGGGAAGAAGTTGCTGTAAACTTTCCTAGAGATGGACAGAGCCACTGCTTCCATGAAAAATTCTGGTCCTCTAATGGAGATCTTTGGTCTCTCAGGGAATCAAGGAAAGTGGGAATGGGTGGAAAGAAATTGGTCGGCACAGTAGTTAGCACTGCTGCTTCACAGTGCCAGGGACCCGGGTTCAATTCCGACCTCAGGTCTGTGTGGAGTTTGCACATTCTCCCTCTGCGTGGATTTCCTCCGGGTGCTCCGGTTTCCTCCCACACTCTAAAGATGTTCAGGTTAGATGTGCTAGCCATGCTAAGTTGCCCTTCAATGTCCCAAGATGTGTAGGTTTGATGGATGAGCTATGATGGATGTATGGGGTTACAGGGATAGGGTGGGGGAGAAAGCCTGGATGAGATGCTCTGTCGGAGAGTCGGTGTGCACTCAATGGAATGAATAGCCTCTTCAGCACTGTAGGGATCCTATGATTCTATGAACTTGAAGCCGCAACGTTCTACCTCAATGGTGAAAAGGCCAATTGAGCCATGGCTGACATTTCCAATTGCAAATGCAAGTTTATTTTGCCTGTGTTTGCTTGCTGCTTCAGCTTGGATTTGTCTGGAAATTGTGCATTCATTCATATAGGTACAATCCATTTCTGTAGAGTCACTGGATTAACATTGGAAAAATGTGCTCATTATTGCACTAACTGATGCATCTTAAATTACCTCGCTCACACTAAGCTCTTACAAACATATTCTCCCAGTCATGTCATCAGTGCTCGCTGTTTAAAAGGATGACGAATGGAGAAGAACTGCAGTGGCTGATTTATATCTCAGCAAAGGCCTGAACTGAGAAGTTACGAGCAACCGAATTGTGACTGAAAATTGTCGGTGCCAGCAGTAGATCATTATGGTAGACCACCTTCACATATTCCACTCAGACAATACATTAAGTGAGTAACTGAATTGGAATAAAGGTTAGCGGTAGATTTTAATTGAAAAAGGAAACTAACTCGGCACACAGCTTGCAGAATGATTCCAGCGATGTTCCGCTGCTGCAGCTCCTCCTGCGATCCACAGTATTCATGCAATCAAATATACAGACAAGGAGCTGGAGTAGGCCATTCAGCCCCTTGAGCCTGCTCCGCCATTTAATAGGGTGGCACAGTGGTTAGCACTGCTGCCTCACAGCACCAGGGATCTGGGTTCAATCCCAGTCCCCAGTGACTGTGCGGAGTTTGTATGTTCTCCCCGTGTCTGCGTGGGTTTCCTCCGGGTGCTCCGGTTTCCTCCCACACTCCAAAGAGGTGTGCATTGGGTTGATTGGCAGGTGGATTGGTAGGGTAAATATGTGGGGTTACGGGGATATATAGGGCATGGGTGGGATTGTTGTCCGTGCATGCTCGATGGGCCAAATGGCCTCCTTCTGCACTGTCGGGATTCTATGATTTTGTGATTCTATGATTCTAAGATCATGGCTGATCGACAGTAACCTCAAATCTGCATCCCGATAACCTTTCACCCCCTCACTTAGCAAGAATCTATCCACTACCAGCTTTTCAGGAAGAAAGTTCCAAAGCCTCTCAACCCTCTGCGTGAAATAATTTCTCCTCATCTCTGTTTTAAATGGGTGACTCCTTATTTTTAAACAGTGACCCCCCTCGCTCTAGATTCTCCCACAAGAGGAAACATCCTTTCTGTTCTGTCACTCTGTCAAGACTCCGAAGGATCTTATTTTTCTTTATTCATTCATGGGACATTTTGCTGGCTGGCCAGCATTTATTCCCCATCCCTAGTGCCCTTGGAGGGCAGCTGAGAGTCAGCCATATTGCTGTGGCTCTGGTGTCACATGTAGGCCAGACCAGATAAGGACGGCAGATTTCCTTCCCTAAAGGGCATTAGTGAACCAGATGGGTTTTTCCAACAATCAACAATGGTTTCATGGCCATCAGTAGATTCTTAATTCCAGGTAATTTTTATTGAATTAAAATTCCATTATCTGCAATGGGGGGGATTCAAACCCACGTCTCCAGATGATTAGCTGAGTTTCTGGATTAAAAGTCTGGCGATAATACCACTAGGCCATCGCCTCCCCTTGCGGCACTGGTGGATCTTGGAACAAATGTAGATCAATGAGGGGTGGCATGGTGCCTCACAGTGCCAGGGACCTGGGTTCAATTCCGGCCTCGGTTCACTGTCTGTGCAGAGTCTGCACGTTCTCCCCGAGTCTGCATGTGTTTTCTCCAGGTGCTCCGGTTTCCTCCCCAGTCCAAAGATGTGCGGGTTAGGTGGATTGACCATGCTAAATTAACCCCAGTGTCAGGGGGATTAGCAGAGTAAATATGAGGAGTTGCGGGAATAGGGCCTTGGTGAGATTGTAGTTGGTGCAGACTCAATGGGCCGAATGGCTTTCTTCTGAACTGCAGGGATTCTATGAGGTGATGGGGAAGGAACATTGTGTGAGTAGTGATGGCCCAGAAAGAAATAATAAATTTATACATAGAACTGGCTGAGTCTTGTTAAAGAATAGCCTGTATAAATATTGCAAGAGTATGAAAATATTTGTTCTCAGAGACATTGGTAGAAGTTCACTAATCAAGTTGTGATGGCTGTGTTTTTCTGACTTTAGTCGTGTGGTTTGTCTAGTATATCATTGTCACTCAGGGAATGCCAGGTGTAAAAGGTAATAATTTTCCCTCCCTGTGCTGTCAATTCATCTCAGGGCTTCTATTGAAGCCAACCTTTGCTCACAGTTATCTACTTCATCAGAAAAGACTATTGAGAGGCTCGGAGAAGTCTTTATTATGTTTGGATTTCCTAACAATTGATAAGAGACAATGGATGTCAATTTGTTTCCCAAGAATTTGAAAGTTTCTTACAAGAGAATGGTTTCCACATATTAGGTCTGCACCAGACCATCCTGCTGCCAATGGGCTAGCAGAACAAAGAACAAAGAACAAGGAACAAAGAACAGTACAGCACAGGAAACAGGCCCTTCGGCCCTCCAAGCCTGTGCCACTCATTGGTTCAACTAGACCATTCGTTTGTATCCCTCCATTCCCAGGCTGCTCATGTGACTATCCAGGTAAGTCTTAAACGATGCCAGCGTGTCTGCCTCCACCACCCTACTTGGCAGTGCATTCCAGGCCCCCACCCCTCTCTGTGAACGTTTTGTCCAGAGCATACAACGTAGCCTGAAAGCAACTGGGGAACAGGGTTCCCTGATCAAAAATCTTAACCATTCCCTACTAATGTATAGGAATACTGTTCATTCTACAACCAAAATCTCTCCTGCTTTACTAATGATGAAGGGACAACTATGTTTGGCATTTGATTTGTTGAAACCTCCAAAAATGAAAGAATTTGCACAACAGCATGGCGGCATGGTGGCACAGTGGTTAGCACTGCTGCCTCACAGCACTAGGGACCCAGGTTCAATTCCGGCCTCGGGTCACTGTCTGTTTGGAGTTTGCATATTCTCCCTGTGTCTGCATGGGTTTCCTCTGGGTGCTCCTTAGTGTCAGGGGAACTAACAGGGTAAATATGTGGGGTTACAGGGTTAGGGCCTGGTGGGATTGTTGGTGCAGTCTCGATTGGCCGAATGGCCTCCTGCCGTGTAGGGATTCTATGATTCTAACAGCAACAACTAAGACAGATAGAACAGCGGGGAAGCAATGCAAAACCTGTCTCCTACCAAGCACAAGGAGTTTTGACTCAGAGTTACTCCACAAGAAAACAATGCTTGCACAGATTGGATATGTCTGGTCCATCCAAACCAGAGATGATATCATCTGGAGGAGGCATGCTGTTGGCAGGGAGAACCAATCTATCAGAAATGGAATGTACTGAAAATCTATGTAGTGAGCACCACCCTGTAAATAAAGTTCTGTTATTTTTAACCCTCCATGCTTCCTCACAACAATTCTCCAATATACAACACAATCCAATGGTTGGGCATCGCTTAACTCTGACAAATGTGATTCCTATTCTTTTTCAATATTCATTGGTCGCTCACCGATTGTGGGGAGGGCAAATTCAGCAGCTTCTTGCAGAGCCAAGCCAACCATTTTGCCTTAAAAAGATCACAGGGATGGGAGAAGCTACTGGAGATTTGCATGGTGGTACAGTGGTTAGCACTGCTGCCTCACAGTGCCAAGGACCCGGGTTCAATTCCAACCTCGGGTGGAGTTTGCACGTTCTCCTCGTGTCTGTGTGGGTTTCCTCCGGGTGCTCCAGTTTCCTCCTACAGTCCAAAGATGTGCGGGTTAGATGGATTATCCCTGGTAAATGTGTGGGGTCACGGGGAATAGGTTGGCGGGATGGGCCTGGGTAAAATGTTCTTTCGGAGAGTCGGTGCAGATGGGCCAAATAGCCTCCTTATGCTCTGTAGGGATTCTATGATTTAGACCCTCTGACTCCATCAAAATCCTAAAGCCACAGACCCACAATAGTTGAGGAACAGCTTTTAACGCCATTTCAGGATGGTTAATTAGGCCACTTTATGTTGAGACCCAGTGGCCACACCTTACGCAGCAGTTGCTCATTTGATCTAAAATTCCATTGAGGTCCTTTGTATATCACAGTATGTTTGAAGCATAGTTAAAGTTGAAATGAAGGGAAATACAACAGTGAATGTGCACACAGCAAACCGCCAGAAACAGTAATGTGATAATAATCAGATCAACTTCTTTGGGGATTTGCATTGCGGGATTAATATTGGCTGGGAGAACTCACCTGCCCTTTCTCAAAATAGTGGTATGGAATCTTTTGCACTTGCCTGTTTCAGCAGAGCAGGCTTTGGTTTAAACTTTCTCCCCGTGTCTGCGTGGGTTTCCTCCGGGTGCTCTGGTTTCCTCCGACACTCCAAAGATGTGCAGGTTAGGTGGATTGGCCATGCTAAATTGCCCCTTAATGTCCACAGATTTTTTTTTAATCGTTCACGGGATGTGGGATGTCGCTGGCTGGGCCAGCATTTATTGCCCATCCCTAACTGCCCTACATTCCAGAAGGCACTTAAGAGTCAATCACATTGCTGTGGCTCCGTAGTCACATGTAGACCAGACCGGATAAGGACGGAAGATTTCCTTCTCTGAAGGACATTAGTGAACTAGATGGGTTTTTACAACAATTGACAATGATTTCATAGTCATCAGTAGACTTTTCATTCCAGATTTTTATTGAATTCAAATTTCACCATCTGCCGTGGTGGGATTTGAACCAAGGTCCCCAGAGCATTACCCGGGTGTCTAGGTTACCAATCTAGCGACAATACCACTACACCACAGCCTCCCCCATGTGCATGATTCATACGCAGGATTATGGGGATAGGCCAGGGGAGTGGACTTAAGTAGAGTGCTCTTTCGGAGATTCAGTGCAGACCCTTCTGCACTGTAGGGATTCTGTGGATGTGACTCAGTGTCGAATCATGTTTGGGCTGACACAACTTGGGATGTTTTACTGCATCAAAGGTGATATAAATACAAGTTGCTGATGCAATTTGACTTAAAGCTAAATACGATTTTGCAGCCTCTTTAATTTTAGACATCCAATCCTGTAAATATTTGCACACACATTTTCAGCACTTGTCTATTCATTTTTCCTTACGAATATTCCAACCAACAACATTTGGAAGCCTCAATGAAATACAATGCTCGTGTAATCAATTCGGAACAACAGTCAGGTTCATTACATTGTTATTTTTCATCCCAAAAATGATGCTGCATTCCGCTGAAGAATTCTCTCCTGTTATTGAGTGTCTAAGTTATGAATCTGGAAGGGTAAAAGTACAACCTGGGAGTCTCCAGGCAACATTACCCCCTCACTTTCCCTTCTCGTGAATTTTATCCAGTGCCATTTTGCAAAGCTTATCTGTGCCCGTGGTACGTTGTTTTGTCATTTTAAACAAGAGAAAAAGGGTTCTTTGTACTCCGGTAAGTACATCTGCCTGCCAATACGTATGGAACTTCTTTGTCTACAGGCAAGGCCAAATTGTCTCTGCCACAGTAAAAGAAGCTTTGCCTTGTCAGTGATTCTGAGGTGAAACGGCAATAATCATGGGGGACTTCAACATGCACATTGACTGGCAGACTCAAGTCGGTAAGGGTGGAATGGAGGAAGAGTTCTTAGAATGCTGTCGGGATAGTTTCCTTGAACAGCATGTTACGGAACCGACGAGGGAACGAGCTATTTTGGATCTGGTATTGTGTAACGAGGTAGGTAGAATTAACGATCTTATTGTGAAGGACCCTCTTGGGTCCAGTGACCACAATATGGTCGAATTTCTGATTCAGATGGAAGAGGAGAAAGTTTGGTCTCAAACCAGTGTCCTCTGTTTGAACAGAGGGAAATATGATAGGATGAGGGATGAATTGGCTAAGGTAGACTGGGAGAGCAGGCTGGCAGGTAGGATAGCTGAGGAACAGTGGAGGATTTTTAAGGAGATCCTTTTCAGTTCTCAGCAAAAATATATTCCAGCAAAAAACAAGGATTGTAAGAAAAGGGAGAACCAGCCGTGGATAATGAAGGAAATAAAGGAGAGTATTAAAATAAAAACAGCTGCGTACAGAGTGGCCAAAAATAGTGGAGAAACAAGTGATTGGGAAAAATTTAAGAAACAACAAAGAGAGACTAAGAAAGCGATAAAGAAAGGAAGGATAGACTATGAAGCTAGGCTAGCAATTAATATAAAAAATGATAGTAAAAGTTTTTATAAATATATAAAAAGGAATAGAGTGGCTAGAGTGAATGTTGGACCCTTGGAGGACGAGAGGGGGGAGTTAATAGTGGGAAATGAGGATATGGCTGAGTCTTTAAATAAGTTTTTTGTGTCGGTCTTCATGGTGGAGGACACAAATAGTTTGCCAAATATTAACGATAGAGGGTTGGCAGCAGAAGAAATACTTAATACGATTAATGTTACCAGAGAGGCAGTGCTGGATAGACTAATGGGACTGAAGGTGGACAAGTCCCCGGGTCCGGATGGAATGCATCCCAGGGTATTGAAAGAAATGTCAGAGGTAATAGTGGATGCGTTAGTGATTATTTATCAAAACTCGTTGCATTCTGGGGTAGTGCCGGTTGATTGGAAAATGGCTAATGTTACGCCGCTGTTTAAAAAAGGAAGGAGACAAAAGGCGGGTAACTATAGGCCGGTCAGCTTGACGTCTGTAGTAGGGAAAATGCTGGAATCCATTATTAAAGAGGAGATAGCAGGGCATCTGGATAGAAATGGTTCGATCAATCAGACGCAGCATGGATTCATGAGGGGAAAGTCGTGCTTGACGAACATGTTGGATTTTTATGAAGATGTGACTAGGGCGGTTGATGGAGGAGAACCGGTGGATGCGGTGTTTTTGGATTTCCAAAAGGCGTTTGATAAGGTGCCCCATAAAAGGCTGCTGAAGAAGATTAGGGCACACGGAGTTGGGGGTAGTGTGTTAAAGTGGATTGGGGACTGGCTATCCGACAGGAAGCAAAGAGTCGGAATAAATGGGTGTTTTTCCGGTTGGAGGAAGGTAACTAGTGGTGTGCCGCAGGGATCGGTACTCGGGCCGCAACTATTTACCATTTATATAGATGATCTGGAGGAGGGGACGGAGTGTAGGGTAACGAAGTTTGCAGGCGACACAAAGATAAGTGGAAAAGTGAATCGTGTGGAGGACGGAGAAGATCTGCAGAGAGATTTGGACAGGCTGAGTGAGTGGGCGAGGATATGGCAAATGGAGTATAACGTTGATAAATGCGAGGTTATACACTTTGGAGGAAATAATAACAAATGGGATTACTATCTCAATGGAAACAAATTAAAACATGCTACCGTGCAAAGGGACCTGGGGGTCCTTGTGCATGAGACGCAAAAGCCCAGTCTGCAGGTACAACAGGTGATCAAGAAGGCAAATGGGATGTTGGCCTATATCGCGAGGGGGATAGAATATAAAAGCAGGGATGTCTTGATGCACCTGTACAGGGCATTGGTGAGGCCGCAGCTGGAATACTGTGTGCAGTATTGGTCTCCTTATATGAGGAAGGATATATTGGCATTGGAGGGAGTGCAGAGAAGGTTCACCAGGTTGATACCGGAGATGAGGGGTTTGGATTATGAGGAGAGGCTGAGGAGATTGGGTTTGTACTCGTTGGAGTTTAGAAGGATGAGGGGGGATCTTATGGAGACTTATAAGATAATGC
This sequence comes from Mustelus asterias, assembly GCF_964213995.1. Lineage (NCBI taxonomy): Eukaryota > Metazoa > Chordata > Chondrichthyes > Carcharhiniformes > Triakidae > Mustelus > Mustelus asterias. The sequence goes on from NC_135802.1 coordinate 29,827,812, forward strand.
GGGTGCTGGATAGGGTGGAGGTGGAGAGATTCTTTCCACTTAGTAAGGAAGTTAAAACTAGAGGACACAGCCTCAAAATAAAGGGGGGTCGGTTTAAGACAGAGTTGAGGAGGAACTTCTTCTCCCAGAGGGTGGTGAATCTCTGGAATTCTCTGCCCACTGAGGTGGTGGAGGCTACCTCGCTGAATATGTTTAAAGCGCGGATGGATGGATTCCTGATCGGTAAGGGAATTAAGGGTTATGGGGATCAGGCGGGTAAGTGGTACTGATCCACATCAGATCAGCCATGACCTTATTGAATGGCGGGGCAGGCTCGAGGGGCTAGATGGCCTACTCCTGCTCCTATTTCTTATGTTCTTATGTTCTTATGAAACTGTGCCTGATTTGTTGTCCAAAATGACTGGAATATTCTAGCGGCAGATATTATCGCAGAACTCCGGGAGCACTAGTTCCACCTGCCGCTTTGAACAAATACATACAAATTAGTTACTCGCAGGCACTTTTTCTAATGTATTCCCCCTACTGTCAGGCTGATTTTGAAAGTGGCTGCTGCAGCGCTGCACATTCAGTGAGCATGCGGTGCTGCCAGGAAGGAAACAGGAACTGAATGATGAGGAGCCCTGCTCAATGGTCTGCTTTTACAACGCTCTGCGGTTTACTCTGTGGCTCCTCATTTTCCGAGCAGCTTGTTCCTGTGTTTCAATAGACACATTTAGAGGCATAAAATTGTCCCATGAACGAGTACTTTTTAGTCTGATTGGTAGGCACGGGTTTGATGTCCATATATTAGAACAGTTGCTGCTTGGATACCCTGTGTTCCTGAACTTTGAAATGGGAAAATCACGTTGAGTTTCTGCCCCAGCTGCGGGGGTCCAACCTTAACGAGGTTCTAAATGCAGTAACATTTGTAATTTGCTATCGAGTATCATGGGATTGGCTGTCACATGACTAAACCTCCAGAAAGACATCCAGTGAGAGTTGGCAGCTCGAATTGCAATAGAAATATTAGGCCAGTGTGACAGAATGCTCCCTTGAACGCGATGGACCCGACACAAAAGGAAGCAGATAAATAAACACAGTTCGAAATACAATTTTAGCTTTAACCTCCCTGACTGCAGTTTGATTTATTGGGCGGGGTTTCCCAGCTGTGCTCGCCCCAAGACTGGAAAATCCCCATTGAGGTCAATGGACCTTTGCATGGTCTGCCCCCTGCCCGCTACGATTCCCATGCCAGGCGGGTCAGGAAGATTCCCTGCAGTAAGTCTGCAAGTCAGAAGTCCCTTTACCAAAATCCCTTTATTTGCAAACTCTAACAGCAGTACACAAAGTGCTAGCAGTTGGAAGTATACCTCCAGGGGTCTCAGAGGAACTGACACTCCCGATTAGGTATAAGGCAAAGACTCACTGATTGGCCCATCAATTGGATCGTTAATCAGGGACCTCTTTTTGGTCCAAACAATTAAACAAACGCAAACTAACTCAGGGGCAAATTAAAAAGGGCAGCTCCCAAAAGGAGCGGAGTCACCGAAACAAAAGACAAAGCAGAAAGGAAACTTAAAACATCAAATTAAAATGTGATTAAGGGGTCGATAATGCACCCCTGTCCCTGTGGTGCCCAGTGGGCTCAGCAGATCCTTTAACAGGGAGTCCATTCTCCAATAGGCCAACCTCAATGGCCTGATTGAAGTCACTACACTACCCCCCCTCACACCGCCTCCCCCCCCCCCCCCCCCCCAACCCACCCCTTGAGTCCAAGTCAGACTAGTTCTTGCATTAAGCAAAAGGTAGTCAGGTTAGGTGGATTGGCCATGCTGAATTGCCCCTTAGTGTCCAAAGATGTGTAGGTTCGATGGATTAGCCATGGGAAATGTGCAGGTTCACGAGGATAGGGTGGGGAAGAAGGCCTGGGTGAGGTGCTCTGTTAGAGAATTGGTGCAGACTCGATGGGCTGAATGGCCTCTTCTGCACTGTAGGGATTCTATGATTCTATAAAGTTGCCATCTCATCGAGCTGAAGAGGAATGCTGCCTCAGCAGCATCACCGGGACAGATTATGATCTTAGAAAGAAACCCTACAGCACAGAAAGAGGCCATTCGGCCCGTCGAGCCTGCACCGGCCACAATCCCACCCAGGCCTTACCCCCATATCCCTACATATTTACCCACTAATCCCTCTAATCTACGCATCTCAGGACACTAAGGGCAATTTTTTTAGCATGGCCAATCAACCTAACCTACACATCTTTGGACTGTGTGAGGAAACCGGAGCACCCGGAGGAAACCCACGCAGACATGAGGAGAATGTGCAAACTCCACACAGACAGTGACCCAAGCCGGGAATCGAACCCGGGTCCCTGGAGCTGTGAAGCAGCAGTGCTAACCACTGTGCTACCGTGCCGCCCCAACCACTGTGCCACCATGCCGCCCCAACCACTGTACTACCGTGCCGCCCCAACCACTGTGCTACCGTGCCGCCATTTTATGTTCTTTATGATCAAAGTACATAAAACTCTACTCCCTCAGGTGGATGTAATAAAAGATCCCATGGCTTTATTTCAAAGAGGAACTTGATGTCCTGACCCATATTGGCACTAGAAAGACCGGCCATGCTTAAAGGCGATAAGTCACCTGGACCAGATTGGATACATCTGAGGAAACTTAGGGATATAAGTGTGGAAATGTGGAGGCAAAGGCCATGATCTTCCAATCATCTTTTGATGTGGTGATGGTGCCTGAGGACTGGAAAATTGCAAATGTTACACCCTTGTTCCTGAAAGAAAAGTCCAGATCAGTCAGATTAACCTCGGTGTTGGAAAAGCGTTTAGAAATGATAATCCAGGAGAAAATTGACAGTCACGTAGACAAATGCAGATTAATTAAGAAAAGCCAGCACTGATTTGTTAAGGGCAAATCATGTTTAATCAGCTTGACTGAGCCTTTGGTGAATTAACAGAGACCGTTGATGGTGATGTGCATTTGTTAAAGTGCCACATAATAGGCATGCCAGCAAAGTCAGAACCCATGGAATAAAAGGAACAGTTGCAGCATGGATATGAAGTTGGCAGAGTGACAAGAAACAAACTGTAATGCTGAATAGGACTGAAGGCAGGTACACAGTGGAGCTCTCTAAGGGTTGTTCCTCCGGCCACAGCTTTCCTTGATATAAATTGGTGACTTAAACTTGGGTGTACAGAGCATGATTTGAACTCAGAGCAGGGTGACGTAGTGGCACAGTGGTTAACATTGGTGCCTCACAGCACCAGGAAGCTGGGCCCGATCCCCGACTTGCGTCACTGTCTGTGCGGAGCCTGCATGTTCTCCCCGTGTCTGCCTGGGTTTCCTCCGGGTGCTCCGGTTTCCTCCCACAGTCCGAAAGAATTTAGCATGGCCAATGCATCTAACCCGCACATCTTTGGACTGTGGGAGGAAACCGGAGCACCCAGAGGAAACCCACGCAGACATGGGGTGAATGTGCAGACTCCTTACAGATGATCACCCAAGCTGGGATTTGAACCCCAGTCCCTAGCGCTGTGAGGCAGCAGTGTGTCACCGTGCAGCCCAGATCTTAGATGGTGAAGATTGGAAGTTTCACAACTTCTTACGGAGTTTGGAATTACAGCGGAGCGAGTCCTCCACTGGCTGCTCATTCCATCCTTTCAAACCTCAGGGCTACTGAGACATTCCTTGATTCCCATATGTCTATAGTCAACAAAACATGGCCGCATTCGGAGTCCAAATACTAACGTATGAAGTAGAATGAATCAGGGGAGGAAAAGGCACGCTAATCTAGCAGAATCAGCATAAATGTTACTTTCAAGTCCTGCGAGTGCGTGCAGCAGTTCTTGATGCGGGTGCCTTGCATTTAAAATATAATGGTCAAGAGTTGGGAGAATGGGAGATGGAGGAGGAGGTAGCATACGCTTACATCATGTCTGCACCTTCAATGAATAATTGGATGCATTATTCTTTAGTTAAGTACTGGCTGAAGAAGATAATCGAACACAATGACGAAATATGCCCCTTTCACTAATTAACATCATGGAAATGTTGTGAGGTAGGAATTCCATTTGACAACAAGTTTTGAGATTCAGCAACTTGAATGATTGATGACATTATAATTTCAAATGAGAATATATTTCAAAAGATCCTGATTTTGCCCTTTCCCTTGAAGCCTGTCTACAACTAATTCTCTTTTCTCGTACTTGTATGTCGTTATTCTGCAGTTCAAGATTCAAGTGAATAGTTTTATTTTCTATCTCCTGTTAAGGGTGGCAGGGTGGCAGTGGTTAGCACTGCTGCCTCACAGCGCCAGGGATCTGGGTTCGATTCTTGGCTTGGGTCACTGTCTGTGTGGAGTCTGCATCTTCGCCTGTGTCTGCGTGGGTTTCCTCCGGGTGCTCCGGTTTCCTCCCACTGGACAAAGATGTGCGGGTTAGGTGGATTGGTAATGCTAAATTGCCCCTTGGTGTCAGGGGGACTAGCTAGGGTAAATGCATGGCATTAGGGGGAGAGGGGCCTTTGTGGGTTTGTGGTCAGTGCAGACTCAATGGGCCAAATGGCCTCCTTCTGCACTGTAGGATTCCACGATTCACTGTTTCCTCCAGTCTGCATGTACCTTTGCAATGTGCTTTACATTTTAGATGCTCTGTATGTTAAACGTACAAGTGGCCTTATACAGTGCTTGAGCAATGCAGTATTATCACATTTAAGGGATAGTTTGGTGTATATATAAGGGAGGGGGAAACTTACTTAAAGGATGGGATATTTGCTCCTGGTGTAGGTGGATGGGGTGTGCTCTCTATCCCCAGTTAGAGAGGCTACCACAGGGGCTGGCAGGTGCTAACATGGACTCTTTTAAATGCCTACCTCAGCTCTCTAGGACTTCATCCCAGTTGTTTTGTCAAATATTAGATCCTCTTGCCCTCACCTTTCACACTCTCTCACTTGCCTACTCACTGCCCCATGATCCATCCATGCCAACTCATTCCAATCTAGGCCTTTTACCAGCCCAATGTCCCCTCATGTCACCATTCTAACTTAATGTCAACTCATGACCCACACCCCACACCCATGGTCCCTTATAGCCCTATCCAAACTTAATAGCAATTTATGTCAACCCACCCTTTGCCCTTACACCCTCCATATCAAATCATCTGGTATCCACCATGGGCAAAGCTCAGGAGCCATGTTGAGATGGAATAAAATAAAGTTATAAATATCTTTTCTTTATTCATTCATGGGATGTGGGCACAGTTGGCTGGACCATCATTTATTGCCCATCCCTGAGGACAGTTCAGAGTACTTAGTCCTATATAAAAACAAGAAGACTTGTATTCATAACCTCAGAGCAAAACAACAAATTTTAATAGCCTTTTTGAGCTGTCAATCAAACTATGAGCTTAGGATTCCCTACTGAGATAATGATAGGTTGAGGAAGACAGCCAAGCATTAATAATGACATAATTATATCTATTAAGATAATGTCAACAAGCAGCCATTGTAAATGCTGAAATAGATTTTTTTCAACTGTCACGAAAGCAGGCAGCCATTTTTCTTTTAAATTAAATGTCTGAGCTTTTAAGTAACTTCACAACTTAACTTGCTTTTACCTGTCACTGACACAAGCAGGCTGTTCTTTTAATTTTTAAAGGACTGGGGATTTAAATAACTTTATAGCTTGACAGTATTACTGAATGTATCCACACTTCAAGAAATATTGTGACTATTCTAAAAGTTCATAATTCCTACACTGTAGGTAAGGAGTTTTGCTATAGCAGAAATGGTGTTTATTTGAATTCAACAAAGTGTTCAATGGCCCTGCTGAGTTTGGCTTCACTCATGTATGAGGCACACCTTGCCCCAGTGGAAATGTCATATGTCAGAAATGGGGATGGTGGAAGTCTGGATCCAAGGTCTGTCTACCATTGTGGAGTAACCATCGAGTCTCCAAGACTTCGCAAACATTCAGCCCATAGGGACCATTGAGAGATAGTGGGCAGAATTTATGGTCCCCCCTACGGTGGTATTTTCTCAGTCCTGGAAACAGACTTTTGAGCAGCTCACCAAGGTCCTGACTCTGTCACAACGGGCCATAAAGTTCTGCACAGTGACTGCAACTGTGATGGGTTTTTTTAAATTCATTCGTGGGACGTCGGCGTTGCTAGCTGGCCAGCATTTATTGCCCATCCCTGATTGCCTTCAGAGGGTGGTGGTGAGTTGTTTTGTAATCGAGAGAATAGCAAGGGAACGACAGGAGAGACCAGTTGGGCCAAATGGCCCTCTATTGATGGCATATGTTTTATGGCGATAAATTTAACTCCCCAGAATAGGTGGAAGAGGAATGGAGCAGAAAACAAGTTAAAAGTTGGAAACCTGACCCCAGTTGCCCTCACTCTGTGTCCATTTCTGGTTTTAATGAAAATGGGTTAGGAGGAGGGCACTATCTAAGTGTTATCCACAGACAGGCCCAAAATCTCATTATGATAATGAGACTGTGTACCTCAGGTTTTAACATTTTGAATTTAGGTGCAGGACATATTTTCCAGGGCTCCAGAAATCAGCAGTTAAAGGGAGTTGAAAATGGCCAGATCTGGAGCCTTTCCAGCACTGCTTGTGAGCTAAAACCACCAACCCACACACCTTTGAACACTAAGGGGCAATTTAGCATGGCCAATCCACATAACGTACACATTCTTGGACTGGAGCACCCAGAGGAAACCCACGCAGACACAGGGTGAATGTGCAAACTTTACACGGATAGCCACCCAAGGCCAGAATTGAACCCGAGTCTCTGGCGTGGTGAGGCAGCAGTACTAACTACTGTGCCACCATGTTGCCCCTTTCAAATCTTTCCTCATTTCACATCAAATTGCAAGATACTAGTTGATGGCAGTTGTTTCAAGTTTCCCTTCTGAGATTTGGAACAACCCGCGCATGTACCAACTGACTCAAGAACAGCTTCTTCCCTGCTGCCATCAGACTTTTGAATGGACCTACCTTGCCTTAAGTTGATCTTCTCTATGCCCTCGCTATGACTGTAACACTACACTCTGCAGCCTCTCCTTTCCTTCCCTATGTACGGTATGCTCTGTCTGTATAGAGCGCAGGAAAAAATACTTTTCGCTGTATACTAATAAATGTGACAATAATAAATCAAATCAAATCAAATCAAAACCTGAGATTTATCATTAGCCACGTTATTAACAGTCATTAAAACACAGAAATTGGTCATTTACCTCTTTGCTGGCTGTAGGAGCTTGCTGTACGGGGATTGGCTGATATATTTACCTCAATGACACATTTCATTTCAAAGGGAATTAATTGACTTTGAGAAGTTTTGTAGACATAAAAAGTAAGTTCTTTCATTCTAACTGTACCGTAAGTCACTGCTTTCTCTCAATTTTCTTGCATTGGGTCTGATCTGTGTTGCATGGAGAAAGATTCTTCTCCCTGAGGTACAAGTGGCTAAATCGTAACCTTGAAGCTTATAAACACGGTTCATTATTTCATCACCGACGTGCCCCGCAGAGACCTTCCTGTGTTAATTTTGTTTGAAAGCCAAATGGAAACAGCAAACCACTTATGCTTGATGTCATAGTGAGAGCAATGACAAATAGGCTGAACACCTTTTTGTTTTAATGTGTGGTCCTGTAAAAAAAAGATTAAAAGCACAGAGTGCAATATATTCCCATTATACAAACTGCAAAAAGCCAGCAGCTACATAAAATGGATCTTGAAAATGACTCGTATTATGAGCTTCCATTATTCTTTAACTTGATTTTTTTTTAAATGGCGTGAAAGGTTTGATGAGGATAATTTATGACAAGTGTTTTGATTGATTCCAAAACCCAGGACTCTCTCTGCAAATCGAAGTGGCATCAAGTTCAGCCAGCATTATAGAGCTTTTTTGTGTTTTGTGGTTTTTGCAGGCAATTTACCATTGATTCTACTTGACGCTTCAGTGAAAGGACTTGAAGGGGCTTTGTGAGGCACCTCGGGCCATAGGGCACACAAACTCCACCTAAAGAAAACTTGCGGTCAGGAAAAAGTAAGTCCAGGAAAAGTATGTCCCAGAATATCCTACTAGGGAATAGACATTTTACTGAAGTTGAATAATATTCCGTGGGTTTGCATGACTCTTTTGAAGATATTATTCAATATCAATCTTATTTTTTCAGAAGTGAAAAGAAAACTGTTGTTTCAGGTAAAGTAAAGTTTATTTATTCATGTCACAAGTAGGCTTACATTAACACTGCAATGATGTTACTGTGAAAATCCCCTAGTTGCCAAACTCCGGCGCCTGTTCGGGTACACTGAGGGAGAATTTAGCATGGCCAATGCACCTAACTAGCACGTCTTTCGGACTGTAGGAAGAAACTGGAGCACCTGGAGGAAATCCACGCAGACATGGGGAGAACGTGCAGACTCCACACAGACAGAGACCCAAGCTGGGAATCAAACCCGGGTCCCTGGCGCTGTGAGGCAGCAGTGCTAACCAGTGTGCCACCATGCCACCCTGCCTCAGACAGCCTAAAAGATTCTTTGCAGCCAACTCAGTGTTTTTTAGAAGTGTAGTTACTGTTACAAGGCAGGAAATGCATAGCAAACACTCACAAACTGCAATGTAATAATCTGCCTATGTAATGTTGATTGAGGAATAAATGTTGGCCAGGACACCGGTGCAAACTCCCCTGCTCTTCTCTGAAATAGTGCCAAAGGATCTTATGATAACCCGCAGGACTTGCATGGCAATTCACTGATTGACCTCCCATAGGACTTATTGAATATGAGCTCCCTAGTGATTGGTAATTAACTCACCAGTGGAGCTTGTATACTGAGCCCTTTATTAAGCAGGCCCCTGAGCGGGGCCATTATTCCATTGTCCCAGTTGAGACCTGTTTGTGTTCCCTACAGGCTTGTGGTTTTGCTTCACTTTATTTTGTGCAATAAATAACTGTTCCTTTACAGCTGAGTCCTGGAGTTATTATAGATCTTTTACATCCAGGGGAAGGGGCAGATGGCCTCGAGGTATTATCGCTAGACTATTAATCCAGAAACTGAGCTAGAATTCTGGGGACCCAGGTTCGAATCCTTCCATGGCAGTTGGTGGAATGTGAATTCAATAAAAAAATCTGGAATTAAGAATTTACTGATGACCATGAAACCATTGTCGATTGTCGGAAAAACCCATCTGGTTCACTAATGAAGGAAATATTACATCCTTACCTGGTCTGGCCTACATATGACTCCAGAGCAACAGCAATGCCCTCTCAATTGCTCTCCAAGGGCAACTAAAGATGGGCAATAAATGCTGGCCAGTCTGCGACACCCATCGCACAAATGAATAAATAAAAATTCATCCTAAAGTAAAGTTAATTTATTAGTCACAAGTAAGGCTTACATTAACACTGCAATGAAGTTACTGTGGAAGGTGGCTACTCCAACAGTGTGACACTCTCTCAGTATCGCACTAAGGTGTCAAAGCAGAAATTTGCGCTTATCCCTCTGGACTAGGACTTGGATCCACAGCTTTCTGACTTAGTGGCAAGAGTGTTAACACTGAGACATGGCTGACACTTAATTCAATGATTTTAACGTGGGAGGGATTTAAGGTGTGACCAAATTAGTATGCTTCACTTTAATTTGGCAGGGAGCAGGAATTAAGCCCTTCTTGGTTCAGATCGCTTCAGTCTGAAGCTAAAATGACAAATGCTGAAAATACTCAGGCAACTTCAGTGAAGGGGACAGATAGGTTAATGGTTTAGGTGTCAGCCCTTTAACAGGCTAAGGGGCCATGTCTGAAATGCTGACTTCATTGTCCATTGACTGATTTTCCTAACACACTGACTATTTATAACATTTCCTGTTTTGTTTCAGATTTCCAACATCAGAATTATTTTTTTGCACCATTTTAGTCCCAATAATAAATGGACAGGATAAAATTGTTCCCCTTGGTGGAGAATTCTAGAACCGGGGACATAGATTCAAGATAAGTGGCATTATGTGTAGAGGGGACATGAGGACAAGCTTTTTTACCCAAAGGGTGGTTGGTGTCTGGAATTTGCTGCTCGGGTTGGTGGTGGAGGCAGAGACCCTGAACACTTTTAAAATCTACACCTTATGTGCTGTAAGCTACAGGGCTAGGGCGGGGTGCGGGAAGGTGGGATTAGAAAAGGCATTTGAGTATACTCAGGCTGGCATGGACAAGATGGGCTGAATGTTTCCTTCTGTGCTGTAACTTGTCTATGGTTCTATGTGTGGAGTTAGAAGCGGGAGACTGTGGGGCATCCACGCTGAGAGGGGGGGAGTGACATTTAACACATGAATTATTAAAGGAGTTCATTCACAATGCTTTAATCTGAATGTAGCAGTAGCTATTTCCAAAGCTCTGCTATGTTACAGTTCTGGGGCATGGCAGTCACTACTCATAACCTAGCCCTCCAGTCTCCCAATTCCTTCTCCCCTCTGGACTTACCTGTTGATCTTGGCCAGGGATCCCATGAGATAATCTCCAAAACACTCCCATCCTCATGACCGGCAAGCTGTCTTCAATACTACAGCCTTGCTGGCATAATGCCAATGAACCAATATTCAGTCTTCCTGCCAATAGCCTCCTTAGGTGCAATGGTATAGCTGGATCAGGCCTTGATTTGAACATGATCCAATATTTAGGCCAATGCTGTGATGATACTGTGCCTTTAAGAAATGCATTTTGATCATGTTTCTCTGCAGGATGTTTTGTCGGCACTGTTTTGTCTGTAGCCAGTGTTCTGTATTGTTACCGAGCCAGTATAATGGATATCATGTAGATTTTAATCTGAACTAATGCAGTGTTCTGTGGTTTAATGGTCACTTTTGATTGCTGAGTAGAGCTTGGTCTGGGGATTATGGACTGGTCAGGTGATATGACTGGGGACAGCTATTTTTCACAGAGCATTCCAGTTTTTAGTTTTGTTTTCAGGAGCAGCTTGGCACAGAGAAGCAACCGTAGTTTTATTCCACTCTCTGGAGTCTGAAGACTGGAAGTCACCAGAGATTAGGTTTACCTCTCTGAAGTTTGGCTGTTTTGAGGATATATCCTTCTCTGCAAACAGCTGACCTGGATTTCTGTCCATAGGTGTTACAAAGCTGCAAATCCAGCATTATGTGAGTGTAATAAGTCTTCGGACGCAGAAGTCCCTTCACTAAAATCCCTTCATTTACAATTCCAACAGCAGTACACAGAGTGCTTTCAGTCAGCAGTCTACCTTTGGGAGTGCCAGAGGAACTGACACTCCTGGTTAAATACATGGAAAAGACTCCCTGATTGGCCCATCAACTGACTTCTTAATCAGGGAGTTCATATCCCAATAGGCCAACCTCACTGCTTGATTGAAGTCATTACAGTGAGCATACTTGTTTCTGTGTCAAGACTGAATGTCTGTGGTTTGGTGTTTAACCTGGAACAACAGAGAAAGCTAGCTGTTATGAATTATACTGTGTCATGTTGGAGTCTTATAATTGGTAAAACTTATGCTTTTTTTGTTATATTTTAACTGTGTTCTCAAATAAACTTTATTTGATAAAAGCTTCTGAGTGGGCCGCTTGATTCAAACCTGGAGTGAAACACCTTCTGCCCACCAATGCAGAAATCAAATGTAAAAGTTAGGGTCTAGGCTAACTTCATAAAACACCTTGGAGTCTTTGGCCTTGATGTGGAGATGCCGGCGTTGGACTGGGGTAAGCACAGTAAGAAGTATCACAACACCAGGTTAAAGTCCAGGTTAAAGTGTGCTGCCAAATAAACCTGTTGGAATTTAACCTGGTGTTGTGAGACTTCTTACTGTCTTTGGCCTTAACAGTGCTTTAAGCAGAGGCATTAGGCACCGGTGGAGGGGAGTTGTAACTTGATGTGAATTAGATTAAAGAAAGAATGAAATCCAATTCACATTGCAAGCAGGAATCTCAAAAGCTTTGTTCTCACAGTTTCTCGCGCGTCACCTTATTACTCTGGATCGGGCTGCTGTCGTCTAATGTGCTGAAAGATATCCCATTAACCTTCTTCTTAGCTGTTTTGATTACTGCTGATTTACTTGGGAATGAGGCTGTCAGAAATACTCTTCATGGATCAACATCAAATAGATTTACATTTGGATTCTTTACAAGCCTCTTGGAAACAATTGCAGAAAATTTACTGTGACCATTTCCAGGAGAGGCTTTCAAAATCTCTCTCCCACCTCTAATAGTTTTTAAAAAAAAATACTATTGTAACTGTGTCTAAAAGCCTCTGTTTGAAAAGCTTCATGTTCAGTGCAACTATAAAATTACATTGTGTCTGCAGCTTTGAAAGACCTTTATTTCCCATTTGCAGTACAATATCGACGTTGTAATGGGAGTTATCAGTACCTTGTTAGCCTGGAGAGTACAACCACATCAAAGAGACTCACTACAGGGATATTTCCAATTGGACTCATAATATACATACCTGCTTTGATGCTGTTATTGTTTCCAACTCTCACTGGAGGCCAAAACGTTGCATTAATCCACTGCCTAAGCTGTATGCAAGTAATTAAACTATTGTCTCCATTTTAAATATGTTAAATAATGCTTCCCTAACTGGTTTACTCAGCTCATTGTTGCCAGCAATGAAAGTAAGTGCTCTAAGATAATTAGAGAGGCGGGGAGCGAGGAAAGGAAGGGGTCAGCATTGCGAACATCATGTGATAATAGGAGGATAGAATTTTGACAGCAGATCTTCAATGGGCAAAGTGTGGATTTAGAGGCCTCTGATCGGATATATTAGTCTGATTTGATTTGATTTATTATTGTCACATGTATGAACATACAGTGAAAAATATTGTTTCTTGCACGCTATGCAGGCAAAGCATACCATTCATAGAGAAGGAAACAAGAGAGTGTAGAATGTAGTGTTACAGTCATAGCTAGGGTGTAGAGAAAGATTAACTTAATGCGAGGTAGGTCCGTTCAAAGGTCTGATGGCAGCAGGGAAGAAGCTGTTCTTGAGTCGGTTGGTACGTGTCCTCAGACTTTTGTATCTTTTTCCCAACCGAAGAAGGTGGAAGAGAGAATGTCTGGGGTACGTGGAGTCTTTGATTATGCTGGCTGCTTTTCTGAGGCAGCGGGAAGTGTAGACAGAGTCAATGGATGGGAGGCTGTTTTGCATGATGGACTGGGCTTCATTCACGACCCTCTGTAGCTTTTTGTGCCTTGGCCAGAACAGGAGCCATGTGACGCAGCCAGAAAGAATGCTTTCTCTGGTGCATGTGTAAAAGTTGATGAGAATCGTAGAGGACATGCCAAATTTCCTTAGCCTCCTGAGAAAGTAGAGGTGTTGGTGAGCTTTCTTAACTATAGCATTGGTGCAAAGGGACCAGGACAGATTGTTGGTGATCTGGACACCTAGAATTCTGAAGCTCTCGGCCCTTTCTACCTCATCCCCATTGGTGCCCTCCACTACACTACCTGAAGTCGATGACTATCTCCTTCATTTTGTTGACATTGAGGGAGAGAGTGTTGACGTCGCACCAGTTCACCAGATTATCCATTTCTTTCCTGTACTCCATCTCATCATTATTTGAGATTCGACCCCCAACTCTATTCTTTCAATAGCTTTTTGGCAAAATAAACATATTTTGTGCCTCTCCCAGAAGATTAGATGGCTGTGGGGTCCGGGTGTGAGGTGAATCCTGTCGTGCAAACTTAGATTGCTGCCATCATGGGTCTAGGAAGAGGGTTTCCAAGGAATCACATTATCCCAGGGGTCTGCTGTCCAACATTTCAGTGGGATTGCTGAGGAATGCCTTGGGAGGCTGGCAGTGACTCTATGGAGTCTGAACTTGCACTCTTCTCTTAGCATGACAGCATCCATGCTCCTTCACCTGACAGCCGACCATTGCCCTTGCTTTATATGTCAGCAGTCATTCTGGACTCAAGACCAGCTGGTTCAGTCCACAGCAAGGCAATCTACAGATGTTGTGTGCCCTCTAAAGCTAGATACAGATGCCTGCACCAAGGAGAAGCCTAGAAAACACTTACGCGTGCTCAGCCTGCTTCTCTCTCTGCCTATCAGAGGAAATCAAATGGAATTATGGGTGGAATCCGATTAGCTTTAAAGGTTTTCAGGCTTCAGGTCAGTTTGTTTGTCCCACTGGTGTTGGCTGGCTGGACAGCAACATGATCTTCCAGGAAAGGGTCAAGTAAGAGGCCCCCCCCTCCCAGGAGAGGTGGGTGCTGCTGAGTCAGGTTGCAATGGAAGCCGCAAAATCGTGGCACTCCCTGAAGCATGACGAAAGTTTACAGCTAAATAATGCCCTCTGCTGTCAGGACCATCAACGTGGAAGAGGAAACCCTTCTTATAGCATTCACAGCGCCCACGTCTGCAAACAGCTTTGCGATTGGGAAATAGCGAGGATGGTGGCACAGTGGTTAGCACTGCTGCCTCACAGCGCCAGGGACCCGGGTTCGATTCCCAGCTTGGGTCACTGTCAGTGTGGAATCCTCAAGTTCTCCCCGTCTCTGCGTGGATTTCCTCCGGGTGCTCCGGTTTCCTCCCACAGTCCAAAAGACGTGCTGGTTAGGTGCATTGGCCATGCTAAATTCCCCCTCAGTGTACCCGAACAGGCGCTGGAGTGTGGGGACTAAAGGAGACTAATTCCTCTCCCCTGGCTCTAATCCCTCCACTGTGGTGCAGATAAGATGCTGTGCTATCCTGTTTTGCCTGGAGAACCTCAGCGACCACTAAGTGACCTGCCTCCTTAAGCAACAGTCCGCTGCAAATGGAATGATGTTGTCTCCATTTCCAGCAGGAGCTAGGAAAGAGTCAGACACATAAAAGGTCAGACTCACTGTTACCTAGGCAACCCAAAGGCAATGTAGCCTTTACCCCGTTCTAGACTGAAAATGTGTCTGCAGCGGTTGGCAGATTTTAAGGAGGGCTTAAGTGAAATGCAAACCTTTTAAGCATTGGTTGTGAGTATAGTTCGAGTTGGGGGATTTCTTCTGAAACACCACCTGCTGATATGTCCAAAGATGTGTGGGTTAGGTTGATTGGCCATGCTAAATTGACCCCAGTGTCAGGGGGATTTGCAGAGTAAATCTGCGAATTTATGGGAATAGGGCCTGGGTGGGATTGTGGTCGGTACAGACTCGATGGGCCAAATGGCCTCCTTCAGTACTGTAGGGATTCTACGATTCTATGGTACAAAGAGCCTTTGTGTTCCTCCTATTCCTCCTCCCTCTTCTATCAGCTTGTCCTGCTATTCAGAGCCTCAGGATAGCCTGCAAAAGTCAGCAGAAAATGTCCTTTAACACCTGTCACATCATTCGCTCCACATTGTTGAAAGATCAGTTACAGAAACCACACAAAGCTCGTGGAATTGGAACAATTGGAAGAAATGACCCAGCCTCTAATCTGCAAGTAGTTGATGATCCCTTTAAATAGCATTATGCGAAGTTAAGACAGGGAGTAGGTTGGAGTGTGGAGCTATGAAACGGCAGCGCTGGCATTACATGCTTGTTCTGCATGTTGCCACTGGGCAGCTTGTGAAGCCACAGGAATCACTGTACAGTTCAATCACTCTGACCCCTGCCAAGGTCCCATTAGCTAGAATTCTTGACAGGGTGCGAGTGGCTATCACGTTCACTCTTCATAATTAGCCAGAAAACCCAGAGGGGGGATACTCGGCTGTGGTTGTTACAGCATCTGGACAAAGCTTGCTGATAAAACAAATGGATTCCCAACTCACTGTCAGCTCCCCTCCCCAATCTGGACCAAACAAGCCCATTTAGATCAAATCCTGCCCTTTGTGTCTAGTTAATTGTAAACAATGAGCTGAAGAATTTATTTATGTCAGCTGGTGTTGTCATTTTCAGTGGTTAGCACTGCTGCCTCACAGCACCAGGGGCCTGGGTTCAATTCCAGCCTTGGGTGACTGTGCGGAGTTTGCACGTTCCCCCCGTGTCTGCGTGGATTTCCTCCAGCACTTCGATTTCCTCCCACACTCCAAAGATGTGCAGGTTGGGTGGATTGGCCATGCTAAATTGCCCCTTAGTGTCCCAAGATGTGCAGGTTAGGGGGATTAGCAAGGTAAACATGTTGGGTTACGGGGATAGGGCCTGGGTCAGATGCTCTGTCGGGGAGTCAGTACAGGCTCGATAGGCCGAATGGCCTCCTTCTGCACTGTAGTGATTCTAAGATCTCCATTGAACAGGTGCACAGTCTAAAAGCTCAAATCTGGTTCCATTGAGACCAAAGTCTCCATCCTCTGACTCTAAATCCTATCGTACAGCCTTATGAAAATCTAGCATTGTCAGTGATACTTTCCTTTAGACATTAAGCTGAGATCCTCGCTGCCTACTCTGATGACCCAGGTGGATGTCTCAAATTCCTCAACAATATTCAACTAACAACAGGATTTCTCTTGCTGTGCTGGTCAGTATTCTTCGCTTAATCAACCATTAAAGATTCATCAATGAGACATGAATTCTATTGCTGTTTGGGGACAATCACTTTAACGTACAAACTGATATCTGCATATCAACAGCAACTGCACTTAAAAGTAATTCATTATTGTGTGAATTCCTGAAGGAGGTTTCTGACAGAGGTAATAAGCTCTAAAATAAATTCAATTTATTATTTCTTAAATGCACCTAATATGTGATGATCCTTTCTGGAGGTATGTTCATGAATGCTGTAAGTGTGAACGGGTGTTTTGTAGATCAAATTTTATAAAGCACCATCAGTGGTGTGATGTTCTATCTATCATCTGGCTGTGCACATTACTGGCTCTTTCACATTAAGAATTTCTTAAAGATGGAGGCCACAAATATCCATGAGTTGGAACCCTCAAGCACATTTGAAACCAGTTGTGGAATTGTCGAACCATTGAGTGGTTGCAGCACAGAAGGAAGACATTTGGCGCATTGTGTGCCACCCCACATCATGGTTAGCACTGCTGCTTCACGGCGCCAGGGACCTGGGTTCGATTCCCGGCTTGGGTCACTGTTTGTGCGGAGTCTGCACATTCTCCACATGTCTGCGTGTGTTTCCTCCGGGTGCTCCGGTTTCCTCTCACACTCCAAAGATGTGTGGGTTAAGTTGATTGGCCATGCTCAGTTGACTGATAGTGTCAGGGGGATTAACAAGGTAAATATGTGGGGTTGGGGGAATATGGCCTGGGTGGGATTGTGGTCGGTGCAGACTCGATGGGCCGAATGACCATCTTCTGCACTGTAGGGATTCTATGATTCTATGATTCTATGTCCACTCAGTTTCTCTGCAAGAGTAACTCGCTCTCGTCTCACTTCTCTGCCTTTTCTTTCTCTTCAGGTAATGACACCATCCTCATTTGGAGGCTTCGATTAAATCTGTCTCCATTCTCCTTTCACAACAGTGCCTTCCAGATCCTAACCACTCAGCCCATAAAAAAGTTTTCTTCATGTCATCATTGCTTCATTTGCCAGTCACCATCAATCAATGTCTTCTGCTGATCAATGTTTCCACCAATGACAACAGGTTCTCCCCATCTACTCTGTCCATGCCACACATGACTTTGAACTATTCTATCAAATCTCCTGTTGATCTCTTCACCAAGGAGAACCAGCCCAGCTTCTCCAAACTATCCACATAACGATGTCCCACATCTTTCGAAGTATTGGGCGGCACGGTAGCACAGTGGTTAGCACTGCTGCTTCACAGCTCCAGGGACCTGGGTTCGATTCCCGGCTTGGGTCACTGTCTGTGTGGAGTTTCCACATTCTCCTCGTGTCTGTGTGTGTTTCCTCCGGGTGCTCCGGTTTCCTCCCACAGTCCAAAGATGTGTGGGTTAGGTTGATTGGCCATGTTAAAATTGCCCCTTAGTGTCCTGAGATGCGTAGGTTAGAGGGATTAGTGGGTAAAATATGTAGGGATATGGGGGTAGGGCCTGGGTGGGATTGTGGTCGGTGCAGACTCGATGGGCCGAATGGCCTCTTTCTGTACTGTAGTGATTCTATGATGATTCTATTCCTGAGAATCAATTTAGCCTCCTCTCTAATGCCTTCGTGCCCTTCCTGAAGTGTAGCACCCAGAACTGGACTCAATACTCCAGAGAAGGTCAATTGGTATGTTGTGCATATTCATCTTAACTTCCTTGTTTTTATACTTTATGCTGCTATTTATAAAGCCCAGGATCTCATGTGCTTTGCCAACAACTTCCTCAGTCTGCTCCGCCACCTTCAATGAGTTGTGCACATATATCCCCCAGCTCTTCTGCTCCTGCCTCGCTCACCCTCGCTCACCCTCGCTCCCCCCCGCCCCCCACCCCCCCCAACCCATGTTGGTCGTCTATGCTGCATCCTGGGCACTACCAGACTTTGGGGGTTATAAATCTTTCCTGTAGCACCCAGGTTTTTGGCGGTCCGGGTGCCATTTTTTATACAAAATGGGGTCTGCTTCATGTGTACACCATACTGGAGGGCCACGCTGGATGTGATTTTAAAAGCCAAACAAGAGACCTTTATCACATTAGGGGCAAGCATTAAGTCATTAACTTACGTAAATAAGAGGCCTAACACTTTTTTCCATTCTGTCTTGTGACTTTGGCTTGACCCTGAGGAACACAGCATAGAATACAATTAAAGCTTGGTACTCAACTTGATCACTGCTGCTCCCTGTCATCTGATCTCTGACCCCACTCCTGACTCTGAACTCCAGGCTTCCCCTGATCTTGCATCATCACAGCCCCCAACTCCAGGTTCCTAGCCTCATTGTACCCATGATTGCATTCTGAGTATAGCCAACAATACTGGAAATCCCTGTGATGCTTCTTCCCAACCTACTCACCAGTGTTCCCTCGAATTTCACTGTGCTGCCTGTGGTCTGGTTGTGACACTGATAGTTCTCCTGAGGATTGCTACATGGCCACACAGGCATACACCTTAAAGGAAGATTAGTTGTGGCATGTTAGCCTCCTATGTGGCACTCAGAGAGAGAATTGCTCCAAGAGCACCCTACCCATCATCCATTGACTCTGTCTACACTTGCCGCTGCCTCAGAAAAGCAGCCAGCATAATCAAGGACCCCACGCACCCCAGACATTCTCTCTTCCACCTTCTTCCATCGGGAAAAAGATATAAAAGTCTGAGATCACGTACCAACCAACTCAAGAACAGCTTCTTCCTTGCTGCCATCATTCTGAATGGTCCTATCATACATTAAGCTGATCTTTCTCTTCACCCAAGCTTTAACTGCAACATTATATTCTGCACCACCTCCTTTCCTTCTGCCCTATGTACTCTATCTATGGTATGTTTTGTCTGCATAGCACGCAAGAAACAATACTTCTCACTGTTCCCAGTGTGACAATACAGAAATAGGGGTCATAGTTTAAGGATAAGGAGTAAATCTTTTAGAACTGAGGTGAGGAGAAATCTCTTCACCCAGAGGGTAGTGAATGTGTGGAATTCACTACCACAGAAAGTAGTTGAGACCAAAATAAGTCTGATCAAGAAGAAATTAGATCGTGCTCCTGGGGCTAAAGGGATCAAGGGATTTGGGGGGAATGGGGATCAGAATATTTAATTCAATGATCAACCATGATAAAAATGAATGGTAGAACAGGCTCGAAGGGCCGAATAGCCCACTCCTGTTTCTAGTTCCTATAATCATTCAAATCAGATTGACCCGAGGCTCAGCCAACAATATTGCAAGCCCCAGCAAACGCACCGGAAGCTTGGTGCATAAACCTGTGCAGGGGCCTACCCCCATGTCTGCTACATGACAGCCTAGCCCTGTGCTGGTGAGACACCCAAAATGAATGCCGCTGAATTTCCTAGCCCTACCTGGTCCCTCATCCAAAAGCTTGTTCTTCAGCAGGAACTTGGTCAGTGAGTGCCAATGAGTCATTGGCTTGTGGTAGCATATGAAACAAGCAGGAGGAACTTCACAATTTATATCCTTTGCTGTGGACTTTAAGCAATGAGAAGGAGCAGTAAATTTGCATTCAGTAGAATGAATTCCAGGTTTGGAGTTATTAATAAAATCCATATACCACTGAAGACTCCTTAGTATATGATGCCAATCAGCTGACCTTGTTCGTGAATGCCTGTGCATTAAGGGAAGGTGGTGACATAATGGTATTGTCACTGGACGGGTAAGCCAGAGGCCTCGGACAAGATCTAGGGATTTGGGTTCAAATCCCACCATGATCGATGGTGAAATTTGAATTTAAAAAAAAATTGGAACTAAAAGTCTAATGATGACCATGAAACCATTGTCGATTGGTATATTAACCCATCTCGTTCTTTAATGTCCTTAGGAAGGAAATCTGCCTTCCTTACCTGGTCTGTAACTCCAGATCCACAACAATGTGGTTGACTCTGAAGTGGAGGGCAGTTAGGGATGGGTAATTAATGCTGGCCCAGCGAGCAATGCCTGCATCCCCTAAACAACTGAAAAAAAGAGGCCTCCATTTTGAGTAGATTACCGGTACTAGTCATGAACTTCTATCTTGTTCTCAGTGGCCTCCCACTTGGAATATCATGGGAAGTTACATTCACTTTCTGACAGTACCACACACAATATTATTTTATGACAATAGACAGTTATTTTCTCATTTTTTGATACCATCCTGACAGTGCCGTCACAAGACATCATCCCCATCAAAACTCTGAACAATTCAATTGAAAGTATATTCAAAATGAATGTTCCTTGGATTGCTAAAACTCTTATAAATGTGCCAATCCACTGTTAAAGGGACCACTGAAGAGACACTGGGGGGATCTTTCCCGTCCTGTCCACCACAGGAATCGTAACAGGCTGGGGTGGCGTTGGGGGGAAGGGGGGGTGGGGGGGGGGACCACGCAAAGGTCTGTTGACCTTGGGCAGGATTTTCCGGTTTTAGGGCTAGTGCAACTGGAAAATCCCGCCCCTTGTGTAAACAAAATACTTTTTGGTTGAAAGTGTATGCATCAGGTGGGATTTTCCAGCTGTTCAATTGGGATTCTCCCGTCCCACTGCAGCGAACGAAAATTTGGCTGAGTGCCAAATTCTTAGTCCTCCCTGGCAGTAGTGGCAGGGCATGAATGGCCGGAGAATTATGGCCCTCATCTACCCATCTGCTTATCAAGGGTTGGAGCAGACATCCCTGATTGGTTTTGAGGTGGCTTCCAATTGTTAAAAATATGAATTCAGATGAAACACAGAAGTTGAAATGATACAATCACAAAATATATTTGTTTAAGATTCTGTTTTTTTGATTATTTTTGGTATTTGCCAGGTTAACAGTTTAATCCCACCACAGAAAATAAGTCCCTTCTAATAATGGCGGTGTGAGCAGCGGAGCACTATTCCTCAGCCTGGTATTGGCAGCGAAGGATTCAGATGGAAAGCTTTGGCATTTCTTTGCACTGAGTTTGAACAGAATCACTCAATCTTTACAGTGCAGAAGATGGCCATTTGGTCCATCGAGTCACCACTGGCTCCATGAAAGAGCATTCTATCTAGTCCCATTCCCCTGCCTTATCCCCATAATCTTGCACATTCTTTCTATGAAGACAGCAATCCAACTCTCTTTTGAATACCTCAATCGAACCTGCCTCCACCACTCTCTCAGGAAGCTGGATCCAGACTCCAATCACTCTCTGGGTAAAAAGATTTTTCCTCACATCACTTGCACTTCTGTTGCCCAAGGTGACATGGAGGTAGAGTGGTTAGCACTGCTGCCTCATACCCGGGTTTGATTCCTGGCTTGGGTCACAGTCTGTGCGGAGTCTGCATGTTCTTCCCATGTCTGCATATGTTTCCGCTGGGCGTTCCAATTTCCTCCCACAGTCCGAACGACGTGCAGGTTAGGTGCACTGGCCATGCTAAATTCTCCCTCAGTGTACCCGAACAGGTGCCGGACTGTGGCGACTGGGAGATTTTCACAGTAACTTCATTGCAGTGTTGATGTAAGCCTACTTGTGACACTAATAAATAAATTTTAAACCCTCACATAAACCACATCATCACATGACGCTGTCAATCGCTCTAATCAGAAACCCCAGGGGAACTTAAGTAAAGAGAAGTACATCAACTCAACTTAACCACTTGCAAGGCTAAAATGAGTAGTTATCCTGCTCTCCCAGTATCTGAGCTGCATTCCCACCAGATATGCTGACTGCCTGCAGCATAAAGCTGTATTTTTAAACATTTCCCTTCAACATAAAATGCACTACTATCATCACACTCTTGTACTCAATTCCCCCTTTAATAAAACTTATGATGCCATATGCTTTATTTACTGGTCTCTCAACATGCCCTGCCGCCTTCAATGACTTATGTACCTCCACACTGAGGTCCCTTTGTTCCTGTACCTCATGGGTCATTTCCAATCAGGTGGCACATTTATACTTTCTGCAAGATGATAGCTTCCACTGACATGAACTACACATTCATAAAAGAGTTAGAATATTTTTGGACAGTCCCCCTTTAGATGCACAAGGCAATATTTTCACCAAAACAATAGAGAGACAAACCCATTGGCCTCCATGCCGAGTGGTTAATAACTTGCGTCTGCACCAAGGGAAATATTTAATTGTCATTATTAACTATAAACTGATAGTTTAACTAGTTTCTCTGGAAAAGTAAAATGATCGTGGGCCGGTGAGTCTAATTACTGATACTGTCTTTCATTCTAACGGGCCCTAAATCTGTCTTCAAGAGCTGTAAGCCTATTAGCACTTGGTAACCGCATCCATATTTTATTTGGTTGCTTTTATTGCCCTTCCAATGTCACTGCATCAAATGTATCTTGTCTGCCCATGAATCTACAGTCACCTGAAGTTCCAGCGCCATTATATCAAGCCGAGGCTCTTTTACAGCTGTTTGTATTTGACAGCCCAATCCATTACTCAACCTCCTATAATAGTGCTATATTTTACAGGACCTGAACTTGCTTTTCTCATATCAAAGTTACTAATGGAAGCATCTAGATTGATCAATATAAGAGATTTATTCGAGACTTACCCATATGTGATTAACAATAGTGTAGCAAGTTTCCTAGTTTTCACCAATAGTTGTTTGGCAATCTTGTATTAATATTAGTTTTGTCAAATATGATTCTCTAAACTGTCTAATGATAAAATCTGTCTGGTTCTCAAAGCATTGATGTTGCTGTTAAATTAGATTTCCCCACTCCTATTAATGCTGTGTGTGTGTTTTTTTCCAGTAGTACTTCACAATTGTTGAATATTCTGCATTACAAGAACTTCAAGACGCATTGTTGCAATTTTCAAAGGCTCTTTCAATAGCTCTTCCCAAACAGGGGACATCTACCACTTAGAAGGACAAAGGTAGCAGGTGGTTGAGAATACCAACATCTCCAAGTTCATCTGCAAGCTGTACACCAACCTGACTTGGAACTGTATCGCCGTTTCTTCATTGTGGCTCGGTCAAAATCCTGGAGCTCCCTCCCTAACATCATTGTGGGTGTGCCGACACCACATGGACTGTTGTAGTTTACCACCACTTCCACAGGGCAATTAGAAATGGGCAATGCCAGCGATGCCCACATCCAATGAATTATTAAAAACCATGTAAAAATACCATTTAGCTACTAATTTCCATGTGGCATCAATGCTCATGAGCTTGGCTCTGGGACTGGCTTCACATAATCTACAATTTAAGAATATTGGAACGGATGTTTTTGTTCTCTCTCTGCCATTTCAGCAGCTTTAAAATATTCTTGGTAAACCTGAAGAGTCTCTTTAAACAGAGACGGGGCCCTAATTTTGATGGCACAACTGCCCCAAAATCGGGGCGGGCGAGGTTCGCAGAACGGCATTCCCTGTTGGCTTCAGGCGCAATCCTACGAGCCTCGGGTGGCCGTGCCAGTAAAATCAGGGCCAGGTATTATTATCCACTCCCAAGAATGATTTCAAGGTTAAAATGGAAAATGCAGAAAATGCTCAGTAGATCTGGCAACATCCGTGGAGAGAGAGAGAGAGACAGAGTTAATGGGGGGATTGATTTTTTCGGGGTGAGTGGGATCAGCGGCGGGAGCCGGCAATCCCATGGCAGCATCAAAATGCAGGTTACACCAGCGGGATTTTCCGTTCCGATTGCCCCCCCCACCGGCCTCCCACCCACCAATGATGAAACAGAAATCCTAATGTTCGACATCGGAATCCTAATTTGAATGCATTTAATATAATTATCAGGCCTTTACGCCTGATAGTCCCCCCTCCCTCGCTCCACCCATCCCATTGGAATGTGGGGACGTGAATCATGACAGGTCTCCCATGACATTCACCTGGCAAGCAGAATCCGCTGGAGATGAACAGGTGAATATATTGGGGGGAGGGTCATGCCTGATCCCTGGCACAGCCCCCCAGCACTGCCCCGGCACTGCTCAGACATTGCCCCCAGACATTGCTCCCTGGTGCCCCGATCTTTTACAAACTAAGCCAGACGTCATGGGACTCATTGTTGGTTGTTGGTCACCAACAATCTGTCCTGGTCCTCCCTTGCCGACACTATAGCTAAGAAAGCCCACCAATGCCCAATGCCTCAGAAGACTGAGAAAATTTGGCATGTGTGCTACGTCTCTCACCAACTTTTACAGATGCACCATAGAAAGCATTCTTTCTGGTTGTATCACAGCTTGGTATGACTCCTGCTCTGCCACAAGAACCTACAAAAGGTCGTGAATGTAGCCCAATCCATCATGCAAACCAGCCTCCCATCCATTGACTCTGTCTACACTTCCCGCTGCCTCAGAAAAGCAGCCAGCATAATTAAGGACCCCACGCACCCCAGATATTCTCTCTTCTACCTTCTTCCGTTGGGAAAAAGATACAAAGTCTGAGGTCACGTACCAAACAAGTTAAGAACAGCTTCTTCCCTGCTGCCATCAGTCTTTTGAATGGACCTATCTTGCACGAAGTAGATCTTTCTCTACACCCTAGCTATGACTACACTACATCCTGCACTCTCTTCTTTCCTTCTCTATGTACGGTATGCTTTGTCTGTATAGCGCACAAGAAACAATACTTTTCACTGTATAATAATACATGTGACAATAATAAATCAAATCAACATCAAAGCAAAATCAAACCAGCTCTTTAACTATTTTTTCTATGATGTTGATAATACAGTGGAGGAAGCCATCCTTCGTGTCCGCGGTTTCCATGCCATTTTTCCCGCCCACTGAACCACTCTTCCTAAAAATGAGAAATCTCCGCCCAATGTTTTAGGTCAATGACCTTTCAGGATTTTTCCTTTGTATCATCTCTTGCAAAGTATCGAGCGTTCTATGGCATTATTTAAATGCAAGGCAGTATTGGCAATCTGTTCATCAGTAGGGGAACAGCATCGCAAAAGTTAATTCTATCCTGACTTGACGGTCACGCTTTCCAGCAGGAATCAATAACTATCAGTTTGCAAGCCCTGACTGATTTTCCTCTTGCTAGTTTACAGGGAACAATTGTCAATTATAGCGCCCGAGACACTCCAGCTGAGGTCAGTTGACTTAGAGCTGACCAACAATTGGTGCAGAAACTAGTGACACACGTCGTTATTTATACACAAATGGCAAAGCAATTTCAGAGAATTCCAAAGATTCACCACCCTCTGAGTGAAGAGATTCCGCCTCACCTCAGTCCTAAATGCCTCGCCCCTAATTCTGAGATTGTGCCCCTTGGTTCTTGACACCCTAACCAGGACAAACATCCTTCTTACATTTCCCCTGTCCATCCCAGTAAGAATGTTTTATGTTTGATGGAGGTCACCTCACATTCTTCTAAATACCTGACATTGTAGGCCCGGTCTATTTAATCTTTCCCATTAGACACTCCCTCCAACCCAGGAATTAATTTAATTATTCAGAGAGATGGATATGTAGTTCTGAGTTCAAATCCCACAGCAATAGCTAAGAACCTTAAATTCAATGAATGAAATAATTTTGGAATAAAACAATTAGTATCAGTGATTAGGGAATTACTTGATTGTTGTATGAAACACATCTCATCTACTAAAGTCCTTCAGGGAAGGGAACTGGTTTCCTTACCCAAGCACAGCAGCTGATGGAATCGAAAATTCAATTGATCAATATTTTAGACAAAACTATTTGCAGCAATGGTGACCAAAAATTTTCATTGTTATAAAAAACTATCTGGTTCACTAATGCCCTTCAGGGAAGGAAATCTGTCATCCTTACCTGGTCTGGCCTACATGTGACTCCAAACCCACAGCAGCGTGGTTGAGATTTTTGGGCAATAAATGCTGGCTTTTCCACTGATGGCCGCAACCCAGGAAGAATTTTTTAAAAATAGCTTAGACCCTTTAGTCAATCCTACCTGTGCTAGCTCTTGGAAAGAGCTAGTTAAAAGACTTCCTTTCCCCAAAATTTACTGGCTTTCCCTTTCACACTCTGATCCCAATATTTTCCAGGTAGGACATTGCAGGTCAAAAGAACGTGTCATATAAAAGGAATTCACCTCAAAACCACCTGGTTCTTTTGCCACTTCCGAGTTTGGGTTTCTGCCATGTGTGAGTCATGTCTCACCCAGCCCATCCCCACAGATCTAATTAAAATATAAGAACATAAGAAATAGGAGCAGGAGTAGGCCATTGAGCCCGTCAGGCTTGCTCTGCCGTTCAATGCAATCATGGCTTATCTTCTCCCTCAACCCATTTTACTGCACATACATTTCTCCGGACAACTAAATTAATTCCTGGGTTGAAGGGAGTGTCTGATGAGGAAAGATTAAATAGACCAGGCCTACATACTATGTTAAATCTTTGTCAAATTCCTGCTGACAGTGCTAAGTTTCTTGCTATCTATCAGTCCCTTCAAAACATTAAACCTTTCTACTGCATCTCCCATAACCTTCTCTGGTCTAAGGAAAAGAACCCTAGTGCCTCTTCTCTCTCCCGACCAGTGAACATTTTCTTTCAGTGCCTTGGACTTCCTGTTCAAGGTGAAAACCATGAAGGTTAAAATCATTATCTTTCTGAATTTTTTTATGTTCAAATTTCACATCAGGAAGATGCAACCATCAATGCAATATAAAATCCAATTTTCTTCTCTCGCTTTTGCAAAAGCAAATTTCTGTTTCATCTCAATGGTAGCAAGAAAGCATTCTCTACATTATTGGCCTCTTCTGAAAATGAACCAAGGGCAGCAACTCGTTAGTCAATAATCAAAAGCTTCAATGGGAAGAAAGAGAAGATTTAAACATCAAATGCATGGCGGTAATTGCAAATGAAGGCTAGATGAATAGTTTGAGAGTAATAGGGACCAGTGGCGGAAATGAATGCATTTAGTGCTTCTGAATTGCCAAATTGTGGTAACTCTCTGGTGTTAGATGATGAAACTGTGATTAAATTTGCAAACTTCAGAGTTTGAAGAAGGAACTTTAAAGGGTCTAATGCGCTCAGAACAAGAGAGGTTCAAAGCACTACCTTCAGGTTGTTGGAAAGAAGAACACAAAGTGCTGTACATGACAGAGGTTTGTCTGGCAAATTGTGAAATAGATTGCATTTAAATATCGCTGAATGTACACTCATGTGAAATTAATGCAAAGAATATCGACAGCGACCATTGATACTGAATGAAGATTTGCTCCTACGGAGAGAAGAAAAATGAATTAAATCCTGCGCTGCCATAAAGAAGGAAAAAAAGACTTGCATTTATATTGTGTCTCATGACCTCAGGCATCCCAAAACACTTTACAGACAATAGATGCATTTGTGGTGCAGCCTCTGTTGTAATGTAGGAAACCAAACAATAACGTTTTAATGATGCAAACTTTCAATGGCATGGAGTGAGGGAGTCCGTTGTTTCAGCAAGCAAAAAAGATCTCCATAATAAATATTTAATGTAATTTGTATTTCGGAGAATTAAAGACATATTTACTTCATTTTCAACTTTTGAATTATTCAATTAATCCTCAAATTGAAATAAATGAAATGTAATTTAATTTGCAATAGCACCATTTTACCATATACAACATTAAAGTTTATTGATTAGTCCCAAGTAAGACTTACATTAACACTGCAATGAAGTTACTGTGAAATTCCCCTAGTCGCCACTCCGGCACTTGTTCAGGTCAGTGTACCTAACCAGCACATCTTTCAGACTGTGGGAGGAAACCAGAGAACCCGGAGGAAACCCACGCAGACACGGGGAGAATGCGCAAACTGCACACAGACAGTGACCCAAGCCGGGAATCGAACCCGGGTCCCGGGTGCTGTGAGGCAGCAGTGCTAACCACTGCCCACATTATGCATTTTCCAGCTCATTAACAACATGGGGAGTAGAATGATGCCATTTGATTTATTAAAAACAAATAATAATAAGAACAGAGAGTGCTGTGTGAACACAGGCATCACCTGTGGAGAGAGAAACAGAGTTAACGGGTGAAATCTTACCACAAAATGGCACAGCGTTATTTCCGGTGAGAAGAATAACGTGCAGAAAATCAGGCCAGTTTTCTCTCCAGATCTTACCACAGTCTGTCAGAAAAAAAAGTTGTGGGGGGCGGGGGGGGGGGGTGGAACGTGCTTCATTCTGTCATGAAAAGTGGTGGGGCCTAAACACACTGGCAAAGCCCGAAAGCACAGAGATTGGGGCTCCATGTTAAAAGGGTGCCCCAATCAAGACCAAAAAGTAACCTTACCCCCACCTCTGAGGTTTCAGGGGTTCCACTCCAACAACACTCCCCCCCTCCCCCCCCCACCCCACTCCCACCACCTACATCCCCATTAGAACCGGCATTCACCCACGGTGATCAGAATCGGCATTCATCCCTGGCAGTCAGACCTGTCAGGTTGGCATGGGCATGGTGCCAGAAAGCAGTGCCAGGGGGCATTGTCAGGCCATTGGCTAGCCATGTCCCTCTCCTTCAGAGGCTATGCTCACTTTTATGCTCGCAGGGGGATCCCCATGTCAGTTCCATGTCTGGGTAACCCTGTTGTAAACCATGCCAACGTGATGCTGCCTATCCATGTCATCAACGTGTTCACTTGTTCAACGTTTTGGGAGGCTGCCTCCTAATTAGCTGCCTCCACATTTGCTGTCCTATTGAAGATAGCAGATGGGGTTCCTGAGGCTACAGACCCAGTCAGAGGGCCCACAGCAATGTCAAGCCAACAACCCCACTGGGGAAGGTAGGCACTTCTGAGAAACAGTCTCACAACACCAAGTTAAAGTCCAACAGGTTTATTTGAAACCACGAGCTTTCAGAGCACTGCTCCTTCATCAGGTTATGAATCTGTTGGACTTTAACCTGCTGTTGTGAGACTTCTTACTGTGCCCAGTCCTATGCCGACATCGCCACCTCACTTCTGAGGAAGGCAGTTTTTTTTTATTTTTTCAAAGGATGTGGGTGCAGCTGGCAAGGTTTTATCTGGAGGAAGTCCCACCTCAACTCAATTAACAGCCAATTGCCCACTAAATGGCCACATTATTGCTGTCTGGAGTGGGGAGGCGGGTGCTCCCCTCGACTTTCTAGCCGAGAGCTGGTTGTGTGGGGAAATGGAGACTAGAGTGCACTGTTAAATCCAACCCCTGGTTTCAGAAGCATCTGCTGAAGGGAAGACATTTGCCAGGACTCTTTCCTCATCACTGTGTAGTGATTTCATGTTTAAAGTGTGCACCTGAGACTCAACGTAAGACCAAGCTCAGGGTCAGCTGGCATAGGCATCATTGTGAAGTAGTCCACTTGCTATTCACTGTCAAGGTTCAGACAAGAGATACAGCCAGTTCAGGAGGAGCAACTATGAAACCATAAGCCCAACTTTGAAGCTAATAAGGTGCTGGAAGGTTATGAGGTCAATAGCTTCAGTATGATTATTCACTGAATGCCTTTTCGTGAAGGAAATCTGCCACCCTTACTTGGTCTGACCTACTTGTGACTCCAGACCCACAGCAATGTGATTGACTCTCAACTGCCCCCTGAACATGGGCAACCAGGGATGGGCAATAAATGTTGTCCAGCCAGCGACGCCCATGTCCCACGAATGAATTTTTAAAAATACAATTACAGCTTCCTGTGTGAAATTGATAGACTGATTCTACAATTGTTTTGAAAGTTTGATTTGATTTGATTTATTTGATTGATTTGATTGATGTAACTACAGGCCAGTTAGCTTAACGTCTGTAGTTGGGAAAATGCTGGAATCCATCATTAAAGAAGAAATAGCAGGCCATCTGGATAAGAATGGTTCGATTAAGCAGACGCAGCATGGATTCATGAGGGGAAAGTCGTGCTTGACGAACTTGTTGGATTTTTATGAAGATGTGACTGGTGCGGTTGACGGAGGGGAACCGGTGGATGCGATGTTTTTGGATTTCCAAAAGGCGTTTGATAAGGTGCCTCACAAAAGGTTGCTGAAGAAGACTGGGTCACACGGAGTTGGGGGTAGGGTGTTAGCGTGGATTGGGGATTGGCTATCTGACAGGAAGCAGAGAGTCGGAATAAATGGGTGCTTTTCTGGTTGGCAGATGGTAACTAGTGGCATGCCGCAGGGATCGGTACTGGGGCCTCAACTATTTACCATTTATATAGACGATCTGGAGGAGGGGACTGAGTGTAGGGTAACAAAGTTTGCAGACGACACAAAGATAAGTGGAAAAGTGAATCGTGTGGAGGGCATAGAAGGTCTGCAGAGAGATTTGGACAGGCTGAGTGAGTGGGCGAGGATCTGGCAGATGGAGTATAACGTTGACAAATGCGAGGTTATTCACGTTGGAGGAAATAATAGCAAATTGGATTATTATCTAAATGGAAAAAAATTACAACATGCTACTGTGCAAAGGGACCTGGGGGTCCTTGTGCATGAGACGCAAAAACCCAGTCTGCAGGTGCAACAGGTGATCAAGAAGGCAAATGGGATGTTAGCCTATATCGCTAGGGGGTTAGAATATAAAAGCAGAGATGTCTTGCTGCATCTGTACAGGGCATTGGTGAGGCCGCAGCTGGAATACTGTGTGCAGTTTTGGTCCTCTTATTTGCGGAAGGATATATTGGCCTTGGAGGGAGTGCGGAGAAGGTTCACCAGGTTGATACCAGAGATGAGGGGTGTTGATTATGAGGAGAGACTGAGCAGATTGGGTTTGTACTCGTTGGAATTTCGAAGGCTGAGGGGGGATCTTATAGAGACCTCTAAGATAATGAAGGGGCTGGATAGGGTAGAGGTGGAGAGATTCTTTCCACTTCGAAAGGAAACTAGAACTAGAGGGCACAGCCTCAAAATAAAGGGGGGCCAGTTTAGGACAGAGTTGAGGAGGAACTTCTTCTCTCAGAGGGTGGTGAATCTCTGGAATTCTCTGCCCACTGAAGTGGTGGAGGCTACCTCGTTGAATATGTTTAAATCACGGATAGATGGATTCCTGATCGGTAAGGGAATTAGGGGTTATGGGGATCAGGCGGGTAAGTGGAACTGATCCACTTCAGATCAGTCATCATCTTATTGAATGGTGGGGCAGGCTCGAGGGGCTAGATGGCCTACTCCTGCTCCTATTTCTTATGTTCTTATGTTCTTACTGTCATATGTACTGGGACACAGTGAAAAGTATTGTTTCTTACGTGCTATACAGGCAAAACATACCATTCATAGAGTACATAGGGGAGAAGGAAAGGAGGGGGTGCAGAATCTTGCGTTGCAGTTACAGGTAGGGGAGAGAGAAAGATCAACTTAATATATAGTAGGACTGTTCAAAAATCTGATGGCAGCAGGGAAGAAACTGTTCTTGAGTCTGTTGGTACGTGTTTTCAGACTTTTGCATATTTTTCCTTTGAGGTGACACAAAATGTACAGTGAATTTGTGAGTGAACCCTGTTTAAAAGAATTCAGAGCTTCTAGCACACAGCAAAGAAAATCTTCCCCATGTTAAATCAGAGGGCCTTGGGAGTTTACAGAAGGAATACTGATCGAGTTAGATAAAGGTGGGTAGGGGAAGAATCATGAGGCAAATAAAAACCATTTGAGCAAATAGTTTGTTTCTCTGCTGTACAATCTATGAAAATCTAGTGTCTCTGTAGTTAGTTCATAATGTGCGCTCCAGCTCTTTGTTAGAGATGGAAATAAGGATTGCGAAAGTATAAAAATAATTACATCTATTAACTTGTAATGTTTGGAAAAACATAATCTCCCAGCCTTTCAGAGAATGATTAAATGTACTCTTTTATCAGCCGATCAAAAAGTGCTTTTGGAAATGTCGCTACAATTGTTAATGAAACAATGCCTTCAGAAGCATTTTTAAAATATCATCATTGGGATATCAAGCAGCTTCATCTTCCGACTGAGACGATAATCTGAAACTTCTTGCCACCAGCTACAGTCTCGGGGTTACTGGGTGACAAGTTCCTTGGATTTGCAGATTTGTCAGGGATTAGAAAAGACCTGATTAGCGATGTCACATTCAGAACCTGTCCAAAACACTGGTATGCTGTGGCGTACAAGAAAGGAATTGCTGTTCATTGCTTTACAGTAATTGCTGCCATGTTCACTAAAGCACATTACCCTCACCAAGCTGTGCGAGATAGACTAAACAAGACACTGGGCTGTTTGGTGTCATGATCAATTATTTCAAAACTCTGCAGAATGTCGACTTGTGCATTAATGCAAAGACCCTGACTCTGCTGTTCCTCAACCTGCCTGGTTTTAACAGTGTGCATGAAGACTGACTCATGAATGTATCAAAGTATGCTGCCTCCTTGGATCAGTGAGGAAAGACAGACTCTCGTAACATTTAGCCTGACTACCCGGTGGAAAATAACAGAGTGAAAGCAGTATCAGAAAATAATTTAAATCACCCTTCCTTTCCTGTACATGACAAGGTGAGCTAGCTGGGACACTGCCACTTCTATTTGATATCTGACTGGACGATACAAAAATTTGTTGAGATTCTACCAAAAATAATGCATTCATGTGACAATCTCCTTTGCACAGTTTTAAAGATAAGATCATAAGATATAAAGTTAAAGTTTAATGTTTATTTATTAGTCACAAGTAAGGCTTACATTAACACTGCACTGAAGTTACTGTGAAATTCCCCTAGTCGCCACATTCTGGCGCATATTTGGGTCAATGCACCTAACCAGCACGTCTTTCAGACTGTGGGAGGAAACCGAAGAACCCGAAGGAAACCCACACATATCGGAGCAGAATTAGGCCATTCAGCCCATTGAGTCTGCTCCGTCATTTGATCATGGGTGATATTTTCTTCATCTTCATTCTCCTGTCTGTTCTCCGTAACCTTTGAACTCCTTACCAATCAAGATGTGTCAAACTATTTAAGATAAATAGCTCCATTAATATAGAGGAGAGAAAACACCATGCACTAAGATTGCAAATATAATCCTGAGCTCATATTTCTTCAACATGCTTCTTAAAGCATGATACTTTCAAAATATAATTTACAAAAATCAGACATGCAAAACATTTGTTCTGACCTTAAAAGTAAGAGCCAGGTATTAAAGTATTCCCAGGTCTGTTTAACATAAGTTGGATCCAAAGATTTCCCTGCTACTTCAACAGTGTGTCATACTTCCCAATCCCAATTCCCAATCCTCCTCCAACTGCAGCAGGAGTTAATTCTTTTACCCACATTAACATATCTCATCTGCTGTCCTCTCTAAACGAGATTGCAAAATGAGTTTGAGATGTCACTTTAAGACAAAAACATAACAAAATGCATGGCAAGTGGTTACTTTTCGCATCACTCGATTTGCAGGTGGTTCTAGTGCCAGTTGCAGCAGAAAATGGGGTGAGAAATGGTTGTGGTAAATTCTTTGCAACCCACATGCTTGCCATCATCGCTTGGACTATCCACCAGAAGCACTTTCTCAAATACGGGCTAGTGTATTTAAGAGAGGAAGTAAACATGTGATGACGTTCTGCATCCGATTCTCCATCATTATGGCCTCACTTATTAATTGCTATTTTTTTCATGTCAGTACAGCTCCTTGCCATGTTTGTAGATGATGCTGAGATGGCAGCATTTTAGGTTTCGCTTCATGCACTGTAATCATGCAATGTCCAGAGATTTCTTTGAGATGGGCATCCATGGCATTTTGGTCATTGCAATTGTCATGAAGTCTGAACTTTTACAAGGTGATTATATCCTAAAATGTCCCTTTAAATGAAGATAAGTCAGAATATTTTGAAAAGATGAATCCCTGATGAACACTGCGGTTTAGAGAAATGCCCATGCGATTGTGGTGAACCATTGTTGGTTCCCACGAGGTAGTGCTGAGCCATGGTCTGGCCAGTACTATGAGTCTGTATATATAAGAACATAAGAAATAGGAGCAGGAGTAGGCCATCTGGCCCTTCGAGCCTGCCCCGCCATTCAACAAGATCATGGCTGATCTGAAGCGAATCAGTTCCACTTACCCGCCTGCTCCCCATAACCCCTAATTCCCTTATCGATCAGAAAACTATCTACCCGTGATTTAAACATATTCAACGAGGAAGCCTCCACCACTTCAATGGGCAGAGAATTCCAGAGATTCACTACCCTCTGAGAGAAGAAGTTCCCCCTCAACTCTGTTCTGAACCGGCCCCCCCTTATTTTGAGGCTGTGCCCTCTAGTTCTGGTTTCCCTTCTAAGTGGAAAGAATATCTCCACCTCTACCCTATCCAGCCCCTTCATTATCTTATATGTCTCTATAAGATCACCCCTCATCCTTCTAAACTCCAACGAGTACAGACCCAATCTGTTCAATCTCTCCTCATAAGCTACACCCCTCATCTCCGCTATCAACCTGGTGAACCTTCTCTGCACTCCCTCCAAGGCCAATATATCCTTTCGCAAATAAGGGGACCAAAGCTGCACACAGTACTCCAGTTGCGGCCTCACCAGTGCCTTGTACAGTTGCTGTTGGGGTTAGGGTTGGGCTGTTCTACCTGTTAATATAGTTGTTATGGTACACCCCAGTCGGCTCCGCCTCCTGGGAGAGGTATAAAGGTCACTGCTCTGCCTGGTGACCCTTTAGTCTGGGATCGTGTACTGTATATGGTAGCTCTGTTATTGTTGGCAATAAAAGCCTTTATTTCCCGAGTACATCACGCCTCTCGTGTATTATATCGCGCATCAGTGATCCTGTTGACATGGGGAGAGAAACTCAAAGAAAAATCTAGTGAGGTGGGGTGGCAGTTTTCACACCTTTTCACAGTCTCTCGGAAAAAGGATATCTGTGGCTGAGACACAGGAATTAAGAAGCTGTGGGAAAACAGGGAGAACTTTTTTCTGGTAAAAACCGAGGAGAGTGCTTTTTAATTTGTTTTCTGTTCAAAAGAAAGAGAACAGAACAAAACAGTAGGTTTAAAGGTGCACCATGCTGATAATATTCATATCCAGAAAATTTGAAGTGAGTGCAATGATTGCCAAAGGATACTGGAAGTTTCAGTCTTACATGGTGGAGTGGTGGGGGCGGGACAGTAAACTTTTTCTGGAGAACTGGGAGTGCCTTTGATGTTCCTTTAATGTTACAGATCTGCCTGAAGTGTGGCATAAAGCAGAAGTCTTTGGTAAGCCATATTTAAGTTGTGATAGTTGATGTGAAAATACCTTTTCTTTAGTTTAGAGTCATAGAGTCATAGAGGTTTACAGCATGGAAACAGGCTCTTCGGCCCAACCTATCCATGCCATCCTTTTCTTTAAACACCGAAGCTAATCCCAATTGCCCGCATTTTGCCCATACCCCTCCATACTCAATGTACCCATATAACTGTCTAAATGCTTTTTAAAAGACAAAATTGTACCCGCCTCTATTACTACCTCTAACAGTTCGTTCCAGACACTCTACTCACTGTGTGAAAAAATTGCCCCTCTGAACCCTTTTGTATCTCTCCCCTCTCACCTTAAACCTGTGCCCTGTGGTTTTAGACTCCCCTACCTTTGGGTAGTTTGATGTATTAGTTGCCTGATAATTAATGTTTGATTCATATTGATTGTAATTTGTTATAGTAAAAGTCTTAAAAATGAAATCTTGACCTTTAGTTCTTTTGATTGGCCTTTGGGAATGTCATCCCTTTTGAAAAGTTATCAGTGACTATGGGGATCATAACATAAGAAGCTATTAAGAGGCTTTGCCAGTTGCATTTAAAAGTGTTTTAACGTTTTTGCCTTTTTTTCTATCATTGTCCACTGCTTCAATATCTATTTCTGTTCATCGTACTGTGGGCTTTCATTTTTACACCCAACCCTCTTCCAAAGAGTTTTCCTTTTGTGATATCCCTGTATCTGTATTTATGGAGGATGAAAAGAAGAAATCAAGGAGGATCGGAAGGAAGCCTGATTTGTCAGGCACTGCTGGATGGTAAATATTCACAGTCTCCTACCCCAAGTGATTCAGGTGTCGTGCTTACGGGGACTGCTCTTCTCCATAGAAAGCCATCACTGAGCTATACTGCATGCTGATCTGCCTCGTGGTCCAGTCCATCACACAAACCAGCCTCCCATCCATTGACTTTGTCTGCAGCCTCGGGAAAGCAGTCAGCATAATCAAGGACCCCACGCACCCCGGACATTCTCTCTTCTACCTTCTTCCGTCGGGAAAAAGATGCAAAAGTCTGAGATCAGGTACCAACCGACGCAAGCGCAGTTTCTTCCCTGCTGCCATCAGATATTTGAATGGACATACCTTATATTAAGTTGATCTTTCTCTATGTCCTAGCTATGACTGCAACACTGCATTCTGCACCCTCTCCTTTCCTTCTCTCCTATGTACTCTATGAATGGTATGCTTTGTCTGTATAGCGCACAAGAAACAATACTATTCACTTTGTACCAATACATGGGACTACAATAAGTCAAATCAAAATTTAAAACAAAAATCACCCCAGCATAGGAATGACATTACGAGTGGCTATGATGGTGAGTATCAATTTGGGATGTGTGCAGAAACATCAAACAAGCCACCTCTACCTCTACAACATCTTTACCATGGCTCATCTGCAATGACATGACAGGCTTCAGCAACTTTATTGATTAGCAGGATTCCCCAAAGTGCACTATGTCATAAGTTGTACCCATATTGTTTTTACACGCTTGGTTCATCAATCCCATTACCTACATCGACAGGACTGGACTCCATTCACTCAGTGTCCAGATCGTTTGAGTTCAGCAGCGTCACATCAGGTGTACACTGTGCCCATAATCTTCTAAGCAGAAAGGATAAACTCTGCCACTTGCACGGTTACCTGCCTCATCTTCTTCCAGGCCAAGCCCTGTGTCTGCATTCATATGCAATTTTCTGTAGGAAATCCTTTTCATAGCAAGAGCCATGAGATCTGAATACTGAAGCCCTTCAGCCAAAGGCAAATGTCCCTTAACCTTCAGGCCAGGACTGTCTGCTTCCTCAGATTCCACTTCCAGCTCCTTTTCATCCTTTGAAGATTACTCAGGGTGATCCTCTTTGGTCCACTGTCTCGTTTTTCTCAGCTGGAAGCCTTGACGTCAATTCTTCAGAACAAAGATTGTCATCAACTTCAGGAAGCATAGTGGAGGACATACCCCCGTCTACATCAATGGGGATGAAGTTGAAGTGGTCGAGAGCTTCACATTTTAGGTGTCCAGATCACCAACAACCTATCCTGGACTATGATCAAGAAAGCCCACCAACGCCTCTACTTTCTCAGAAGACGAAGGAAATTTGGCATGTCAGCTACGGCTCTCGCCAACTTTTACAGATGCACCATTGAAAGCATTCTTTCTGGTTGTATCACAGCTTGGTATGGCTCCTGCTCTGCCCAAGACCGAAAGAAACCGCAAAAGATCGTGAATGTAGCCCAATCCATCATGCAAACCAACCTCCCATCCATTGACTCTGTCTACCCGCTGCCTCGGCTAAGCAGCCAGCATAATTAAGGACCTCACGCACTCCGGACATTCTCTCTTCCACCTTCTTCTTCCATTGGGAAAAAGATACAAAAGTTTGATGTCATGTACCAACCAACTCAAGAACAGTTTCTTTTCTGCTGCCATCAGACTTTTGAATGGACCTACCTTGCATTAAATTGATCTTTCTTTACATCCTAGCTATGACTGTAACATTACGTTCTGCACTCTCTCGTTTCTTTCTCTTTAAACGGTATGCTTTGTTTGTATAGCGTGCAAGAAACAATACTTTTCACTGTATACTAATACATGTGACAATAATAAATCAAATCAAATCAAAGGTTAAATGATGGTGTGCAGTGCCAAATTGTCAGAATCTAAAACAGCAAAGCCCAGCAAGGCGTCATGCTCTTTCACTTCTGCAGAGGAAGGCTGACCTTCGAGTGCAATATGAATTCTCAGGGCAATTTCATTGATATAAATGTCTTTAGTTAATGAGGAAATGAGTTAAAACTTTACTTACTGTTGTGATTAATTCTGTGCAAGCAGCACAGCCATCTGTTTGGTTGTTTAAAAAATGACAGGTCATTCATTATTTACAGAACAGCTTAGGCATTTATTTGGCTGTCTAAAAGCTTTCACAAATGCATGATCTTTTGGCTGCCTTCCAAAGCACATATGGGGAGGGATTCTCTGGCTGTGCTCACCCCAAAACCAGAGAACCCCGCCTGCGGTCAATGGACCTTTGTGTGGGCCATCTCCTGCCTGCCATGATTCCCATGGCGGGCAGGGTGGGAGAAATCCCCCCCATGGATTTTCAATTGCAGAGTTCATTCAAAGAGCTTTTGTGGGAATGTGAATTCATTTATTTTGACAGATTCATGAAGTTTTGAAGAGGATAATTTTTAAGTGCTCTTTTAAATGATATTTGTTTATGTTGACAGAAGAAATAAGTTCCAATGACTTCCAAATGTTATTATATAGCTCATGAATTCTATTTATAAAATGTTTACTGGCTAAGTTACAGAAGGTGGATGCCCTTAAGTGGCTTTTAAGCAACTGCTTGAGGGCTTCATCTGGTCTAAAGGCAGTAGGGCCATTTGGCAACCACCCGATTGGTGAGAAATATGTTCTTCTTCTCCTTGGGTGTACTTTGCAAATCAATGTAAAGGCACCAAGCACACACAAGGGATTGCTTAACACAAAAATAGATAGGTTCAGCTCTGAAAAGTAGGTAGCAGTACTACAAAAGAATACACATGTGTCAATTGGAAGATTCTTCAGAGTAAGCCTAAATCATAAGATAACTTGCATCAGCAAAATGCAACCATGACGAGAAGGTGATGGGCCACCCTGCCAACTCACCCAATTTTTGAGCTCTCTCTATCCCCCCATCTCAGCACATTTCCAGGGACCCCTTAAAATCCTGGCCATGCTTCTGCTGCATAGATCAGTCTGGAGAGGCCCTGCAGTACTTAGAAGAGTGCAAGCTCCACACCATGAAGAACCCTCCACACCAGAGGGTGGTGAATCTATGGAATTCATTGCCCCAGAAGGCTGTGGATGTCAAGTCATTGAGTATATTTAGGACAGAGACAGATAGGTTCTTGATTGGTAAGGGGATCAAAGGGTACAGGGAAAAGGCAGGAGAATGGGGTTGAGAAACTTACCATGATTGAATGGTGGAGCAGACTCAATGGGCCGAATGGCCTAAATATGCTCCTTTATCCAATGATCTTGTGAAGGGGCAGCTCTGGTCACAATATATATTGTTGTCAGCAGCTGAAGAGCAGAAACATGGGGAGATGAAGGAGGATGAATAAAAGGAAGAGTTGGATGAGGAAAAGAGGAGATAACTTAAACAGTTACTTTCTGCCTGGCTGGCATAGTTACATTCAGAAATCATCATCGCGAGCAGTGTATATGAAGTTGGTGCCGTTGCCTACAGTTCAATCAATGTACGCTGGTTAAATGGACCCAATTGCAAGGGATATCCAAATTAGTCCCCAGTGTGAGTTAGTGCAGGGGAAATCTGTTTCAGGTAGGACTGTACATATTCCCTGAGCTCCAGATATCAGTGACACATGCCAATATGTTCTGCAGGAACAGTACCAGTCCAGTCCAGTCTAGCATGAGTGAGACAAGTAAGATAAACTTGGAGGGAGATAGATGGAAGCTTGGATCCAGTCAGTTTCAAGCCATGTAAACTTACGTTGGGTCTTTTTCTCTGTATTTGTAACTATATATAAAATATATTAAATTATTTTGAATGCAGCTGCTTGCTGAATGAGAAAAAAATCTATCTTTGCTTCTAAATGTGTAAGCAGTGGGTGGTTTAGGTGCCAAACAGATACACAAATGCCTGTAAGCAAACATTTTCATTTCATCAATTTTAATTATACAAGGATCAGACACTTATATTCAGAAACAGGGGAATTTATAATGGGGGACAAAGGAATGACTGATGAACTAAATACATACTTTGGATCTGTCATCATAAAGGAGGATTCAAATAATGTACGAGAAATGTTGGGAAACACAGGGTTTAGTGAGAGGAAGGAACTGAAGGATATCGTACTAGTAGAGAAATGGACTGGAATTCTCCGGCCGTTCACACTGGCGGGATTCTCCGGTCCCACCGGCAGCGCATTGCGGGTTTCCCGCTGGCGTAGAGTGACATCAATGGGAATTTCCATTGACAGCTGCGGAACCAGAGAATCCCACCACGAGCAGACAATACGCCATCTTCCGCCATTGGGAACATTCTTTCTGAATCTACCCTGTCTAACCCTGTTAGAATTTTATAAGTTTCTATGAAGTCCCCTCTCACTCTTCTAAACACCAGTGAATATAATCCTAACCGACTTAGTCTCTTCTCATATGACAGACCTGCCATCCCAGGAATCAGCCTTGTAAACCTTCGCTGTACTCCCTCTATAGCAAGGACATCCTTCCACAGATAAGGACACCAAAACAGCACACAATACTCTAGGTGTGGCCTCACCATCACCCTATACAATTGCAGCAAAACATCCTTAATCTTATACTCAAATCCTTCTGCTATGAAGGCCAACATACCATTTCCCTTCTTTACTACCTGCTGTACTTGCGCACTTACTTTCAACAATTAATGCACAAGGACACCAAGGTCGCGCAGAGTACCCACCTCTCTCAACTGTTAGTTGTCATTTATATTAATGATTTGGATGAGAATTTAGTAGGCATGGTTCGTAAGTTTGCAGATGACACCAAGATTGGTGGCATAGTGGACAATGAAGAAGGTTATCTAGGATTGCAACGGGATCTTGATCAATTGGGCCAGTGGGAGTCACCCATGGCAAATGGAGTTTAATTTAGATAAATGCGAGGTGATGCATTTTGGTAGATCAAACCAGGGCAAGACTTATTCAGTTAATGGTTAGGCGCTGGGGAGGGTTATAGAACATAGAGATCTAGAGGTACAGGTTCATAGCTCCTTGAAAGTGGAGTCACAAGTGGACAGACTGGTGAAGAAAGCATTTGACATGCTTGGTTTCATTGGTCAGAACATTGAATACAGGAGCTGGGATGTCTTGTTGAAGTTGTGCAAGACATTGGTAAGGCCATACTTGAAATGCTGGGTACAGTTCTGGTCACCCTATTATAGAAAGGATATTATTCAACTAAAAAGAATGCAGAAAAAATTTACTTGGATGCTGCCAGGACTTGATGGTTTGAGTTATAAGGAGAGGCTGGATAGACTGGGACTTTTTTCTCTGAAGCATTAGGGGTGATCTTATAGAGGTCTATAAAATAATGAGGGGCATAGATCAGCTCGATAGTCACTATCTTTTCCCAAAGGTAGGAGAGTCTAAAACTAGAGGGCATAGGTTTAAGGTGAGAGGGGAGAGATACAAAAGTGTCCAGAGGGGCAATTTTTTCACACAGAGGGTGGTGAGTGTCTGGAACAAGCTGCCAAAGGTTGTAATAAAGGCAGATACAATTTTGTCTTTTAAAAAGCATTTAGACAGTTACATGAGTAAGGTGGGTATAGAGGGATATTGGCCAAACGCAGGTAATTGAAACTAAGTTTAGGGGTTAAAAAAAAGGGGCAGCATGGACAAGTTGGGACCGAAGGACCTGTTTCCATGCTGTAAACGTCTATGATTCTATGACTCGATGAATGGCCTCCTTCTCCATTGTCGGGATTCTGTACCTTTTGTGGGATTTTGGACGTGAATTTATTGCTCAACTGTAAACTTGGTAATTCTGTGCCTGTATTTTTATTGTGCACATTGGTCATCTTCTATTGCAGTTTTTAAAATTGTCCTCTCATTTTTGAGAGATAGAAAGGGTAAAAGTAGATAAATGGGTGCACACTGCCCTGATAAACATGAGCTCTGCTAATGATGGCAGAGCTTCACTTGAAGGTATCACTCCACGATGTAACAGCGCAATTTATAGATTATGCTCATCTGTCTATGTTTGAGAATTAGGGATTTTGCCATGTAAATTATTTGTTCAGCCCTGCTGAGATCAAGTGTAATGAAGAGAAGAAGTGGTGTGAAGTAGAGTCCACTTCTCACACAAGTCCTTAAATGGTTCACCAATAAACTACAGACTCTTATCAATAACTTAAAATAGAACTGAGAGTGTGCATGACAGTTGTGCTTGACATTCCGTGTGTTTGTCAAATATTGAGGTGCTTAGTAAACCAGTCAATGATGATGATGGTTTGATTTGATTTATTATTGTCACATGTATTAACATACAGTGAAAAGTATTGTTTCTTGTGCACTATACAGACAAAACATACCGTTCATAGAGAAGGAAATGAGACAGTGCAGAATGTAGTGTTACAGTCATAACTAAAGTGCAGAGAAAGATCAATTTAATACAAGGTAAGTCCATTCAAAAGTCTGACAGCCGCAGGGAAGAAGCTGTTCTTGAGTCAATTAGTATGTGACTGATGCGCGATTAATTCACTCGGGAGGCTGGATCGTACCCGGGAAATAAAGGCTTTTATTAGCAACAAGAATGGAGCTTACTGCTTAACAATACAATCCCAGACTAAAGGGTCACTAGGAAGTGCAGTGACCTTTATACTCCTATAGGAAGGCGGAGCCAAACGGAGTGTACCACAGAACAATACCAACAGGTGGAACACCCCAGCCCTAACCCCAACAGTAACAAGAGTAACATATGTACAAGTACCCATAGTGATAACCATCTATGGTTCAGTACCCATAGTGGTAACCATCTATGGTTCACCACAGTGACCTCAGACTTTTGTA
The DNA here is from genome assembly GCF_964213995.1 of Mustelus asterias. Taxonomy (NCBI): domain Eukaryota; kingdom Metazoa; phylum Chordata; class Chondrichthyes; order Carcharhiniformes; family Triakidae; genus Mustelus; species Mustelus asterias. The sequence continues at coordinate 29,870,892 of NC_135802.1, forward strand.
TCTTTTTCCCACGGAAGAAGGTGGAAGAGTGAATGTCCAGGGTGCGTGGGTCCTTAATTATGCTGGCTGCTTTGCCGAGGCAGTGGGAAGTGTAGACGAATCAATGGATGGGAGGCTGGTTTGGGTGATGGATTGGGCTACATTCACGACCTTTTGTAGTGGCATGGATATGAAAGTGGTTAAATATGATTTTGGACAAAGGATACACTCTATCGTGTTGTGTGGCATTACCATCCTGCCAAATGGAATAGACTTCAAACAGATCTAGCAAGTCAAGACTGGGCATCCAAGAGGTGCTGTGGACCATCAGCAGCAGCAGCATTGTACTCAACCACAATCTGTAACCTCATAGTCCGCCATATCCCCCACTCTACCATTACCATCATGCCAGGCGGATCAACCCTCGTTCAATAAAGAATGCAGGAGGGCATGCCGGGAGCAACACCAGAGATTCCTAAATATGAATTGTCAACTTGATGAAGCTACAACACAGGACTACTTGCGTGTCAAACAGCATAAGCAGCAATAATAGACAGAGCTAAACAATTCCACAAACAACTGCAGTTCAGTCACATCCAGCTGTGAATGGTGGTAGAATTAAACAACTCACTGGAGGAGAAGGCTCCACAAGTATCCCCATCTTCAAAGATTGTGGAGCCCAGCACACCAGTGCAAAATATAAAGCCTAAGCATTCATCAACAGCGCTGTAAAGTGGCACTTACTCCGCAATAACCTGCTCATGGATGCTCAGAGACTGAATCCCCCACTCTCACTATCCTGAGGGTTACAATTTACCAGATATTGAACTGAACTAGCCATGTAAATACTGTGGTCAAAGGCTAGGAATCCTGCAGTGAGTAACTCATCTCTTGACTTCCCAAAGTCTGTCAACCATCTACAAGGCGTAAATCAGGAGTGTAATGGAATACTCTCCACTTGCCTGGATGGCTGCAGTTTCAACAACACTCAAGAAGCTCTACACCACCCAAGACAAAACAGCCTGCTTGATTGATACCCCTTGCACAAACTTTCAATCACTCTATCACTGACGAATAGTGACAGCATGCACCATCTACAAGATGCATTGCAGGAACTCACCAAGATTCCTTAGGCAGCACCTTCCAAATCCACAACCACCACAATCTAGAAGGACAAGAGCAGCAAATATCTGGGAACACCACCATGTGGAGATTCCCCTCTAAATCACTCACCATCCTGACGTGAAGTATATTGGTGGGTCAAAAACCTGGAATTCCTTCTCTACAAGCACTGTGGGTGCACCCACACCTCAGGGACGTGGTGTATCCTTTGTGGGTCCATTAGTTTTACTTCTGTTAATCTTGATGTATTCATGCTGTGTCGACCTTCATTCCCAATTGCTAGGCAAAACTTTATGGTTGGTTTGTCTGTTTCAGATGCACTTCAAACAAGAAACCATTGCTCTGTATGCTGCAGAAACATTTTGAATTCATGTAGTCGGTCAGCTACAACCCAATTCAAACCGCGGTCTGTGTGGACATTCTGACAATATCCCTTCTTTTATGGTGCATGGTATGAATGTAACTGTAGCAGCTTTTATGGCCTTTTCTAAAGCTGTGCCTACAAAGGGTTATGGTGGGGATCCCACCCTGGAGTAATTGTGTCTTTATTTTCTATTCAATTTATTGTTCAGCAACTCCTGAAGTCACCCATTATAACCCTAACCTTCTCTGGCCTGATATGTGTGATTTTTTTTCTTGTTTTGTTTGACTCTCCCTCATGCATTCCCAATCTGGCCCACATTCTGATCTCTCGCCTTTCGCGATGGAGCTAACCCGGTACTGGACCTCTTGACACACTGTCCCCCTCATTGAATTGGGAAGGTTTGCACTGTAATCCCACCACAAGGGAGTGATCACAAGCGGGCGGCATAGTGGCACACTAGTTAGCACTGCTGCCTCACAGCACCGAGGCCCTAAGTTTGATTTCAGGCTTGGGTCACTGCCTGTGCAGAGTCTGCACGTTCTCCCCGTGTCTGTGTGGGTTTCCTCCAGGTGCTCTGGTTTCCTCCCGCTGTCCAAAAGACATGTTAGTTAGGTGCATCGGCCATGCTACATTCTCCCTCAGTGTACCCAAACAGGCGCCGGAGTGTGGTGACTAGGGGATTTTCACAGTAACTTCATTGCAGTATTAATGTAAGACTACTTGTGACACTAATAAAATAAACATCTGCTCGCTAGCTCCTTACTTGAGCTTGGTGCTGCATCTGCAAAGTTTTTCTTTGCAGTCAACACTGTTTTTTCAACGCTATCTGATGTTGTGGCTTTGGGGCAGACCAAAATATTAAGGGTCTTCTCATTCCATATGGCCTGATCTAAGGCTGTTCACCATATCTACCTTTACTTAACCTTGCTGCCACCTGTGTGACTACCACTGATCACCATGTTGTGTTGTTACAATGATATAATAATAATTATTATTGGGTTTATTTATTGAACAAGACACCAATCACTCTAAATGGTGAGAGAATTCAGAAATCAGAAGTACAAAGGGACTTGGGAGTCCTAGTTCAGGATTCTCTTAATGTTGACTTGTAGGTTAAGTTGGTAGTCAGGAAGGCAAATGCAATGTTAGCATTCATTTTGAGAGGGCTAGAAAACAAAAGGAGAGATGGCCTAGTGGGATTATCGCTCGATTACGAATCCAGAAACTCAGCTGATGTATAACTTTTGTGTTTGAATTCCACCACAGCAGATAGTGGAATTTGAATTCAATAAAAAAAATCTGGAATTAAGAATCTGCTGATGACCATGAAACCATTGTCAATTGTCGGAAAAACCCATCAGGTTCACGAATGTCCTTTAGGGAAGGAAATCTGCCGTCCTTACCCAGTCTGGCTTACATGTGACTCCAGAGCCACAGCAATGTGGTTGATTCTTAAATGCCCTCTATGAGCAACCAGAGATGGGTAATAAATGCGAGCCAGCCAACGACGCCCATGTCCCACAAATGAGTTTAAAAAATGTACTGCTGAAGCTTTATAAGGCTCTGGTCAGACCACATTTGAAGTACTGTGCAATTCTGGGTCCCATTTCTGAGGAAGGATGTATTGGCCTTGGAGAAGGTCTAGAGGAGTTTCATGAGAACGATCTCAGGAATGAAAAGCTTAATGTATGATGGAGTTTCGAAGGATGAGGTGGGGGGAATCTCATTGCAACTTACAGAATATTGAAAGGCCTGGATAGCGTGGACGTGGGGAAGATGGTTCCATTAATAGGGGAGTCTAGGATCCGAGGGCACAGCCTCAAAATAGAGGGACAACCTTTTAGAACCAAGATTGGGTGAATTTCTTCAGCCAGATGGTAGTGAATCTATGGAATTCATTGCCACAGAAGACTGGGGACTAAGTCATTGAGTATATTTAAGGCAGAGATAGATAGGTTCTTAATTGGTAAGGGGAGCAAAGGTTACGGGGAAAAGGCAGGAGAATGAAGTTGAGAAACTTATCAGCCATGATTGAATGGCGAAGCAGTTTTGCTGGACTGACTGGCCTAATTCTGCTCCTATATCTTATGGTCTTATTTTATGGTCTTATGGATTGGGTTGACGGGTTGTGTTTTCCTATACATTGGTATAAAGCTGGAAGACATCAGAACTGTGTGCGTTTGTGCTCCACTCAAATCAAAAGTGAAACTAAGACTGGATCGCATGACACATTTCCCTTTTTGTGATGTCATGCTGATATCCCTTAAAGGCACATTACAACAGAACATACTGTTATATCCTCTTAAACTGCAAAACCATGCAAGACAGGGTTTCTTTTAAAGCCTTTCTTAGAGATGATCACTGTTTTTGCTTTTTCCATATAATTAGTGCAGGTTGATGCCAGTTTTTGACGGAGCCTTTGCTCCACCATCCTGTGATACAAGGCTGGATGAATTGCAGCTGTCACATTGACCAACTGCTTAACTTTGCCTGACAATGCAGCAACTCCAATTCAGCTCCTGAGCACCACTCATCACCAGAGGATTCATTTCAGCCAACAGAAAATGGGACCAATCAGTATTATTATCCATGAACTAGCTCTTAATTGTCCTTATTGAACAATGGCTTAAAAGTATTATGATAGAGCCAGAGAGTTTACAAAGCCTATTATTTGAAATGTGGTAATCTGGGATAATGATACAAAAGGTAGTTAGATGTTGCTATCACTTGTTTTCTGCATTGAACAATGCTAAACTTCACAAGTGCTAGCAGCGAGAAACATACTCAGGTCCTCTTTGAATGAAAGCTAGCTGTCCTGTTGCTGAACTGTAAGGCTATTTGGAACTTTAATCCTTCTTGTAGTTTGGCTACTTAACCTGACTCACTCAAATTTCTGTTCATCCACTATCACATTCACTAACCTATATTGGCTCTGTACCTAATACCCCAAATCTAACATCACATTTTTAAAAGTTTCATGTGTGGGACATGGGTGTCGCTGGTTGGCCAGCATTTATTGCCCATCCCTAGTTGCCTGAGGGTAGTTGCTGTGGCTTTGGAGCCACGTGTAGGTCGGACCAGGTAAGGATGATAGATTTCCTTCCCAAAAGGACATTAGTGAACCAGATGGGTTTTTCTGACAATCAATAATGGCTTCATGGTCATCGTGTGGAGATGCCGGTGTTGGACAGGGGTGGACACAGTAAGTTGGTTAAAGTCATAGAATCATAGAAACCCTACAGTGCAGAAGGAGGCCATTCGGCCCATCAAGTCTGCACCGACCACAATCCCACCCAGGCCCTACCCGCTAATCCCTTTTTTTTTTACCCGCTAATTTACCCGCTAATCCCTCTAACCTACGCATCCCAGGACTCTAAGGGGCAATTTTTTTTTAACCTGGCCAATCAACCGAACCCGCACATCTTTGGACTGTGTGAGGAAACTGGAGCACCCGGAGGAAACCCACGCAGACACGAGGAGAATGCGCAAACTCCACACAGACAGTGACCCGAGCAGTGACCGAGCAGGTCCAACAGGTTTATTTGAAACCATGAGCTTTCGGAGTGCTGTACCTTCATCAGGTCATTCTCCATTCCAGATATTTTTCATTGAATTCAAATTCCACCATCTGCCGTGACGGGATTCGACCCCGCGTCCCCAAAACATTAGTTGGGTTTCTGGATTAATAGTTCAGTGATAATACCACTAGGCCATCACCTCCCCACAGCTTTTACTTTCAAATCTCTCCATCCTCTCCTCCCTCCTCCCCCTTTGTAACTTTCACCCACTTTACTGCCTTTGATATTTCAGGGCTCCTTCAATTCTGGCCTCTTACTGATTTTCATTTATTTTGATCAATCAAATCAAATCAAATCACTGCTTCATCATGCCTTTAGGTCCCTATGCCCTAAACTCCGGAATTCCTTCCCTGAATCTTTACACCTCCCAATCCCTTTCACCTCTTTTGAGATGCTGCTTAAAACTTACTCCTTAGGCTATCAACTCGTTATGTCAGATTTGGTTTGACAATGTTCCCTTGTGACACACCTTATATTTAATTACAATTGCATGTTGTTGGCCGTATCATTGTGAACATTAGAAGCACTGTCAACCAGATGGCATTGTTAATAGTTATTAAGGTGATTTGCCAAAGTGATGATTCAAGGATGGACTCTTGGTCACAGAGAACACATCTTGGAGAATCAAGGATAATATCACCTCATCTCCCATTTATTCCCCAGCCCAGAAAATCTCCACACAGGAGTGGCAGATGATCAAACCTTCAATAGAATCCCATGGGATCATAGAACCCCTACAATGCAGAAGAAGGCCAATCGACCCATTGAGCCTGCACCGACAACAATCCCACTCAGGCCCTATCCCCGCAATCCCACGTCTTTATCCTGCAAATCCCCCTGACACTAAGGATCAATTTAGCAGGTCTAATTAACCTAACCTGCATATCTTTGGCGTGTGGGAGGAAACAAGAACAACCGAAGGAAACCCACGCAGACACAGAGAGATCGTACAAAACTCCCATAGTCACCTGAGGCCGGAATTGAACCAAGGTCCCTGGCAACATCCTTGGGGTTACCATTAATTGGAAACTCAACTGGACTCACAAGAACAGGTCAGAGGCTAGGAATACTGCGGTGAGTAACTCACCTCCTGACTCCCCAGAGCCTATCCACCATCTACAAGGCACAAGTCAGGAGTGTGATGGAATATTCCCCACTTGCCTGGAATGGGTGCAGCTCCAACAACACTCAAGAAGCTTAACACCATCCAGGACAAAGCAGCCCACTTGATTGGCACCACATTTACAAACATCCACTCCCTCCACCACCGACGCTCAGTAGCAGCAGTGTGTACTATCTACAAGATGCACTGCAGCAATTCACCAAAGATCCTTAGACAGCACCTTCCAAACCCCCAACCACTTCCATCCAGAAGAACAAGGGCAGCAGATACATGGGAACATCACTACCTGCAAGTTCCTCTCCAAGCCACTCACCGTCATAAATTGGAAATATATTGCCATTCCTCTGCAGTCACTGGGTCAAAATCCTGGAATTTTATCCTTAATGGCATTGTGGGTCAACCCACAGAACATGGATTGCAGTGATTCAAGAAGGCAGCTCACCACCACCTTCTCCAGGGCAACTAGGGATGGGCAATAAATGCTGGCCAGTCAGTGAATCCCATGTCCCACGAATGAATAAAAAAAATCACTGTGCCACCCCTAACTATCTCCAGGACAAAAATTGCTTGCAACAAGGGACCAATCAATGCCTGCGAGTTAAGCAGACAAGAGAGATCTGATTGAGCGCCTGTCAGTGATCAGAAGGGCTTTACTTACAATACGCAGAACCTAACCTTAATGATCATACTCCATCTTACCCACAGTTTCTTCAAGCCATAAATACTTAGTCATGTTCAAATTGTGCTAAAAATTAAAGTCCAGTCAACCAATCCACCCAGCGGCTGTCAATGATTATTAGCTAGTAATTCACAAATGATTCTTCATCATTCTGATCTGGACGTAATGTACTTTTTTTTCAACTGAAAATCTCCCAGTATGGTGGTCCCAACTGCTATTCTTCATGAACTGTGCACCTGAAAAGATCTGATTGCTGTCATCATGTTGCCACCCTTTGTTGAATTCAGAGTGTAGATTATTCCTGCTGATTACGGAATTCAAAAGATGTTTCTTTGGAAATCAAGGCTGCAGGTGGGATTTTCTGGCTTTGGGGCCACGCTCACCCCAAAGCCAGAATATCCCTCCCGAGTTCAACAGACCTTTGCATGGTCCGTGTCCCACTTGCTACAATTCCCATGGCAGGTGGGATGGGAACATTCTGCCCTGTATCCTGATAAGTGTACACCATTGTATGGGGAGATGATGGCCTAGTGGTATTGTCGCTAGCCAATTAATCCAGGAAACTGAGCTGATGTTCTGAGGACCCAGGTTCGAATCCCGCCACGGTAGCTGGCGGAACTTGAATTCAATAAAAAATATCTGGAATTAAGAATCTGCTGGTGACCATGAAATCATTGTTGATTGTTGGAAAAATCGATCTGGTCCATCGATAAGGTCCCCCATGTAAGGCTTCTGGAAAAAGTGAGAGGGCATGGGATCCAAGGGGCTGCTGCCCTGTGGATCCAGAACTGGCTTGCCCAAAGGAGGCAGAGAGTGGGTATAGATGGGTCTTTTTCTAAATGGAGGTCAGTCACCAGTGGTGTGCCCCAGGGATCTGTTCTGGGATCCTTGCTGTTTGTCATTTTCATAAATGACCTGGATGAGGGATGGGTTGGTAAGTTTGCCGACGACACGAAGGTTGGTGGGGTTGTGGATAGTCTGGAGGGATGTCAGAAGTTACAGAGGGACTTAGATAGGATGCAAGACTGGGCGGAGAAGTGGCAGATGGACTTTACCCAGATAAATGTGTAGTGGAACATTTTGGCAGGTCAAATGGGATGAAGGAGTACAATATAAAGGGAAAGACTCTTAGTACTGTAGAGGATCAGAAGGACCTTGGGGTCCGGGTCCATAGCACTCTAAAATCAGCCCCGCAGGTGGAGGAGGTGGTTAAGAAGGCGTATGGTGTGCTGGCCTTTATCAATCGAGGGATTGAGTTTAGGAGTCCGGGGATAATGATGCAGCTATATAAGACCCACGTCAGACCCCACTTAGAGTACTGTGCTCAGTTCTGGTCGCCTCATTACAGGAAGGATGTGGAAAAGATTGAAAGGGTGCAGAGGTGATGTTGCCTGGATTGAATGGCATGCCTTATGAGGATAGGCTGAGGGAGCTCGGTCTTTTCTCCTTGGAGAGACGTAGGATGAGAGGAGACCTAATGGAGGTATATAAGATGTTGAGAGGCATAGATCGGGTGGACTCTCAGAGGCTTTTTCCCAGGGTGGAAATGGCTGCTACGAGAGGACACAGGTTTAAGGTGCTGGGGGGTAGGTACAGGGGAAATGTTAGGGGGAAGTTTTTCACACAGAGGATGGTGGGCGAGTGGAATCGGCTGCCGTCAGTGGTGGTGGAGGCAAACTCAATAGGCTCTTTTAAGAGACTCCTGGATGAGTACATGGGACTTAATAGGATGGAGGGTTATAGGTAGGCCTAAAAGGTAGGGATATGTTTGGCACAACTTGTGGGGCCCAAGGGCCGGTTTTGTGCTGTAGTTTTTCTATGTTTCTATGTTTCACTAATGTCCTTTAGGGAAGGAAATCTGCCATCCTTACCTGAACTGGCCTACATGTGACTCCAGAGCCACAGCAATGGGGTTGACTCTCAACTGCCCTTGGGCAATTGAGGATGGGTAATAAATGCTGGCCAGCCAGTGATGCCCATGGCCCATGACAATATTAAAAAAATTAATACAAGATGCATTATGTTACAATTACTAAAAAAAATTAACATGACACAAAAACTGATATTTCTCAAAATGTTATAAGGCATGCAACATATTGAAGGATTACTTTTCATAGCATTAGACTAAAATCAGCAGATTTTAATTCTACAAACCAATAATGGATAACCAAAACAACTGATGAAAAGGGAGGAGGAATTGTTTTTGAATAAACAGGTAATGAGTAAACGAATAAGAAATAGAAAGACCGATTTTAAGGGTGTCTGCATGTATATAAAAAGGAAGCGAGTAGCAAAGGTAAACACAGGTACCTCATATGTTGAGACAAGATAAATTGGAATGGAGAATTAAGAATAAATGTTAACTAAACATTTTTAGCTGTTTTCACAGTAGAAGTCACAAAAAAAGCAATATCAGTGGCAAGCCATGGGACTAATGCATGCGAGGATCTTAAAATAATTATTATCTAGACTAGTTCTCGAAAGACTAAAGAGACTAAAGGTCAACAAATGCCCAAGACCCGATCATCTATGCTCTAGAATTCTAAAAGAAGTGAATCATAAAATCACTACAGTAGAGAGAAAGGCTATTCGGCCCATCGAGTCTGTACCAACCACATTCTCACCCAGGCCCTATTTCCATAACCCCAAACATTTACCCTGTTAATCCCCCTGACACTAGGGTCAAATTAGCATGGCCAATCAACCTAATCTGTGCATCTTTGGACTGTGGGAGGAAACCGGAGCACCTGAAGGAAACCCATGCAGACGCAGGGAGAATGTGCAAACTCCACACAGACAGTGACCCGACTCCAGAATTGAACCCGGGTCCCTGGCGCTGTGAGGAAACAGCGCTATACACTGTGCCACAGTGCCACCCAAAATTCTGATGAAAGTCCATCGACCTGAAAAGTTAATTCTGTTTTTCACCACACATGCTGCCTGGCACACTGGGTATTTCCAGCATTTTTGTTATAATGAATACACTGGTTGTGACCTTCCAAAATTCCCTCAATTCTAACAGAGTCCCAGTGGATTGGTAGGCAGATAATGTACCATCACTATTCAAGAGAGGAATAGAGAGAGAAAATAGACATGTTAGCGTGACAGCAGTTGTCGTGAAAATTGTGAGGTCTATTATTAGGACTCTATTATTAATAATTATAATTATTCTCTGCATACATATCAGAGGCAGGAAGTCTTGCCTATCACCAATGCCTATGGGAAAAGTGGACAATACCATCCTTAATCAACAGGATTATGTGTTGGCTATTCTTTCTTAAGACCATAAGAAATAGTAAGAAGTCTCACAACACCAGGTTAAAGTCCAACAGGTTTATATGGAATCACGAGCTTTCGGAGTGCTGCTCCTTAATCAGGTGAGTGGAGGTTAGTTCACAAATACGGCATATGTAGGCAGACACACAATTGCAAGATAATGATTGGAATGTAAGTCTTTACAGGGAATCAAGTCTTTACAGGGTACAGACAGTGCGAGTGGAGAGAGGGTTAAGCACAGGTTAAAGAGGTGTGAATTGTCTCAAGCCTGGACAGCTAGTGAGATTTTGCAAGTCCAGACCAAGTGGTGGAGGTTACATGCAGTGTGACATGAAACCAAGATCCCAGTTGAGGCCGTCCTCATGTGTGTGGAACTTGCTTATCAGTTTCTGCTTGGCGATTTTGCGTTGTCCTGAGTCTTGAAGGCCGCCTTAGAGATCGGAGGCTGAATGCCCGTGACCGCTCCCCGACTGGAAGGGAGCACTCCTGCCTGGTGATTATCGTGCAGTGTCCGTCCATCCATTGTCGTAGTGTCTGCATGGTCTCGCCAATGTACTATACCTCGGGACATCCTTTCCTGCAGCGTATCAGGTAGACAATGTTGGCCGAGTGGCAAGAGTATGTACCATGTACCTGGTGGATGTTGTTCTCACGTGTGACGGTGGTATCCATGCCGATGATCCGGCACGTCCTGCAAAGGTTGCTGTGGCAGGGTTGTGTGGTGTCGTGGTCACTGTTCACCTGAAGGCTGAGTAGTTTGCTGTGTACAATGGCCTGCTTGAGGTTGCGCGGTTGTTTGAAGGCAAGTAGTGGGGGTGTGGGGGATGGCCTTGGTAAGATGTTCGTCTTCATCGTTGACATGTTGAAGGCTCCGAAGAACATAATGCAGTTTCTCCACTCTGGGGAAGCACTGGACGACGAAGGGTACTCTGTCCGTCGTGTCCCGTGTTTGTCTTCTGAGGAGGTCGGTGCAGTTTTTCGCTTTCCTTCCTCCAAGTCATTAATATATTTCCATTGTCCATGTTAGTATTACGGATTTCCTTTTGCCAGTGGAATGTGATCATAGACTGTAACAAACAGTTGGTGTTGATGATGTACCATGGGGAAAACATTGCTCAGATCTTTACAAGTAGCAGTACAGTAAACGCATGGAGCCAATATTTTTTTTAAAATGCCTCACAAAGGATTTGTTCCCCAAATAGATGTTACAATTCCTGACATTGCTGCCTTATCCGCTTTGTATTATAATGATGCAGTGAATGTTGTACCTGTAGCTGGTACTATGATATAACATCCTGTGACAGAGCCACCTAAAGCATAAATAAGAAAACTATCTTTGGAACCATACATGATTGAAAAACATTATAAAGAAAAGGTCATAATAGACACAACCAACGTCAAATGTCAGAAAATGCACAGCTCCTTTAAAAAGCAGGAAAGCCAGGGATTAGCAGGCAGTGACGTAACATAATTAGAGATTAGGATATTGGAAATTCACAGATTTTCACAGTAACTTCATTGTAGTGCGAATGTGAACCTACTTGTGACTAATAAATAAACTTTACTTTGAAATCTCACAGTGTGCAGCCTTTGGGTTTTAACTCAAATCTAAAGGTATTTAATCACAGTCATTGGAAGCACAACTCTAAGAGCCTTTCCAAAGATACAAAATGGATTTTACAGTCAATCTTTGACATCTAATGGGAGGAAAGGATTGAAGAAGCATCAAGCAAAACAAAAATGAGAGTGTAAAAAGAGGGCAGCATGGTTAGTCCCACTGTCTCACAGCGCCAGGGACCCGGGTTCAATTCCAGCCATGGGCGTGTGCATTTTGCATGTTCTCGCTGAGTCTGCGTGGGTTTCCTCTGGGTGCTCTGGTTTCCTCCCGCAGTTCCAAGAAATTCCAGCAGAGACAGCCATGGAAACTTATGCGGAAGTGTATGATCACAGTAAGAAGTCTCACAACACCAGGTTAAAGTCCAACAGGTTTATTTGGTAGCAAAAGCCACACAAGCTTTCAGAGCCCCAAGCCCCTTCTTCAGGTGAGTGGGAATTCTGTTCACAAACAGGGCACTTCACCTGAAGAAGGGGCTTGGGGCTCCAAAAGCTTGGGTGGCTTTTGCTACCAAATAAACCTGTTGGACTTTAACCTGGTGTTGTTAAACTTCTTACTGTGTTTACCCCAGTCCAACACCAGCATCTCCACATCATGACTACCATCGAAGTGTATGATGCCAGACCTTTTTTCAGGACATGGCAATTTGAGTGGGTGCCCCTTATCCTCAAGCAGCCATCGCTGTAGTCACTGAGGCCCTTCAAGTGTGTGAAGTACCAGGGAGTTACAGGAACTCCCAGGTAACCTGGCACCGGTGATTGTACACCAGTGAACATTGGTGGAGTGGAACCCTTTCCGATTGATGAGGGACTGGGTGCCATGGAGTTCTCAGTGCCACATGTGTGCAGTCAAATACACCCTGATCTCAGGGAAGCCTGATATAGCTGCAAAACCATGACATCTAGCAGCCATCATCTTCAGCAAGCATGAACCTCACATAATTATGAGCCTTACTGTCCAGGGCACCTGTCACATCCTTGATGCATTACTGTTATGACAGGATACACTTTGGCTTGTTATCCATGCCGATTGGAGAAAGCACAGTAGAGGCTCAAATTGGTTAACTGGCATACACCCAGAAGCTGTGCCTCATTAACGGTTGTCTGAATTCCCATTTTTCACATTCCTGTGTGTTAATGCTGAAATGAAGTGACTGTATTGTGAAGCCCGTGATTCCTGCAGTCTCTTGTTATAGCACCAGCAATGACCATGGCTCCAATGACACTTCTCAAGGAGATCTTCCACCTTTCTCTCAGCTCTGACTTCATTTCAGTTCTTTGAGTGCAAGCAGCTTGAGGCTGCCCCATGAAATGGGGTCCCTAGTGTATCTCTGGGCCCCACCCTCGCTGACTCTGAGCTCTCCCGATGGGGCCCCTTGTGCGTCCCTCAGCCCCACCCACACTGACTCTGAGCTGTCCCATCTCGATTCCTTTCCAGGTTTGAATACTGTCTGTGCCAGTCCATCAGCTCTGCAACATAGCAGCGCTCAGGTGTACTTCGAGACAAGCTTCGACCCTCCCTCCATACCTGTCACTGTGCCTACAATGATCCAGGAACCCCATCATGTGCAGGTAGAGATGCCTCTCATTATTCTTCAGCCACCTACGGTAAAGTTCTGGATCCATTAGTCATTGTTGTGGATATTCCATTGGATCGGGGGGGGAGAGGGGGGGGTGGGATGCGGGGGTTGGGGGGCTGGTGGTGGCGGCATTACCACCATGTAAAACTCTGGCCATAGTTTGATTGTTTAATTTTGTTGGTTGCAGCTTACAAATTTTACCTTTTCATTTGATTTATTATTGTCACATGTATTAACACACAGTGAAAAGTATTGTTTCTTGCGCACTCTACAGACAAAGCATACCATTCACAGACAAGGAAAGGAGAGAGTGCAGAATGTAGTGTTACAGTCACAGATAGCGAGTAGAAAAAGATCAACTTAATATAAGGTCGGTCTGTTCAAAAGTCTGATTTTGATTTGATTTGATTTATTATTGTCACATAGTCATAGAGTCATCGAGGTTTACAACATGGAAACAGGCCCTTCGGCCCAACCTGTCCATGCCGCCCTTTTTAAAAAAAAAACCCTATGCTAATCCCAATTGCCCGCATTTGGCCCATATCCCTCCATACCCATCGTACCTATGTAACAATCTAAATGCTTTTTAAAAGACAAAATTGTACCCGCCTCTAATACTACCTCTGGCAGCTTGTTCCAGACACCCACCACCCTCTGTGTGAAAAAATTGCCCCTCTGGACACTTTTGTATCTCTCCCCTCTCATCTTAAACCTATGCCCTCTAGTTTTAGACTCCCCTACCTTTGGGAAAAGATATTGACTATCTACTTTGTCTATGCCCCTCATTATTTTATAGACCTCTAGAAGGGCACCCCTCAGCCTCCTACACTCCAGAGAAAAAAGTCCCAGCCTATTCAGCCTCTCCTTATAACTCAATCCATCAAGTCCCAGTAGCATCCTCGTAAATCTTTTCTGCACTCTTTCGAGTTTAATAATATCTTTTCTATAATAGGATGACCAGAATTGCACACAGTATTCCAAGTGTGGCCTTACCAATGTCTTGTACAACTTCAACAAGACGTCCCAACTCCTGTATTCAATGTTCTGACCGATGAAACCAAGCATGCCGAATGCCTTCTTCACCACTCTGTCCACCTATGACTCCACTTTCAAGGAGCTATGAACATGTACCCCGAGATCTCTTTGTTCTGTAACTCTCCCCAATTCCCTACCATTAACTGAGTAAGTCCTGCCCTGGTTCAATCTACCAAAATGCATCACCTCGCATTTGTCTAAATTAAACTCCATCTGCCATTCGTCAGCCCACTGGCCCATGTATTAGTTGCCATTGTATCGAGCTTGTAACAGGCCCATGTAACAGTTGCCTGTGCGAGAACCTCTCCGGCTATGTCGAGGGCATCCTGAAACCCATTGTACAAAGAACCCCCAGCTTTTGTCGCGGCACTACGGACTTCCTACAGAAACTCGGCACACATGGAGCAGTTGAACCAGGAGCGCTCCTCGTCACAATAGATGTCTCGGCACTCTACACCAGCATCCCCCATGATGATGGCATTGCTGCAACGGCCTCAGTACTCAGCCCCGACAACTGCCAGTTTCCAGATGCAATTGTACAACTCATCCACTTCATCCTGGACCACAATGTCTTCACCTTCAACAACCAGTTCTTCATCCAGACACACGGAACAGCCATGGGGACCAAATACGCACCTCAATATGCCAACATCTTCATGCACAGGTTCGAACAAGACTTCTTCACCGCACAGGACCTTCAACCGACGCTATACACTAGATACATTGATGACATTTTCTTCCTTTGGACTCATGGTGAACAATCACTGAAACAACTATATGATGACATCAGCAAGTTCCATCCCACCATCAGACTCACCATGGACTACTACCCGGAATCGGTTGCATTCTTGGACACACACATCTCCATTAAGGACGGTCACCTCAGCACCTCACTATACCGCAAGCCCACGGATAACCTCATGATGCTCTACTTCTCCAGCTTCCACCCTAAACACGTTAAAGAAGCCATCCCCTACGGACAAGCCCTCCGCATACACAGGATCTGCTCAGATGAGGAGGATCGCAACAGACACCTCCAGACGCTGAAAGATGCCCTCATAAGAACAGGATATGGCGCTCGACTCATCGATCGACAGTTCCGATGCGCCACAGCGAAAAAACCGCACCAACCTCCTCAGAAGACAAACACTGGACACGGTGGACAGAGTACCCTTCGTCGTCCAGTACTTCCCCAGAGCGGAGAAGCTACGGCATCTCCTCCGGAGCCTTCAACATGTCATTAATGAAGACAAACATCACGCCAAGGCCATCCCCACTCCCCCACTTCTTGCCTTCAAACAACCGCACAACCTCAAACAGGCCATTGTCCACAGCAAACTACCCAGCCTTCAGGAGAACAGTGACCACGACACCACACAACCCTGCCACAGCAAATTCTGCAAGACGTGCCGGATCATCGACACAGATGCCATCATGTCATGTGAGAACACCATCCACCAGGTACACGGTACATACTCTTGCAACTCGGCCAACGTTGTCTACCTGATACGCTGCAGGAAAGGATGTCCCGAGGCATGGTACATTGGGGAAACCATGCAGATGCTGCGACAACAGATGAATGAACACCGCTCGACAATCACCAGGCAAGACTGTTCTCTTCCTGTTGGGGAGCACTTCAGCGGTCACGGGCATTCGGCCTCTGATATTCGGGTAAGCGTTCTCCAAGGCGGCCTTCGCGACACACGACGGCGCAGAGTCGCTGAGCAGAAACTGATAGCCAAGTTCCGCACACACGAGGACGGCCTCAACCGAGATATTGGGTTCATGTCACACTATCTGTAATCCCCACAGCTTGCCTGGATTTGCAGAATTTCACTGGCTGTCCTGTCTGGAGACAATACACATCTCTTTAACCTGTCTTAATATTCTCTCCACGCACATTGTTTGTAACTTTAAGACTTGATTAGTTGTAAGTATTCGCATTCCAAACATTATTCTGTAAATTGAGTTTGTGTCTTTATATCCCCTGTTTGTGAACAGAACTCCCACTCACCTGAAGAAGGAACTTAAGGCTCCGAAAGCTTGTGGCTTTTGCTACCAAATAAGCCTGTTGGACTTTAACCTGGTGTTGTTAAACTTCTTACCATGTATTAGTATACAGTGAAAAGTATTGTTTCTTGTGCGCTATACAGACAAAGCATGCCGTACATTGAGAAGGGAAGGAGAGAGTTCAGAAGGTAGTATTACAGTCACAGCTAGGGTGTAGAGAAAGATCAAATTAATGTGAGGTAGATCCATTTAAAAGCCTGATGACAGCAGGGAAGAAGCTGTTTTTGAGTCGGTTGGTACGTGGTCTCAGACTGTATCTTTTTCCAGACGGAAACGTTCTTTTAAAGTTTGTTTATTAGTCACAAGTAAGGATTACGTTAACATTGCAATGAAGTTACTGTGAAATGCCCCTAGTTGCCACACTCCGGCACCTGTTCGGGTCAATGCACCTAACCAAGAAGGTGGAAGGTGGAAGAGAGTATGGAAGAAGGTGGGAGAGATTATATCTGGGGTGCGTGAGGTCCTTGATTATGCTGGCTGCTTTTCTGAGGCAGCGGGGAGCTTAGACAGTGTCAATGGATGGGAGGTTGGTTTGAGTGATGGACTGGACTTCATTCACGACCTTTTGCAGTTTCTTGCGGTCTTGGACAGATCAGGAGCCATACCAAGCTGTGAAACAATCAGAAAGAATCCTTTCTATGGTGCATCTGTAGAAGTTGGTGAAAGTTGTAGCGGACATGCCAAATTTCCTATCCATCATAATCTGTCATCTTTAGTTTTAGTTTATTTATTAATGTCACAAATAGGCTTACATTAACACTGCAATGAAGTAACTGTGAAAATCCCCTTGTCACCACACTCCAGCACCTGTTCGGGTAAACTGAGGGAAAATTTAGCATGGCCAATGTACCTAACCAGCACATCTTCTTTGTTCGGTGGCACCATGTATTGGCCTAGCTTATCTTGTTGGCAGTTTTTCGCTTAGTGTTGTCACTTTGCCCCATCAATTGTTCTACCAACTGATATGCAATCTTTTGTCACTTTGTTCTGTGATTCAGTTTTTGCAAGCTTCCCGTTCTGCCAGTTGCTATTAATGATCAGAATGGCAATTAGTATCAGCCATTTTGGAGGAACATATTGGCATTTGTGAAGCAAGATGTCTTGTTCATTGGATAGTAATCTTGACATGTTTCTTCAAAGTATTTCAGGCAGATGGACCCGCTATGCAGTATTTTGAATCAAAGAATGGCTTGCAGTCAGTATTCAGACTGTTCAAACCCTAAAATTAGTAGCAAGAATCACGCATCTGTGAAGCATGCATCAAGTTTGACTCAGAGGAGCAATAGATGTGTGCAACCCATGAATGGTAGCATTCCCAAACGCAAAGGCCTGACCCTGTGGGTTAACTGATCGGACCTGAAAAGCTAAAACAGCTAATCTTTGTTTCAATTGTACCTTGTGTGGTAAATTTTTATGATTCCCTTTGAATTTTAGTCAAATGAATTCTTTATATTTCTGAAAAGCTAGTGCAGTTATAATTTATGCACATGGAGCTTGAAAAGAGATGTAGCAATTGAAAATATGGCTTGTGTGGGAGTGCTAATGCAGTTTCTTTGGTTGACATATTGGAATTAATAGCCATAATTAACTTTGACTTAATATTAGTGAGGTGTAATTATTAAGTATTAAACAGTATAAGGTGGGCAAAGGGCAAAAGAGGGGGAGGAGACAATAACTTAGTTATTCCCTGCAGCAAATTAAACAGAATTAACAAACTGTTAACCCTACCATTATCCATACTTCGTTGAAGGTGTGAGAAATTATTACAAGATATTCGAGTAGCATCAGAACGACAGTTGGACTGAGATAATTGGGTGAGTTCGACTGAGTGGCAGGGTCTTTTGTACGGCCGCGTGAAACTAAATATCCATATTCTATTTTAGAGGCAGCACAGTGGCACAGTGGTTAGCACTGCTGCCTCGCAGCGCCAGGGACCCAGGTTCAATTCCGGCCTCGGGTCACTGTCCGTGTGGAGTTTCCTCTGGGTGCTCCGGTTTCCTCCCACAGTACAAAGATGTGCGGGTTAGGTGGATTGGCCACGCTCAGTTGCTCCTTAGCGTCAGGGAGATTAGCAGGGTAAATGCGTGGAGTTATGGGGATGGGGCTTGGTTGGGACTGTTGTCGATGCAGGTTCGATGGGCCGAATAGCCTCTTTCTGCACTGCAGGGATTCTATGATGGTTCTATTCTATGAACAGAAAATGCTAAAGATGGAATGCAAATATTAGCATGTTAATGTTTTAAGTTGGATCCTTCAACAGAACTGTTGAAATATGAACTAATCTTTTATATTGATCAATTGCTTCGTGTGCATTTCCACAACTTTATTGTTTTAATTTCAGATTACTGAGAGGGTGTAGTGGGGGGGTCGGGGGGAGATGGCAGTTTTTTTTTCAGGATTTTCTTAATTGGCAGGAAGACAGGTGCGAGTCCAACTCAGGGTGGCACCTGAGTTCTCAAAACTGGGGGGACTATTAGAGACCATCCAGTTTCAGAGGAGCTACAGGATGCCGGAGAGGATAAATAACTGAGAGGGCACTTCAACAGGGTGGCACAGTCTCACTGATGTTTTTAAAACATGAAATACAAGATTCAGGCCCCAGAACACCACTGACATGGGGGGAGAGTGAGGGAGGAAGCCCTCTACAGGACGGCTTTTGGTTGCACCTGCACCTAAGCTGAGACAGCCTGCAGATCCACCTGGTGTGCTGCCTGTCCCCATACTTGCTGTTGTATGCCTGTCTCCTGGTGCCACCTTCCCCTGCCACTGCCACTGTACCTGAAACTGAAACTGAAAACTGAATGGAAAATCCCAGCCTCCGTCCTATAATTTTTTTAATATACTTTTCCAATTCAATCAAATCAAGTCCAATTCAGAGTCTCAACAAGTTGAGACATTCCCTGAACCAAGCTGACAAGACAGGGTCTGCAACCCCTGTCTTGGGCCTGATCTACATGAGTCAAGCTAATTGGAGGAGGCGCAGGTCTTCCTCCTCCAAGGCTTGATCTCATTTGCATCTTAGCCAAAAGGCCGAGATGCCGCTTTTAAAAATTGCTTTATATCAAAATGAAGCTTGAATGTAACCTAATGACCTCAACCAAGCGCAGCATCCTCTACATACTACACTTGATCTTCGCCAAAAGGCCGAGAGGCCTCCGTCCTATAATTGAGGTTAATAAGGCCCCTGTTGAGCCTAATTTGCTGCCCGCCTCTTGGAGACTGGTCGTCCTGCCAGTCTCAAACTCTCCTCTGCAAAGAGAGGCTGGTGCCAGGAATGGGGTCGGGGAAATCGGCACGCTGGCTTGTCACTGGATTTTATCCTTACATCTACCTTGTAGGGACTTGGCTGATATCCAAATTCTTGATCTGCGCTTCCCAGCAGGCAAAGCTGTTATGTGGCAGCAGGCACATACAAAATTACCCTACAAAGTGCACTTCGCAGCAGCCTTTTATGTTGCCACTGTGTACCATTTATTGAAATTTAAAGTTGCGCTCCTGTGCTAGCTTTCCCCCTGTCGATTAATAATATCAAACATTAAATACAAATTGTGCCTTTATTCTCATCTCCCATTTCCCCTGAACTGCCAATTTGCTGCATTCGGATAAAATATGCGCAGAGAGCTTTTAAGGAACCTTGCATGTGCCCTGCCATTTCTTTGTTCTTGCTGTTGGGTTACACTTGAGCATGTTTCTCTGATGAAACATTACACTCTTCACCTGATAACTACAACACAGTGATATTTAGATCGGCAAAGCCATTATTTTCTGAGAATCAAGAACTCCCATGACACACAATGCTAGCTAAATGTTGTCGAAGGCTCCTTTACAGCACCCAAACAATGTGTATTGGCCCTGTCTCAACTGAGACACCTATTCCATCAGTATCACTTCCCTGATTTCCATGCCAACCACACTTATGTCCTTGCTGAATGACTCTCCAAGAGCACTTTGATATTAATCACTGAGAAATTATAGGCATTTCTTTTTCATCGAGCTCAAACAATTGGGAAATCGATGGAAACCATTCAAACTTCTTTTACTTGCAGCCTGTAAAGCCAACATTATGGAGCATTTTCTTATCTTTGTCAGCTATAGTTGAGTCTAATAACAAGGGAACCTTTCTGAGCTGAAACATCTATCACATTTGCCGTCCGCACTACAATTCGAAGGTGAATGTGATTACTGTTAAAAAGGTAAAGGGTTCGATACCGACTTTATGCTCTCGGTGAAGGGTTGAATAATAAGATGAAACTGTTTCCACGAGCAGAATGGTTAAGAGGGTAGAGGCATTTAAATATTTTACAAAGTAATCACGTGGGAGATGGAGAGAAATAGAGTTGCACTTCCTAAATTCGATCGCGAACCTGTGTGGATAGCTGATGGGTCCCTTGGGGAATTCACCAAAAGGAGCTGATTAAGAGTCAGCCATTTGAACTGCCATCCAATTAAGAATAGCAGGCGGCCTCTACCAACCCAATCAGAGTACCGATGGCTCAGCAGCGCCCCCGAAAGAGGTGGCCGACATTGAGGCTGCAGGGAGAAGAGGGACCCACCATGTTGAGATGCCTCAGAAGTGGAAGTGTGATTTTTTTTTGATACGTTAGGGCAAGGCAGACAGGTCCCGATGACCAGAGAGGTGAACACTCCACTGGGGCCATCAGAGGTGTTGGAGCACCCATTGCGGTCGGGGGCCCCTCCAAACGCCATGGATTGGCAAGAATCAAAAGGTCAACCCCCTCTAATCACGGAAATTGCTGGAAGGACATCTCAATATACCTGGCAATCTCCCCATTCAGCATGGGTCTGTCCCAAGGTAATAAAATGCTGGCATTTCTAAAGGTTTGTTCTATCTCTCACAAAGAGATCTGGAGGCTTGCTTCGTTGAACATAATGGATGGAATTTTATCATCCTCGCTCATCCTGAAACTGTAAAATCCCACTCAAGGTCAATGGATCTTCCCATTGTCTGCCCCTTACCCACACTGGTAAAATTCTGGCCCAGGTGTTTATTGGTATGCACAAGTATATACATCTCCAGGGTGTAACCCTGACTATATATAACCTCCATGCTGGCTTCTGCTAGACTACTTCGACTCAGTCCATTTCATGTGGCTGTCTACTTCACACTGTGGGTCGTACTGTTCTACATTAACCCTTGCTGTGCCAAACACTTTTATACTACAATGACAGAGCGAAATTTGGATGCTAATTGGTCAATTAATTGAGGTCACCTGCCTCCAGTCCCACTTTTGGGAATATGCTGGAGCTGCATGACTCACCTCTGACCCTTTCAGCCATTATTTTGCCAGCCATCCAGACTCACTGCCCTGCCCCAAAGGGCTGGCTAAAATTTCAACCATTGTTTTACGGAACAAGCTGCAATGATCTGGAATGCACTGTCTGGAAGCAGATTCAACAACAATGTTCAAAACAAAACCGTATAGATGCTTCAAAAAATTTTTTTTAAATGAATAAGGCTATGAGGAAGGTGAGTGGAAAGAATTGGACATCTCTTTCAGGGAGTCAGTATGTATCCAATGGGTCAAATGGCCTCCCTCGGTGTCCTGTGTTTCAATTGGAACTTTTCAAGACAGAGCAGAGACTCAGGCACACTCTGGGCTTGATTTTTTTTAGCATCAGTGTTGTGGGAAAAATCCACTAGTAGTCAGACTTCGAGATTCAGAAAATACGATTTATTAAACGGAGCTCCGGGAGATAAGGCACATGTTCGTAGAACACCTTTTCTCACTAGTATGTCGGGAGCGGTTCATTTTTATACCCGTTACACAATGGGTAAGCCGGTGATTCGAATATTATCACATCGTTTAAGTGAGTACAAACATTTAACATTTTATGAATGGGTACATTTCCTCATGTTTACATAAGTACCAACAGGTATAGACATTTAACATTTTATGAATGGGTACATTTCCTCATGTTTACATAAGTACCAACAGGTATAGACATTTAACATTTTATGAATGGGTACATTTCCTCATGTTTACATAAGTACCAACAGGTATAGACATTTAACATTTTATGAATGGGTACATCTCCTTATGTCTGTATCTATCAATGGCTAGTTTCGTCTCGTTCAGGTGCTAATCGGTTCCCTCGCATTCATATTTCCCGCGTTCCTCTAACGTTAATCTAAGCTCTTTGTTTCGGGTTTTCCTTATCTTAAAAGATGTCTTGACCCTTGGCTTGGCTTCCTGAGGTGTTTGTTTGCTATGATTCACTGTCTGTGATTTGGAAATGGCTTGTCTGTTAGGTTTTGACTTAAAGTGATTTCTGAACAGCAGGAGCCTGTGTCTGCTTTTCTGGCTTCTTTCCCAGTTAACCCTTTATGTGCCCGGCCGCCATTTTAAAGTGTGCTTTCTTGTATTGCCATTTTAAAGTGTGCTCCCTTGTATTTTTCCCCTTACAATCAGAAAATTGTCCTCAAAGCATGATTAGGGCATTATTTCTAGTAGTAGCAAATCAAAATGGTCACTTCGGCTGGAATTTTATCACCTCGCCTGCCCCAGAGGCTCACAGAACAGCATTCTCCATTGGTCTCGGGCAGGATCTTACGAGCCTCGGGCAGGCGAGGTGCTAAAATTCCAACATTTGAGTCTCAAAACTAGTCAGATTCGATGGGTCCTGCCAGGCATAAATTGGGCCTGAAATCCATCTCAGGATGGGTGGCACGGTGGCACAGTGGGTAGCATTGCTGCTTCACAATGCCGGGGACCCGGGCTCAATTCCGGGTGACTGTCTGTGTGGAGTTTGCACATTCTCCCCGTGTCTGTGTGGGTTTCCTCCGGGTGCTCCGGTTTCCTCCCACACTCCAAAGATGTGCAGTTTAAGTGGATTGGCCATGCTAAATTGCCCCTTAGTGTCAGGGAGATTAGTGGGGTAAATATGTGGGGTTACAGGGTTAGGGCCTAGGTGGGATTGTTGTTGATGCAGGCTCGATGGGCTGAATGGCCTCCTTCTGCACTGTGGGGATTTGATGTTTCTAGGAGCTCTCACAGTAAAAAAAAGCGAATGTTATTTTAAGATTTAAAACAATTATAATGGAGGGAGATGTATATCCTGATTGGGAGCTTCCCTGTGATTGGGAATGTCCCAAGCTTTCTACACAACACAGCCACTGAGGGAAGGTAAGATATTTTATGAGTTAATAATGTTATGATGCAGAAGTTGATCCCCTTTTGCGAAGGCACGCCAAATCCCGCAAAAAGGATTACCTCACTTCATAATCTGTTAAAAGTGTTTGGGAAGGTGTCAACTGTTCTTCATTAGAGGTTCATTAACAGAAATACCTGACACTCACTTTAAGTGAATAATTAACAAGTTATTTCTTTAACCAACCGAGAACTTTAACTGAACAAGTAATATGTCGATTAAAGTAAGGCTCTACTGGGATATTCTTCAAATAAATACAAGGATCTTTCATTGAAAAAATAATTAAGTCACTCTCAAAAATATACAACCACGTGTTTTGGCTTCGGAAAACCTTTGGAGTTCTTCTGTTGATTCTGCTGTCTGTAAGCTCTTTCTGATTTGGTACCGTTTGTTAGAAAGAAGGAGAGTTCTCTTAAGAGATATTTTAAGCTGTCTGGGAGCCACTCCTGCCCTCTCCAGGTATTGAAAGGTGGCAGCTCTTCAGTTTAACTGCAGGCAGGCAGTTGAGTTCCTCTTTATAATTATTAATAATAATAAGTTGATTAGATCATCAATCTAATCAACTTTCCTACACCAGGATTAGTCTGATGTTGTCAACAACAGCCAAATTCATATTTGATAGGTTCCTGTTAGCTGAATATCTTCTTTAAACTGATAGGCTGTCAAAATTCAAAAGCCTGCAAAGCCTGTTACCAAGGCAACCTTGATGCTTGGTCAAAGAACAAAGAACACTACCTCCACTGGCAGCGAGTTCTAGGCACCCAGGTTGGAGAAACTTGGTTTGTTCTCACTGGAAAGACGGAGGTTGAGGGGTGACCTGATAGAAGTCTACAAGATTATGAGAGACATGGACAGAGTGGATAGTCAGAAGCTTTTTCCCAGGGTGGAAGAGTCAATTACTAAGGGGCACAGGTTTAATGTGCGAAGGACAAGGTTTAAAGGAGATGTACGAGGCAGATTTTGTACACAGCCTAACAATAGGAGTTTAGTATTTAAAGGGTGAACATCACTATGAGGGAGTAATGTTGACTGTGCAATCGGGTAAAATGGATGTTAGTGAATGCGATGTCTTGATCATTGACTTCACACTCAAATATATTACATTATGAAACAAAGTTAAAAACATTACTCCCACTACACCTGGAGAAGATTCTCAGAAGTTACCCCTTGGGATTTTCACAGTAACTTCATTGCAGTGTTAATGTATGCCTACTTGTGACTAATAAATAAACTTTAGTTTTAAAACTTTTCTTCAGTTTGTGCTGGGTATACTTAGTATTCAGGTTCACTTTTTTCCTATCTGTTGAGTTTTTTGACTCAGAGATTTTACTGTCAACCATTCATATTATATAACACCCCTAAGCAAATAAAGCATTACATTTGGGGCGGCGTGGTGGTACAGTGGTTAGCACTGCTGCCTCACAGCGCCAGGGACCTGGGTTCAATTTCCGGCTTGGGTCATTTCTGTGTGGAGTTTGCACATTCTCCCCATGTCCGTATGGGTTTCCTCGGGGCGTTCTGGTTTCCTCCCAAAGATGTGCGGGTTAGGTGGATTGGCCATGCTAAATTGCCCCTTAGTGTCAGGGGGACCAACTAGGGTAAATGCATGGGGTTATGGGGATAGGGCTTGGGTGGGATTGTGGTTGGTGCAGATTTGATGGGCCGAATGGCCTCATTCTGCATTGTGGGATTCTATAATAAAAATTTCACAGGAGTATTATAAAGCAAAATTAGATACCAAGCCACATAAATAAGATAATATTAGGGCAGATAACCAAATGCTTCGTCAAGGTGTTGGGTTTTATAGAGCCTCTTAAAGGAAGAAAAAGAGGTTGAGAGCCAGAGAAGTTTTGGGAGAAAATCCCATGGAACCCATAGAACCTCTACAGTGCAGAAAGAAGCCATTCAACACATCTAGTCTGCACCAACTCTGCAAAAGAGCATCTTATACAAGGCCTCCGCTCTGCCCTATCCTTGTACATTTACCATGTCTATTCCACCTAACCGACACATCTTGAGAGACAAAGGGACAACTTAGCATAGCCAATCCACTGAACCTGTACAACTTTGGACTGTGGGAGAAAACCAGAGCATCTGGAGGAAACCCACGCAGACCCAGGGAAAGCGTGCAAACTCCACGCAGACAGTGACCCAAGGCTGGAATTAAACCCGGTTCCCTGGCACTGTGAGGCAGCAATGCTAACCACAGTGCCACCACGCCATCAATCCAAGAGGTTAGGACCTAGCTGAAGGCACAGCAGCCAACGGTAAAGCAATTCTAATCGGGGATGGTCAGGAGGTCAGAATATGATGAGCACAGATTTCTTAGATAGTTGTGAGGGTGAAGGAGGGGCAATGTTTCCTCTTTCTAGAATATGTGATTGAGGAAGAGATTGAAAAGAGGATCACAAAGTAGACCAAACGGCATTGTAAATGGATTGCCCTTAGCAGTCTTACCACAAAATGGGTAAGCCTGCTAAGGGCAAATGCGAATGAATTTCCACTGGTTCCCATGAACTTTTGTCATAATTTGGTGTTTGTACTATTTTTTCAGAGTTCCTCCAGCTCTCCCTTTGGTGCTTCAGCAAATGACTGGGAGGCCTCAGGACATACAATGTAGATATAATACAGCTAATTAATGTATCTATTTAAAAATATAACACAGCTATTTAAGCCATGAGGATCAGTATCAAACCCACTACAACTCATATGTGTGCAGGTTGGGTGGATTAGCCATGCTGAATTGCACCTCGGTGTCCGGGGTTGTGTAAGTTTGCTGGACTAGCCATGGTAAATGTTACGGAGATAGGGTGGGGGCGGTAGGGCCTGGGTAAGATGCTCTTTTGGAGAGCCAGTGCACACTCAATGGGCCAAATGGCTTCCTACTGCCATGGAGGGATTCTATGGTTCTATAACCATTTTGAGGTAGTATGAAAGAAAGCCTCACTGTCCATAGAGTCTCCTCAAATGTAATGAGCTGCACAACCATGCCATTCAAGAGATGCTAAGCACTGAACGAGAGTCGGAGGAGAAAACCTACCTGTCACCAGGAACAGAGCAAGATAAAGATGTGGGACGAGATTCTCCGGCCTCCCGGCCGCGTGTTTCCCGTCGGCGGGTGGTGCGCATTATTTGCTAGCGGCGGGATTCTCTGGTCCCGTCACTGTCAATGGGAATTCCCATTGATGTCACCGCATGATGGCTGGAGCGGGGGTGTGCTGCCCGCGGGACTGGAGAACCTCGCCGGTGTGAACGGTTGGAGAATTCCAGCCCAAGAGAAAGAAGAGACTCTTGTAGGCAGCAGGAGCATATTGCAGACTCTTAATAACTGGATTCACTTTGATTCATCCATCCACTGGACAGAATAGTAAAAAAAATCATAATGCAGAGGCTCCGGGTGGGAATTTACAGCTCACTCGAATGGGACCGGACATTCCTGCCCGAGGTCAACAGGCATTTCCGTTGTCCGCCCCTCACCCGCTCTGATTTTGTGCCGGGCGTGGCGGTAGAATTTTGGCATACATGTCTGTAACATTAATACTTGAATGCAGCACCTTCAGAAGGGCACACTCACTGTACATCTTTAGGCCTCATCATATCAGTCAAGGACCAGTCAGAAAAACTGAGGCAGAACCCCTCTGAATCTGCTCTGCTCCCTTTTTTTTTGCTGTACTGCTTCCATAGGCAAAAATAAAGTGAAACACAACTTGTATGTCAGTAAATCAAAGGATATGGAGGGAAGGTGGGATCAGACTTTTGAGTTGAATGAGCAGCCATGATCAGAATGAATGGAGAAGCAGGCTCGAAGGGCCGAATGGCCTCCGCCTGCTCCTATTTTCTATGTTTCTGCATGGATATCTCAGGATGGACGCGTGGCAAGCTTGAGTTGTAGGGGTACCTTTCAAAATTGTTATGGACGATCGTCTCGGTTTCACGTAGGACATGTAGTACTGTTTGTGGATGTATGTGAATCGTGGGGATTGCTCTTTTTGTATTCATTCCCAGGCCGGGCATACAGAGTGATGGGAAATTATTAGTGGCCTGCACACTTGTCTACATGATCTAGTGCAAAGAGTTTTTACCTTGGCAGAGCTCGGAGGCTGTTAATCTTTCTCCTCGTTTACTCTGTCCTCTGTTTGACACCATATTAAATCTGGTCGCCACCTTCTGCCAGGCAGTACGGTCATCACTGCTGCGAGTGGGACAGCCTTGATATCAAAAAGTGGCAATTCTCCTTTGTTTCACTCTTCTGATCATCACCTTCAAAACACCGTTTGAAAATGGAGGCACTTTGGCCCCTTGTCCGACCGTGGTTTCTTCTTGCTGGCTAACTGTGAATCAGTTAAGGCCTTAAATAGTAGGTCCAGATTTAACACTTGTGATTGAGTGCTATTTCTCATTCCAACCCAACCTGCTCTCTGTGGGGTGATTAACTCATCTTGGCTGATAACTCAGAGCAAGCAATAGCAAACTAGCAGCCTGTTCTGCATTATTGCTTGAGACAAATCCCTACTACTCCTGTATTGTAAATTGTGGCTCTGTTGGTAGTGATCTTGGCTGAAATTCTCCCATCCCACACGCCCCTGAAATTTTAGCGGGCGGGTTGCGGAGAATGTGAAATGCCATTGACAGTCGGGCGGGAGTTTCCGACTTTTAGGCCAGCACAGGCGGAGAATTCCACCCCTTGTTTCTGAGATGGAATGTTATGGGTTCGCAATCCTGTTTCAAGGCTTGGACGTATAAATCCCGTGATGCCATGATTCTGGTGTTGTACTGATGGAGCTGTTTGGGTGAGGTGTAAAACCACAACCCTACCTGCCTTCTCGTGTTGATCCCAAGGCACTGCTTTAAGAAGAGCAAGAGAGTTATCCATGGGGTCCTGGCTATTATTTATCCTCAATGAATGCCACAAAAGCAACAGGCTGTGGTAATTCCTGTTCACCAGTTAAGGGAAAAACAACAACAACAAGTTTATTTACTGGTAAAGGCTGTTCAGGGGCTTGCAACCTCGTGGTTACAGTCAGCTCCTGAGAAGGTTCTGGAACAGACATCCGAGCTCAACAGGGTGATGTCCCACCCCGTTCCCCGATTGTTTCCCCAGGTCATGTGACTTTTATTCTGCAGATTGATCCTTGAAGGAACAATCACCACATCCCTCCCCCTGCCACCCCCAAGTCCTTTTGTACAAATGTCAATACTCACTTTACACAGTCCGAGATAATTAAACATTTGGTCCATGAATTTAGTCAATTATAAATCAAGTTTTTCAAGGGCTTTCTGAATCCTAGTGGAGTGGGATACCTCCTCTGTTTGGGGCATTTCCACAGGATTGCTGTCAGTCAAAACCACAATGACAAGTGCCTCTTCAAGCACAGGCTGTCAATTCGTTTCCATAGAGACTTCGGTTACGCCTGCCGTGTGACAACCAGGTGCTTCAGTGCTGAATGGCAGACAACATTTGGCTGCTGGGCAACTCTCGCTCTCTCAGATGGTCTACCTGTTTCTGGACGATCTTTCATTCTATGTCTACTTGATAAGACTGGGGTCTGGTTTTGGATGCAATGACTCCTGGGATCCAACTCGACCCACTTCCAAAATTCTTCAAATACATGGTTTAACCCACAGACCGTAGTCAGTAGGGGTAGGCAACAACACCTCCTCCACAATCATCCTCAACACTGGTGTTCTGCAAATCTGTATCCTCAGCCCCTTACTACAATCCTTATACACATTTGACTGGGTGGAAAACTTCCCCTCCAACTCAATTTTCAAGTTTGCCGATGACACCATCATTGTGGATCGGATCTCAAACAATGATGAGACACAGGAAGCATGGTGGAAGGCATGCCCCTGTCCACATCAATGGGGACGAAGTAGAAATGGTCGAGAGCTTCAGGTTTTTAGTTGTCCAGAACACCAACATCCTGTCCTGGTCCCCCCATGCTGACACAATAGTTAAGAAAGCCCACCAACACCTCTACTTTCTCAGAAGACAAAGGAAATTTGGCATGTCCGCTTCGACTGTCACCAACTTCTACAGGTACATAGAAAGCATTCTTTCTGGTTGTATCACAGCTTGGTATGGCTCCTGCTCTGTCCAAGACCACAAGAAACTACAAAGGGTCATGAATGAAGCCCAGTCCATCACTCAAACCAGCCTTCCACCCATTGACACTGTCTACGCTTCCCGCTGCCTCGGAAAAGCAGCCAGCAAAATCAAGGACCCCGCGCACCCCGGACATAATCTCTCCCACCTTCTTCTGTCGGGGAAAAGATACAAAAGTCTGAGATCATGTACCAACCGACTCAAAACCAGCTTCTTCCCTGCTGCCATCAGACTTTTGAATGGACTTACCTCACATTAAGTTGATCTTTCTCTACATCCAATCTATGACTGTAACATTACATTCGGCACCCTCTCCTTTCCTTCTCAATGTACGGTATGCTTTGTCTGTATAACGTACAAGAAACAATACTTTTCACTGTATACTAATACATGTGACAATAATAAATCAAATCAAAATCAAAATTATCCACTGATTTACACGTATCATGGTTTCACTTCTGGCTGCTTTGGCTGGCCTCCACCCTCCCCAGCAATTTTGGAAACATTAGGCTCAGTCTCATTCTGAGATGATGGTTCATTAACAACTCTGTTGGCAGGACCCCCATTGTTGTGGAGTTGTCCTATAGTCCAGAAGGAATCGTGAGAGTCTGGTCTCCAGGGTCCTTCTTGACTGCTTTTTTGGGCCAGACTTAAAGGTTTGAATGGCTCGTTCAGCTAACCTGTTGGCTGTTGGGTGATAAGGCACAGTCCTAATGTGTTTGATACTACTGAGGGTAAGACCATAAGACATAGGAGCAGAATTAAGCCACTCAGGCCATTAAGTCTGCTCCGCCATTCAATCATGGCTGAAAGAAGTTCTGAAATTCAGCATTCATGAAGGATGTTCCGTTATCAGATACCATGACTACTCTTGTTCCCCACAGTATGATGCTATCTTGGCAACTCAACTCATCATTTCATACAAAATATGATTTTGTCTATTTGGAAACTGGCTCATTAACCTAACACATTAGTAAACTGTGCCTCACTTTAGACGGCAGTAGATCCCGATTGGTCCAGTACTTGATCCGTTTCACTGAGACTGGCAATGGGTCAAATAAATTCAACACCATGACAATTTCCTGCGGTACTGCTGGGGGTGCAACAGTCTCTTGCAAATGTAGGCAATTAAGTGCATCCGCATTCGTTATGTGTTTCAGAGCAGTGCTTGAAGATATATTCGGAGGCGGAGAGGGTTAATACCCAATGCTGAATTCTTGCCAATGCAGTTGGTGGAATAGACTTGGTCCTTTGCCTGATGCTATTATTACTGGGAGCTGGGCAGACTGTAGCCCATAGCTCACAGCTACTGTTGTCATGGCCATTATGTTTTATGGCTTCTCCTGTGTAAGTTGTTAACTTTGCTGCAAAGCTCTTTAAATTCAATGACTGGGCTCTTTCTCTCAATTACCAAAATGTATGTCCACTTATCACAATACGAAGTCTAACAACACCAGGTTAAAGTCCAACAGGTTTATTTGGTAGCAAATGCCACTAGCTTTCAAAGAACAAAGAACAAAGAAAATTACAGCAGAGGAACAGGCCCTTCGGCCCTCCAAGCCTGCACTGACCATGCTACCTGACTCAATTTTCGGAACAGCTTTCGGACCTATCACAATAACAGATGCCCCGGTGTCTACTTCCATCTCAAAACACTTTCCATTTACCAGGAGCATTACAGTAATGGGGGCTACCTCGCCCACTACCACGTTATACGGGGAGTGAGCATTTAAATCATTGGCATTAGCTTCTTCATTAGATACTTGTGACACTCTGCTTAATCAGTTACTGAAGTACTGGATCTGACATGACAATCCTCAACTCCACTTTCTTACTTTATTCCCTTACTGATTAAAAATCTGTCTCAGCCTTGAACGTACTTAATGATCCTTGACAACCCTCTGTGGTAAGAGATTCCACTTATTCACTCTCCTCTGAGAGAAGAAATTCTTCCTCATCACTGTTTTAACTAGGCGACCCCTTACTCTGAGATCATGCCCTCTGGTCCTGAACTCTCCTATGCAAATTGGCAGCCATACATCACACAAGTGACTAACTTCAAAAGGACATCATTGGCTGTAAACACTTTGAGACATCTGGTGGTTGTGAAAGGTACAGTATAAACACAAATCTGGGAACTCACTATGAACAGTTAATGGAATCGGAATTGAAAGATCTTGCAGGGTTGACCCAGTTTAAGATCATTGAGTGCTGCTAATGCTGCTCTGCGGTAGTAGAATCACAGAATCCCTACAGTGCAGAAGGAGACCAGTCGGCCCATTGAGTCTGTAACATCTCTCCCGACAGAGCACCCCATCGGGCCCTGTCCCCATAACCTCACATATTTACCCCACTAATCCCATTAATCTACACATTTTGGGACACTAAGGGGAATTTAGCATGGACAATCCACCTAACCTGCACATCCTTTTCATGAGGGGGCAAGTTAGCATGGCCAATCCACCCAACCTGCATACCTTTGGACTATAGGAGGAAACTGGAGCACCCAGAGGAAACCCGCACAGACAAGGGGAGAACGTGCAAACTCCGCACAGACAGTCACCCAAGGCTGGAATCAAACCCGGGTCTCCGGTGCTGTGCAGCAGCAGTGCTAACCGCTGTGCCACCGTGCTGCTGCCTCTAGTCTTGCCAGTTTATTACTTACTTTGGCAAATTCACCCTCATGTGTTAAATAATTACAATCAAGGTCGTGGAATGACCCTCAATGGGAAGGAACTCTGAGCACTGGCTTTGTTTTAATCCACATGAGAGCCAGAGCTATTTGAAACAAATTCAAACAACCTGTCAGACTGTGGTGACATATCAAAATATATATTAAATGTACACACTTCTTGCTTATCGTGCTGAAGTGTTTGAACAGCTGCACACTTTGTGGTTGCTACAGATTTTCTTTCTCTCCATAAGAAATATGTCAAATTATATGAATAATTCCAATGTTCTAATTAGCTTGCATTCTTCACCCGTTTATTGATGAGGCTATTCCAGGATAATGCACACTGCTGTTTAACTAACTTCATTCCTGACTTTGAAAACTTGGGTGTTGCACTGGTGTGACGCTGCAATCATCGGTAGTTACAATGCAAAGATCATAGAATCATATAGTCCCTACAGTGCAGGAGGAAGCCATTTGGCCCACCGAGCCTGCACCAAAAACAATCCCACCCAGGCCCCATCCCCTTAACCCTATTTACCCTGCTAATCCTCCTGATACTAAGGGACGAAGGCCAATCAGCCTAAGCCGCACATCTTTGGAGTGTGGGAGGAAACCGAGGATCCAAAGGAAGCCCACATTTCCTGGATCTGGATTCTCCTCCAGAATCCAGGGCGGCACAGTGGTTAGCACTGCTACCTCATGGTGCTAGGGACCTGAGTTCGTTAACGGCCTTGGGTGAAATGTCTGTGTGGAGTTTGCACGTTCTCTCCGTGTCTGAATGAGCTTCCTCCCAGTGCTCCGGTTTCCTCCTGCATTCCATAGATGTGCAGGTTAGGTGGATTGACCGTACTGTGTTGTCCTTTAATGAACAAGGATGTGAAGTGTGGATTAGCCATTATAAATGCGTGAGATTACCGAGATACGGTCGAGAGGAGGGCCTGGGTTAGAGTCGGTGCAGACTCAATGGGCCAGATGGCCTCTTTCTGCACTGTAAGGATTCTATGGAATGCAACCTGATTGTGTAATGTCAGATAGCCAGAGCTGCTGCTTCTGTATGGCTCAATTTGCATTCTCTTTTTGGAGTGGGGTAGGGTTCATTTTGGTTGGCTGGACTTCTGTCCCTGGCAGACTTTCCTACCTTTCAATTTGGTTACAGCTGTTTCCTCAGATGCTGAGTGTCAGCTGGGGACCACAGTGGGACATTTCTTGCACTGTTTGAGACGCTTCTGCCACTTGCCTCCTCATCCAGCCGCAGAAATGTCCAAGTTAACATTTGCTGTAATAATAACATAAGCAGTCCTGGACTTATTCATAATAAGCAATATCATAGAATCCCTACAGTGCAGAAGAAGACCATTCTGCCCTTCGAGCCTGTACTGACAACTATCCCACGTATTTTACCCTGCTAATAAGAGACAATTTAATATGGCCAATCACCATAACCCACACATCTTTGCACTGTGGGAGGAAACTGGAGCACCCGGAGGAAACCCGTACAGACACGGGGAGAGTGTACATTCTCCACACAGACAGTTACCGAGGCCAGAATTGAACTTGGGTCCCTGGTGCTGTGAGGCAGCAGTGCTAACCACTGTGCTACTGTGCCATTCAATAAGCCAATATGCATGGATAGTATAGCAGTCACACAATACATATTTCATTCCAATGCACAGCCAGACTAAAACCTAAAGCTCTGTCTTCTCAGCATGTTATAATATGGAGGTATCTTCCTGGATTCACATCTAACCTTTGTTTTAAGTTTTTGTGCCATCTATCTAGCTATTATGGTAGTCGCATGCTACAGACATTCTGGATATATACAACGGGTAGCTAAAGCAAGAATCACAGTATAGATGCCACTAGAAGCTGGTCTTGGTCTGGTTAATTTGATTGATTTTAATAGGAATCAATTCCAAAGTAATTAAACTGTCTTCTTGTCCATTTTTAATGACCATTACATGTGCTATTAAAGGGCTGTGTCAGATTGTGTGCCATACTTATCCAATTAAATGGTTTCACCCACAGTCTGTATCAATGAAGATTGACAGTTCCTCCACAGTCATTGACCATCACTTCAAACAAAATGCCTTAAACACCGAATCCATGAATCCAGCGAACTCAGTTTTATCTCACTCTCTGAATATACTTTTGTAATCTTGTGAATTAATCTATCTAGAACTATAGTTAAATAAAAGTCCTATCATTAAAATATGTTTATTAAAGCACAAACTGAAGATTACAATGGGATTGAACCATTTAACTGTAGAAAAATGGAAAATGTGAAGAATATATGCAATGACCATCGCCAACAAGAGAGAATCTAACCATCACCTCTTGACATTCAATGGCATTACCATCACTGAATCCCCAACTATCAACATTTTGGGGGCTACCATTGACCAGAAACTGAATTGGATCAGCCATAGGGCGGCACGGTAGCACAGTGGTTAGCACTGCTGCTTCACAGCTCCAGGAACCTGGGTTCGATTCCCGGCTTGGGTCACTGTCTGTGTGGAGTTTGCACATTCTCTTCATGTCTGCCTGGGTTTCCTCCGGGTGCCCCAGTTTCCTCCCACAGTCCAAAGATGTGCGGGTTAGATTGATTGGCCGTGCTAAAATTGCCCCTTAGTGTCCTGAGATGCGTAGGTTGGAGGGATTAGTGGGTAAATATGTAGGGATAGGGGGGTAGGGCCTGGGTGGGATTGTGGTCAGTGCAGACTCGATGGGCCAAATGGCGTCTTTCTGCACTGTGGGGTTTCTATGATATAAATACTGTGGCTACAACAGCAGATCAGAGACTGGGAATTCTGCTGCAAATAACTCGTCTCCTGACTCCATGAAACCCATCCACCATCTACAAGGCATATATCAGGAGTGTGATGGAATACTCTCCACTTGCCTGGATGGGTGCAGTTCTAACAACACTCAAGAGGCTCGGCACCGTCCAGGACAAAGCAGCCCACTTGATTGGCACCCCCTTCCACCACCTTCAAAATTCACTCGTTCCGCCACTGACACACAGTGGCAGCAGTGTGTACCACCTACATGATGCACTGCAGCAACTCACCAAGGCTCCTTTGAAAGCACCTTCTAATCGTGTGATCTCTACCATCCAGAAGGACAAGGGGCAGCAGATGCATGGGAACAAAACCAGCTGCAAGTTCCCCACCAAGCCGCACATCCATCCTGATTTGTTCCTTCACTGTCGCTGGATCAAAATCCTGGAACTCCCTCCCTAATGGCACTGTGGATGTATCTACACCAAATGTATTGCAGCAGCTCATTCAACAAGACGGCTCACCATCACCTTCTCATGACCAATTATGGATGGGCAATAAAAATGCTGGCCTAGCCAGTGGCACTGATGTCCCATGACAGGATAATAAAAAGTAGATTCAATTTCATTGATTGGATGTGGGCATTGCTGCCCTTGAATTGAGTGGCTTAATGGGCCATTTAAGAGTCAACCAGATTGCTGCAGGTCTGGAATCACATGTAAGCCAGCAGATGTCCTTCCCCAAAGGACATTCGTGAACCGGAGGGCTTTTGCAACAATTGACAATGGCTTTCATTAGACTTTTAATTGCAAAGTTTTATTGAACTCAAATTTCACAATCTGCCATGCGGAATTCGAACCTGGGTCCCCAGAGCGTTATGGATTACTAATCCAGTGACTACACCACCACCACCACCACCACCACCACCACTCTGGGGAGTGAAAGACAGGCTGACCTGGATATAAATCTCTGCCAGAAAATGGGTGAAAATCTTGGTGAGCATAGCTAGAATGTAACTCCAAATTGCATCACACTCGAGGTCTCATTGACAAAGGGTCATCTGGACTCAAAATGTCAGCTCTTTTCTCTTCTTACAGATGCTGCCAGACCTGCTGAGATTTTCCAGCATTTTCTCTTTTGGTTTATTTACTCATTGGGTTTCCTGTCCGATGAATACAGGCTGCAACTCAGGACCTCACCAGAAACACAGAGATAGGGTTCAAAAGAGGACAGAAAAATTAATTGACTTCACCCATTCCATTGTCCATCATTCTACCCTGCTTAATGTCCGCCAATTTATAACAGGCAGTTAAAAGAAAAAAATATGTGATGACAGTGAATGTGTTAGGAGATCGAACCCACTAAATTCACAGCTGATCAGTTAGTTCAAGTTCCAGGTTTTAGAAAATTGGGTTCCACTTGTACTGTGGTTTAGAGCTGTCAGCCAGGACATGGGAGATGGGGCAAGAAAGCGGTCATTAGCCTCACCGCGCCAGGGACCTGGGTTCAATTCCGGCCTCGGGTGACTGTGTGGAGTCTGCACATTCTCACCGTGTCTGCATGGGTTTCCTTCGGGTGCTCCAGTTTCCTCCCACACCCCAAAGATGCGTAGGTTAGTGGATCAGCCCCGTAACGTCAGGGGGATTAGGAGGGTAAATATGTGGGGTTACGGGAATAGGACAGGACCTGGGTGGGATTGTTGTCAGTGCAGGCTCGATGGGCCAAATGGCTTCCTTCTGTTCTGTAGATTGTATGATTCTATGAAAAGCAGGAAACAAAAAGTAGGAATAAATGGGTCTTTTTATAAGGGGCAGGTGGTGACTAGTGGGGTCCCACAATGATCAGTCTTTGTGCCCCAGCTGTTCACAATATATATCAATGATTTGGATAAGGAAACCAAATGTGATATTTCCATGTTTGTTGATGGCCTGAAACTTGGTGGGAACGCGAGTGGTGAGGAGGATATTAAGAGGCTCCAAGATTATATAGATCAGTTGAGTGAATGGGCAAATACATGGCAGATGCAGTATAACATGGGGGATAAATTTGAAGTTACCCACTTCGGATGGAGAAACAGAATGGCAGAGTATTATTTAAATGGCGATAGATTGGGAAATGTTGATGCACAAAGGAACCTGGGTGACCTAGTAGACCAGTCACTAAAAGCAAATATGTAGAATAGCAAGCATTTGAAAAGACAAATGGTCTGTTGGTCTTCATAGCAAGAGGACTTGAATACAAGAGCATGGATGTCTTGCTGCAATTGTACAGGGCCTTATTGAGACCACACCTGGAGTATTTTGTGCCATTTTGGCCTCCTTACCTAAGAAAGGATAGACTTGCCAAAGACAGAACATGACAAAGATTCACCAGACTGATTCCTGGGATGGCAGGATTATTGTGTGAGGAGAGATTAGATTGACTAGGCCTGGATGCAATGGGGTTTTGGAGAATGAGAGGGAATCTCAATGAAACATATAAAATTCCCACTCACCAAGATTGCTGCGTATCCGGTGCCAGCTCGAGATGGGAAGCTCCAGTCGCTGTCTTGCTGGTTACTGTCTTTCATCCACTCAGGCATTCGTGGTCTTCCTGCAGTTGACAGCGCATTCTCAGCTCCTTTTTTGTTTCAAAATAACCTTTCAATTGTATAAGGGGATTGTTGCAAATGTCAGAATAAGTAAAATGATTATCTTATCGAGGGGAGGCAATGATCTAGTGGTATTATCACCAGACTATTAATCCAGAAACTCAGCTAATGTTCTGGGGACCCGTGTTTGAATCCCGCCATGGCAGCTGGTGGAATTTGAATTCAATAAAAAAAAATCTGGAATTAAGAATCTACTGATGACCATGAAACCCAATGTCAATTGTCGGAGAAACCCATCTGGTTCACTAATGACCTTTAGGGAAGGAAATCTGCCATTCTTACATGGTCTGGCCTACATGTGACTCCAGAGCCACAGCAATGTGGTTGACTCTCAACTGCCCTCGGGCAACTAGGGATGGGCAATAAATGCTGGCCCAGTCAGTGACGCCCATGTCCCAAGAATAATTTTTTTTTTAAATTATCAGAACGTTTTATGTCAACTGCCCCCAATTTCTAATCTGTGAGAACTTGAAACTTATCAACTTTCTGTATTCGAAAGAAGTACAATGCCAAGCACAGAAGCCAGTTAGAACATCAAGTTCACAATGAACAGTGATACCAGGCAAGGAACTTTTGTTCAATATTTATTTATTATTTTAGGGTGCTCCTGACAACGGCATTTTAACCTAGAGCTAAGAAGTGCATATCTTTGACTTTCATCATGTGGATTAGTATTGTCATCCATCCAGAGCCATGTCAAGAAAGATATTCCTGGCAAAATGTATATTGCTGGAAAGGTGAACTGATTGACTGAACTTAGTTGGATTTTTGACTTCAAGAGCAGAGAGCCAAATATAACAACTATATTCAGTGCAAAACTAAGGAACAATTTATTTCAGCAGATAACCACATAGCTGAAATGTCACTCACACCGACTCTCCCTTTTAAATAAACCTAACTAATTTATCAATCGCTCAGACACACAAAAGGACATATCCCGAAAGCTTGATGTCACACGGTTAGTTGTAAAATTAGAAAATGTTGCGATTGTAAATGGTACAGAGTGTTGTTTCTGTGTTAACCTGTTAATATCTGTGTGAACCTGTTATAAACTGTGCCGGTGTGATTTCACATTGGTGTGATTTGAAGATATGACGGGGGGTCGGGGGGGCCAAGATCTGTTGAGGTGGTGGATTAATCATAGAATCCCGACAGTGCAGAAGGAGGCCATGCAGCCCATTGAGACTGCACTGACTCTCCGATAGAGTGTCTTACCCAGGCCCTCTCCCCGCCTCATCCCCATAACTCCACACATTCATCATGGCTAATCCATTTTGTCTCCTCAGTAGGAACTCTTCAAAATGCAGCTAATGAAAATACAACAAAACTTACTCCAACTTATAAATCAAAGAAAGGGTTTAATAAAGAAACATCATTACTCCAAACTAGGGGCCTCGCCCTGGTCATATCATAGAATCATAGAAACCCTACAGTACAGAAAGAGGCCATTCGGCCCATCGAGTCTGCACCGACCACAATCCCACCTAGGCCCTACCCCCATATCCACCCGCTAATCCCTCTAATCTACGCATCCCAGGACACAAAGGGGCAATTTTAGCATGGCCAATCAACCTAACTCGCACATCTTTGGACTGTGGGAGGAAACCGGAGCACCCGGAGGAAACCCACGCAGACACGAGGAGAATGTGTAAACTCCAAACAGGTCCACTCCAAACTCTCCACAATTCTACATTGTTCCTTATTTATTGTGTATCAGCTGGTCAGCTGACTATTACATCACTCTGTAATTGGTTCCATATTTTATTGGGTCAGCTGACCCTAACATCTTGTTCCCATTGGCCACATTACATCCAATCAAAGTTGTCACTGGTCACATTCTAACACATTTAATCTACATATCTTGGGATGCTAAGGGGCAATTTAGCATGGCCAATCCACTGAACCTGCACATCTTTGGAGTGTGGAAGGAAACCAGAGCACCAGCAGGAAACCCACACAGACACGGGGAGAATGTATGGAATTGAACCCGAGTTCCTGGCGCTGTGAAGCAGCAGTGCTAACCACTGTGCCACCGTGTCACCCAATAATAATATTTAATAATATTAAAATGATTGGAAACCCATGTAAATCAGGTTCACTCCCATTATGGACGTGAATCTGTTGACGTCACCAGCAAGTGGCGGGGAAGATCCGAAATGTGTTCTCGCTAGCAAGATCTGGACCTTGAGCTCCCACCGGCAACTCACAGCCAGAGAACACAGGCTCAAGGGGCCTCAACTATTTACCATTT
Source organism: Mustelus asterias (assembly GCF_964213995.1). Lineage (NCBI taxonomy): Eukaryota > Metazoa > Chordata > Chondrichthyes > Carcharhiniformes > Triakidae > Mustelus > Mustelus asterias. The sequence continues at coordinate 29,910,940 of NC_135802.1, forward strand.
ATATAGACGATCTGGAGGAGGGGACTGAGTGTAGGGTAGCAAAGTTTGCAGACGACACAAAGATAAGTGGAAAAGTGAATCATGTGGAGGGCATAGAAGGTCTGCAGAGAGATTTGGACAGGCTGAGTGAGTGGGCGAGGATCTGGCAGATGGAGTATAACATTGACAAATGCGAGGTTATTCACGTTGGAGGAAATAATAGCAAATTGGATTATTATCTAAATGGAAAAAAATTACAACATGCTATTGTGCAAAGGGACCTGGGGGTCCTTGTGCATGAGACACAAAAACCCAGCCTGCAGGTGCAACAGGTGATCTAGAAGGCAAATGGGATGTTGGCCTATATCGCAAGGGGGATAGAATATAAAAGCAGAGATGTCTTGCTGCATCTGTACAGGACATCTGTGAGGCCACAGCTGGAATACTGTGTGCAGTATTGGTCCCCTTATTTGCGGAAGGATATATTGGCCTTGGAGGGAGTGCAGAGAGGTTCACCAGGTTGATACCAGAGATGAGGGGTGTTGATTATGAGGAGAGACTGAGCAGATTGGGTTTGTATTCGTTGGAATTTAGAAGGCTGAGGGGGGATCTTATAGAGACCTATAAGATCAAAGAACAAAGAACAGTACAGCACAGGAAACAGGCCCTTCGGCCCTCCAAGCCTGTGCCGCTCCTTGGTCCAACTAGACCAATCGTTTGTATCCCTCCATTCCCAGGCTGCTCATGTGACTATCCAGGTAAGTCTTAAACGATGTCAGCGTGCCTGCCTCCACCACCCTACTTGGCAGCGCATTCCAGGCCCCCACCACCCTCTGTGTAAAAAACGTCCCTCTGATGTCTGAGTTATACTTCGCCCCTCTCAGCTTGAGCCCGTGACCCCTCGTGATCGTCACCTCCGACCCGGGAAAAAGCTTCCCACTGTTCACCCTATCTATACCCTTCATAATCTTGTATACCTCTATTAGATCTCCCCTCATTCTCCGTCTTTCCAAGGAGAACAACCCCAGTCTACCCAATCTCTCCTCATAGCCAAGACCCTCCATATCAGGCAACATCCTGGTAAACCTTCTCTGCACTCTCTCCAATGCCTCCACGTCCTTCTGGTAGTGCGGCGACCAGAACTGGACGCAGTACTCCAAATGTGGCCTAACCAGCGTTCTATACAGCTGCATCATCAGACTCCAGCTTTTATACTCTATACCCCATCCTATAAAGGCAAGCATACCATATGCCTTCTTCACCACCTTCTCCACCTGTGTTGCCACCTTCAAGGATTTGTGGACTTGCACACCTAGGTCCCTCTGTGTTTCTATACTCCTGATGACTCTGCCATTTATTGTATAACTCCTCCCTACATTATTTCTTCCAAAATGCATCACTTCGCATTTATCCGGATTAAACTCCATCTGCCACCTCTCCGCCCAATTTTCCAGCCTATCTATATCCTGCTGTGTTGCCCGACAATGCTCTTCGCTATCCGCAATTCCAGCCATCTTCGTGTCATCCGCAAACTTGCTGATTACACCAGTTACACCTTCTTCCAAATCATTTATATATATCACAAATAGCAGAGGTCCCAGTACAGAGCCCTGCGGAACACCACTGGTCACAGACCTCCAGCCGGAAAAAGACCCTTCGACCACTACCCTCTGTCTCCTATGGCCAAGCCAGTTCTCCACCCATCTAGCCACTTCTCCTTGTATCCCATGAGCCTTAACCTTCTTAACCAACCTGCCATGTGGGACTTTGTCAAATGCCTTACTGAAATCCATATAGACGACATCCACGGCCCTTCCTTCATCAACCGTTTTTGTCACTTCCTCAAAAAACTCCACCAAATTTGTAAGGCACGACCTCCCTCTTACAAAACCATGCTGTCTGTCACTAATGAGATTGTTCCGTTCTAAATGCACATACATCCTATCTCTAAGAATCCTCTCCAACAACTTCCCTACCACGGACGTCAAGCTCACCGGCCTATAATTTCCTGGGTTATCCCTGCTACCCTTCTTAAACAACGGGACCACATTCGCTATCCTCCAATCCTCATGAAGGGGCTGGATAGGGTAGAGATGGAGAGATTCTTTCCACTTCGAAAGGAAACTAGAACAAGAGGGCACAGCCTCAAAATAAAGGGGGGTCAGTTTAGGACAGAGTTGAGGAGGAACTTCTTCTCTCAGAGGGTGGTGAATCTCTGGAATTCTCTGCCCACTGAAGTGGTGGAGGCTACCTCGTTGAATATGTTTAAATCACGGATAGATGGATTCCTGATCGGTAAGGGAATTAGGGGTTATAGGGATCAGGTGGGTAAATGGAACTGATCCACTTCAGATCAGCCATGATCTTATTGAATGGCGGGGCAGGTTCGAGGGGCTAGATGGCCTACTCCTGCTCCTATTTCTTATGTTCTTATGTTCTTAAGGCACCACCCAGTGAAGAGACCCTTATTTTTGTTTAATCTGGCAAGCAGCTAACCAAGTCCCTGCTTTCTGCCTACATTACCCCTTACCCCTACACATGTATCTATTGAATAAACCCACCACCTGCTTGCTATATGTTGCCGGTAGATGGATAGAGATATTATGATACCAAATTGTAAGGGGCTTCACCTTTATGAAGAAAATGCCTGGTGACTGTTTTATTTCTTTGCTAACGCCATGACTGAATGGCAGGAATCTCGGTTTTATTGCAAAAATACCCTAAGTTCAATTGTCAGATAAATAATTGTATTAAAAATCAGTCATGACTCTTATCTTTCCCGTCATTGAAAACAGTCTCTTAAAATATCCTTAACTATTGAAAAATACCTAATTTGCCCATTTACAGTTTTAGGATCATCTCGTGTTGTATTTCTATCATGATGCAATTGATAGGTCGTATTCCGAGATGTTTTTATTTAACGTGCTGAAGTAAACTAAAGACTCGCTTTTCTGATCAATTCTGCTGATTGCCTTAATGCAGCAGGGCGCATTGGAATGGGAAAATTGCACTCCAGACCATAGGCATGTTTTGTACCCATGATTATCTAGCCACCTGCATGCGTTTTGAGCTGTTTTATACATGTGCCAAAAGTCTCAATGAGATCTCTGAATGCAACATTATTTCAAAGGACACTTGGTGCAATTTCCTAGATTTTGTAACAAGCTTACACGTTGCCTTTCAAAGCCCATTTTGAATAGGTTTCTCAGAAACTCTGGATGTAGCTCTGAAAAGGAAGCTTTTGTTCAAATTTGTATAGGGCCTTTTTTAAAAATATTGTGCTGGTACATTATAATTTTTTTTAGATGTTCAGATTTTTCTTAACTTTTTTCATGATCTTATTTGTGAATTTCTTGGAAGGGGGAGTCTGGCAAGGTTTCAATTGTACATTGCCGCTTGAATATTGACCCGACTGAAAAATGGGAATGTACCATATGCATCAGAAGAAAATACTTTGTCAGATTATTTTAATGTTCATCACCTTTTCTCAGATCCTGTCCATGCATCCTCTCAGGCATGGTGCCCTGCTGAATTCTGGAGATGGTGACCTGAAGTGCCAGCTCATGCAGCAGTTTGCCCACTTCAGAAAGCATCAATCAGCAGTGCCAAGTGTTGTACCCATGGATTACTTATCAGAGAATCCATTTGGCCCATCAAGTCTGCATCAACTCTTCAACAGAGCAACTTACCCAGACTCAACCCACTGTCCTATCCCTGTAACCCCACACATTTACATCTAAACATCGACAATAAGGGGCAATTTAGCATGGCCAATGCACCTAACCTGCACATCTTTGGAAACATAGAAACATAGAAAATAGGTATAGGCATAGGCCATTCAGCCCTTCGAGCCTGCACCACCATTCAATATGATCATGACTGGTTCTGCACTCTCAGTATCCCACTCCCACTTTCTCTCCATAACCCTTGATCCCTTTAGCCGCAAAGGCCACATCCAGGTCCCGTTTGAACATATCTAACAAACTGGCCTCAATAGCTTTCTATGGTAGAGAATTTCTGAGTGAAGAAGTTCTTCCTCATCTCAGTCCTGAATGGCTTACCCTTTATTCTTAGACTGTGACCCCTAGTTCTGGAGTTCCCCAGCATCAGGAATATTCTTCCTGCATCTAGCCTGTCCAGCCTCATCAGGATTTTATATGTTTCTATGAGATCCCCTCTCATTCTTCTAAATTCCAGTGAGTACAAGCCCAGTCGATCCAATCTCTCTTCATATGTCAGTCCTGCCATTCCAGGAATTGGTCTGGTGAACCTTTGCTGGACTTCCCCAGTAGCAAGAATGTCCTTCCTTTGACTGCATGCAAACTGCACACAATACTCAGGATGTGCCCTCACCAAGTCCCTGTATAGCTGCAGCGAGACATCCTTACTCCTATGCTCAAATCCTCTTGCTATGAAGGACAACACGCCATTAGCTTTCCCCACCACCTCCTGTACCTGCATGCCAACCTTCAGTGACTGTTCCACCATGACACCCAGGTTACATTGCGCTTCCCCTTTTCCTAAACTGCCAGCATTCAGATAATAATTTTCCTTCCTGTTTTTGCCATCAAAGTGGATAATATCACAGATATCCACATTACGTTTCATTTGCCAAGTATTTGCCCAATCAGTCAGCCTGTCCAAGTCACTCTGCAGCCTCTTAGCATCCTCTTCACAGCACTCTCTGCCACCCAGCTTGGTGTCATCTGCAAATTTGGAGATATTGCATTCAATTCCTTACCCCCAATACCATGAGCTTTAATTTAGCTCACTAATTTCTTGTGTAGGGGCTTGCCAAAAGCCTTTTGGAAGTCCAGATGCACGACATCCACTGAGTGGCACGGTGGCACAGTGGTTAGCATTGCTGCCTCACAACGCCAGGGACTTGGGTTCAATTCCGCCTCGGGTGACTGTCTGTGTGGAGTTTGCATGTTCTCCTTGTGTCTGCGTGGGTTTTCTCTGGGTGCCCCAGTTTCTTTCCACACTCAAAGATGTGCGGGTTAGGTTGATTGGCCACGATAAATTGCCCCCTAGTGTCAGGGGGATTAATAGGGTAAATACATGAGGTTATAGGGATGGAGCCTGGGTGGGATTGTTGTTGGTGCAGGCTCGATGGGCCGAATGATTTCTTTCAGTGCTGTAGGGATTCTATGAAAGTCCTGAGAAGCCACTTTCCCGTAACCCCACATATTTATCCTGCTAATCCCCCTGACACTAAGGGGCAATTTAGCATGGCCAACCAACCTAACCTGCACATCTTTGGACTGTGGGAGGAAACCAGAGCACCCGGAGGAAACCCATGCAGACACGGGGAGAACGTGCAGACTCCACACAGACAGTGACCCAAGTCGGGAATCAAACCGGGTCCTTGGCGCTGTGAGGCAGCAGTGCTAACCACTGTGCCACCGTGCTGCCCCACCACAAGAAACAGCAGGTTCTTGGTGCCATCCATGTTGGCACAGGCCATAGCAGTGTGGTGTTTCTTGCACCATTACGTGCTTCACCTTTAAATACAAACAGCGATCTGGCAAAAGGTGGTACAACAGTCTGGTTTTATCCACGTTAACAATGTCTCATGACACATACTTGTTCAAAATATGGGCAAGACCATTTTGGAGCTGGCCATCAGTCATTGCTGCTTTAACTGCCAAACCCTCACTGTTTCCCACGCAAAATACAATATCATGCCTTGCCTTGTCTTGAAACAGTCCAGCCATCATTGCTGCAGGTAAACTTCATATGGTCCAGCTTCTTTGCCAGGTTCACTCCCCTTGCCTGCATGATTGGGCTGAGGATGGGAACGTTCTCTGCTCCAGCTACCTTGAACCATATTAGCAGAGCTTCTTCAAGTCGGGATAGCCTGGCTTTTCCTTGTTGGCCTGTTTGTCAAACTATTCCAAAATTTTCACCTTGGTTGTATCCCCCACTCTTTCACAATGTCCTTCTTTCGCTTTGCGCCATGGTTTTCCACTTGCTGTGTCAACTTAACTTTGGCTGGAATTTTACCAGCATGCCTGCCCTGGAATTGGGGTGGGCAAGGCTGGCAGAATGGAATTTTCCATTGGCCTCGGGCGGGATTTTACGAGTCTCGCCCGAGTGAGGTTGTAAAGTCCCTGTCCTTCTCTTTGACTGAGAACACTTTTAACTTTATCACAGGTTTAGCTGTAATTGCAGATTTTGCGTATCCTTTCACAGGGCGATCATAAAATCATAGAATCATAGAATCCCTACAGAAGGAGGCAATTTGGCCCATCAAGTCTGCACCAACCACAATCCCACCCAGGCCCTATTCCTGTAACCCCTCATATTTACCCTGTTAAATCTCTTGTCACTAGGGTTAATTTAGCATGGCCAATCAACCTAGCCCAACCTAATCAAATGATAGCTTACCCAGCACTCTACGATGTTGTACTCCTGTGTAGTCTAACTTGGTTCTGCTTGTCCTGTGCAATCATAATGCAAGCTCAGATGAGTTACCAGTGTGGAATTTTGTTTTATCATGAACATCAATCTATGGGATTTGTTATTCTGCCAGTGGGAAGGGTTGATGACATCCGTATAACCAGAATTTTGTGTTATCCAAGTTTGATTTATTACAACTTTACTGCATTTTGTTCCATGGAAGACCTGGGTATTTGAACAAAAAAATGGATAAATTGATTTTTCTTCTTGGGATTGAATGAGATACAATCTCAACATGGTTAGATCCACTAAGATAAAGTTATATAAATTAATGGCTTTGAGGAGAGAGTTAATAATTTTTCTTGAATAAATACTGGTTAAATAATTTAGATGCTTGTACTCACTGAACAAGGACATTTAGCGGTGCTCATTTGGCAATCATATTCTGTTAAACACAAACATGTTAAACGTATTTACTCTTGACAATTATATTGAAACATGACATGACTTTTGAACAAAAGCAAATGTGGAAGTCATTTCAGAGACATTTGGCACTTTTGTCATCCAAAGCATTTCACATTGAATTGTGCAATATACAATCATTTAGGACTTATCCCAATAGGAGGCCATTTGGCCTATTAAGTCAGTGCTAATCCTATTCTTTTTTTGTTCATTCATCAGATGTGGGCATTGTGGGCATTGTTGGCTGGGTCCGCATTTGTTGGCCATCCCTAGTCGCCTGTGAATTGGGTGACTTGCCAGACCATTTCTGAGGGCTTTTAAGAGTCAACCACATTGCTGTGGGTCTGGAGTCACAGGTAGACCAAAGCAAGTCAAGATGGCAGGTTTCAGAAGCCAGATGGGTTTTTAATCTTCATCAGCCATCAGATGGGTTTTTGCAACAATCAATAATGGTTTCATGGCCATCATTAGATGTCTTATTCCAGATTTCTGTTGAATTCAAATTTCACCATTTGCTGTGGTGGAATTTGAATGTGGAGATATCCACTCCATCTGACGAAGGAGCAGGGCTCCAAAAGCTAATGGCATTTGCTACCAAATAAACCTGTTGGACTTTAACCTGGTGTTGTTAAAACTCTTACTGTGGAATTTGAACCCAGGTCCCCAGAGCAATACTAGTCCGGTTTTCTGGATTACTAGTCCAGTGAGAAAACTACTGTGCCACTCCCATCCCCAGGTGCTATCATCTTTAATCCCAACGCCCTGCGTTCTATCCCCCAGGCTTTGTAATATTTCATCTAAATGTTTATCTTATAAAAATTTGATCTTATTTATTAGAAAGAAAGCTACACATTTCAACCTGCTGATGACACAAGAATAGGTGGCATTGTATGCAGTGTAGATGGAGGCACAAAACTACGCAGAGATACGGACAGACTAAGGAAGGGTAAACACTCTGGCAAATGGATTCCAATGTATGTTAACATAAAACCATTCACTTTAGATATTGTTACAGTTTAGCAAGATAAGTTGTCAACATGAGGGAAAGAGTCTGCAAGGTTAAATGAGTGAGAAAAGAAATGGCAGACTGAGTACAACGTGGAAAAGTGCAAACTTTGACAAAGGGTCATCTGGACTCGAAACGTCAGCTCTTTTCTCTCCTTACAGATGCTGCCAGACCTGCTGAGATTTTCCAGCATTTTCCCTTTTTGTTGCAAACTTATCTGCTTTGGCATCAAGACTAGAAAGGTAGTATAATATATCAATGGTACATTAATCGCAAAATGTTAGTATTGCAGATTTCAGCAACTCGGTGGGTTTTTAATCTTCATCAGCCATCAGATGGGTTTTTACAACAATCAATAATGGTTTCATGGTCATTATTAGATTCCTGATTGCAGGACGGTGGAGGTTGGTTTTTATTTCAGAAAGAATGGAATACAAAAGTAGGGAGATTTTATTGTACTTGTAAAGGGCTTTGGTGAGATCACATCTAGAGTACTATATACCGTTTTAGTCTTCTTATTTGAAAAAATATATATAGCAGTTCAGAGAAGGTTCACTCGAATCATCCCTGGGGTGACAGGCTTATCCTTTGAAGAAAGGTTGAACGGGTTGGGCCTATTCCCTTTGGAGTTTAGAAAAATGAGAGGTAATCTTATTGAAAGACATAAGATCCCAAGGAGACCTGATAAGGTGACTATCAGGAGGATGGTCCCTCTTGTGAGGAAGACTAGAAAAAGGGGAGACAGCTTAAGAACAAGAGAGAAACTGAGGTGAGAAGAATTTATTTTCTCTCAGGGTGTTATAAATCTGTGGAATTCTTCCCAGAAAGCAGCAGAGACTGGGTCATTGAATTTATTCTAGGCTGAGTTACATCGATTCTTGGTAGACAAGAGAGTTAAACATTATAGCTTACAAGAAGGCAGAGTTGAGAGCACAACCAAATGAGTCATCATCTTATCATCGGGGGAGCAGGCTCAAAGTGCCAAATGGCCTACTCCTGCTCTTAAGTCCTATGTTCCTAATTATGAAATTATAAAATTGTTATATTTTACGACTGTGACTTTAATTTTGGATTAAATAAAGTGGATCATGCGACCTGTTCCTGGGGTCAACCTAACAACTGGTCTGGGTAACATGGGTGATAAAGATTAAAGAGAGGCTCTGGTTGTTTTACTGGAAAAAAAGTAACATGGGTTTCACACTTGGAGACAAAGGCCACAGCATTTGAGTTTACAGAGGTTAGACTTATACTCCTAAAGTCCCAAGAAGGGTTCAAAAATGTTGGATTGTAAACAAGTATGCTTTAAGTTGTCCATGTACTTCCAAGATGGAAGAGAGTTGCAGTTTCTAGGATAGCTAATCCAGATTTCTATCTGGATATAAGACCCATGTGATTCATGTTGTTGAGCTTCAAAGGGGAAAGGTTTCTAAGATATCCCTGATACTCACATAGGGAGTCTGCCGGGATCCAGGAGGCTGAGTGTTTCCATGATTTACTGTGGAGGGATGTGGATGGGAGTTCATGCCCAGATTGTGAAGACCAAATTTGTGAGGATTTGAAACAAGGCCGGACAATATGTCTAGTTTGTGCCACAGAGAGAGAAATGTCTGGAGAATCTCTCACTGTGAATGAAAGTTCTGGGATTAAACATTACCAGGCTAGGAGAGGAAATGAATGGAAATAAAACCTTGTGAGCTAAGAATCATTTTGGACTCAGTCTGGGAAAGTCAAATGACTTCTCAAGGGACCGTAGGAAGTATATCTGTTAAATGGTATTTTCAGTTGTGTTAAAAGTAAATGGAGAAACTTCTATTCTTTAGTTGCCTACAAAAATAGCGTTTAGTTAATTGTGTTTTTTCAGTCTATTACAGTAAAGGTCTTAATACATGAAACCTTGTTCTGTCATCCTTTCAGCTATAAACTGGAAGTTCAAATTCCATTTTTAAGGTGTTCGATCTACTATGTGATTTGTAACAAATTGGGGCCTCTTGCGAGATTTTATATCTGCAGGCTGGGGCAAGGACACTGGGTTTGGCCTGAGTTTAAATGAAGAAAATTGCATCGTGACTATTGCTGTATTGATTGAAAAATTCAAACGGCTATGTTTATTGATGAAGGCGTCTTGGAAAGAAAGGATTTGTCTTTGAGTGACTTGCAACAGTTGACAAAGGTCCATTCAAAAGTGATGGCAGAGCAGTTGGAAATAGATGTTAAAGTGGGCGCTAAGAAATCGGAAATAGTTGAGATATTGCCTCAATTCTTGCATCTTGAGGGAGAGAAAAGTAATCCAGATAAAACACAGGTTTAATTCTAAAGATAAGTAAAAGAAAAAAGGAAAGAGAAATGACAAAAGCCTGAATTCGATACAGAAGAAAAAGAAAGAACAAAAGAAAAGGAAATCAGAAGGCTTGAATTCAAATTTTAAAAGCAGGGTTGTAATGCCGTAGCATTCTGACATTGTCAAGAGATTTCAGACTTTGTTAGGAACAGAAGGTATTTATTGATAAGAGAAACTGGGCACAGGAGTTCGCAGCTCTAGACTGCCCTGGAGCAGTGCTTCACTCCTTACATGCTTACTACATGGCTTCCACCCCTCTGGGGTGATCACTCACTCTGAGGTCCCATTAGTCCCTCAAGTCAGGTAACCTACTTCTGCTGTATTGCCTCAGACAGAACATACACAGCAAGAGGGAAGACAGAAAATGTGAACTGGACAGAGAAAGTTTTTGATTATGTTAACAAGGAGATGGCAGAAATAGATATTTCTTAGAGTAAAACAAAAGGCACTATGGATGATAGGTATGATTGAAGGAAATCAGGTCTTCATTGCCATAAGACAGGGCTAGCTGCTGAAAGTTGAAAGATAAGCAGGAAGCTTTTCTGAGAGTCTCTATTGTTCCTGCCCAAAATGCTTCACCGCTGCGTAAAGCACGTGACAACGGATACTATCTATGGTGTTGTAAGATGAAGCAAATCCATCATTTGGATGAACTCCATAGGATACATGGACATTATATTAAACCTGATACAACATGGCCAATTTCAAGTGGAAAAACAGACATTTTAAAGACAGTATTATTTTAGAAGGTTACATGCATTCAAGCAAAATGGCTGCAAACCAGACATCGGAATATACAACACCGCCAGACCATCCAAGAAGTGAACAAAGTGGGCCATGAGTCACGGCAAAGCTATCTGACAAGATTATGCAGAGGGCTGTCGATAGCCCTGACCAGCTACAGGAGAGGCAATGGAAATGGTAATGGGTTTTACCCCAGCTATGTAGAATGATGCATCCACTAATGGGAAAACATTTAGTATTCCCAGAAAACCATCTTGGGACACTTTGCAGCACATCAGATACCTCTGAAAATAGTTTGGGCTTTTTGTCATTGAAACTGATCAATATCAGTTTCATCCTGTAAGCACATTACACCCCATTGTTCTGAAACTGACCGATGGGAAGAGTCAGCCAATTTGATTAAGGGAACTGGTCGCTTCTCGGCCTTTTGGCTAAGATCAAGTGTAGTATCGACATGCTGTACTTGGTTGAAGTCATTAGGTTACATTTTAGCTTCATTTGAAGCAATTTTTAAAAGCGGCATCTCGGCCTTTTGGCTAAGATGAAAATGAGATCAAGCCTTGGAGGAGGTGCAATGCTTGCTCCAATCAGTTTGGATCATAGAGATCAAGCCCAAGGCAGGAGGTGAGAGCCCTGTCTTGTCAGCTTGGATCGGGAATGTCTCACTTGTTGCGACTCTGAATTGGACTTGATTTGATTGAGTTGGATTTTTAAAAAATTTGATTAAGGGAACTGAATTTTTAAAAAATATCAAACTCCGGCCAAGAGGACGGGTGGTTGATTTTTTCAGCAGTTAATTCAGAGACAGTCCACTGAAAAGTGCTGTGAAGTGAAGAACAGTGCAGGAGCGGTGTGTGAGTCAATCTCAAGTTAATTCCAGGGCAGTGAATTCGGAGAGAGCAGCTAATTCAGCAGTTAACTTGGAAAGGAGTTCTGTGAAGAGTTCAGTTCAGCGCAGGAGAGGTGTGTCAAGTCGGAAAGAAGTAAACTCAGGTGTCCAACCAAACAACTACTTCGTGGGCAGAGGAAGGAACAAGGAAGATCCAACAGCAAAACTAAGAGACAGCAACAGTCAAGACAGATCAACTATTTTCTCAGCAGCAGAAAGGACTTTTGTTTTTAAAACGATCCGAGCAGTGGTGAATATATTCTCTCAGTTTTCAGAAATCCCCCATTAGGTAAAGGTTGAGGAGAGGTCTGGGATTCTTATTTTTGTACAAATTGTCTAATGCTAAGTATTTATGTTGTGCCATTAGAGTTTTCTTTCCATAGCATAGTACTGTGGTGTCTTTGTTTTATTGACTGAATTTGGTTGAAGTTATTCTTGAATAAATTATTTTTCAATCAACTTTGACTGGTCTCTCTTTGTCATCGTCTGTCCTGGTGAGTCACTAGAAAGCCAGAACATAATTCCGGAGTACAGAACCGTAAAGGGCCCGAGCACTTCGAAAACACTCACTCAAGAGGGTCTACTGGTCAGGAATAAACAGTGGTCCCTCTCTCTCTCTCTCGTGAAGCTGTCCCAGTGTGGCACTTCTGGATTGTATTTCACTACCTACAAGAGAGAGACACACATGGTCATAGGTGGCAGCCAGGGTAACTCGTGTGGCATAAGGGTGATCAGGAATAAACAGTGAGTCTTTCTCCCTCTCTCTTGTGAAGCTTGTCCCAGCATGACACTTCCGGGTTGTGGTTTCAACACCTGCAGGAGAGAGACACCCACAGTTATCAGTGGCGTCCGAGACCAGTCTGTGTGGAGTAAAAGAACCTTTACAGTGTGGAGATGCCAGCGTTGAACTGGGGTGGACACAGTAAGAAGTCCCACAACACCAGGTTCACTGGTGATCCTTCATCAGTTCAGGTGACTCACCTGATGAAGGAGCAGCACTCCAAAAGCTTGTGATTCCAAATAAACCTGTTGGACTTTAACCTGGTGTTGTGAGACTTCTTAGTGATACTATCTAATGTGCCTATAGTGGGTGTCACCTAAAACAAAAAAAGTTTTTCTTTGAGGATTACGAAACTGCAGCATTGTCTGAAAGTGTTTGGCTTAATCCCTGATCTTAGCAAAAATATGTGAATTTCTATCCAGAAAGCTCACTAAATGGAAGTGCATTGATACAAGGTATTGGTGGAAATTGTTTATCCGTTCCATTGTGTAGAGTTAATTTAAAATCTGCTTTAATCAATGCATTCCTCCATCCCTCCCTCCCCTCAATCCCCCACCATCCCACAAAGAACTTGTCTTCCCAGTCTGAGTCACACATCACTGGTCAGAACTCGGATGGAAATTCCCAACTTTGTCATTTGGTGTGGTTTTATGTCAGCGGTCATGTAACAAGCAAATACGTTCAGAAAGCAGTGGCATAAATTTAAAACTGTCGCACTACCTAGCAAAAGCAGTTAATGCACAGAGCACAATGCAGCATCCTTCAAGGTAAAAGGCATTCTTCACAACAACTCAGCAACATTAGCTTTCACTTTAATGGAGCAGAGGTCTGGGTCCCAATGCATCCAGTTTGTTGAGGTGAGGTACATAGAAACATAGAAAAACTACAGCACAAACAGGCCCTTCGGCCCACAAGTTGTGCCGAACACATCCCGACCTTCTAGACCTACCTATAACCCTCCATCCTATTAAGCTCCATGTACTCATCCAGGAGTCTCTTAAAAGACCCTATCGAGTTCGCTTCCACCACCACTGACGGCAGCCGATTCCACTCGCCCACCACCCTCTGTGTGAAAAACTTACCCCTAACATCTCCCCTGTACCTACCCCCCCAGCACCTTAAACCTGTGTCCTCTCGTAGCAGCCATTTCCACCCTGGGAAAAAGCCTCTGAGAGTCCACCCGATCTATGCCTCTCAACATCTTATACACCTCTATTAGGTCTCCTCTCACCCTTCGTCTCTCCAAGGATAAAAGACCGAGCTCCCTCAGCCTATGCTCATAAGGCATGCCACTCAATCCAGGCAACATCCTTGTAAATCTCCTCTGCACCCTTTCAATCTTGTCCACATCCTTCCTATAGTGAGGCGACCAGAACTGAGCACAGTACTCCAAGTGGGGTCTGACGAGGGTCTTATATAGCTGCATCATTATCCCCGGACTCCTAAACTCAATCTCTCGATTGATAAAGGCCAGCACACCATACGCCTTCTTAACCACCTCCTCCACCTGCGGGGCCGATTTCAGAGTCCTATGGACCCGGACCCCAAGGTCCTTCTGATCCTCTACCGTACTAAGGGTCTTTCCCTTTATATTGTACTCCTTCATCCCATTTGACCTACCAAAATGGACCACGATGCATTTATCTGGGTTGAAGTCCATCTGCCACTTGTCCGCCCAGTCTTGCATCCTATCTATGTCCCTCTGTAACTTCTGACATCCCTCCAGACTATCCAGAACCCCACCAACATTCGTGTCATCGGCAAACTTACCAACCCATCCCTCTGCTTCCTCATCCAGGTCATTTATGAAAATGACAAACAGCAAGGGTCCCAGAACAGATCCCTGGGGCACACCACTGGTGACCGGTCTCCATTTAGAAAAAGACCCATCTATACACACTCTCTGCCTCCTTTGGGCAAGTCATGATGTGGAGATGCCGGCGTTGGGTGGACTTTAACCTGGTGTTGTGAGACTTCTTACTGTCCTTTGGGCAAGCCAGTTCTGGATCCACCGAGCAGCAGCCCCTTGGATCCCATGCCCTCTCACTTTTTCCAGAAGCCTTGCATGGGGGACCTTATCGAACACCTTGCTAAAATCCATAAAAACCACATCTACCACCTTCCCTTCGTCAATGTGTTTAGTTACATTTTCGAAGAACTCCACCAGGCTCGTAAGGCACGATCTGCCCTTGACAAAGCCATGCTGAGTATTCTTGAGCATACTAAACCTCTCTAAATGCTCATATATCCTGTCCCTCAGGATCTTCTCCATCAGTTTACCAACCACTGAGGTTAGACTCACCGGTCGGTAATTACCTGGGCTATCCCTATTCCCCTTCTTGAAAATAGGAACCACATCCGCAATCCTCTAATCCTCCGGCACCTCTTCCGTCTCCATTGACGACGCAAAGATCATCGCCAGAGGCTCTGCAATCTCTTCCCTCGCCTCCCACAGTAACCTGGGGTACATCCCATCTGGACCCGGCGACTTATCTATCTTGATAAGTACATGCTAAACGCAGAGCCTTGTCAAAGTCAGAAAATTCATCGCGGGTCCTGTTTTTATTGGCGTGAATAAGTAATGGAACCCAATGCATGCTGATGGCACAGACTTTATTTTGGAACCCAAATCATCAAAAAAATTAGACAAGGACAGCTACCCAATTATCAGGCCCATTCAAGCATGCCATGGACAGTTTATTTAAACTGGGTGGCACAGTAGCACAGTGGTTAGCACTGCTGCCTCACAGTGCCTGGGACCTGGGCTCAATCCTTGGGTGACTGTGTATGTGTGGAGTTTGCATATTAGAATCCCTACAGTGCAGAAGGAAGCCATTCAGCCCATCGAGTCTGCACTGACAACAATCCCACCAAGCCCCTATTCCCCTAACCCCACGTATTTACCCTGCAAGTCCTCCTGACACTAAGTGGCAATTTAGCATGGCCAATCAACCTAACCTGCACATCTTTGGACTGTGGGAGGAAACGGGAGCACCTGGAGGAAACCCACACAGACACGAGCAGAATGTGCGAACTCCGCACAGACAATGACCCAAGCCGGGAATCGAACCCAGGTCCCTGGCGCTGTGAGGCAGCAGTGCTAATCACTGTGCCATCGTGCCGCCATATTCTCCCTATATCTGCGTGAGTTTCCTCCGGGGGCTCTGGTTTCCTCCCACAGTCCAAAGATGTACAGGTTAGGTGGATTAGTAGGGTAAATACATGGGGATATGGGGGTAGGGCCTGGGTAAGATGTTCTATCGGAGAGTCGGTGCAGACCCGATGGGCCAAGTGACCTCCTTCTGCACTTTTGGGATTCTATGAATAACAACAGCAACCGGTATTTATATTAAACCTTTAATGTAATAAAATGTCTCAGGGCATGTCGCGGCGACATTCTAAAACAAAATCTGACACATTACCACAAAAAATTGCTGGTAAGTACACAATTCAAATGCTGAAGTAGAATATTTCTCTGTAGGAGAAGACAGCATTTCAGAAGCCACAAATTTATACTGAAAGACATCCAGTTAGTCATCCTGACTTTCGATTAAAATCCAGCCGAAGACTTGCCACAATGCTCAAAATAATAACTCATACCGGCTGACACTGGGAGCACTTTCTTGACCTTACATGTGCCAGCAGCTACTGAAAAAGGTATTAGCATACTCTGTTCCATACAGCCCTCCATTCAACTCCTGTACTTCTGAAAATTACAACTCAAAATTAACTTCAGGCATGTCATCAACTAATAATCTGGTAGAACCAAAATTGATACTGCTTTAAGCATAATATTTATCAATATCATATAAACTTAATGAAGAAATGTCACCATTTATTTGCTGCGTTACTGATTTTCTTGCAAATCTGTAAAACCCCTTTCTCTCATTTCATATCGGAAGATTATTATCGTCATGCATAAGATATGGGGTGAGGTGAGAAGCCCCAAGAACTACCTCAGCATGTGAACTGAACCCAAGCTATTGGATTATTCATAGAATCAGAGAATCCTACACTACAAAAAGAGGCTATTCGGCCCATTGAGTCTGCACCGACCACAACACCAGCCAGGCTCTATCCCCATAACACCATGCATGTATCCTAGCTAGTCCCCCTGACACTAAGGGGCAATTTAGCACGGCCAATCCACCTAACTCGCACATCTTTGGACTACACCATTCTCCAGCCATATAAGCCATATAGCCAGCTAAGCTAACCAACATCTAAAACTTCTTTGCTGCTCTTAAAATGAGTACTTTAATCGGATGTGTTAATCTTTACAGTAGACAGTTGAGTTTTTAATGGTTGTGTTCTGAATTTCTTGAGCTTAGCGTCCTTTACAAATTGTTACTTTCTTCTCTCCTTCAATCTTAAGACACACAGGGACTTAGTTCTGCAAAGTCGCAGCACCTCATGTGAAAAGCATTATTCATGCATAGCTTAGGCAGTGAGTGTTAGAGAACTGTTCAATCATGGTGGGGGTTGGGGAACATTATGACAGCCCTGGCCCAACAGCACAAGTGCATGTAATATATATTAACGCTATCTAATGGGATGGAAGACAGTCGATGAGGGTGCTGAGGCCAATAATTATTGCCCTAGAAATAAAAGAAAGGTTTGTATTTATATGGAGCTTTTGTCTGAATGTCCGAAATCATCAACAGCAAATGAAATACATTTGAAATGTGGCCACTGTTATAATATAAAAAATGGTGGCAGGTGGCACAGTGGTTACTACTGCTGCCCCACAGCTCCAGGGACCCGGGTTCAATTCCGGCCTTTGGTCACTGTCTGTGTGGAGTTTGCACGTTCTCCCCGTGTCTACGTGGATGACCTCCGGGTGCTCCAGTTTCCTCCCACAGTCTGAAAGACCTGCTGGTTAGGTGCTAAATTCTCCCTCAGTGTACCCGAACAGGCGCCAGAGTGTGGCGACTGGGTTTTTTTTACAGTAATTTCAATGCAGGTCTGATGTAAGCCTACTTGTGACACTAATGAATAAACTTTAAATTGGTGGCATGGTGGTTAGCACTGCTGCCTCAGTGCCAGGGGCCCGAGTTCAATTCCAGCCTCGTAAGAATGTCTGTGTGGAGTTTGCGCATTCTCCCCCGTGTCTGCATGGATTTCCTCCAGTTTCTTCCCAGAGTCCAAAGATATGCAGGTTAGCTGGATTGGCCATGCTAAATTGCCCCTTAGCATCGGGGGATTAGCAGTTTAAATACATGGGGTTGCGGGTCCTGGGTGGGATTGTTGTCGGTGCAACAATGGCTGGATGGGCTGAATGGCCTCCTTCTTCACCATACGGATTCTATGATTCTATGATAAGACAACTATTTGCACACAGCAATCTCCCACATAGAGCAATGTGGTCATGACTAGAGAATCTGTTTTACTGATGTTGGTTGAGGGACAATTACTGGCCAGCACTTCGCACATCATCTTCTATTTACCCGAGAAGCAGAGTGGGACCTTGGCTTAATGTCTCATCCAAGGCAGATGAGCCTAACACTGACCTGTAATAATACTTTGTTGTTTATGGTTCATTACCATTACTCAAAGAGCCATTAACAGATCCCAGTTTCAGAGTACCAGCACTTTAAAAGCAAGCTGATCAGCCACTGGTGTACCAAAGGAATGTCTATTCTCATTGCCCAAGTTCCTTATAGAGAAGCATGTTATTATTCCTTTACATCATTTTGCGTTGTTGGTACGTATTTGAGAACATACTCTCAGAAACTGATCTAATCAACATTAATTTATCCAAATCAAACTTTCCTAATCAGGCTAACTGTAGTTTTCAATACACGATCATATCCACTGCATGGTAACCCATTAGAGCATTCCACACTGTGACCTACATCAAAACATAGAAACTAGAAGCAAGAGTAGGCCATTCGGACTTTCAAGCCTGCTCTGCCATTCATTTTGATCATGGCTGAAAATCAAATTCGATATCCTGATCCCCCCTTCCGCACCCACCACCCCCCCCCGCCACCCCCCGCCGCCACCCAAATCCCTTTAGCCACAAGAGCTACATCTAATTTCTTCTTGAAATAACACAACGCTTTGGCCTCAACTAGTTTCTGTGGCAGTGAATTCCACGCATTCACCACCCTCTGGATGAAGAAATTTCTCCTCACCTCAGTTCTAAAAGATTTACCCGTTATCCTCAAACTATGACCCCTTGTTCTGGACTCCCCCCACCAACCGGAACATTCTTTCTGAATCTACCCTGTCAAATTCTGTTAGAATATTTGAAGTTTCTATGAGATCCCCACTATAGCTTATATTTGAATCAACATTTTCCTTTCGCAGTTTTGACATTGGTTGTGTAGGTGTCAACATTCATTTCTTGTGTAGTTTTGTAATCATTCAAGGATTTTGCGTTCATGCTTCATCTGATTTTATTAGAATCTGTGTTTGTCCTTGGATTGGTGAATCAACAAATTCCAACCATGGCCCAAAGCACGAAGGTGTTTCTCTTCAGCAAATGCTTTTGATGCTGAGTTGCAGATATTCAATGCATTATGTTTCTCTCATTTGATTAAAAAGTAAACATCATTTCCAGATTTTAATCCTTCCTTCTTATGTTGCTTAGCTGCCATCTCAGACAGCATGGGGGGAATCTCATACCATTGGGGGAATGTTATGCTGACCTGGAATGTGGTGGGGGAATATTCCTGGGGTCTGGTGCTCAGCTCAAGGTCAAATAGTGTTCAAAAATTATGATAAACCTTACTTGGATTGAGACAAGACATTGGTTAGGTGCATTGGCCATGACAAAGTCATGACAAAGAAGCAGAGTTTGCCATCACAGCTGAGGATGATGGCAGCATGGTGGCACAGTGGTTAGCACTGCTGCCTCAGAGCGCCTGGGACCGGGGTTCAATTCCAGTCTTGGGTGATTGTGCAGAGTCTGCACATTCTCCCTGTGTCTGCGTGGGTTTCTTCTGGGTGCTATTAGATGGATTGGCCATTTAATTTGCCACTTATTATCCCAGGAGGTGTAGGTAAGGGGTATTAGTAGGGTATATACTTGAGGTTACGGGGATAGGGCAGGGGGGTGTTGGCCTAGAACAAAAGCTCTGTCAGAAATTCAGAGCAGATTCCATGACCTCCTTCTGCACTGTATGATTCTATGATGAAGGTGTCAATCTTCCCATTATTGAGCTTGGCAAATGTATAACTTATCCAGGGCTGGTGCCAGACAGGTTATGTGGAACACAGAGGCATTAGAGGCAATGAACAAGAAGGTGGAGAGGTGCATCTGGAAACCTTTTGTATAAGCGTAGAAGCAGTGTCTAGTGGATCACGGCATTCATATCTCCAGCATCACTTCCTCAAAAGGCAGATTCTTTGACCTAGATAGGTTCTTAATTAACAAGAGGGTGAAATACTATCGGGAGTAGACAGGAATGTGGGGTTGAAGTTACAATCCGATCAACCATGATCTTATCGAATGGCAGAACAGGCTAGAGGGGCTAAATGGCCTACTCATGATCCTAATTCGCATGTTTAAAGTTTATTGATTAGTGTCACAAGTAGGCATACATTAACACTGCAATGAAATTATTATGAAAGTCCCTTGGTCGCCACACTCCAGCGCCTGTTCAGATACACTGAGGGAGAATTTAGCACGGCCAATGCACCTAACCAGCACGTCATTCGGACTGTGGGAGAAAACCAGAGAACCCAGAGGAAACCCACGCAGACACTGGGAGAAGGTGCAGATTCTGCACAGACAGTGACCCAAGCCAGGAATTGAACTCGGGTCCCCAGCGCTGTGAGGCAGCAGTCCTAACCACTGTGCCACCTTGCCATAGCATCACTTCCCTTTTTGCAGAGCAAGGTGACCCGTAACAGGCAGAAACAAGTCAAAATGGGAAAAAGGATAATAATTTTCAAGCCTTCAGCTTCTTCACACAGCCGAATCGAGACAATCTAATACTGCAGGACCTTGGGAGTGTGGGTCTGATGAAACCAAATGTCTCATTGAATCTGCATACTTTTTCCTTCAGTTATATTTTTCTGCTCACTCACTCAGATGCAGACACCTCTACCACATACTCTATTTGTCTGGCCTCATCACTGGGAGATTACTCCCATACACATCAATGGGCATTCGGAGCGACTGACGAGCCATGGGACATGACTGTAACTGGCATGAATGAGGCTGTTACATCCCAGGCAACAACACATCTCATTCAACCAGTCACTCAACGGCTGCCAAAAAGCATACAGGCCCAACCAGCGGCAGATGTGGAAGAAGGAGTGGCAGGGCCAATTCCTAATCTGGCACACAGTGGCAGAGGCCATCTCAACCTCAAGAGGCCCTTAGCTGCCAACCATTTCATCAGAGGAGCAGCTAGAAGTAGCAGATGGTTAGGTCAGACTTTAGACAAAACATACACAGTTGCTAATGAGAAGTAATGGAGCAAATAAATTAAGACACATGCACAAAGCATTTTTGAGGGAATTAAATTTGGTTGCATCCCATTGTAACTGTGAACAGAAAATTTTCTTTCAATGATGCAGAATACTGTATTAGGAGACCAAGAAATTGTCACCCAGGATAATGAAGAGGTGAATGTTGCTGTAGGTGTACTGGCCCATGCATGACGTGCGTATGGAGAAGAATTTTAAAATAATTGGCGGTCTGTCATTCAACTAACAATTTTATGCATGAAATCCTACCACATTGTGCTTGTGCTTCCTCCTATCTGAAATCTTGTGACGCAGTGGGTAGCCTCACTACCTCTGAGCTAGAAACTCCAGGTTCCGGTCCTACCCCAGGACTTGATGCTCAACACATTCATAATGCGGCCAAACAGGTTGCGTGTGTCAACCTGCAAATCCTTCCAAACACACTAATGGCCGATGGTGAGAGTAGAAGAGACTCCTGGTCAGCCACGCTTAAAGCGGACTGGCACCCCTCAAGCTATAAGCCCCTGGGAACAGACGAACAACCTATTCTGGGAATTACTAACTATGCACACAGATGAAAGTCTGCCTTAGCGCACTACTAAGAGAACTGGAATTACTCCTATCTCATTATCATACACTCAAATATTAAGATAACACTTTCATACTTAATGTGAGAACACACATTAAATCAGCCATGGGAAAAATACTTTAACCAACTTTCATTGACTGCTTTCAATGTCACTGGCTGTAATTTTTTGGAAATTTACCCTACTTTATATGTTGGGGTTGAGTTTGTGATGTCTGTCTCTTTAAGACAGCACAGCCAAAGAGAGTCACCTGACCTGAGGAACCAATGGGATCAGAGAGTGAGTGAGCACCTCAGAGGGTGGAGTCCTCTGACAGAATCATCTAGCTGCCATGCAGCTAACATCATAAAAACTGGAGCACGACTCCAAGGCAGCCTGGAGCTGCAACCTAGTTTCTCTTTTCAACAAATACCTTTTGTTCCTAACAAAGTCTGAAGTGTCTTGATGACGCCAGAATGCCACAACATAATAGTTGCTCCTCCAGCATTTAGAATAAGTTGCTTTTTTTGACTGTCATGGTCAGAATCAGTTATACACCACTGATCAAAATCATTGCACATTGTACAGAGGACATTCCTGCGTCTTTTTTACTTTCCTACAGTTTTAACTCTTGTGAAATGGGTTACCAATCCTGCTGGGCATGCAATGTTCCAGTCCAGCCTCTTAGGACGGCACAGTGGCACAGTGGTTAACGCTGCTGCCTCACAGCGCCAGGGACCCGGGCTTGATGCCCAGCTTGGGTCGCTGTCTGTGTGTAGTCTATACATTCTCCTCGTGTCTGCATGGGTTTCCTCCAGGTGCTCCGATTTCCTCCCAAAGTCCGAAAGATGTGCTGGTTAGGTACATTGGCCATGCTAAATTCTCCCTCGGTGTACCTAAACAGGCGCCAGAGTATGGCGACTCGGGGATTTTCACAGTAACTTCATTGCAGTGTTAATGTAAGCCTACTTCTGACACTAATAAACTTTAAGAAATATGCAAACACCATCAAGGAATGGTAAACATCTAACGCTGCTCTCAATAACAATTCAGCTATACCTCAGCATCTACTTTTCAACATTTATCATCTCAATGGTTAATAAAGTTAAAAACTTGTAGACAAAAGAATTCAACCTCAGAACAGTGCTAATGCAGCAAGTAGCCAGACAGGATAAACAACCCTCAGCAGTTATATAATGTTGAACAAATTCCTTCGTTCTGTAATTTACCAAAATATCATTCAAGTTTGGAAAACTAATGCACTTTGTTTTATAGGGGGAAAATAGCTTTTGAAACACTATTAATATGATAATTGGATTGCTGTTCCGATCTGTATCTAGAAATAACTGATTCGCCGAAAATTACGGAACAAAAGCATTTTTATTTAAAAATCCAATTTACATTTATATTTTTGAGGCAAAATTCAATGAAAAATTAACTTTGATGTATCTGTAACTTATCATCAGCCCTCCCTTGGCATTTTGAATTACTCTTGCTTCTCAGTTTTGTGCGGTATTATGCTTCAAACAGTAGTTATAAAATGAATGTATCACTGCAAAACAGATTGCTGCAGGATGCTTATATAAAACTGCATCACCCAGAACCATGACTTACATACACATCAACTAGAGGCCATTTATTGTCACAACCTATACGCCGTCCCGTAGTTCAGTGGGAGTTTCACTACCATTTATTTTCGAATCAATTCTCAATTACCAGGAGGAAGATTCACTCCCTAACCTATTTTCAAGATGAAATTATGGACTCTAGTAATGACACTTAGTCAAGGTAAGCCACTGTCCATTAACCTGCGATACTGCCAGTGAGAAACCATTCAGCTACTTTATTAGACCTCACTTTTTTGCAGCGTCTAATTAATCACCATGAAAAAAGCCTTTCAGGATGCGACTGATGCAGTGAAAACAATTTTCCTCTAACTGCCTTTTAATTTCAACTCTGGGAGAGCTCATCGACCGCAGCTCACAACAACCCATCACTGCTGTATATTTTTTTGTAAATGTGCTTTCTGTGCTGTTATTGAGAAGAACGAAGCAGTGATGAGACATGTGTGTTCTCTTTCATAACTCATGTAATTGATTGTGTGAAAAGCTGCGGATAAAGGTGTTGTCGGCATTACTAGGCAGTTCCATAGAATTCAGCCCTTCAATAAAAACTCCTAGTCTACACAATTTTTATTTCCATTCATCCAAACCCACCACCAGCTGATGGTGTGCACCGTTTTACTTACTCTGCTTATATTTGTAGGAGATAAGAAAAAAATTATGTTGGGTCAGGAGATGGAGAGAGTGAAGTGTGGGTGCAGAATATGGGGTAAAATTTGTCCAGCCACAATATGAAGTGACATTTTTTGACAATACGTTTTCTAATTTAGCCACTTTTATGTGATCATTCTTGTTCAACAGTTAAGGGAAAAACAACACATTTATTTGCAGCTAAGGGCTCTGCAGAGGCTTGCAGCCTCATGGCTGCTGCCAACTCCCAAAAATGTTCTGGAACAGAAACCTGAGCTCACCAAAATGATTCTCTATCCTGCTGCCTGATTGATTCCCCAGGTCATTTTTTGAATATATATTTGTTCATGGGATGTGGATGTCGCTGGCTGGGCCAGCATTTATTGCCCATCCCTGAGGGTATTTTAAAGTCAACCACATTGCTGTGGCTCTGGAATCACATGTAGGCCAGACCAGATCAGGACACTAGATTTCCTTCCCTAAAGGACATTAATGAACCAGATAGATTTTTCCAACAATCAACAATAGTTTTATGGTCACTATTAGATTTTCAATCTTTATTAAATGCAAAGTTCTGCCATGATGGGATTCGAACCTGGGTCCCCTCGTTCTTTGAATTGTTAGTCCAGCAGCAACACCACAATGCCACTGCCTCCCCACTCTCACTTTGCAGATTGATTCTTAAAGGGACAATCGCCTTAATCACCAAAGGAATTAATCCTGCAGAATTGTCCTCTGCAACTGCCATAGCTCCTGCCTGATTAACTATGATGATGTGAGATTCAAGATGTGGAAATGCCGGCGTTGGACTGGGGTAAACACAGAAAGGAGTCTAACAACACCAGGTTAAAGTTAACACCAGGTTAAATAAACCTGTTGGACTTTAACCTGGTGTTGTTAGACTCCTTACTGTGAGATTCAAGCACAGGCTGAAATAAATCCTGATAATATATGAGGCATGTTTACCTAGCCAAGATCCATTGAAGCTTACCCAACTGAACTGAAGTAGGTTTCAACCTGGAGCTTAAAGCTGTGAGCAACTAGTTGATAATTGATTTGATTTGATTTATTATTGTCACATGTATTACTATACAGTGAAAAGTATTGTTTCTTGCACATTATGCAGACAAAGCATACCGTTTATAGAGGTGGAAAGGTGAGAGTGCAAAATGTCGTGTTACAGTCATAGCTAGGGTGTCGAGAAAGATCAACTTAATGCAAGGTAGGTTCATTCAAAAGTCTGATGGCAGCAGGGAAGAAGCTGTTCTTGAGTCGGTTGGTACATGCCCTCAGACTTTTGTATCTTTTTCCCAACAGAAGAAGGTAGAAGAGAGTATGTCCGGGGTGCATGGGGTCCTTGATTTTGCTGGCTTCTATTTCTGAGGCAGTGGGAAGTGTAGACAGAGTCAATGGATGGGAGGCTGGTTTGGGTGATGGACTGGATTTCGCTCACAACCCTTTGTAATTTTTTGTGGTCTTGGACAGAGCAGGAGCCATATCAAGTTGTGATACTACCAGAAAGAATGCTTTTTATCGTGCATCTGTAAAAGTTGGTGAGAGCCGTAGTGGACATGCTAAATTTCCTTAGCCTCCTGAGAAAGTAGAACTGTTGGGCTTTCTTAACTATAGCGTTGGTGTGGAGGGACCAGGACAGGTTGTTGGCGATCTGGATACCTAGAAACTTGAAGTTCTCAACCATTTCCACCACGTCCCCGTTGATGAAGACAGGGGCATGTCCTCCACTATGCTTTCAATTCTTTCAGCCAAAGGGAAGTTGGAAACAGGACCCATGTATTTATGGGGATTCTCACAACAGGAATCGTAGGTTGAATATGAATCCAGATTAATCTGCTGTAATTGCAATCTTCTGACACATTTTCAATAAATACCACTAAACATCTTTAGTGTTGCGTTGATTCTGTACAAGTTGGCTGATTATTGTCCATTTGGGAAAGGATTAGGGGTGAGACTGATAGATGAATTAGAAAAGAGAGAGGGAGAAATAAACTGTAGTAATGTACAAACAAGGGTGGAATGGGAATAATTGCAAAGAAAACCAGGAGGAAGAGAGAGAAAAAGAAAGAAAAGAAATGAAGAGGACAAGCAAAGAGATGGAAGAAAGATGGAAAGTGCTGGGATGGGGGGCTGGGGGAGTGGAGTGGAGTCATTTGTTTTTAATAAATTTAATACAACATGAATATGTTGGGCATTGCATTAGAGAATGGAACTCCCTGAGATCAAAAATAGTGGTAGACTCACCAAAACAATTATGGTTACATTTCATATATTTGTTAGATTATGTAATATTATGTGGCTATGTGAATATATTGCTGAAATATTTAGTGTAGCATTTTCTATATCAATGATTATTTCATGTTTTTGCATTCTTTAACATTAAATAACATTTATTTTGATTGTCCAGCTATTATGAGCATAGCACATGATTATCTTACCGGACGGGTTACCCAGAAGCATGGGCTAATAGTCCGGAGACATGAGTGGAAATCTCACCATGGTATTCTGGGAACTTAAGTTCTAATTGTAGGAACAGAGAGATCCGGGGGCAAATGTGCACACAATCTTTGAAGGTGGCAGGACAGGTTGAGAAAGTGGTTAAAAATACATATGGGATCCTGTGCTTTCTAACTAAAGGTATAGAGTGCAAAACATCATCTGCCCGTCATCTTGATCAGATAGGAGTTGGGAAGTCAGCTGTGTCCCCAGCATGTAACAGCCCACCTGATCAAGTAGTCCACTCCTGCCTCCGAACACACATCTGAGTGTGCATTAAATTCAGGCCCATGATTCTATGTTGATTGAATGAAATTGCAACAAAACATTAGTATCTATTAGATTGCCATAAAAATACTCATCCAGTTCAATAATGTATTTTAGGGAGGTAAACTGTTTTCCTTCCCCTGTTTTGCCTATATATTTTTATTCATTCTTGAAATATGGGCATCCATGGCTAAGCCAGCATTTATTACCCATCCATAATTATGGAGAAAATGATGGTGAGCCACCTCCTTAAGCTGTTAAAAGCAATCTGGTTCACACAGAGTGCTGTTAGGAGAGGGAATTCCAGGATTTGGACAGCAACAACAAATAGTGATTTAGTTCCAAGTCAAAATAGGAGTGACTTGGAGAGGAACTTGTACGTGTTGACATTCCCATTCACCCGCTGCACAGTTCTGAGTGTGAGAGACCGTAGGTTTGGAAAGTGCTGTTGAAGAGCCTTGGTGAGTTGCTGCAGTGCATCTTGTATATAGTACTTACTGCTACTGATGGTGGAGGGATAGAATATTTAAGATGTTGCATGAAACCTTTGTCCTGGATGGCATCCAACATTTTGAGTGTTGTTGGAGTTGCACTCAACCAGGCAAGTGAAGAGTATTCCATGACACTCCTGAATTATTCATTGTAAATGATGGACAGGTCTTGAGGGGTCAAAGGCGTGATACTTATTGCAGAGTTCCCAGCCTCTGACCTGCTCTTAAAACCACATATTTACCTTCTGGTCCAGTTATATTTCTGGTCAATGGTAAGCTCTAGGATGTTGATACTGAGGAGACAGCGAAGGTAACGCCATTGAATGTCAAAGGCAGATGGTTAGATTCTCTCTTGTTGGAGATGACCATTGCCTGGGACTTGTGTGGCACGAATGTCACTTATCAACCCACGTCTGGATGCTGTCCAGGTCTTGTTGCATGTGGGCATAGTGTGTTTTATATCTGAGGTTGATACTAATATTCTGCAATCAGTAGCGAACATTCCCACTTCTAACCTTATGATGGACATAAGATCATCCATAAAGCAGCTGAAGCTGGCTGGGTCTAGAACTATCTCCTGGGGAACATTTGCAGCAATGTTCTGGGGCTGAGATGATTGGCCTCCAACAATCCTATCCATCTTTCTTTGTGCCAAGTCTGACACCAATCAGTGGAGAGTTTTCCGCTGATTCCCATTGACTCCTGTTTTGCTAAGGTTCTTAATGTCACATTCATTCAAATGCTGCCTTGATATCAAGGGCAATCACCCTGACCTCACCATCAGAATTCAGATCTTTTGCCCATGTTTGGACTAAGACTGTAACAAGGTCAGGAGTTGAGTGGCTCTGGCAAAAGCCAAATTGAGGCCAGTGAGTTGGTTATTGCTGTGTGAGTTCTGCTTGATAGCACTGCTGACAACACCTTCCATCACTTTGCTGATGATTGAGAGGTGACTCAGATGGGGGGGCACGGTGGCACAGTGGTTAGCACTGCTGCCTCACAGTGCCAGGGATCTGGGTTCGATTCCCGGCTTGGGTCACTGTCTGTGTGGAGTTTGCATGTTCTCCCTGTGTCTGCGTGGGTTTCCTCCTGGCACTCTGGTTTCCTCCCACAGTCTGAAAGACATGTTGGTTTGGTGCATTGACCCGAACAGGCACTGGACTGTGGCAACTAGAGGAATTTCACAGTAACTTCACTGCGGTGTTAATGTAAGCCTTACTTGTGGCTAATAAATAAACCTTAAAAAAAAATGAGTCACTGAGTGGTGGGGGGGATATGAAGGGGAAGTGGGCTGAATGGGGGATCTGAGGGGAAAGGCTGAGTGAGGGCCTGTGGGCGGAAGGGGGGTTAATTGGAAGCCTTGGGGAGGGGAAAGGAGGATGTGTGGGGGTATGAGGGGACATGGGGATGAAAGGGGGGTTGAGTGGGGGTATGGGGATGAAGGGGACCCGATTGGGGTCACCGAATGAGGGAGGCAAATGTTAGGACACCTTTATGCCTGCGTGTTGTGGGTGTTTCCCATTATTTGTGGATGCATCGGGGGGGGGGGGGGAGGTGGAAGGATACCCCTCTTTGGTGAGTGGTTGGTGGTGCTCCCTTGGTCAGTGTATGGGGGCACCATTTCATTTTTTGTTGGCGGGGGGAGGAGTAGCAGGGAGGGCGGGGTGGGGGGGTTCGATGCTGTCTCCAAACACGGAGTTTGGGTGCCCCCATCTCAGAACAACAGAGCTGGCTGACAGGTTGCTCGAAATGAGCTTACTTACGTCTTTCAGGCGGGTAAATCCCACACTCCTGTTTTCCCGCCTGCGTGGGCACTTAGTCCCAATCTGGGAGAATCACTGCCTTAATCTTTATTTCTAATTATTCCCAGTCATGTGCACAAATGTAATGTGATCAGAATGGAGAGCCACAGGCTATATGTAAATTCTCCAAAGTAATGCACATGAACTCATATTACACTTCAAACAGCCTCTCCATCATTGCCATTTGCTTGCTCAATTACAATTAAACGATTGCAAAAAATTTTGTTTGTCATTAATATTTAGAATTGTTCCTTTTTTCCCTCACTTTAATGCACTCAAATCTACACATGATGTTGAGTTTGTTCAAGAGATATAGCACCACTTTGCTGTGTCTTGGGTCAAAGCTGAATGTGATGCCCTCGGGAGTCTTGTTCAGTATCAGTACAGATGTAGAATGATCTTGATATCTTTGTTTTTGACAGAGAGCTTGAAGGCATGCAGTGTCTCCTCCTGCTGTCAGGGCATGTGCCTGTCTGTATGATATGAATATCAATATGATCTCTATGCTCCTCCAGACTCTGAGCTGTTTGGCTGTATTTCTTTATATTTAGAATAGAATCCATAGAATCCCTACAGTGCAAAAAGAAGCCATTCGGCCCATTGAGTCTGCACTGACAACAATCTCACCCAGGCCCTATCCTTGTAACCCATGTAATCCCCCTGACACTAAGGGGCAACGCCCACCCAGGCCTGTTCCCCATAACCCCAAGTATTTGCCCCACTAATCCCCCTAACCTACATACCTTGGGACATTAAGGGGCAATTTATCATGGCCAATCAAAGAACAAGAACAAAGAACAATACAGCACAGGAACAGGCCCTTCGGCCCTCCAAGCCCGCGCCGCTCCCCGGTCCAGGATTGAATCCTGAATCCAGGATCCCCGCCCAATTTTCCAGCCTATCTACATCCTAATATCCTATCCACCGAGCTGTCCCTCACAGCTACGATGCTTTGTTCATCACAACCTATTAACTCACCCCCACCCCCCCCATTCCAGACCATGTGATCTCCAGGGAGAGGCGAAAACCCAGAGTGAAAACCCCAGGGCCAATATGGGGAAAAAAAAATCTGGGAAATTCCTCTCCGACCCCCTGTGGCGATCGAAACGAGTCCAGGAGATCACACTGGCCCTGATCAGAAAATGCTTCCCAACCCTATTCATTTCCACTTCTGCTTTACGAACACCATCTGAATTCCCTGCCCCCGAGACAGGTTCCCAACTATCCGCAGTCTCGCTCTGTACTGGCACCAGCAAGATGATCATAGAATGAAGCCTTGAAACGAGAAACAAAGAACAATTAGCCCGCGCCGCTCCCCGGTCCAAACTAGACCACTCTTTTGTATCCCTCCATTCCCACTCCGTTCATATAGCTGTCTAGATAAGTCTTAAACGTTCCCAGTGTGTCCGCCTCCACCACCTTGCCCGGCAACACATTCCAGGCCCCCACGACCCTCTGTGTAAAATATGTCCTTCTGAAATCTGTGTTAAACCTCCCCCCCTTCACCTTGAACCTATGACCCCTCGTGAACGTCACCACCGACCCGGGGAAAAGCTTCCCACCGTTCACCCTATCTATGCCTTTCATAATTTTATACACCTCTATTAAGTCTCCCCTCATCCTCCGTCTTTCCAAGGAGAACAACCCCAGTTTCCCCAATCTCTCCTCATAACCAAGCCCCTCCATACCAGGCAACATCCTGGTAAACCTCCTCTGTACTCTCTCCAAAGCCTCCACGTCCTTCTGGTAGTGTGGCGACCAGAACTGGACGCAGTATTCCAAATGCGGCCGAACCAACATTCTATACATCTGCAACATCAGACCCCAACTTTTATACTCTATGCCCCGTCCTATAAAGGCAAGCATGCCATATGCCTTCTTCACCACCTTCTCCACCTGTGACGTCACCTTCAAAGATCTGTGGACTTGCACACCCAGGTCCCTCTGCGTCTCTACACCCTTTATGGTTCTTCCATTTATCGTGTAGCTCCTCCCTACATTATTCCCACCAAAATGCATCACTTCGCATTTATCAGGATTGAACTCCATCTGCCATTTCTTTGCCCAAATTTCCAGCCTATCTATATCCTTCTGTAGCCTCTGACAATGTTCCTCACTATCTGCAAGTCCTGCCAGTTTTGTGTCGTCCGCAAACTTACTGATCACCCCAGTTACTCCTTCTTCCAGATCATTTATATAAATCACAAACAGCAGAGGTCCCAATACAGAGCCCTGCGGAACACCACTAGTCACAGGCCTCCAGCCGGAAAAAGACCCTTCCACTACCACCCTCTGTCTTCTATGACCAAGCCAGTTCTCCACCCATCTAGCCACCTCCCCCTTTATCCCATGAGATCCAACCTTTTTCACTAGCCTACCATGAGGGACTTTGTCAAACGCTTTACTAAAGTCCATATAGACAACATCCACGGCCCTTCCTTCGTCAACCATTCTGGTCACTTCTTCAAAAAACACCACCAGGTTAGTGAGGCATGACCTCCCTCTCACAAAACCATGCTGACTATCGTTAATGAGTTTATTCCTTTCTAAATGCACATACATCCTATCTCTAAGAAATCCTGTACATCTTCGGAGTGTGGGAGGAAACCAGAGCACCCAGAGGACACCCATGCAGACAAAGGGAGAATGTGCTTCTTTCAGTCAAATGTTCTGGCCCCACCCGCTCATGGGATAGTCCGATCCCACTGAAAGTCAAGAGTTTTGGCAACCCCATCACTTCCTTTGTGGTGGGAACCAGAAAGTCCCGGTCTTTATTATAGAATCGTAGAATCCTACAGTGCAGAAGCAGGCCCCCATTTGGCCCATCGAATCTGCACCAATCACAATCCCACCCAGACCCTATCCCCAAAACCCCATGCATTTACCCTAGCTTTCCCCCCTGACACTAAGGGGCAATTTAGCATGGCCAATCCACCTAATCCGCACATCTTTGGAGTGTGGGAGGAAACCGGACACCCTGAGGAAACCCACGCAGACACAGGAAGGACATACAAATTCCACACAGACAGTAACCCAAGCTGGGAATCGAACCCGGATCCCAGATCCCTGGCACGGTGAGGCAGCAGTGTTAACCACTGTACCACCGTGCCGCCTCATTGTTTCTGAAACTAATTGCTTTATTTTATTTTAAAATATTTTGGGTCAAATCCTGCCAAAAAATGGCAGTGTTGGTTCCAGCAAAAAAAAACGGAGTGATTCCCATTCAAGTGCTGCCTCACAGCACCCGGGACTCGGATTCAATTCCCGGCTTGGGTCACTGTCTGTGCGGAATCTACACATTCTTCCCGTGTCTGCGTGAGTTTCGTCCGGGTGCTGCAGATTCCTCCCACAGTCTGAAAGACGTGCTGGTTAGGTGCATTGGCCATGCTAAATTCTCCCTCAGTGTACCTGAACAGGCACCAGAGTGTGGCGATGAGGGGATTTTCACAGTGACTTCATTGCAGTGTTAATGTAAGCTTACTTGTGACACTGATAAATAAACTTTAAACTAAAATACTTGTTCCACAATGACTGCAAAGGATGGCAGCCAAAAATGTAGCACCGCGCTTTTTCAGAGGGGGCCCTCACCAGGATGCTGGATGGGGTGGAGCAGAGGTGGGACGCACTCTAGCCCTGTTCCAGGAGACGGACTTCTGGCAGTATGATCACTATCACCTGGGATGGAGTGGCAATCAAAAATCTAGACTTCAGCACACTACCCAGGGATCGCTGATCTGATGAAAATGCTGCATTCCGGATGAGATGATAGCTGTGACATCTTTCATCTTGGGTGTACTTTAAAGAACCCACAGCACTATTTGAAGAAGAGCACTCTACTTATTCCAGTGTCGGCCTCATCTTTATTCCTCAGATCAGATCAAATCAAAGTGCCGCAGTTCTGTCACGCCCAGTCATGAATGGAGGTGGATACTTAAAGAAATACTAACAGAAGGAGGAGACTTGATGAACATTCTCACCCTCAGTCATGACAGATCCCAGCAGTGACGTGCAAAGAGGTGGTTGAAATGCTAGGTACGGAGGCCATGCGTCCCAGTGATTGGCTGATGGAATCAAACAGCATCTTTGACTGCTCGTAATAGTTGCAGACCTTACTCAACCAGCCCGCACTTGCAAATCCCAAAACAAAGCAGCTACTGTTAGATGTGATTCCATGATTGGGCAGCATTTTCTGAACAATCCTGATTGCGTTAATAGCTACCCAATTTAATATAATTAATTGAGCTCATAACATGCCTCACTTATGCGTGCTGGAAACGTCATACGTTCATATACAGAGACCCCTTCTCTGCATCTAAAAGGAATATGTTCAAGCCTTGCATCTTTTTTTGAATTACTCGGGAGCCTGGGGAGTCTTTTGTGCCCCATAGCTACCTCCCAGGCAATGCCTCGGCCAATCAGTGTCAACTTGCCAACCAATCTATTTCTCCTGTTATATAAATTGCTGTGATTGCTGGAAATTTAGCATTTGTCCTGATGAGTGCAAGATGAAAGACTTCATTGGCTATAAAGCACTTTATGGCATCCTTGAGGTTGTGTGGAAGATTCTGGGTGGGATTTTACGGCCTCACTCAACCCGAGACCGGGAAAACCTGCCCAAGGTCAATGGACATTTCCATTGTCCACCCCTCAACCGCTCCGATTCTGTGGCGGGCGGGTATTCTACATAAATATATAAGTATTATTTGATTAAATATTTTTTCTCCTTTACTAAATTATAGTCCCTTTGCAGATAAGTTGATCAAAATTGAGCACGATCTTGAAAGAGCGGCTTCGACAATGATTGATGTACGGTTGAAATATCCTGGTTCCCTTATACTCAGATACTCTCAAGATGTATCCTATCATTTAACTGGTTTTGTTGATAACAGGCATTGTTATTTTCCTCCACTTTGATAAGGGATACCCTTGCACTGTGTACATATTTTCTGTTTCCCACTCTAAGAAGCAATGCCGTACACTGAAGAATATTTGTCATACCATTGAGCATCAGATTAATTGATCCAGATCATTTTGATTCTGGCTTATCGCCTTTGAATTTGTCACTTGGCCACACAGTTTGGTACCATCAGCAGATTCTATAATGGTGTAGGAAGTCAGCTCTCAGAAGTTATTGAAGAATAATATGAACAGCAGAGGACAAGGAACAGAATACGGGAGAACTCCATTAATCATTGCTGCCCACTCAGAGCTTTTTCTGTTCATCATCATCTTTTGCTTCCTCTTGCCAAGCCAATTTTCAATCCAGCTAACTTTTCTTTTTCATGCTCTGTAAGGATGAATTCAGCCATCCTGTGCTCCAACTGAAGAGTGGAGCTTAAAGATGGTGGTGGCTGGAGAATCAGAGCTACAATGTTATATCCCTGTTATCCACCCCATGATCACAGTTTCCAACTGCTACTGTGGGAACACTGATTTTATCCAAAGGTATAAATCTGCTATGTTTTAGAGGCCAGAGTTATTGATAATGGAGCTTTGTCAAAATATCATTCCGGAGATGTAATAGAGATCAGCCAGAAATCCCACTTGTGAATCACACGATCATCAACTTAAGCTTCACTTGAGAGACAAAAGGAGGAATTTAAACTCTAAAAAAAATAAGAAAAGGAGAAGGCCATTTGGCCCATCGAGCCTTCTCCACCATTCAATTTGATCATGGCTGATCATCTACCTCAATACCATCTTCTCTCATTACCCCCATATCACTTGATGTCATTGATCTCCAGAAATCTATCGATTTCTCTTTTGGAACGTGCTGTGACTGAGCTTCCACGGCCTTCTGGAGTAAAGAATTCTAAAAATTCACCACCCACTGAGCGAAGAAATTCCTCTTCATCTCACTCTTAAATTGCCCTCCCCTTATTCTGTTTCCTGGTTTTAGACTCACTATGTGGAGATGCCGGCGTTGGACTGGGGTGAACACAAAATCAAGTTACAGAATACTGATTAGAATGCGAATCCCTACAACCAACCAGATCTTAAAGATAGACAATGTGAGTGGAGGGAGCATTAAGCACAGGTTAAAGAGATGTATATTGTCTCCAGACAGGACAGCCAGCAAGTCCAGGAGGCAAGCTGTGGGGGTTACTGATAATGTGACATAAATCCAACATCCCGGTTTAGGCCGTCCTCATGTGTGCGGAACTTGGCTATCAGTTTCTGCTCAGAAACTGTAACTGTATCTGTAACTTGATTTTGTGTCTCTGTGCCTTGTTTGAGAGCAGATTTCCACTTCATTTGACGAAGGAGCAGCGCTCCGAAAGCTAATGGTATTTGCTACCAAATAAACCTGTTGGACTTTAACCTGGTGTTGTTAAAACTCTTACTGTTTAGACTCACTAGCCAGGGAAGCATCTTATCTATATTCGCCCTGTCACGCCTTGTAAGAAATTTGTACATTTCAATGAGGTTACTCCTCATTCTTCAAAACTCTAGGGAATACAGACCCAGTCTCTTCAATTTCTCCCCACAAGACCAATCCATCATTCCAAGGATTAATCTGGATTAAACAGTGTCAGAGAGGAGGTTTGATGAGGACTTATCTGTTGAGGTAGTATGGGCGGAGATTAGAAATAGGAGAGGAGAGGTCACCCTGTTGGGAGTCTTTTATAGACCTCCTAAAAGTTCTAGAGAGGTTGAGGAAAGGATTGCGGAGTCAATCCTGCTTAGGAGTGAAAGTAATAGGGCAATTGTTATGGGGGATTTTAACTTGACTAATATTGACTGGAATTGTTATAGCTCTAGCTCGTTAGAGGGGTCAGTTTTTGTTCAAAGCGTGCAGGAAGGTTTTTTGACTCAGTATGTAGACAGGCCAACTAGAGGTGAGGCTATATTGGATCTGGTGCTGGGAAATGAGCCAGACCAGGTGCTAGACTTGGAAGTTGGTGTGCATTTTGGTGATAGTGACCACAATTCGGTTACGTTCACCTTAGTGATGGAAAGGGATAGGCATGAACCTCGGGCCAGTGGTTTTAGCTGGGGGAAGGGTAATTATGAGGCTATTAGGAGAGAATTAGGAAACATAGGTTGGACTAGGAGATTACAGGGACTGGGAACGTCCGACATGTGGAGTTTTTTCAAGGAGCAGCTACTGCGAGTCTGTGATAGGTATGTCCCTGTCAGGCAAGGAGGAATTGGTAGGGCTAGGGAACCGTGGTGCACCAAAAAAGTTTCTTTGTTGGTTAAAAAGAAAAAGGAGGCTTATGTTCGGATGAGACGTGAGCACTCGGGTAGTGCACTAGAAAGCTTTAGATTGGCTAAGAGGGAGTTGAAGAGCGAGCTTAGAAGGGCTAAAAGGGGACATGAGAAGACTTTGGCGGATAGGGTTAAAGAGAATCCTAAGGCGTTCTATAGGTATGTCAAGAACAGAAGGTTGGTTAGGGCAAGTTTAGGGCCAGTTATAGATGGCAGAGGGAAGTTATGTGTGGAACCGGAGGAGATTGGTGAAGCATTGAACCAATATTTCTCTTCGGTGTTCACGCAAGGGGACATGAATATAGCTGAGGAGGACACTGGGTTGCAAGGGAGTAGAATAGACAGTATTACAGTTGATAAGGAGGATGTGCAGGATATTCTGGAGGGTCTGAAAATAGATAAATCCCCTGGTCCGGATGGGATTTATCCAAGGATTCTCTGGGAGGCAAGAGAAGTGATTGCAGAGCCTCTGGCTCTGATCTTCAGGTCGTCGTTGGCCTCTGGTATAGTACCAGAAGATTGGAGGTTAGCGAATGTTGTCCCATTGTTTAAGAAGGGGAACAGAGACTTCCCCGGGAATTATAGACCGGTGAGTCTCACTTCTGTTGTCGGCAAGATGTTGGAAAAAATTATAAGGGATAGGATTTATAGTTATTTGGAGAGTAATGAATTGATAGGTGATAGTCAGCATGGTTTTGTGGCAGGTAGGTCGTGCCTTACTAACCTTATTGAGTTTTTTGAGAAAGTGACCAAGGAGGTGGATGGGGGCAAGGCAGTGGACGTGGTATATATGGATTTTAGTAAGGCGTTTGATAAGGTTCACCATGGTAGGCTTCTGCAGAAAATGCAGATGTATGGGATTGGGGGTGATCTAGGAAATTGGATCAGGAATTGGCTAGCGGATAGGAAACAGAGGGTGGTGGTTGATAGTAAATATTCATCATGGAGTGCGGTTACAAGTGGTGTACCTCAGGGATCTGTTTTGGGGCCACTGCTGTTTGTAATATTTATTAATGATCTGGATGAGGGTATAGTTGGGTGGATTAGCAAATTTGCTGATGACACCAAAGTCGGTGGTGTGGTAGACAGTGAGGAAGGGTGTCGTAGTTTGCAGGAAGACTTAGACAGGTTGCAAAGTTGGGCCGAGAGGTGGCGGATGGAGTTTAATGCGGAGAAGTGTGAGGTAATTCACTTTGGTAGGAATAACAGATGTGTTGAGTATAGGGCTAACGGGAGGACTTTGAATAGTGTGGAGGAGCAGAGGGATCTAGGTGTATGTGTGCATAGATCCCTGAAAGTTGGGAATCAAGTAGATAAGGTTGTTAAGAAGGCATATGGTGTCTTGGCGTTTATTGGTAGGGGGATTGAATTTAGGAGTCGTAGCGTTATGTTGCAACTGTACACAACTCTGGTGCGGCCGCACTTGGAGTACTGTGTGCAGTTCTGGTCCCCACATTACAGGAAGGATGTGGAGGCTTTGGAGAGGGTGCAGAGGAGGTTTACCAGGATGTTGCCTGGTATGGAGGGGAGATCCTATGAGGAGAGGCTGAGGGATTTGGGATTGTTTTCGCTGGAAAGGCGGCGGCTAAGAGGGGATCTTATTGAAACATATAAGATGATTAGAGGTTTAGATAGGGTGGATAGTGATAGCCTTTTTCCTCTGATGGAGAAATCCAGCACGAGGGGGCATGGCTTTAAATTGAGGGGGGGTAGTTATAGAACCGATGTCAGGGGTAGGTTCTTTACCCAGAGGGTGGTGAGGGATTGGAATGCCCTGCCAGCATCAGTAGTAAATGCGCCTAGTTTGGGGGCGTTTAAGAGATCCGTAGATAGGTTCATGGACGAAAAGAAATTGGTTTAGGTTGGAGGGTCACAGTTTTTTTTTAACTGGTCGGTGCAACATCGTGGGCCGAAGGGCCTGTTCTGCGCTGTAATGTTCTATGTTCTATGTTCTATGTTCTAATCTCCATTGCACTCTCTCTATGGCAAGCACTTCCTTCCTTAGATAACAGGACCAAAACTGTGCACGATACTCCAGGTAAGGTTTGTCGAGGCTTTGTATAACTGCAACAAGACATCCTTACTCCCACTGCAGCCCACCCTCTAAACCCAGCCTCCAAACCAGAGGGCTTCCAACCTCCAAAATCCTCCTTCCTTCCCCAACTCCTCGATCCTTCTTCTCTGCTGTAACTTGGAGTTGAAAGACTTACCCACCCGACAGTCATGCAGCCTCACAATCTGACCAGCTGTGTCCAAAGAACAGAGAGAAAAAGAGTTCACCAGGTAATGCTGTTAAATTTGACAGGATCTGAGGGATATTCACCGGTCCAGTTTTCCCAACTTCAATCCAACCCCCCTACTCCCTCCCCAAAATAAAAAATCCAACCCTAAAGACGTGATTCCCGCTGATAGAATCATAGAATCCCGACAGTGCAGAAAGAGACTTTTTGGCCCATTGAGCCTGCACCGACTCAGGCAGAGCGAACCGGTAAAATCGTCTGAGAGCCGAGAAGTCAAGTTTGCGCCCGGTTTCTCGGCTCTTGCGATCTTACTGGAACCGGATTTCCGGCACAGTCAGCCTCTCGCCCATTTCTGACGAGTGGCTGAATACTTGATTCAAATTGATTATAATGCCGATTTACATGGCACTAGTGAGCTCAGTGCTCAACCGTCTGGGCTCACTTGCCTTTATGGCCTTGCCGGGAGCAGTTCTCTCCAGCGAGAACAACAGCTGCTCTCCATGGACAGAGAACAGTAGTGTTGCCCTCACTGGTAGAACTGAAGGCCATTGAGGCCCCCTGGGAAGTCGAGGGCAAGGGGGGGTACCCCTTGGGCAGTGGAAGCCTGGCAGTGCCAGCCTGGCACCCTGGCAATGCTCACCGGCCTACTTGGCACTGCCAACCTGGCACCTTGACAATACCCACCGGGCAGCTTGGCCTGATCAAGGAGGGAGGGAGGGCCTTGCTGTGCACTCTGTAGTTGCAATCAGTGTGGGAGAGGGGTTGCCCACTGCCGTCCTGCATTCTGATCAGTGAGGGAAGAGAGGCGGGCACGATTGGTCTGGGTGGTGAGGGGTGGCGGCAGGGTCGACATTTTCGGGTGGCGTGGGACTTGCGATTGGCCACGGGCCCCTGCATTTGCAGAGGGGGGTGGTTGGTTCAGGCTCGCTCCAGCAAGCAGAGGCCTGATAGCTCTCTCTCTCTGTCATGCCAATGCTGTTGGAATTGCGCATGTGCAGCTACAGAGGTCTACACATGCACAATAGCTCCCTCTGCTACCAGCTGGTGAATGAAGCCCCACCTACTGCCTGTCATAGTTAGAAACATTTTTTCATGCACTATGTGCACAAGATTGGGTGTAAAACCTCACGCAAAAAATGGATCTGCAACTTTGCTATTTTCACACTAGCTGGACATTTAGAATTTTTCTTGTAAACTTCTGGCCAGCATCTTACCCAGGCCCACCCTATCTCTGTAACCCCATGCATTTCCCATTGCTAATCCACCTAACCTAGACATCTTTCGCCACTAAGGGGCAATTTAGCAATGGCCAATCCACCATATCAGGCTCGCAGCTTTTTTATCCGCCATGATTGAATGGCGGAGCAGACTTGATGGGCCAAATGGCCTAATTCTGTTCCCATATCTTATACCTGCGCATCTTTGGACTATTGAGTGAATTCTCTGGATGAGACATGATACTGAGTTTGAGTCTGCCTTCCTGTAAAAAGGGTTGTGAAAGATGTTATTTAAAATCCTTGTTCCCTTCCTTTCTCCTTCCCCCTTTTCTTCCTCTTTCTTTCTACAGATCATGAATATTTGTCACATTCCTTGACTTTTAAGGTCATTTTCATACAATCACACTACTGTCCTTGCTTACAGAGGAAATATTTCAAATAAAAACAAGTGTCATGCGTTCCTGCAGGCCTGAGGATAAGAACATATTTGGAAGAACCCTGCTGGGCTTTGAGTGTGGTTACAATGCAATAGAACAGTCGCTGTTACATCAGTGTAGTGTGTCCATGGACTGCCTGTCTTAAGAATTTATGTCTACTCTCTGAGACTGAGCCGAAGACCTGAATGACATGACAGGAGGCCGGAGGCTGCAGGAACCTTTTGCCACAGCAGGTTTGTGAATATGCAGTAACAGTAGGTGGTTACTAAGGAGTGCTCGTGGGGCTGATCTTTCCATCAGAAACAATATCAGAACAGCCAGTGAAATGTCTCCCTGAATTAGACTGTGTCTCTCTCTGCGCAAGTTACCCTGGCTTTGCTTTTAAACATATTTGTCCTTGCTTGAGTAAACGTAGAGAAGAGATAATGATTAAATAATAATCAAATCCTTTCCACTTCCTGCAAGCTTTGGAATGAATCTGATCAATGTTGGATTTAAATATGTTAAGTCCAATTAAAGAGAAACTCTAAATTTTTTTGCAAATTGTAAACATTACAATTCAACAATCAAATATCTTTCCCACTCTCAGTGTTATATGAAGGAAATTGGACTGCATATATTTCAGATTAAAAAGGGTCACTTTTTAATATTAGGCCCACATTTCAATAGGAATTTATTAGTTATGAAATCCTTTAGGATGTATCAAAATAATTTGGGTGGAATTTTTCGGCTGCGCTGGTCTAAAAGCTGGAAATTCACATTCTCCGCAACCTGCCTGCTAAAATTCCAGTGACTGACGGGGTGGGAGAATTCCGGCCTTTATTTCTTTTGTACTAGGCCTCATTGTTGATCCAAATGTGTAGCATCTGTGCTGTGAAAAGTGCAACAATATAACTGTTTTACCTTCTACTTCCACTATTGAGAAATTCTTGACTTCAGCTGGGGGAGTTGCTGTGCAGACAGAAGCAGATCAGGGTGGCACGGTGACACAATGGTTAGCACTGCTGCCTCACAGCACCAGCGACCCGGGCTCAATTGTGGCCTTGGGTGACTGTGTGGAGTTTGCATGTTCGCCCCATGTCTGTGTGGGTTTCCTCCGGGGGCCCCGGTTTCCTCCCACACTCCAAAGATGTGCAGGTTTGGTGGATTGGCCATGCTAAATTGCTCCTTAGTGTTCAAAGATGTGTAGGTTAGGTGGATTAGCCATGGGAAATGCACGGGGTTATGGGTATAGGGTAGGGAGGAGGGTTTGGGCAAGATACTCTGTCAGGGAGCTGGTGCAGACGTGATGGGCTGAATGGCCTCCTTCTGCACAGTAGGGGTCCTATGGTTCTATTAAACACTGGTAAAATTAGAGCCTGGTAATTATAGGTGAGAAGTTACGCTACTGTAAGTAGCAGAAGAAGCTGAACAGTAAGTAGACAGCTGATATCCTGTTCTTCTGTCAGATCGACATTAAACTGGATCGACAGGCATCGGTAGTGATCGCCATGTTGCCAGCTCCATTCATACATTCTCCTGGCTGGATACTGCAGCCCATTACTTGCTGGGCCATCCAAACCTGGCTTTGACAAAAATGCACAGAGAACCTAACTGGGTCGGAGTAGAGTTCAGAGTTCAGAGAAGACAGGACACAACCCCTTTGTATGGCATTGATTAGTTAACATTTCCCGCTCTTAAAAAAAACCACCATTGTCATTCTTCTCTTCAAACTAAACCCTTTGACTCCTCTATCTGCCTCATTCCAAGGGCACTTGACAGAGTAGATTCTGAGAGATGGTTCGCTTAATGGGGAATCGGGAACCAGGAGTTGTGATCTCAAAGTAAGAAGTCGCCAATTTAAGACAGATTTTCAATTGACAAGGGTGTCAAGGGTTCTGCAGCTGGGGGGAGGTGGGGAGTGGTGACAATGGGGGAAACAGGAAAGTGGAGTTAAAGCCACAATCAGATCAGCCATGATTTTATTGAATGGCGGAGAAGGCCAAAGGGGCTGAATGGTCTACTCCTATTTCTTATGTTTGTATCTTTCTTATCTCCAACCTCCCTTTCATCTCCAAACTTGAACCTATTCCAGTTCTTTTCCAGAACTCCACACTTTTCTCTCCTATCATATTACTGGACTGGCACAGTATTGAAACAGCTTGTATCAAAGTCAAAAGTGACTTGTATGTGACGGTGACAGAGGTAAACAATCCCATCTTATCATTCTTAGACTGTCTGTAAGTTTTGGCACAACCTCTTCCTGCACCTCTCAAACATGTCTGTGTGGGTTTCTTCCGGGTAATTCAGTTTCTTCCCACAGGGAAGGCGATGACCTAGCTGAATTATTGCTACCGTATTAATCAAATAAAAAAAATCTTGCATTAAGAATTTGCTAATGACCATGAAACCATTATTGATTGTTGGAAAAAACCATCTGATTCATTATTATCTTTTAGGGAAGGAAATCTGCCGTCCTTACCTGGTCTGGCCTACATGTAACTCCAGAGCCACAACAATATGGCTGACTTTCAACTGCCCTCCAAAGGCAACAAAGGATGGACAATAAATGCTGTAAGAAGTCTCACAACACCAGGTTAAAGTCCAACAGGTTTATTTGGTAGCAAATACCATAAGCTTTCGGAGCACTGCTCCTTCATCAGATGGAGTGGAAATCTGCTCTCAAACAGTGCAAACAGACAGGATCAAGTTGCAGAATACTGATTAGAATGCGAATCCTACAACCAGCCAGGTCTTA
This sequence comes from Mustelus asterias, assembly GCF_964213995.1. NCBI lineage: Eukaryota > Metazoa > Chordata > Chondrichthyes > Carcharhiniformes > Triakidae > Mustelus > Mustelus asterias. The sequence continues at coordinate 29,953,694 of NC_135802.1, forward strand.
AATGTACAGACAATGTGGGTGGAGGGAACATTAAACACAGGTTAAAGAGATGTGTATTGTCTCCAGACAGAACAGCTAGTGAAATTCTGCAAGTCCAGGACGCTGCAGGAAAGGATGTCCCGAGGCATGGTACATTGGGGAAACCATGCAGACGCTACGACAACGGATGAATGAACACCGCTCGACAATCACCAGGCAAGACTGTTCTCTTCCTGTGGGGGAGCACTTCAGCAGTCACGGTCATTCAGCCTTGGATCTTCAGGTAAGCGTTCTCCAAGGTGGCCTTCACAACACACGACAGCGCAGAGTCGCTGAGCAGAAACTGATAGCCAAGTTCCGCACACATGGGGACGGCCTAAACCGGGATGTTGGATTTATGTCACATTATCAGTAACCCCCACAGCTTGCCTCCTGGACTTGCAGAATTTCACTAGCTGTTCTGTCTGGAGACACTACACATCTCTTTAACCTGTGTTTAATGTTCCCTCCACCCACATTGTCTGTACATTTAAGACCTGGCTGGCTGTAAGATTCGCATTCTAATCAGTATTCTGCAACTTGATTCTGTCTGTTTGCACTGTTTGAGAGCAGATTTCCACTCCATCTGACGAAGGAGCAGTGCTCCGAAAGCTTATGGTATTTGCTACCAAATAAACCTGTTGGACTTTAACCTGGTGTTGTGAGACTTCTTACTGTGTTCACCCCAGTCCAACGCCGGCATCTCCACATCAATAAATGCTGGCCAGCCAAAGACACCCATGTGCCACGTATGAATTTTAAAAATGTTCAGATGAGGTGGATTGTCCTCTGCCGCTAGGTTAGATGAAGCTCACCCACCTCACTCGCCCCGGTGAGTTAAAACAACCCACAAGTATCGATTTTACTTTCGTCAATTTGTTCGAAAGAATTGCAGAACCGGGAAACATTCTATTAGGCATCAAAAAAAATCACAATCACCCAGAAAAGGAACTTAAAACCTGAGTTGTCCCCAAGTAGCTCCATGAACAAAAACAAGCCTTACTCCCGAGGCAGTAATTCATTTTCCAAACACTGCAACTTTAATCTGCTCCCCTTCAGCCTGTTACTGACATCTGTCAAGTCAATTCATTTGAAGTTTCTTGTCAAAGCTACCTCAGATATATGTAGTTCAATAGTTCATGGTTTATTCTGTTTTACTGCTTTTCCACACACAAAAAAAAACCTGACAGGTTGCCTTCAAGTTATATACCTATATTTATAATGAATCGCCTGACTTTCAAGCACGATCTACTGTTCTCAACACACACCGCCACAGAGGGGAGTGGGGGGGATTTTTGATTTTCAGCCAGACTTGTTCTTCACAGAATACGTTCCCAATTTATTCCTTTTGATGACATTTCCCCATGTCCATTATGCCAGTGAGCACATGGATCCGGCTTTCCTGTTAGTGTCCCTGGATGAATTGAACAGCTGAGGGGTGCAGTAAGTACAGGCAAGTCAGACGGGAAGTATTGAAAGCCCGGAATAAAAGTTATTCAGTTGGAATGTGCCGCTGTCCCTTTGTAGGCGGCACGGTGGCACAGTGGTTAGCACGGTTGCCATACAGCGCCAGGGACCCGGGTTCAATTTCGGCCTCGGGTCACTGTCGGGGTGGAGTTTGCACATTCTCCCTGTGTCTGCGTGGGTTTCCTCCGGGTGCTCCGGTTTCCTCCCACTGTCCAAAGATGGGCGGGTTAGGTTGATTGGCCATGCTAAATTGCCCATTAGTGTCAGGGTAAATGCATGAGGTTAAAGGAATAGGAGGGATTGTTGTTGATGCAGGCATGATGGGCCGAATGGCCTCCTTCTACACTGTTGGGATTTGGTGATTTGTATCTTTCTTGTAGAAGCTCTGTTTTTCTCTGTCTCTCCGTTATTTCCTCTATCCCGGCCTCAACTTGGACACTTTCTGAAGGAAAAATAAACTTCTTTGATTTCACCATCTATTCGATCACTTTCTGGATATTCACCTGCCAAACTGCATGCAAATTATTTTCAGAAACATATTGACCCATACTTTCCTGAGTGCGCAACCTCTGCTGGATTGCCACCCTGAATGAGTTTACCCTCGCTGAAATTGTACAGCTCCTGTCCTGCCCACTCTTCCACACTCAGGCTGGGTGAGGTCGGAGCAGTGCAATGCACCCTCAGTAACAGCAACATGGAGTAGGGTGCACAGAGGTAAGCCACTCACCCTTCTTACCGCAGTGGCTGCTGTAAAGGGGATGTTTAAAGGGACAATTTAAAGGGAGCAGGTAAGATTCAAAGGTAAGTGGTTTACTGGGAGACCGTGAGTGGGAGGGACCAGAGGGGGAGAGACCGGGAGGGGGAACCTGACTGGAGGTGGTGGGTGTGGGGGGGGGAGAGGGGGGGGGCACTAGGGCTGTCCGGGGGAGCAGCTGAGATGGAGTTGGCAGCCGACCAGAGGGGAGTGGGGTGTCAGGTGCACTGGAGGGGAAAGGGCAGAGTAGACTAGAGAAGGTGATGTGGATCAGAGGGGGTCAAGATAGACCAGAGAGTGGGGTGATGGGGTGGGGCAGGCGATGTGGACTGAAGCAGGAAGGTGTTTAGGAGCAGAGGAGGGGTGTCCTGGAATGGAGTGAGGATGGTGGAGTGTGGAGCAGGGGGTGGGGAGTGGGGTTAAATCATTTCCGTTGGATGATTACCCAATCCATCGAGTCTGCTCTGCCATTCGATAAGATCATGGCTGATTAGATTTTAACTTGAACTTCACATTCCTGCCTACCCCTGATAACCTTTCACCCTTGCAGTGAGAGAGAGCAAGATGGGTCCGGAGCGGGGCCTGCGAGAAGGGGGAAAGAGTGGGGCCTGGGAGGGTAAGTGAGAGATGTGTGTGAGATGAGTTGTGTTGGTGACCGAGTGTATGAGATGAGTGTGCATGTAAGATGTGTGTGTGGGCCCGATTTCACCATCAAGTTGTGCCCATTTTCGGGCACGAAAACTTGGTAAAGTTGGGCATGAGGTGAGTAGCGCATTGTGTCTGCTTCCGTGCTGGTTCCCCCTCCAAAGCCCGAAAATGGCCGTGATCGGAACCGCGCATATGCATGCATTTAACGTGACTTAATGGGCTGCGCGCCCAAACTTATTGGCGCTTCCCCCTTTACAACCGCGTTCGCCCATCCAGAATCGCTGCAAAACGGACATGCTCCACAAAGTCCGATTTGGATGCTCCAGTTAGTGAGGAGGTAAGTGCCGAGCGTCCGACAGTTCTCTGCTTGAGATCCTATGGGGTGTCGGGGGTTGGGGGGGAGTGGGTGGTCGCTGCCACTCTGCCTGTGATCAGTGAGGAGGAAGGGGGGGGGTCCGCTGCCACTCTGCCAGAAATTAGTGAGGGGAAAGGGGGGTCAGCTGCCACTCTGTCTGAGATCTGTAAGAGGGAAGGGGGGAACGGCCCATGATCAGTCTGGGTGGCGGGAGGGGGTGGGGGGGATAGGGGGGGTCAGTAATGTTGTGGGGTGGGGCAATGTCTGTGGGGGCCAGGGGGAGGCATTATCTGGCCCAGGAGCGATGTGGCAGGGGAGCAGCATTCTATCACTTTTTTCTGTGCAGTTGGAGGCGCCGATTGGAGCTGCAGGATCTCGGACGCGTTCGGCCACACCACAGGCTTGCAATACACAATTCAGAATTGCTGATATTTTTTCAGGCAGAGTGCATGTGGGTGCGCCTGAGAACGGGTCTAAAAGACGGATCTGAAACACTCCCAGTTTCAAGTCCTCCCAGCACTCAGAATCAAAATGGTAAAATAGGGCCCTGTGTGTGAGAGAGATGAGTGTGTGCAGCAACACTCCTCCCTTTGAAAATGTTCAAAAGCTGAGACCTACGAATACTTTTTAACAAGAGAATTTTTAAATTATAGTAAACCTATGTCTATAAGAAAGAGAAAAACGGTCTATAAATTGGAGCTGGAATTCTCTGGTCTCGTTCGCCCTGTGAACACTGCCAGCAAGAACAGAGATTTTGGCGCTCAGCCAAATCTCCATTCACTGCAGCGGGACTGGAAAATCCCAGCTGTTGGTGAGGTCAGAGAATTCTGGCCATAGTTTCTGTGTGTTTGCACAAAAATAATATTTTTTTTGTGGTTTGACTCTTCAACACAATAAGAATGTTTCTCAGGGGTCTCCAGTACTTTGGGGAGATCAAAAGGATTCTGTGGCTGGAGAAGTTTGGGAAACACTGGCCTAGGCTCAAAGCAAGCTAAGAATAAGACCAAATTCAAGGTTTTCAACTCAGTCGATGTGTCTAATAAAAACTTTTGTAAAGTGAAAGCTATTATTTTACACTTCACTTCTGTTTTAGATAGCATACAAGCACTGGCAGAGCTAACAGTGAAGAATTAAATGAGAACTTACACACACGAATGCACAGTGAGAAGTTTCACAACACCAGGTTAAAGTCCAACAGATTTATTTGGTAGCACGAGCTTTCGGAGCGTTGCCCCTTCATCAGGTGAGCGAAGAGTTTGGTTCACAAACAAGGCATATATAGACACAAACTCAATTACAAGATAATGATTGGAATGTGAGTCTTAACAGGTAATCAAGTCTTAACAGGTACAGACAATGTGAGTGGAGAGAGGGTTATGCACAGGTTAAAGAGATGTGTATTGTTTCCAGACAGGACAGTTAGTGAGGTTTTGCAAGCCCAGGCAAGTCGTGGGGGTTACAGATAGTGTGACATGAACCCAAGATCCCGGTTGAGACCGTCCTCATGTGTGCGGAACTTGGCTATCAGTTTCTGCTCAGCGATTCTGCGTTGTTGTGTGTCGTGAAGGCCACCTTGGAGAACGCCTGAAGATCAGAGGCTGAATGCCCTTGACTGTTGAAGTTTTTCCCTCAGTAAGAAGTCTCACAGCACCAGGTTAAAGTCCAACAGGTTTATTTGGTAGCACGAGCTTTCGGAGCACTGCTCCTTCATCAGCTGAGTGGGAGTTCTGTTCACAAACAGGGCATATATAGACACAAACTCAATTTACAAGATAATGGTTGGAATGTGAGTCTTTACAGGTAATCAAGTCTTAAAGGTACAAACAATGTGAGTGGAGAGAGGGTTAAGCACAGGTTAAAGAGATATGTATTGTCTCCAGCCAGGACAGTGAGTGAGATTTTGCAAGCCCAGGCAAGTCGTGGGGGTTACAGATAGGCAAGATGTTCGATGTCAACATGTCATCAATGAAGATGAACATCTTGCCAAGGCCATCCCCACACCTCCATTACATGCTTTCAAACAACCACGCAACCTCAAACAGACCATTGTACGCAGCAAACTTCCCAGCCTTCAGGAGGACAGTGACCACAACACCACACAACCCTGCCACAGCAACCTCCGCAAGACGTGCCGGATCATCGACACGGATGCCATCATTTCATGTGAGAACACCATCCGCTAACTACATGGTACATACTCTTGCGACTCGGCCAACATTGTCTACCTGATACGCTGCAGGAAAGGATGTCCTGAGGCATGGTACATTGGCGAGACCATGCAGACGCTACGACAACGGATGAATGGACACCGCTCGACAATCACCAGGCAGGAGTGTTCCCTTCCTGTCGGGAAACACTTCAGCAGTCAAGGGCATTCAGCCTCTGATCTTCGGGTAATCGTTCTCCAAGGCGGCCTTCACAACACATGACAATGCAGAATCGCTGAGCAGAAACTGATAGCCAAGTTCCGCACACATGAGGACGGCCTCAACCGGGATCTTGGGTTCATGTCACACTATCTGTAACCCCCACGAATTGTCTGGGCTTGCAAAATCTCACTAACTGTCTTGGCTGGCGACAATTTACACCTCTTTAACCTGTGCTTAATCCTCTCTCCACTCACATTGTCTGCACCTGTAAAGACTTGATTAACTATTAAGACTCGCATTCCAACCATTATCTTGTAATTGAGTCTGTGTCTATATATGCCCTGTTTGTGAACCGAACTTTTCACTCACCTGATGAAGGGGCAACGCTCCGAAAGCTCATGCTACCAAATAAACTTGTTGGACTTTAACCTGATGTTGTGAGACTACTTACTGTGCCCACCCCAGTCCAACGCTGGCAACTCCACATCATGGCTAACACAAATGCAGTGAGAGAATTAAACAAATAACTATGATTTTAAAACATAAATGTATTTCAAGTATTTTACTGTGATTGTACACTTTGGCCAATGCAAGTTACTGAAAGGCGTGATGGGAAAGATATAAAAGTTTCGAGCTAAAGGCCTCAGAACCCAATAGCTAGCAAACTCATATCTGGAAAATCCTTCTTAGGGAACGCATTTTGCAACATAATGAATAGGTCCAGTCACAGCCCAGACACAGAATAGATATGTCCCTGGACACAAGAACACATGTCCATTCAGCTTGGCAGTGAGTCGGTGGGAATCTCCACTTTGACCCTTACGGTAGCATCTACCATAACCAGGCAAGAGGGAAGTAGCTTTGGCCAAGAAGGGAGTTAATGTCCGGTTTTTAATGGACAAATTAGAAACCATCATGCTGGAAAGTGCAGTGCAGTTGGCTGAGGTATTTGACAAAGATTTGTATTGACAAATGGACATTAAATGAAATTAATTTTTAACCAATGAAAGGCGGAAGATCTGATTCAGAAAATGTATAGCCATTCTGTTTTTACTGATAACTTTAGAACTTTTCTGAGTGGTCCGGGTATTCTGTATCTGTGACCACCGAGATAACTTCTCCCATTGATCACTGGTTTTTTAGTAAAGTTTTACCTTTATACTGTGACATTGATTTCCTGCGTCTAATTGCCACCTTGTCGAAAACTCCGTTAACATAAAGGTGTTAGAAAACATGAAAGACAACTCAGTTAGTAAATGTAACAATGGGCTAGATGTCACGCTCCTCTGCCAGCAGGTTTGAAGGTAGGCACAGGTAATATCCAGCAGCTGGCCTTCCAACCACCTACCCACCTGATGCTGACCTTTTGGAAGAGGTGGGGAGGTGTTTGTGGCCCGCTCATCCTTGAGCCATTTGAGGCCCTTTAGCACCCAATTAATGGCCACTTAGCAGCCTCATGCCCTGCCAGTATTTTACCCACAGTGAGAGAGGGAGGAGGCCTGCAGCATTTGGGAAGATTGGCATCTTTATTTGCATGGGCTGGTGTCGAGTAAGGGGTTCCCCCTTTGTGGGTACATTTGAGGAAAACTTTCAAAAATCATTCACCCTCCGAACAACTCTCCACAATTGTCTATTGTATCCGAAACTTGCACTGCTCCCCCCCACCCCCACAACCCTCTGAGACCAGGAACACCAGACTCAGCTGAGCCCCTCAGTAAGGTAGGATTGCTTTACCTGTGGAGAAGCAAACAGAGGCGCAGATTTTTGCCACGACAGAGCAGTTTGTCCAAAAATTCTAAAACCCGCCCCCAACACGACATGGTCCATTTTCGTGGGGGTGGGGTTGGAGTCAGGTCAGAGTTCGCACATGCCTAGTTTATGGAGGCAACTGGCCATTTAAATCACCAACTGCCTCAACTGAAGTGGGATTTTGGGAGGCCAGGTGTGTGAAAACAGAAGTGTGCAGATTAAAGTGGGTAAGAACTAATGTGATAAAAGCAAAATACCTCGGGTGCTGGAATCTGAAAAAACCCCCCAGAAAATGCTGGAAAATCTCAGCAGGTCTGACAGCATCTCTGGGGAGGAAATAAAGCCAAAGTTTCGAGTCTAGATGTCCCTTCGTCAGAGCTGGCATAAACTTGGTGGATTCATTTGGATAGTCAGGATACCTTCTTTGGAGAAGTATGGTACACCTTTGGATCTGGTTCCAGGACACCTTTGAGAAATGTAAGACATCCTTCTGGATTGTTAAAAGTGAACATGATTATGTACTTTTACGCACAAGCTCTTGGAAGCTGGTACAGAGCTGTCAACAAATTGTCCAGCTGTCAACGAACTGTCCTGCTGTCAAGGAACAGTCAATTCTGTCAAAGAACTGTCAAAGGATACTAAATGAGCTGGCATAGAGGTGATAAGGACAAAGGATGGTGCATTGGTGGCATGGGTTTGCTTAAGTTGGCATAGGAGAGACAGATGGCTTTAAGGATGTAGTGGGCACGGGGAAATGAGGGATCATGGGAGTGGATGGAAGGACATGGCTTTGCATAGGGCATGCAAGGGGCCTTGGGATTCAGGGAGGTATAGGTTGATATGGATGGTGATAGGGAGTGTGAGGGAGGTGTGGGCTGGAGGGATGTTTTTGTTTTAGTGCTTTTTTTTCAATTCAGCGCAGTGCCAGAACACAGAGGCAAGCTTCCTGTCCAGCCAATCATCCACAGGGCATGCACTTCACTCATTCTGGGAGCAAAAGACCTGACTTGCAATCCACCACTTCCCAGGAAGTACAACGTGATCCGTGGATGATTATTTTTACAGGTCGGGTTCGTCTTTGTGTACCTGGCCCGGGATAAAAATCCTGGGCCAGAGTTAACATTCCTGAAATGTTAACCATGTTTCTTCCTCCAAGGAGGGAATGCCAGACTTGCTGAATATAGAATCATAGAATCCAATAGTGCAGAAGGAGGCCATTCAGCCCATTAAGTCTGCACTGACCACAATCCCACCCAGTCCCTTCCCCATAACCCCATGCATTTACCTTAGCTAGTCCCTCTGACACTAAGGGGCAATTTATCATGGCCAATTAACCTAACCCACACATCTTTGCACTGTGGGAGGAAACCGGAGCACCCAGAGGAAACCCACGCAGACACGGGGAGAATATACAAATCCCACGCAGACAGTGACTCAAGCCAGCATTTTCTGTTTTCATTTTGTATCAATGTAATCATGTTGTTGTGAATTATGTAATTTAGTGATGTTTTCATTTGATTTTAACTTTCTTGCTGGTCATTAGAAATTTCAGTTACTGAAAAAATCGCAAACCAGATAATAAAGCAACCTGACTAAATGAATGGGTGACACAATTTCTTGTTCATTGTTGGATTCTCCTCATTCAATTTCAAGATTGATGATTTTTCCAAAATCTTTGTTGTTCCTCACTGGCAATCTCTAATTGCCTTACGTGCATTTGAACCATACAGGACCATGAACCATAAAAGTTCTTGAAGCTGAATTCCAGTCTCAGCTAAATACGCTAAGTTATCTATCATAGCGTAGGAGGTCTTGTGGGGTGCAGTGTGCAGTTTCCCTACCTCTGAGCCCGCAGTTCCGGATTCGAGTCCCACACTGCCATCCCATCCGATTTTACGCACCCTCTGTACTCCTCCCCCGCCACCCCCTCCAGGGTTCTGGAAGTGGGAGAGGGGTATGGTGGGTGCATGATGTTTAAATTTCAGGCAGGGTGCAGGAAAGGAATGAACCCGAATCATGGTTTTTAAAATGGCAGCACTGGAGGGAGCAGAAAATCGGCTGTGCAGGATAACAACTGATTCAATAAAAACTGACTCATTCAAACTGAATCTATACCCACTGATATAGATATGAAGCACGTTGAAGGATCACACTTACATTTCAGTTCCAACCAGGAATTGCACTTTTATTCAAAACCCTTAATGTTTTTGAGTACACTCATAGGGGAGGCCATGGCCTAGTAGTATTATCACTAGACTATTAATTCAGAAACTTAGCTAATGTTCTGGCGACCAATGTTCAAATTCAGTAAAAAATATCTGGAATTAAGAATCTACTGATGACCATGAATCGATTGTCGGAAAAATCCATCCGGTTCACGAATGTCCTTTAGGGAAGGAAATCTGCCATCTTTACCGAGTCTGGCCTACATGTGACTCCACAGCCACAGCAATGTGGTTGACTCTCATCTGCCCTTGGGCAACTAATGATGGACAATAAATGCTGGCCAGCCAGCTTCGCCCATGTCCCACGAATAAACAATTAAAAAAACACTCATAAGAACCAGGTAAAGCTTTGTGCTAAATTCCCATTTAAAAACATCTCGGCCTGTTTTATCTGTTCATGTATTTGTGGTTCTCAATGTAGTCAGAGTATAATTTTTTGCAATGGGAATTTATGGAATTAATACGTCCAATTTGGCAGCCTTTATTTTCCCGTCTGAAAATCTGCTTGCTTAATCAAGTCAGATCTGCCAACCTGTAATCGAAGGTGAAGCTGCAGGAAATGTTGGAGTGAATGCTAGGCAGAATGACAGGGTGGGAAGCCTGCTGGTTAGTAAAAATCTTCCATCTTTCAGAACCTGCTGAGTCTGAATACATGGGCAGGGTTATTTATAGTCAGACTCTGACTGAAATCTGCATGGAAGCTGCTCATCTCTCAGTGTGTGCGGAGCAGCTTTTCATCCCTGTCAACCAGCGAGTGCAGCCGCCATTGCTTTGATCTTTCTATTTCAACCTTCTGCAGTCTGCAAATCCATCCAAACTAAACATCTCTGTCAGCGTCTGAGTTGGAAGCAGTCAGGTCTAGATCACTCAAAGGAATCTTTTCATTTTAACAATGTTTCTGTTGGAGCTTTGCCCGCCGGTGGAAAGGATTCACTGTTTGCGCACTTTTAATAGTCGTGTTTCACTTCCCCCCTCAGTGATAGTTGCTCACTTACTGTGAGCGACTGATCTCCCAATCACAGTCATGGGGTCGGAATGAGAATAAGACTATAAGACTGATGCGCGTCTGGTAAATAGACAAAGCTGATGTTGCCAGAAACAGAAGGCTTTTATTCACTAAAAAAGGAATGATGTGGAACAGACAGTAAACAGACAATACTGAGCATGTGGACCTCCCGACTGAAGGCCGGAGGGGGAGGGCTGCAGCCTTTATACCCTGAGGGCGGAGCCTCCAGTTAAGGGTGCAGCCAAATTAAAGGTGTCAGGGAGTGTCTCATATATGAACAGTAGTGGCAACAATATATACAGCTCAACCGTGCCGAAGGCTCGACAGTGGTTTACCACATTCACCCCCTGTTTAAAAAAAGTTTGTCAGGGCGAGGTGGTACATAGTGGTTCATACTTTCATAAGTTCAGACGGTCTGGTGGGCGGGTAGTCCGCTGCGACCGCCGTAGTGTGGGTTGGGGTGCTGTTTCGGGGGGCTGTGGTGACGATCCTGAGTCTGGTCTGATGACGTCCGCAGTCTCCGCAGTTCCTTCTTGTCGATGGGTACGGGGAGGGTGCTCCTGGGTCTCAGGCGTGCCGTACACAGGGGCTGGACTAGCACAGTGCCGCACAGGAGCGTCAGGATGGAATGGTGTGTCAGGGTGGGCATCGGGGGTGAGGGGCGAGGGGTCGTAGGGTGCAGTACCAGCGGGGGCCAAATCCCGAATGGAAACCGTATCCTCTCGCCCATCGGGGAACGCCACATAGGCGTACTGGGGATTTGCGTGGAGGAGACGGACTGGCTCGACCAGTGGATCCGCCTTATGGGTCCGCACGTGCTTCCGGAGCAGAACAGGTCCGGGGGTCGTCAGCCATGACGGTAGCGAGGTTCCCGAGGAGGACTTCCTGGGGAAGACAAACATGAGTTCGTGAGGGGTAGCGTTCGTGGCAGTACACAGCAAGGAACGAATGGAGTGCAGGGCGTCGGGGAGGACTTCTTGCCAACGGGAGACTGGAAGGCCCTTAGACCGTAAAGCTAGCAAAACGGGCCTTCCAGACGGTGGCGTTCTCTCGTTCCACTTGCCTGTTTCCCCTGGGGTTATAGCTGGTAGTCCTACTCGAGGCTATGCCCTTGGAAAGTAGGTACTGCCACAGCTCGTCACTCATGAAAGAGGACCCCCGGTCTCTATGAATATAGCTGGGGAACCCGAACAAGGTGAAGAGGCTATGCAGGGCGTTAATGACAGTGGTGGAGGTCATGTCTGGGCAGGGAATAGCAAAAGGGAACCGCGAATACTCATCTATGATGTTGAGAAAATAAATATTGCGGTTGTTGGAGGGAAGTGGCCCCTTGAAATCAACACTGAGGCGTTCAAAGGGGCGGGTAGCTTTGATGAGCTGTGCTCTGTCCGGCCAATAGAAGTGCGGTTTGCACTCCGCGCACACCTGGCAATGCCTGGTGACGGACCTGACTTCGTCAATGGAGAACGGCAGATTCCGGGCCTTGACGAAGTGAAAGAACCTAGTGACACCAGGATGGCAGAGATCGTTATGGAGCGTCTGCAGCCGGTCCAGGTTCGCGCTGGCACAGGTCCCTCGAGACAGAGCATCTGGGGGTTCATTGAGTTTCCCCGGGCGGTATAAGATATCGTAGGTGGAGGTGAAGAGTTCGATCCTCCGCCTCAATATCTTATCATTCTTAATCTTGCCTCATTGCTCATTGCTGAACATGAAGGCAACGGACCGTTGGTCCGTAAGAAGGGTGAACCGTTTGCCAGCTAGATAGTGGCGCCAGTGTCGCACGGCCTCTACGATGGCCTGCGCCTCCTTTTCGACTGAGGAGTGCCGAAGTTCAGGGCCCTGGAGGGTATGTGAGAAGAAGGCCACGGGTCTGCCCGCCTGATTAAGAGTGGCCGCTGGGGCAAAATCAGACGCATCGCTCTCCACTTGGAAGGGGATGGATTCATCCACTGCGTGCATGGTGGCCTTCATAATGTCAGGTTTGATGCGGTCAAAAGCCAGTCGGGCTTCCGCCGCGAGAGGGAAGGATGTTGATTTCATAAGCGGACGGGCCTTGTCCACGTACTGAGGGACCCACTGGGCGTAGTAGGAAAAGAAGCCCAGGCATCTCCTCAGCGCTTTAAGGGTGGTGGGGAGGGGAAGTTCTAAAAGGGGGCGCATGCGGTCAGGGTCGGGGCCAATGACCCCATTCTCCACGACACAACCAAGGATGGTGAGCCTGCGTGTGCTGAATACGCACTTCTCCTTGTTGTAGGTCAGATTGAGAAGTGCCGCCGTGCGGAGGAATTTTTGGAGATTAGCGTCGTGGTCCTGCTGATCGTGGCCGCAGATGGTGACGTTATCCAGGTACGGGAAGGTGGCCCGTAGCCCGTTCTGGTCCACCATTCGGTCCATCTCACGCTGGAAGACCGAGACCCCGTTAGTGACGCCGAAAGGGACCTGTAGGAAGTGATAGAGCCGGCCAGCGGCCTCGAAGGCGGTATATTGGCGGTCTGATGGGCGGATAGGGACCCGGTGGTACGCCAACTTCAGATCGATGGTGGAGAACACCCGATATTGCGCAATCTGATTGACCATATCAGATATACGCGGGAGAGGGTACGCGTGCAGCTGCGTGTACCTATTGATGGTCTGACTGTAGTCAATAACCATGCGCATCTTCTCCCCAGTCTTCACAACCACCACTTGGGCCCTCCAGGGACTGGTACTGGCCTCAATGATCCCTTCCCCCAGAAGACGCCGCACTTCTGACCGGATAAATGCCCGGTCCCCGGCGCTGTACCTCCGGCTCTTGGTGGCAATAGGCTTACAATCGGGGGTGAGGTGCTCGAAGAGCGAGGGAGAGGTAACCTTGAGGGTCGAGAGACCGCAGGTATTACGCGGCCGCTGAGCATTCAGTTGCGGGTTTCGGACCGAGATGGAGGGGAATGGCCCATCATAGACCATCGTGACGCTTCCTAAGTGGCACATGAAGTCCAGCCCTAGTAAAACGGCAGCGCAGAGCTGAGGCAGCACGAGGAGCCTGCACCTCTCGTACACTGTGCCACGTACAGTGAGGCTTGCTACACAGTAGCCGAGGATACTCACAGACCGGGACATTGATGCCATGGAAATGGACTGCTGCATCGGCAGCACTGACAGCCCGAAGCGCTTCACCGCAGCCGGGTGGATGAAGCTCTCGGTACTGCCCATGTCAAACAGGCAGTCAGTTATGTGGCCATTTACCTCAATGCCCATAGTTGACCAGGCGAGTGGGTGAGGTCTGGAGTGGTCCAGCACGACTGAAGCCACTGTCGGAGCAGGTGAGGCGTCCGGAGTAGCAGGCACCGTGGATGCGGTGGACGGAATCCAAGATGGCGGCCCCTGTGAGTCGATTGATGGCACCCAAAATGGCGCCCCCCGCAGGTCGCACGTGGCCGATGACGCCCAAGATGGCGGCCCCCACGAATCGCACGCGGTCGACGGCGCCCAAGATGGCAGCCCCCGCGATCCGCACGTGGTCGATGGCGGCGGGGAGGGTGACTCCCGAGGGTCGCACGCGGCGCTGCTGGGCTTTGAGGCCGATTTTCCCCGGCATACCTTAGCGTAATGCCCCTTCTTCCCGCAGGCAGAACAGGTAGCGTCCTTCGCAGGGCAGCGGCGTCGTGGGTGTTTGTCCAGACCGCAGAAATAGCACTTTGGGCCTCCGGGGACGGCAGCTGTGGTCCGCTCCACCTCGGGACGTGGCACGTCGTTCGCTTGGGACCCACCCGTGTACAGCGGCGCTGGCGATCGCGGCGCCCACGGTGTGCTCACATGGTCGGGGTATATGCGTCGAGGTTTCTAAAAGCCACCTCCAATGAGCCTGCAAGTTCCACCGACTTCGTAAGGTCGAGCCCACCTTGCTCCAGAAGTCGCTGCCGGACGTACGATGACCGGATACCCGCGACGAAGGCATCCCTAATGAGATTGTCCGTATTCTGAGCGGCCGAGATGGCTTTGCAGCCGCAAGCCCTGCCGAGTGCCCGCAGCTCCCTCAGGAATTGCTCTGTAGGTTCCCCGGGCTGTTGCCTGCGTGTGGCTCGCAGGTGTCTTGCGTATACCTCGTTCAGCCGCTGGTTGTACCGGCCCTTCAGTATCTCGATTGCCTCGTCATACGTAGAGGCGTCGCAAATCATTGCGAAGACGTGTGCGCTTACACGGGCGTGGAGCACATGGAGTTTGTCGCTGTCCGTCACGACGACCGAGGTGGATGAGGCGATAAATGCTTCAAAACAATGAAGCCAGTGGTTAAAGATTTTGGAGGCACCAGCTGACTGAGGATCGAGATCTAACTTGTCTGGTTTTAGCAACTGCTCCATTGCCTTAAAAACGTTTTAGTGAATAAAATTGATGCGCGTCTGGTAAATAGACAAAGCTGATGTTGCCAGAAACAGAAGGCTTTTATTCACTAAGAAAGGAACGACGTGGAACAGACAATAAACAGACAATACTGAGCATGTGGACCTCCCGACTGAAGGCCGGAGGGGGAGGGCTGCAGCCTTTATACCCTGAGGGCGGAGCCTCCAGTTAAGGGTGCAGCCGAATTAAAGGTGTCAGGGAGTGTCTTATATATGAACAGTAGTGGCAACAATATATACAGCTCAACCGTGCCGAAGGCACGACAGTGGTTTACCACAAAGACTATAAGATATAGGAGCAGAATTAGGCCATTCAGTCCATCGAATCTGCTCCACCATTCAATCATGGCTGATATGTTTCCTAACCACATTTATCATGGAATCATAGAACCCCTACAGTGCAAAAGGAGACAATTCAGCCCACCGAGCCTGCACTGACAACAATCCCACCCCGGCCCTAACCCGTAACCCCACGTGTTTACCCTGCTAGACCCCCTGACACTAAGGGGCAATTTAGCATGGACAATCAACCTAACTCGCACATCTTTGGAGTGTGGAAACTGGAGTACCCGGAGGAAACCCACAGACTTCACACAGACTGGAATTGAACCTGGGTGCCTGGCGCTGTGAGGCAGCTTAGCTAACTACTGTGCCATGATGCCGCCCTTTCTCCTTCTTTTCTCCCGCATTCTCCTACCTTTGCCCTGTAACCTTTGAGCCCCTTACCTACCAAGAACGTATCTTTCTCTGTCTTAAATACATTCAATGACCTGGCCTCCACAGCCTTCTGTGGCAATGAGTTCCATAGATTTACCACCTCTGGCTGACGAAATTCCTCCTCATCTTGGTTCTAAAGGGTTGTCCCTTCACTCTGAGTCTATGCCCTCGTATCCTAGTCTTGCATGCCAATGGAAACATCTTCCCCATGTCCACTCTCTCCAGGCCTTTCAATATTCTGTAAGTTTCAATGAGATCTCCCTTTGTCCGTCTAAATTCAATCGAGCACAGACCCAGAGTCCACAAACGCTCCTCATATGTCAAGCTTTTCATACCCGGGATCATTCTTGTGAAACTCCTATGGACCCTCTCCAAAGCCAGCACATCCTTCCTTAGATACTTCCTTAGAACAACTTTAGAACAAAATTGTTCATAGTATTCCAAATAGAAAGATAGAAACATAGAAAATAGGTGCAGGAATAGACCATTCGGCCCTTCAAGCCTACACCACCATTCAATATGATCATGGCTGATCATGCACTTTCAGTATCCCACTCCCACTTTCTCTCCAAACCTCTTAATCCCTTTAGTCACAGGGCCATATCCAGCTCCCTCTTGAACATATTCAACAACTGGCCCCAACAGCTTTCTGTGGTAGAGAATTCCACAGTTTCACAACTCTCTGAGTGAAGAAGTTCTTCCCCTTCTCGATCTTCATACTTCATGGGTTGGGTTCAGGTTGAGTTGGGTTCAGGTTGGGTTGGATTCAGGTTGGGTTGTATTCAGATTGGGTTGTGTTCAGGTTGGGTTGGGTTCAGTTTGGGTTGGGCTCAGGTTGAGTTGGGTTCAGGTTGAGTTGGGTTCAGGTTGAGTTGGGTACAGGTTGGGTTGGATTCAGGTTGGGTTGGGTTCAGGTTGAGTTGGGTTCAGGTTGGGTTGGGATCAGGTTGAGTTGGGTTCAGGTTTAGTTGGGGTTAGGGTGGGTTGTGTTCAGGTTGAGTTGGCTTCAGGTTGGATGGATGGATGGATGGATGGATGGGTTCAGGTTGCATTGGGTTCAGGTTGAGTTGGGTTTAGGTTGGGTTGTGTTCAAGTTGAGTTGTGTTCAGGTTGAGTTGGGTTCAGTTTGGGTTGGGTTCAGGTTGGATTGGGTTGGATTGGGTTCAGGTTGGGTTGGGCTCAAGTTAAGTTGGGTTCAGGTTGGGTTGGGTTCAGGTTGAGCTCTGTTCAGGTTGAGTTGAGTAAGGTTGGGTTGTGTTCAGATTGGGTTGGGGTCAGGTTGGGTTGTGTTCAGGTTGGGTTGGGTTGTGTTGGGTTAGGTTCAGGTTGAGTTGGGTTCAGGTTGGGTTGGGTTGGGTTGGATTGGATTCAGGTTGGGTTGGATTGGGGTTGGGTTGGATTGGGTTCAGGTTGGGTTGGATTGGGTTCAGGTTGGGTTGAGTTCAGGTTGGGTTGGGGTCGGGTTGGGTTTGTGTTGGGGTTGGGTTGGCTTGTGTAGGGGTTGGGTTGGGGTCAGGTTGGGCTGGTTTGGGTTCAGGTTGGGTTGGGGTTGGGTTGGGTTGGGTTCAGGTTGGGGTGGGGTTGGTTTGGGTTGGACTCAGGTTGGGTTTGCTTGGGGTCAAGTTGGGTCTTCTTGGGCTCAGGTTGGGTTGAGTTAGATTCAGGTTGGGTTGGGTTGGGGTCTAAACCCAACTCAACCTAAACCCAACCTAACCTGAACCCAACCCAACCTGAACCCAACCCAACCTGAACCCAACCCAACCCAACCTGAACAACCCAACACAACTCGACCCCAACCCAACACAACTCGACCCCAACACAACCCAACCTGAACCCAACTCAACCCGAACCCAACCCAACCTGAGCCCAACCCAACCTGAGCTCAACCCAATCCAACCCCAACCCAAACTGAACCCAACCCAACCTAAACCCAACTCAACCTAAACCCAACCTAACCTGAACCCAACCCAACCTGAGTCCAACCCAACCTGAGCCCAACCCAATCCAACCCCAACCCAGCCTGAACCCAACCCAATCCAACCTGAACACAACCCAACCTAACCCAACTAGACCCCAACCCAACCCAACCTGAATCTAACTCAACCTAAACCCAACTCAACCTAAACCCAACCTAACCTGAACCCAACCCAACCTGAACCCAACCCAACCTGAACCTATCCCAACCCAACCTGAACAACCCAACACAACTCGACCCCAACCCAACACAACTCGACCCCAACCCAACCCAACCTGAACCCAACTCAACCCGAACCCAACCCAACCTGAGCCCAACCCAACCTGAGCTCAACCCAATCCAACCCCAACCCAACCTGAACCCAACCCAACCTGAACCCAACCTAAAACAACCTGAACACAACCCAACCTAACCCAACTAGATCCCAACCCAACCCAACCTGAATCCAACTCAACCTAAACCCAACTCAACCTAAACCCAACCCAACCTGAACCCAACTCAACCTAAACCCAACCCAACCTGAACCCAACCCAACCCAACCTGAATCCAACCCAACCCAACCTGAACACAAACCAACCTGAACCTAACTCAACCCGAACCCAACCCAACCTGAACCCAACCCAACCTGAGCCCAAGAAGACCCAACTTGACCCCAAGCAAACCCAACCTGAGTCCAACCCAACATGAACCCAACCCAACTCAACCCCAACCAAACCTGAACCCAACCCAACTTGAACCCAACCCAACCTGACCCGAAGCCAACCCAACCTGAACCCAACCCAACCCGACCCCATGTTAACCCAACCTGACCCCAAGCCAACCCAACCTGACCCCAATCCAACCCACCCCGACCCCAAGCTAACCCAATGTGACCCCAAGATAACCCATCCTGACCCCAAGCTAACCCAACGTGACCCCAAGATAACCCATCCTGACCCCAAGCTAACCCAGCCTGACTCCAAGCTAACCCAACCTGAACCCAACCCAACCCAACCTGAAATCAACCCAACCCAAGCCAACCCAACCCAATCCGATCACATGCTAGCCCAACCTGAACCCACCCCAACCCAACCCAACTCATCCCAACCCGACCGCATGCTAACCCAACCTGACCCCAGCCCAACCTAAACCCAACCCAACCTGAACCCAACCCAACCCAACCTGAGACCAACCCAACCCAACCTGACCCCAACCCAGCCTGACCCCAACCCAGCCTGACCCCAACCCAGCCTGACCTCAACTCAATCCGACCCTACACAACCCAACCTGACTATGCTCTGAACCACACAATTATCTCCAGACATGATCAATCTGCCCTCAACCATCCAGCTACCCGCACCAACCCAGGTAACTCCCTGACTACCTCCAGATCCAACTACCCAACTTCCATCTCATCCAACTACCCAACTTCCACCTCACTCACCTGCCCACATACCCACGCCCACCTACCACTTCATTCGCTCAGCCACCTACTCCTTTACCCACCTACTCACCCACCCACATACTCACTTACCCACCTATTCACCTTATACACCTACCATCCTACCCACTTACCCAATTACCAAGCTATCCACCTACACACCTGCCCACCAACCCATCCCACCCCACCCAACTACCCATTCATCCACTAACCCATTTTCTAACATGCAAAGGCTGGGACCTTTAAGCTTACCTTACGGCAACTAGCGCAATAAAAATTGGAACAGGTAGAAATGATATGTCGACCAGGACAGTGCTGTTTGTGGATTTTGGGAAAGAGGTAAAAGCGGCTGTATGGGGTGGAGGGGCTGTGAGGTTGGAGACTGTGGAGGGAAGATCTCAAAAGGAATCAGTGACAGTCCTGGAAACAATGGCTTGATGTTTGGTGGGAGGATAAT
This sequence comes from Mustelus asterias, assembly GCF_964213995.1. Taxonomy (NCBI): domain Eukaryota; kingdom Metazoa; phylum Chordata; class Chondrichthyes; order Carcharhiniformes; family Triakidae; genus Mustelus; species Mustelus asterias. The sequence goes on from NC_135802.1 coordinate 29,973,233, forward strand.
GGTCCAGGTGGAGTGGGGAGAAGTGTTGGAGAGCTGGTGTCCAACCTCTGCATGGTAGATGTCAATAAGCCAAATGACAACAACACCAGTCTTGACAACAGATCTGATAAAAAGAAGTTAGCATCTGACCTGAAAGAGTGCAGCAAGTTCAGAGGGAGACAGATTAGAGTGAATGAGGGGAGCAGGGAAGTTAAGATGGCCGCTGTCATGCCTACAGTTCTCAGTGAAAAGATCAAGACGGGTAAGATGTCAGGGGGAAGGGTCAAGGTGGAGGGAGATTGTCGGAGACGGGTGAACGGGTCCATTGAGCAGAGGGGAGGATCTTACCCAGAGATGTGAAACTGCCAGCAAAAGTACCAGAAGAGTTCAATGTCATGCTGAGCTCAAAGTTCATTACAGTTGGGGTGTAAGTGAATAAAACTGACCACCGACTGGAGCTTCCAGTCCTACCAGAGTCTGTGGCATTTCGTATGGCTTGTCCACCCTGCCTCTGGGAAACCCGTCAGCGAGGGCCACTTTTAGCAGTAGCGGAAAATCCTACTGGCGGAAAGGGCCGGATAGTCCCAGGCATTGGCGACTACGATAGGATTTAAGAAATAGTGACAATATTCATCTTTTAGATTCTTTTCTGCGAATGGAATTGTTTTTCAGTCGGCCACTGACTTCAGTTAATGGTAATAAACGTTAGTTCAGCTGCAGAGAACACTGCTTCGTAACTTGCTATCGGCACCACATTCATGTTTGTGAATTAACAGGAAACTGAAGAGGCAGACTATGCAGTAATTAATTAATTAAAAGATTTGAACATCTGGTATGCCTCTTGCAAGATTTTACCAGTGCTATATAATCATTTTTTTCTTAAAGGAAATAAGACATAACAATCATAAACTGAAGACTTAAAATGGTCTCATGCGGTGATTACGTAAAGATTTTAAATGATTTTTTTGTCCCACTGGCTGCTAATTTAAGCCAATCCACATGGCCTATGCCACTCTCTTGAATGAATAATAACACAGCAATCAAGCTCTTTTGTTTAGTTTTCTCATTAATTACCATAGAAACTGTCTGTCATTGTGAATGTAATTGGACAAAAAAATTATAACTTTAGCAGACCAGAATACCTCCTCTGGTGACCTCCACTCCCACATCCCATTCCAGGTCCATGTGCTGTGACACTGTAACCTGATAGAAGTGAAATAGTAACTATTTCATGTTTGCAATCCACATATTATACATACTGGGAGGGAAATGTTGATGTAGAACATCTATATTCATGGTTTAAAACGAATTTAGAAATAGACTTTGGATTACCCTCCAGGACCTTGGAGCTCCAGACCTCCTGGGTGGCATGGTGGCACAGTGGTTAGCACTGCTACCTCAGCCGGGTTTGATTCCCGGCTTGGGTCACTGTGTGGAGTTTGCACATTCTCCCCGTGTTTGCGTGGGTTTCCTCAGGGTGCTCCGGCTTCCTCCCACAGTCCAAAGATGTGTGGGTTAGGTGGATTGGCCATGCTAAATTGACATTTAGTGTCAGGGGGACTAGCTAGGGTAAATGGATGAGGTTGTGGGGATAGGGCCAGGGTGGTATATTGGTTGGTGCAGACTCGATAGGCCGAACGGCCTCCTTCTTCACTTAGGATTCTATGATTCTATGATTGCCCCCCTCATTACCCCAACCCCAACACCATGATCACTCCTCTCCTGACCCCCCTCCAGAGAATCTCCTACTCTCCTGTCTCCTGTCTTAAGGATAGTCCTGGGTCTTAGTTGCAGGCAGAGTAATGCAATACCATTTCTGCCCATTGCAGCACTGTGCCTGGATGGGCTGGAGAGCTGTCAGACAATTGGCCAAGGGCAGATGGGAGTCCTGCCCACTGCCAATCAACACCCAAGTGAGCATTAAATGGCAATGGGCTTCCAAGTGTCAGGGTTGCGCGTTATATGTTGACTCTGTTAGGGACCAAGCTATATTATGCAGTTAGCCTAGTCTCTAATTTTTTTTGATCTTGGAAGCATGGCGAGTTTGAGGTGTTTCACGCAAGGTATGATTCGATTGACCCACTAGGAAGCTTTTATTAAACAAACTTTAATTAAGAACACAGTTAGAATATAATAAAAAGAATTAGCATAGCTTTTATCAATTAAGATATTTAAACATGGAACAGTATAATTTTTATCAGCTAGCCACCCCTATAGTTGCAATTCGAGGAATTTCCCCATAGACATAAATCCTACTTCAGAACCAATTAGCATCAAAAACAGATATACTCACATGGATGCTAGATTTCCAGCCTTTTAAACCCCCGAGACAGATACAGAAAGACACCCCTGTCTCCCATATAGCAATTTCCAGAGAAGGATATATTCTCAAACAACAGAACTTCAGAGAAATAAACCGAGTTTCTGCAAGATTCCAGTCTCCAGACTTCAGAGAGTGCCAGAGGTATCTCTTTCCACAGCTCCCAAAAATAAGCTGAATTGGTTTTCTCAGTGTAAGCCTAGACCAGGCATATTACTGTACATGTCAATCAACTTAATCAAACCCTGTTCTGCAAAACTCTGGGGAAAACATTAAAATAACAACTCTGCATTAGTTCAGATTAAAACAAATATTTCAGCAATTAAGATCAATTATGCTGCTGTTGTAACAACAGGGCTGCCGGATGCAGACAAAACGGCACCAATAATAGCACAAACTGCAAAAAACAGATCCTGAATAAGAAACATGACCCAGTATTGTCATAACTCTCTCATCCTTAAAATTCTACCACAGTTATGTTCATGCAATAAAAAATATTCTGCACATTTTTTTGTCCCTCATACTTTCCACTTCCACCACATTTCACTCACAAAGAACAAAGAACAGTACAGCACAGGAACAGGTCCTTCAGCCATCCAGACCTGCGCCGATCATGTTGTCCTATCTAGGTCAACCACCTGTATCCCTCTATACCAGCCAGTTCATGTGTCTATCCAGATAAGTCTTAAATGTCACTAATGGGTCTGCCTCAACCACCTCACTTGGCAGTGCATTCCAGGCCCCCACCACCCTCTGTGTAAAAGACGTCTGCCACACATCTCCACTGAACCTTTTCCCCCTCACCTTGAACTTGTGCCCCCTTGTAATTGTCATTTCTGCCCTGGAAAAAAGCATCCAACTGTTTACCTTATCTATGCCCCTCATAATTTTATAAACTCCTATTAGGTCACTCCTCAGCTTCTGTCTTTCCAGGGAGAACGATTCCAGTTTATTCAATCTGTATATTTCAAAATTTCCATCTCAATCTTTCAACCGGTTGGTGTAAGTTTAATCTTCAATCGTTAGCAATGATTCATGACACAACAGATAGGCACAATGCTGAAGCAAGCAGGAAAACCACCAATCATCAAGTTAAATAAACTATGGGAAGACATGTGTAGTTAGTGACAATTCCCAATTAACAGAAGGAGATGTTACACCAGCCAAATCAATCTGAACATTGTTTGCACTCTCTCACCCACTGCCTTCGCTTTCTCGGTAACTGAACAATGATTACAACATTTGAGCTGCCCACTTTACATCTGTCTTGAGTTTTGATTTTCACTAAAGTACATCTTGATACAAAATAATAATTAATTGGGAGTTGCAGCCTGAAAATGAAAAGCACCTTCCAAACTACAACGTTCCCCGGCAAAGCAATTAAACTCTGATTGCCCCAAGTCTGTGCTTATTTAACCAGGCAATGGCCTTGAGGTATTATCGCTAGACTATTAATCCAGAAACTGAACTAATGTTCTGGATACACGGGTTTGAACTCCTCCATGGCAGATGGTGATATTTGAATTTAATAAAAATACCTGGAGTTAAGAATCTATTGATGACCATGAAACCAATATTGATTGTCTGAAAAACCCATCTGGTTCACTGATGCCTTTTAGGTCTGGCCTACAGTTACTCCAGAGCCACAGAAATGTGGTGACTCTCAACTACCTACTGAAATGGCCTAACAAGCCATTCAGTTGTAGCCATCGCTGCAAAGGATGGGCAATAAACGCTGGCCAGCCAGCGACACCCATATCTCATGAATGAATATAAAAATAAGGACATTGTGTATTGTGATCAATGTGTTTTTGTATATGAAGTGTATGAATGTTCACACCCTCAGAGTGATTGTTCTACTTTAATTGGAGTGGCATAGTGGCGCAGTGGTTAGAGCTGCTGCCTCACAGTGCCGGGGTCCTGAGTTCGATTCCAGCCTCAAGTCACTATCAGTGTGGAGTTTGCATGTTCTCCCAGTGTCTGCATGGGTTTCCTTCGGGTGCTCCGGCTTCCTCTCACACTCCAAAGATGTGCAGGTTAGGTTGATTGGCCATGCTAAATTGTCCTTTAGTGTCAGGGGGACTAGGAGGGTAAATATGTGGGGTTACAGGGATAGGGCCTGGATGGGTTTGTTGTTGGTGCAGACTTGATGGGCCATTCGGCCCTTAACAGCTGCTCCACTGCCATTCATTATGATCATGGCGGATCATCCAAGTCACTAGAGACCTATCAAATAACGAGGGGAATAAATGCGGTAGACATCTTTTCCCAAAGGTAGGGGAGTCTAAAACTAGAGGGCATAGGTTTAAGGTGAGAGGGGAGAGATACAAAAGGGTCCAGAGAGGCAATTTTTTCACACAGTGGGTGGTGAGTGTCTGAAACGAGCTGCCAGAGGCAGTAGTAGAGGCGGGTACAATTTTGTCTTTTAAAAAGCATTTAGACAGCTATATAGGTAAGATGGGTATAGAGGGATATGGGCCAAATGTGGGCAACTGGGACTAGCTTTGTGGTAAAAACTGGGTGGCATGGACAAGTTGGGCCGAAGGGCCAGTTTCCATGCTGTAAACCTCTATAATAGCCTCATCCCGCCTTCCCCCCATATCATCAGATACAGACAAAAAAATACAAATACACGATATAATTGTCTCAGTCCGATAGTGTTTTGAATTGAAGTGAAGGTCTTATCGGCACAGATTTCTAAGGAAGTTGTGAGGCTTCCTGCAGTTGAATTTCCAGGAAGCTAGTTCTCAGATGAATTTGAAGTTTGGAGAGAGCCCTTCTTTACTTTGTTGTTGGTTATCTTGGCCATTTATTTGACTGCAGTCAATTCAATAGCTTTCTGCTTGTCTCTCGGTTTCTGAGATGAATCTGAGATGACGTTGTTTTTATTTATATGGTGCCTTTGGGAATCAAAAGAAAAATGTAAAAATTCACTTCTTCATAACAATTGGCTGTTCACACACCGTAATCTGGCACAGCTACAGTTTCCCTGTTGCATTTCCTTTTCTTACAGACCCCAATTACATCTTATAAAAGAAATTACCGCGGATGGTGCAATCTGAAACCAAAAGAGAAAAATGCTGGAAAATCTCAGCAGGTCTGGCTGCATCTGTAAGGAGAGAAAAAAGCTGATGTTTTGCGTCCAGATGACCCTTTGTCAAAGCAGGTGACATCTTATCTGGCGGTACGGTGGCACAGTGGTTAGCACTGCTGCCTTACAGTGCCAGGGATCCAGGTTCGATTCCCGGCTTGGGTCATTGTCTGTGTGGAGTTTGCACGTTCGCCCCTTGTCTGCTTGGGTTTCCGCCGGGTGCTCTGGTTTCCTCCCACAGTCCAAAGATGTGCAGGTTTGGTGGATTGACCATGCTAAATTTCCCCTCAGTGTCAGGGGGACTAGCGAGGGTAAATACATGGGGGTGGAATTCTGGCTGCTGTGGACTCGATGGGCCAAATGACCTCCTTCTGTGCTGTATGATTCTGAGTGTTTATTAAAAAGTAGTACATAAGATTTGGGGAATAGTGATTCAGCTAGACGCATCATTCTCATTACAGTGAGCAGTTGAAGAAAATTTTAGATTTCTGCTGGTTTCTAGGTAGGGATCAGATTAGATTAGGCTGGACTTTGGAAGTTTGTGAAACGTAAAATATTTTGACAAGTTTGTTGTGATGGCTGCAACATTCTTAACCTTTGCATGGCTGTTTCCACAGCTCAGGGAGTGAAGTGATTATGGGACCTGAAACAAAAACAGAAAATGCTGGAGAAACTCAGCAGGTCTGACAGCTGTTTGGAGAGAGAATAGAGCCAGCTCTGACAAAGGGTCATCCAGACTCCAAACGTTCGCTCTATTCTCTCTCTACAGATGCAGTCAGACTTGCTGATTTCTCCAGCATTTTCTGCCTTTGTTTCAGATTCCAGCATCTGGAGTATTTTGCCTTTATCTTATGATCATGGGGCCTGTCCCTTTATGACAGCACAGCAGAAGAGGTCACCTGGCTTGAGCGACCATTCACACCAGAGGGTGGAGTCCTTTCTCATGCAGTATCATCGAGCATCCTTGCAGTAGAGCATTGTGTGCAGTTTTGGTCTCCTTTTCTGAGGAAGGATGTTCTTGCTCTCGAGGGAGTGCAGCAAAGGTTTACCAGGCTGATTCCGGGAATGGCGGGACTGATGTATGAGGAGAGATTGACTAGGTTAGGATTGTTTTCGCTGGAGTTCAGACGAATGAGGGGGGATCTCACAGAGACTTATAAAATTCTAACAGGACTAGACAGGGTAGATGCAGGGAGGATGTTCCCGATGGTGGGGGAGTCCAGAACCGGGGGTCACAGTCTGAGGATTCAGGGTAGACCATTTAGGACAGAGATGAGGAGACATTTCTTCACCCAAAGAATGGTGAGCCTGTGGAATTCATTACCACAGGAAGTAGTTGATGCCAAAACATTGAATGTATTCAAGAGGCGGCTGGATATAGCACTTGGGGTGAATGGGATCAAAGGTTATGGGGAGAAAGCAGGATTAGGCTATTGAGTTGGACGATCAGCAATGATCATGATGAATGGCGGAGCAGGCTCGAAAGGCCAAATGCCCTCCTCCTGCTCCTATCTTCTATGTTTCTATGTAAGCATGTAAGAACTGGACCTCTGCCCCAAGGCAGCGTGGCTGCAGTCCCCTGTACTTGCTTTCTCTTCATCACTAAATATCTTTTGTTCCTAACAAAACCTGAAGTATCTTGATGTCACACACGCTACTACATTGGCAACGAGGTGGAATCTTTTCAACAGCACAGCCTACCAGAGAGAATCTGATTGAATTGAAGTCTGGAAAAGAGGGATACTTACCTTTCAGGACAAAGAGACTCAGAGAGAGCTGTAGAGGTAGTGCTGGTCCCTGAGGGGCAGTCGGAGTAGCGAATCCGGTGTGGCCGGTGTGTCAACAGGTTTGGAAAGATGTAGAAAATGAAAATGAAAAGAGATTCTGCTCCACTGATGATTCCTATTTCAGGGTAACAGTGTGGGGTGTATTGTTTTTAGGTACCTGTGAGATGTCTGGGTTCACTCCTTGCATCTTATCATCAGTGGCCTTGGAAATCAAACTAACCCACTGACTCCCACAGCCACCTCATACCCTACTTCCTGTAAGGACTCCATCCCATTTTCCCAGTTCCTGCACCTCCATCGTATCTATTCCGATGATGTTACCTTCAAAATGGAACTTTGCGCATATCTGCCTTTTTCCTTAACCGAGGTTCAAACCCAACCAGCTATGCGGGCATAACCACATTCCAACAGGTTTATTTGGAATCACAAGCTTCTTCAGGTGAGTGGCAATCATCGCAGCATCCCACTCACCTGATGAAGGAGCAGTGCTCTGAAAGCTCCAAATTCCAAATAAACCTGTTGGATTTTAACCTGGTGTTGTGAGACTTCTTACTGCATTTACAGTTAAGAGGTGATCTAACCTTAGCAAAGACAATTCAGCTGAGCAAACAAGTTGAGGTGACAGGGAGAGCCCTATCTCAATCACGGCAGATTCAGTAGAATATGTCAAGTATCAAAAAGGAAAAGTTCTCGTAAAAAAGCAATGGAGGCAGGAAGAGGTACCATCACCACCCAAGGCTAAGTGTAATTCGCATGGCAAGGAAAAACACAGGAGTGAAAGTGCCCTGCCATGGGAGCTGAATGCCATTTACGGAGGAAAATGTGGCACTTTCAGGCTGTGTGCTGTCGCAGAATACATACATGTAAACAGGATACATAAGCAGGTGAGGCTTCAAATAGTGGTAAGATTCATGAAGTAGGTAACATCCATGATATTGAGATTACTTTCCTTGGAGAGATCCAGCAACCATACCTCTACCAGCAATAACCTAGCAACTAAATAAAATCAGAGATGCACAGAAATCTGATGAAGAATGTGTTCAAGTCAGAGCACTGTGTTAAAGAGAGACCACAAGACCATAAGACATAGGAGCAGAATTAGGCCACTCGGCCCATCGAGTCTGCTTCACCATTCAATCATGGCTGATTTTTTTTTCTCATCCCCTTTCTCCTGTCTTTTCCCCATAACCCCTGATCCCTTTATCAATCAAAGAACATATTCATCTTAAAGACACTCAATGACCTGGCCTCCACAGCCTTCTGTGGCAAAGAGTTCCACAGATTCGCCACTGGTTGAAGAAATTCCTCCTCAACTCTGTTTTAAAGGATCGTCCCCTTAGCCAAAGGTTGTGCCCTCTGGTTCTAGTTTTTCCTACTAGTGGAATCATCCTCTCCATGTCCACTCTATCCAGACCTCGTAGTATCCTGTAAGTTTCAATAACATCCCCCCTCATCCTTCTAACTCCAACGAGTACAGACCCAGAGTTCCTCATACGACAAGCTCTTCATCCCAGGGATCATTCTTGAGAACCTCCTCCGGAACCCTTTCCAAAGCCAATACTTCCTTAGATATGGGGTCCAAAACTGCTCACAATACTCCAACTGGGGTCTGACCAGAACCTTATGTAGCCTCAGAAGCACATCGCTGCTTTTGTATTCTCGCCCTCTCGACATGAATGCTAACACTGCATTTGCCTTTCTAACTGCTGACTGAACCTGCACGTTAACCTGAAGAGAATCTTGAACAATGACTCCCAAGTCTCTTTCTGATTTCCTAAGCATTTCCCCATTTAGAAAATAGTCTATGCCTCCATTCCTCCTTCCAAGTGCATAACCTCATAACCAATGTACATGCCACACAATTGTATTTTCAGATAATACTCTGAATACAGAGGACACCCCAATGTAGTCGATGATTTACTCGCCTATGACGAGAAAGTGGTCATTACAAGATTTCTAAGACTTGACGTATTACAACAACCCATCACCAAGGAACAAGAATCAAGAATTGGATACTTTGATCTTAAAGAAAGGCTGTTTACTTGAACCAACTGTGAATGTGGCGTGTGGCAAACAGAAAAGCTGTGCCATCATTTTCTTCCCAATCATTTGGGAGAAATAAAAGGCAGACTGTTTTGTTTGTCAGGAAATAGGAACTGATTCAAACCTGGAATGTTCTCCTGCATGTAGCAAGTTGAATGGTTCGAAAGTACAGTTAGGACGAGCTGTTAAGGGCGAACCACATTAAAGCTGTGGCTGCTGCCAAGCTTCTTAAAACTACAGAAAAATCCATGATTAACTAAGGCCAACAACTTACCAATTAGTCCTTTGGTGGTACAGTCAACTTGAATATTGGTGAAAACTGAGACATGCTGTTGAAGGTTTTCATCTTGAACTCATCAGGACAGTTCGCAGAAATACCAATAAAGGGAATAAGTGGGCAGGAATTTTACCGGTACGCCCGCCGTGGAATCGGGGCGGGTGAGGCTCACAGAATGGCATTCGCCATTGGCCTCAGGTGGGATCTTACGAGCCTCGGGCGAGCGAGGCAGTAAAATTCCGGCAGAGGATTCTGCATGAGTTAGTGAGTTCATAAGTTCAATGAATACAGATACAGACAACAGTGGTGTGTCTAGATCGCCATGATATAGTGAGGTAGTGCCATGACTATGGCTTCCTTGAGTGGTAAGAAGTTTAACAACACCAGGTTAAAGTCCAACAGGTTTATTTGGTAGCAAAAGCCACACAAGCTTTCGAGGCTCTAAGCCCCTTCTTCAGGTGAGTGGGAATTCTGTTCACAAACAGAATTTATAAAGACACAGACTCAATTTACATGAATAATGGTTGGAATGCGAATACTTACAACTAATCCAGTCTTTAAGAAACAAAACAATGGGAGTGGAGAGAGCATCAAGACAGGCTAAAAAGATGTGTATTGTCTCCAGACAAGACAGCCAGTGAAACTCTGCAGGTCCACGCAACTGTGGGAGTTACAAATATTGTGACATGAACCCAATATCCCGGTTGAGGCCGTCCTTGTGTGTGCGGAACTTGGCTATCAGTTTCTGCTCAGCGACTCTGCGCTGTCGTGTGTCGCGAAGGCCGCCTTGGAGAACGCTTACCCGAATATCAGAGGCCGAATGCCCGTGACCGCTGAAGTGCTCCCCAAGTGGTACATTGGTGAATAGGCTAGCAATGTCAAATGAGCATGTGGACACATGTATTAGAAGGAACATCTCCACACCATCTCCTCCGGGTCGGATGCTCTTTTGGAGAGTCGGCACAGACTTGATGGGTTGAATGGCTTCCTTCTGCACTGTAGAGATTCTATGATTCTATGATCCACTCCACTGGATTGTTGCCCATGGTGTCCAAATTCACCCCAGTATCTGAACAATTTCTATAGCGAGGTCTCATCTGAGCTAGCAGAGTGAACCTTGCTGTTGTGGAGATGGTAAACTCAATGGGACTGACACATCTTATTACTAAATCTACGCCTCTTAAAGGGGAAGCAGTTGAAGGAAGAATGCCAATGGACAGTGTAACCCATTTTAAGATGCTGCTGTGGAGATGCTAGATATGGATAAGCAAATGAGGACAACAAACCCCCTGTCCTTCGGATGACAGATGATTCTCTGTCAGCTGTCAGACATGGAATCACAGGATTGTTACAAGGCAGAAGGAGGCCATTCAGCCCATTGCATCTGCACTGTCTCTCTGACTGAACAACTGCCTTAGTGCCATTCTGCTGCCTTCTCCGGATATCCCTGCACATTAGGAATAGAGTAACAGAATAAAAGCAGGTAATTGACAATTGATGCCTACAGCATTTTCTTCTTCTTCAACCACATGCTATAGCACACAACATCCACTCCCCCCACCACCGACACTCTGTAGCAGCAGTGTGTACTGTCTACAAGATGCACTGCAGCAATTAACCAAAGATCCTGAAGAAGCACTTTCCAAACCCATGACCACTTCCAACTGGAGGGACAAGGACAGCAGATACCTGGGAACACCACCATCTGCAAGTTCCCCTCCAAGCCGCTCACCATCCTGACTTGGAAATATATTGCCGTTCTTTCACAGTCACTGCGTCAGAATCCTGGTGAACCCACAGCACATGGACTGCAGCGATTCAAGAAGGCAGCTCACCGCCACCTCCTCAAGGGCAACTAGGAATGGGCAATAAATGCTGGCCAGCCGGCAACGCCCATGCCCTGCGAATGAATTAAGAAAAAAATTGAAAACTAGAGGCCATAGGTTTAAGGTGAGATGGGAAAGATTAAAAGGGACCTGAGGGGCAACTTCCTCACACAGAGGGTGGTGTGTACATGGAATGAGCTGTCAGAGAAAGTTGTTGAGGCAGGTACAATAGAAGCATTTAAAAAGCATTTGGATAAATACGTGGATGGGCCAAACGTGGGCAATTTGGATTAGCTGTGAGGGCGCCATGGTCGGCATGGACTGTTTGGGCTGAAGGGCCTGTTTCCGTGCTGTAATGCTTTATGACTCTATGACACCTCTGGCCACTGACCCTCACACTGGCACCAACAACATTCTGTTTCTGAAATAAAAAAACAGAAAGTGCTAGAAAAACAGGTTTTCCATAATTGGTGGAGAGGGAAAGAGAGTTAACCTCTCAAGTCCAATCTGACTCTGAAGTAGATGAATCAGATCAGTCTCAGTACATTAACTCTGTTTGTCTCTCCACAGCTGCTGCCAGAGCTGCTGAGATTTTCCAACATTTTCTGTTATTTCAGATCTCCAACATCCTCAGTATTTTGCTTTTATTTTCGAAGTGAGAACCAACTGTTTAACCAATTGTGATTAAAGTTTACACTTCCATTTTGAGCATTATTATTCAGAGTTACAACACAGAAACAGGACATTGGACCCGACTAGCCAATGCCAGTGTTTATGCTTCACGGAATCCTCTTTCCACTGTACTTCGTCTCATCCTATCAACATCCCCTTTTCCTTTCTCCATCTTGCCCTTATTTAGTTTTTATTAAAGGTACCCATGTTTTTAGTTTATTTACTAGTGTCACAAGTCGGCTGATATCAACACTGCAGTGAAGTTACTGTGAAAATCCCCGAGTCGCCACACTCCGGCGCCTGTTCGGGTACCCTGAGGGAGAATTTAGCATGGCCAATCCACCTAACCAGCATGTCTTTCGGACTGTCGGAGGAAACCGGAGCACGCAGAGGAAACCCATGCAGACACCGGGAGAACGTGCAGACTCTGCACAGACAGCGATCCAAGCCAGGGATTGAACCCAGGTCCCTGGCGCTGTAAGACAGCAGTGCTAACCACTGTGCCACCATGCCACCCGTGCTACTCATGTCCACTACATTGCATAATAATTTTCACTTCTCTGGTAACTCCTTTCTCACTTGACACTGCATTCACTTCCCTTCGTACAACCACATCTTCTTCTTGAATGTACTCAGCATGTACATGATTTTAAGCCACATTGTAAATCTCCCAAAATCATTTCACAGGCCATCACTAACTCATTCCTCATAACTCACCAGCAGAGCCTCACTCCAATGGAGCATGATGCCACCCACTTGAAGGTAGTGGGAGGAGATAAAATATAGGGGATAGTGAGGCTGCCACATGCAGGGGGACATTTGACTATTTTTATTTCCTTTTCTTTGTCATCAAGGAATCATACATACAGACAGCATGCCAAAGCTGGTGTTTTATTATAAGAAGTCTCACAACACCAGGTTAAAGTCCAACAGGTTTATTTGGTAGCACGAGCTTTCGGAGCGCTGCCCCTTCATCAGGTGAGTGAAGGATTGGGTTCACAAACAGGGCATATATAGACACAGACTCAATTTACAAGATAATGGTTGGGATGGGAGTCTTATCAGGTAATCAAGTCTTTACAGGTGCAGACAATGCGAGTGGAGAGAGGGTTAAGCACTGGTTAAAGAGGTGTGTATTGTCTCCAGCCAGGACAGTTAGTGATATTTTGCAAGCCCAGGGAAGTCATGGGGGTTGCAGATAGTGTGACATAAACCCCAGGTCCCAGTTGAGGCCGTCCTCATGTGTGCGGAACTTGGCTGTCAGTTTCTGCTCGGCGATTCTGTGTTATCGTGTGTCTTGAAGGCCGCCTTGGAAAACGCTTACCTGAAGATCAGAGGCTGAATGTCCTTGACTGCTGAAGTGTTCCCCGACAGGAAGAAAACACTCCTGCCTGGTGATTGTCGAGCGGTGTCCATTCATCCGTTGTCGTAGCGTCTGCATGGTCTCGCCAATGTACCATGCCTCAGGACATCCTTTCCTGCAACATATCAGGTAGACAATGTTAGCCGAGTCGAAAGAGTATGTAGCCTATACCTGGTGGATGCTGTTCTCACGTGACTTGATGGCATTCATGTTGATGATCTGGCATGTCTTGCAGAGGTTGCTGTGGCGGGGCTGTGTGGTGTCGTGGTCACTGTTCTCCTGAAGGCTGGGTAGTTTGCTGCAGACAATGGTCTGTTTGAGATGGCACTGTTGTTTGAAGGCAAGTAGTGGGGGTGTGGGGACGGCCTTGGTGAGATGTTCGTCTTCATCAATGACATGTTGAAGGCTCTGGAGAAGGTGTTGTAGCTTCTCCGCTCTGGGGAAATACTGGACGATTGTAGGGTACTTTGTCCACTACCTCTTCATGTGACTCAGTGTCAAATTCTTGCTTGACAACAGCCCTACGAAGACCCTACGTTAAAGGCATCATATAGATGTAAGATGTTGTTATTGAGGATTTTGGTTGATTCATGGATCGAGCTGTAGCACAGTTTATTTGGTGAGCATGGGTTTCCGGTAAGTATGATGTGGAGATGCCGGCGTTGGACTGGGGTAAACACAGTAACAAGTCTCACAGCTTGTTAAAGTCCAACAGGTTTATTTGGTAGCACTTTGCTTTCCTGAAGAAGGAGCGACACTCCGAAAGCTCGTGCTACCAAATAAACCTGTTGGACTTTAACCTGGTGTTGTGAGTCTGCTTACTGTTTCTGGTAAGTGTCATGGGGCAGAAGCGTAGTGAATAGCTTTGGTTCCCAAGCACTCTGATTCTGACTTGCTGTGCAGGGATCAAAGAATGGAGGGATGGAAGACTGATATGGTGTGAAGGCATTATTGCATCTGGCAGGACATTCCTTGGTAATGTGTATGCAGTCAATCTACCCCGGCTGTGAAGGAAACCTACCATGTGGGTAAACCCCAGTGTCCTATTCTGCTGTTCAGACCTTGCATGGCAGAAAGTTTGTTCATGTTTGAAACAATCAAATACAAATATGCTGCTACCTAATGATCTGAGTTACAGCAGTGAGTTCCCCTTTAAGTGGGGCTCACTCTGGCTGTCTCTCATCCTGCACCATCCACTCAACTTGGATGATTTTAAACATACATACATACGGACAATTAATTCAAAGCAGTTGTAGGCCTCTCCGCCCTTCGAGCCACAATTAGATCATAGGATCCCTACAGTGCAGAAGGAGGCCATTCGGTCCATCAAGTCTGCACTGGCCACAATCCCACCCAGGCCCTATCCTCACAACCCCATACATTTACTCTGTTAATCCCCCTGACACTAGGGTCAATTTTGCATGGCTACTCAACCTATCTCGCACATCTTTGGACTGTGGGGGGTAACCGGAGCACCGGAGGAAACCCATGAAGACATGGGGAGAATGTGCAAACCCTACATTGACAGTGACCCGAGGCTGGAATTGGACCCGAGTCCCTGGCACTGTGAGGCAGCAGTGCTAATCACTGTGCCACCATGCCGCGTGGTTGATCTAATTGTAACCTCAACCCTGTATTCCTGCCTACCCCTAAAATTTCACCCCTTTGCGAATCAAATATCTATCCATCTCTGCCTTTAAAATATTCAGACTCGGTTTCCATTGCCTTTTGAAGAAAAGGTGGATAAAGAATTATGATCCTCTGAGAGAGAAATAAAATGCTCCTTATCTCTCGTTTAAATGAGTGACCCCTTATTTTCAAGCAGTGAGCCCTAGTTCAAGATTCTCCCACAAGAGGAAACATCCTCTCCAAATCCACCCTGCCAAGATCCTTCAGGATCTTAAAGGTTTCAATCAAGACACCTCTTATTCTCCTAAACTCCTGTGGATATAAGCCTAACATGTTCACCCTTTCCTCATAAAACAATCCGCCAATTTCAGCTATTAGTCCATCACCCCCATTTTCCTGCATAAAGGGAGATCGTACAACTGAGGTGCCAGCGCATGGCCCAAGGCCCACTCGATGCATGTAATGAATGGGCTTCAATCAGGTTTTATTCTATATTTCGAGTCCCGACTTGAGTCATTGTCTGTGCGGAGTTCTCCCCATGTCTGTGCGGATTTCCTTCGGGTGCTCCGACAGTCCGAAAGACATGCTGGTTAGGTGCATTGGCCATGATAAATTCTCCTTCAGTGTACCTGAACTGCTTCTCAAGAATTTCCATCTTTTCTTAAATAAGGAGACCAGTATAGTACACAGTACTCCAGATGTGAGGCGGGATTTTCCATCCGCGCTCGCCCCAAAACCAGAGGATCCAACCCGAGGTCAATGGATCTTTTCATGGTCCGCCCCTCGCCTGCTACGATTCCCATGACAGGCAGGTCAGCTAAAGTTCTGGGGACTTGGGTTCAAATCCCACCACGGCAGATGGTGGAATTTGAATTCGATTTTAAAAATCTGGAATTGAAGTGTATTTATTTATTTGTGTCACAAGTAGGCTTACATTAACACTGCAATGAAGTTACTGTGAAAATCCCCTAGTCGCCACACTCAGGCGCCTGTTCGGGTACACTGAAGGAGAATTTATCATGGCCATGGGGAGAACTCAGCACAGACAATGACTCAAGTCGGGAATCGAAATATAGAATAAAACCTGATATTTAAAAACCTGAATAGGACTGTTGCCGGTTTCTGGTCAGATCGTTGGCTGTCTTGATTGAAGCCCATTCATTACATGCATCGAGTGGGCCTTGGGCCATGCGCTGGCACCTCAGTTGTACGATCTCCCTTTATGCAGGAAAATGGGGGTGACGGGCGAGAGGAATTGTGGCCATGATTTTGAAATGTATTTTTATCAAGTGCTGGGACGTAGTAAGCTGAACTGTTGCAGATATTCTTTTTTTAAGTCCAGTGCTGACATATTGTGGTCGGTGCAGACTCGATGGGCCGAATGGCCTCCTTCTGCACTGTAGGGTTTCTATGATTTCTATGATTTCTATGATATATTTGTGCTGACCAGGACTTGGACAAGAATGATTGGCATCTTCCTTGTGCCTTATTTTCAAGTGAAAGACTCTGAAGACAAAGTGCCTTCAAGTGACGACGTATTATTGTCGGAGCCTGAAATACTGTTCTGAGGTGTGTAGAGTGTGTTGCTGACTCAGAAAACATAATGAACATGAGTTTTTTATGTGGGAAGAGACGGAACATGCCGTCTCCTCCAGCAACTCACAGTAATTTAATTAACATCTATTCCTTTACAAGATGATTCGTCACAGCTCCGCTGGTAACAATATTTTGAAAGAGCATTTCTGGAGGATACATTGGATTATCACATTCAGTCCAGCGGTTCAACAATGTCTAAATATTCCTCTAAATACTGATGACAGAATTATGTGTATTGTTATTTGTTTACTTACAGAACAGTTATATCATTTCTATTCATAGTCAAATGAAGGACACTCATGAAGGATTGAGATTTTCAAAGCAGTTATATTGCTTCTGATGTCCTCCAATATTGCCCCACGATTCCAGAAAGTTAAGGTCCTGCCAGTGAATTTAACTGTTTATTATCTACCTGAAGCAGCTAACCAAAGGGGGCGTTAGATTCGACCCTCAGTTGTCAAACCAAAACACTCCATCGAGGTGTCAACAGTTACAGGAGAGCTGGGGAGGAAGTGGGGAGAAAAATTGGCAGAAAATGGGGGAAACAAAGGAGTCAGCACTAATAAGATTAGAAACTGCTCAGCATAAGATCTTTTTTTTATTCATTCATGGGACTTGGGCTGGCCAGCCTTTATTGCCCATCCCTAGTTGCCCTTGTTCAGAGGGTAGTTGAGAGTCAATCACATTGCTGTAGCTCTGGAGTCACATGTAGGCCAGACCAGGTAAGGATGGCAGATTTCCTTACCCTAAAGGACATTAGTGAACCAGATGGGTTTTTCTGACAATCGGCAATGGTTTCATGGTCATCAGTAGATTCTTAATTCCAGATATTTTTTATTGAATTCAATTCTACCAACTGCGGTGGTGGGATTTGAACCCGGGTCACCAGGTGGGTGGCACGATGTCACAATGATTAGCACTGCTACCTCACAGCGCCAGGACGCAGGTTTGATTCCCAGCTCGCATCGCTGTCTGTGCAGAGTCTGCATGTTCTCGTATCTGCGTGGGTTTCCTCCGGGTACTCCGGTTTCCTCCCACAGTCCGAAAGATGTGCTGGACAGGTTCATTGGCCATGCTAAATTCTCCCTCAGTGTACCCGAACAGGCGCCGGAGTGTGGCGACTCGGGGTTTTCGCAGTAACTTCATTGCAGTGTTACTGTAAGCCTGCTTGTGACTAATAATAAAAGAACTAAATTAAACTAATAGAACATTAGCTGAGTATCTGGATTAATAGTCTAGGAATAATACCACGAGGCCATCCCCTCCCTGCATGCAGTTGCCTGATGTGGCTTAATGTGGGATAAGTATGATTTACACCGCACTTTACTCTAAGGAACTTCAAGGCCACTATCCTTAAGCAAAATACCACATAATTATAGGTAACAGAAATCCCTTACTTAGAAAGTCTCTAAGAACATGTGTTTTAATGAGCTTGCTTCCCTCCATTCAATGTGTTCCGTTGGTCACAACAAATATTTAAGATTCTCCTTTACAAGAACATGCCTATTCCAAATCAGTAAGTGTTTAATTATTTAGGCTATGTGCAATAAGGAGCTAACCAGGCAAGGTTTTCTTGACTCAAAGAAACAGCAAATTTGTTAACCACTAAACCCGAGACAAATAATAAAAACATGATGTTCAGCACCCACACACACATGGGCAAACACACACATGGGCAAACACACACATGGTATCAGAAATAAGGTGACTCAGAGGCCAGATAAAATAAAATAAAAGAACATATGGTTAGGTGTCCTTTGAAGCATAGATTTAAAATGCTGCAGCTGATTTAGGTTAGCTCATTTCTTGGATGTGGTGATAGGTAGAAGTTATTGCACTTATTGCGGGATCAAGTTCTCTGATCGGTTTCTGGTGGAGTTGATTCCTGAGCACTCTTATTAAAAAAGGAGAGCTCATGAAAGAGGGTAACCCTCAGCTTGTTTCCTCTGCTGAAGACCTTCTTGTCACCACGGCTGGGATTTTACCACCCTGCCCACCATCAGGAATCGGAGTGGGCGAGGGACAGACAATGAAAACGTCCATTGATCTTGGGCAGGATTTTACAGTTCTGGGACCAGCATGGCTGTAAATTCCCACTCTACCTGTCGTCACTTGCAATATCTTTCTAGTGGCTGGCAGCCTTGCCTTGAAATACTTCACCCATTATGTATTTCCAAGAGGTTTTGGGTGTATCTGTCAGGCAACCATTGTTTCAATACTCAGTACTTTACATTTTTAATGTCTCTCCCTGAGGCAGTTATGAGTTCTGATTGGTTTCTGGATTATAGTAAATGAGCAGGATTTTATGGCCTTGTTCATCCCAAAACCGTAAAATACTGCCTGAGGTCAACGGACCTTTCCATGTTCTGCCCCTTGCCCGGCCCAATTCCCGTGGTGGGCAGGGCAGTAAAATTCCTGCCAATATGTTTTTCATCACACTGTCCTCAGGGCGATGCAATGGTTTCTCACCTTCACCCTGGAATGTGGCCTTGCATATTTGAACAGTTTGCTCTGTCTCAGTTCAAATTGCAAAATGTATAAGTCAATCGAAAGTTGAACAATCGTTTTTTTCAAAAATAAAGTGGCATAGCTTTGTAACAATCAACATTGGCAAATAATAGTAGCATATACGAATGGCACATGTGAGGTTCATGTGGGACTGGATACAGTACAACCCACAGAGTGATATAGGAGAGCAAAAAAGCTGAATGCCAGAGGTGAGAATGACTACACTTGACATCAAGGCAGCATTTGACCGATTATGACATCAAGGAGCCCTGGCAAAATTGTAATCAATGGGAATCAGGGCGGAAACCCTCTGCTGGTTGGAGTCACATCTGACTCAAAGGAAGATGGTTATGGTGATTGGAGATCAATCATCTCAGCTCCAGGACATCCCTGATGTGTTCCTCAGGCTAGTGTCCTCGGCCCAACTATCGTCAGCTGCTTCGTAAGAACATAAGAACATAACAAATAGGAGCAGGAGTAGGCCATCTAGCCCCTCGAGCCTGCCCCACCATTCAATAAGATCATGGCTGATCTGAAGTGGATCAGTTCCACTTACCCGCCTGATCCCCATAATCCCTAATTCCCTTACCGACCAGGAATCCATCTATCCATGATTTAAACATATTCAACGAGGTAGCCTCCACCACTTCAGTGGGCAGAGACTTCCAGAGATTCACCACCCTCTGAGAGAAGAAGTTCCTCCTCAACTCTGTCCTAAACTGACCCCCCTTTATTTTGAGGCTGTGCCCTCTAGTTCTAGTTTCCTTTCTAAGTGGAAAGAATCTCTCCATCTCTACCCTATCCAGCCCCTTCATTATCTTATAGGTCTCTATAAGATCCCCCCTCAGGCTTCTAAATTCCAACGAGTACAAACCCAATCTGCTCAGTCGCTCCTCATAATCAACACCCCTCATCTCTGGTATCAACCTGGTGAACCTTCTCTGCACTCCCTCCAAGGCCAATATATCCTTCCGCAAATAAGGGGACCAATACTGCACACAGTATTCCAGCTGCGGCCTCACCAATGCCCTGTACAGATGCAGCAAGACATCTCTGCTTTTATATTCCATCCCCCTTGCGATATAGGCCAACATCCCATTTGCCTTCTTGATCACCTGTTGCACCTGCAGACTGGGTTTTTGCGTCTCATGCACAAGGACTCCCAGGTCCCTTTGCACAGTAGCATGTTGTAATTTTTTTCCATTTAGATAATAATCCAATTTGCTATTATTTCCTCCAAAGTGAATAACCTCACATTTGTCAACGTTATACTCCATCTGCCAGATCCTCGCCCACTCACTCAGCCTGTCCAAATCTCTCTGCAGACCTTCTACGCCCTCCACACGATTCACTTTTCCACTTATCTTTGTGTCGTCTGCAAACTTTGTTACCCTACACTCAGTCCCCTCCTCCAGATCATCTATATAAATGGTAAATAGTTGAGGCCCCAGTACCGATCCCTGCGGCACGCCACTAGTTACCATCCGCCAACCAGAAAAGCACCCATTTATTACGACTCTCTGCTTCCTGTCAGATAGCCAATCCCCAATCCACGCTAACACCCTACCCCCAACTCCGTGTGACCCAATCTTCTTCAGCAACCTTTTGTGTGGCACCTTATCAAACGCCTTTTTGAAATCCAAAAACACCGCATCCACCGGTTCCCCTCCGTCACCCGCACTAGTCACATCTTCATAAAAATCCAACAAGTTCGTCAAGCACGACTTTCCCCTCATGAATCCATGCTGCGTCTGTTTAATCGAACCATTCTTATCCAGATGGCCTGCTATTTCTTCTTTAATGATGGATTCCAGCATTTTCCCAACTACAGACGTTAAGCTAACCAGCCTGTAGTTACCCGCCTTTTGTCTATTTCCTTTTTTAAACAGCGGCGTAACATTAACCGTTTTCCAATCCGCCAGCACTACCCCAGAATCCAACGAATTTTGATAAATAACCACTAACGCATCCGCTATTACCTCTGACATTTCTTTCAGCACCCTGGGATGCATTCCATCCGGGCCTGGGGACTTGCCCACCTTCAGTCCCGTTAGTCTACCAAGCACTGCCTCCCTGGTAACACTAATTGTATTGAGTACCTCTCGTCCTACCAACCCTCTATCGTGAAGACCGACACAAAAAACTTATTTAAAATTTCAGCCATTTCCTCATTTCCCACTATTAAATCCCCCCTCTCATCCTCCAAGGGTCCAACATTCACTCTTGCCACTCTATTCCTTTTTATATATTTGTAAAAGCTTTTACTATCATTTTTTATATTTAGAGCTAGCCTAGCTTCATAACCTATCTTTCCTTTCTTTATCGCTTTCTTAGTCGTTCTTTGTTGTTTCTTAAAGTTTTCCCAATCTTCCGATTCTCCACTATTTTTGGCCACTCTGTACACATCGGTCTTTAATTTAATACTCTCCTTAATTTCCTTCGTTATCCACGGCTGGCTATCCCTTTTCTTACAGTCCTTCTTTATCACCGGAATATATTGTTGCTGAATACTGAAAAGGATCTCCATCAATGACCTTTCTTCCATCATATGATCAGAGTTGGGAATGTTCGCTGCTGACTGTACAACATTCAGTTCATGTCCAAATGCGCAAAGCCTGGACAATATCCTAGCTTTAAATATACTGAAGGACATGATCTGGTTCATGCCATTAGAAAGGTCCCGAGAGAATCAAAAACTGTTTGGTGCTAGGTGCGAACTCCATTTTTTGGCCCACACGATATTCTCCGGGATCAGCCCAATCTGCGCCAGGTGTGGTGAGGTTGGAGAATCACACCGTTTGGACTTTTTTCCATGCCATTCTGCTTGGAATCTTTGCTCTGTAAATATCTGGGAGCGTGAGAGATAGCAAGGCCAATGAGTTATGAGGAATCTTAGTGGTTAGCACTGCTGCTTCACAGCGCCAGGGACCCGGTTTTGATTGTAGTCTTGGCTTACTGTCTGTGTGGAGTTTGCACATTCTTCCTGTGTCTGTGTGTGTTTCCTCCGGGTGCTCTGGTTTCCTCCCACACTCCAAAAATGTGTAGGCTGAATTGCCCGTTAGCGTCCCAAGGTGTGTAGGTTCGATGGATTAGCCATGGGAAATGTGTGGGTTATGGGGATAGGGCCTGCGTAAGGTACTCTGTCAGAGACTTGGTGCAGACTCAATGGGTCGAATGGCCTCTTCTGCACTGCAAGGATTCTACTAATGGTGGGACCAACAGTCTATCTTTTTAACCACTGAGATTTAGGGATTTGGGGAATAACTGGGATGCGACTGAATTAGAGTGACTGAGTTATAGCCAAACCAGATACAGAAAGAGAAACAAAGATAGGGAAAGAATCATTGGATGAATAGAGACTTTAAGAAATGAAAAAAAAAACTTTTTAAAAAATCTCCAAGAAGAATTTGTTACATGCAGGAATGAAAAGTTTAAACTGTTTCTTTTCTGCTCCAGAGAGGCTGATCAGCATTGCATCATCACCTTGTTAAAAAGATACTTATGCTTTTCAGTACCAGGTCTGACTTCATGTGACAAGTTTAATCTGGTTTGAACAAATTCAATGATATATTTTAAAAGTGGGGTGGTTAAATGAGATCTTCCATTGACATGAGGCCAATAGGAGCATAGTGTAAATCAATTATGGGGAGAAAGCAGGAGTGGGATGCTCTGTCAGAGAATCGGTACAGACTCGATGGGACGAATTGCCTCTTTCTGCACTGCAGGGATCCTGTGGGTGCGATCATACCATTTCACCCCAGGGCCCGATGGGTGGGGCAAGCCATAAGATCGTGAGAGAGCTGGGAAATCGCCTGATTTCTCGCCTCGCACGATCTTACTGGCACTGGACATCCGGCGAGATCTCAATATTTAAATTCTATTCAAAGTAGAATAGAAGTATCAATTGTCTGGGCTCACTTGCCTCTGTGGCCTTTCCAGGGAAGGTTCTCTCTGGTGAGGGTTGCGTATGATCCCCACCAACAGGGACCTGTCCTGATGGCCTCGCTGATAGTAGCGGAGACCCTTCCAGGATGTCAGGGGCAAAGGGGGTGCCCCTTGGGCAGTGCCAGCCCAGCATCATATTGAGTGGTGGTGCAGGCTTGAAGGGCCGAATGGCCTACTCCTGCACCTATTTTCTATGTTTCTAATCAGAAAATTACCCACAGCTCACCCCAAATCGTTTCTTCGCGTGAACTGGCTGGTCGATTTGCACGTTGATAATGGCTTACATTGTGAGCTCACTGTTACTTGGCCAGCGAGCTTTGGGCCAATGCTTTTGCTAGCTATTCATCTGCAAATTAAACTGTGAATTAGGACTGTTAACAACACTTGTTATTTTCTCCCCTTCCAAGCATGCACAAACACTTCAAGTCTGAATCCCCACCACACTCGCTCTACTTTGCATCTAAAGAGAGGTGGATGAGCAAAACGCATTCACTAAATCCAAGAAAGAGACAGGAGCAACATGCCTCATAATTTATGTTATAAATGTCATGCATGCACAACAGGAATAACTGAACTGTTATCTATTTAAGTTCAGGTTTAAAGATTGTAAAGGTAATGCGCAGTGAAGACAAATGTCATGAAAACGAAGATGAAAAAATATCTCCAATATAATTTTAATTATTTCAAATTGTTAGCGGCGTGTAAATCTTGATCGACGATAATGCATTTTCAAGATATCACTTAGCATTACAAGAGCATGATAACGATAGTAAAAAAAAGTCTGCGAGATTCTTTCCTCCTCTCCTTTCTGACACCTTGATAAGGCAATTACAGCATAGTTACTTTAACAAGTGGCATTACAGGAAATTATTGTCATTCTCTTGTTAAAATAACACATAATCATCGGCAAGTGAATTGCAGAATTGCCAATCAGCATCTCATTAACTGCGGTAGATTCAGAAAGAAGTCTGCAATCTGCGGGTGATAAATGACAGCCAAATTACTGCCAAAAGAGGAAGTACTATAGGAAATCAACAAGCGCAAACCTAATTTCACCTCACATGACAAAGGGTGGAGTGAGTATTGCATTCTGAAGCCCAGATAGACCACACAAACCTGATCCAAATATAGAACTGCAATATTTTATTCCCATTCACCTTCATGGCTCAGAGTCCAATGTGCTATTCTTAATTGCCTCACCTTATCATGATGCCAGATTCATTCATCAGCCCTGATCCAAGTGCATTTCTTTCTGAATGCAAAGATGTACATTTGCGAAAACTCAGCTGGACTCAGAGTAGATCCCATGTTAAGTCTTTAACTAGTTAACAATGAACAAAAAAAGCCTAGGTGATTTATTCAACCAGCTTTGAGGGAAAAGCAAGCAATGTGTTGTCAGACAGAAGACTGTGTGAAAAATTGAGACTTAAAACCTTTGAATATTACCAAAAAAAATTCCAAGTGTCAAACGATCATGAAAATGGGAGAGAATTGTGCTTTCTTTTTAGGTAAGAATGGAATCTTACCTCATTCTGTGAAAAAAAAGTAAAATCTGGTTCCCGCCAGAAGGGGGAAGGGATGGGTCTAAGCATGCTGAAAGCTGGCATATAGCAGCAGAGGGTGCCATTGCACACATCATTCATGGCCTCCTCCAGTGACTGCTGGCCTTTGTGGCTGATCGCTCCCCCCACTCCCCCCACTCAGCTACCGTGGATCTCCACGGCCGATTCCCCTCCCGCCCAGACTGACTGCCCCTCCCACCGTACAGGCCATCCAATCCCCTCAACCCCACATGCCCCGTGCCCGCACTATTGCAGGGCTCTGTTGCTAAGCATCCCCTGCACATGGACCAGTTGCAGAGCGCGCAGCATGTTCCCCCTTGATTGCCGGTGTAGAGCATGCAGCATGTTCCACCATTCTGCCTGCACCCCCCTCAGGCCCTGCCCTCTCCCAATAGACCCTGCTCCCCTCAGCCCCTTCCCCCTAGACACTGCCCAGGCACTGCCCAAGGGGCACCCCCTTTGCCCCTGACCTCCTGGAAGAGCCTCAATGGTCTCTGGTACTATCAGCGAGGCCATCAGGACAGGTCCCTGTTGATGGGGACCATATGTGATCCTCGCCAGAAAGAACCTTCCCTGGCGAGGCCACAGAGGCAAATGAGCCCAGACAATTGCTGCTTCTATCCTACCTTGAATAGAATTTCTCACCAGATGTCCGGTGCCGGTAAGATCATGAGAGGCGAGAAATCAGGCGATTTCCCAGCTCTCTCATGATCTTACTGACTTACCCCACCCATCGGCCACTGGGGCGAAATGGTATGATCGCAGCCATAGGATCCCTACAGTGCAGAAGGAGGCAATTCGTCCCATAAAGTCTGTACTGATTCTCTGACAGAGCATCCTACCCAGGCCCATTCCCGTAACCCCATATATTTACCCCACTAATTCACTTAGCCTATACATCTTGGGGAACAAAGGGGCGATTTAGTGTGGCCAATCCACCTAACCCACACATCTTTGCACTTGTGTTGCAATTTGTTGCCTGAATATTTCAATTCTGCCAATTCATTGTCAGAAATGGTGGTGATGATGGTTTCTGAGATATCTGGGTAAAAGTTAATTTCAATTTTGTGCAGTCATTGTTTGAGCAGGTAAACATTGTGTGACATGTACAATGCTGCTGCTATCTGCCAGCTTTTGGCGAGCTTAGGCCCCGTCCCTTCCCCTTCTGGCGGGAACCAGGTTTTGCTTTTTTTCACAGAATGAGGCCGCCCAACAGGTTCTGGAGCTCAGTTGGGAAGACAAGGTGTGGAGAATGGTGCTCTCCTTTATGGCTCATTGAGGAGCCTCCTGGTAGCTATGGTCATGATGTGGAGAAGCTTGTGTGGCTTTTGCTACCAAATAAACCTGTTGGACTTTAACCTGGTGTTGTTAAACTTCTAGCTATGGTCAGCCATTCCTGTGGCAATAATGCTGCCCATGCAACAAGATCACCCTGATCACTGGGGCCTGCTTGCCTAGGCCTGACAAGATTAAAAAGAAAACCTTTTTGATTCTGAGGACACCTTGGCATCCTCTTCCCCATGTTGCAGCCTCGGTGGCAGCCATTTATGACACATGTGGTCCGACTGAGGTAGCCCCTAATATTGAGAAGTGGGCCAATCTCCAACTGGGCAGTGGTCTCTGCAGGAGCCATTCTTGATTAAATGTTTCCCCCATGCAGGGGCCACCATCCGCCAGAGCTTTGTTGGGTCCCACTTGTGGTCTTTTTAAAAATATATTCATTCATGGGACATGGGCATCACTGGCTGGCCAGCATTTATTGCCCATCCCTAGTTGCCCTTGTTCAGCGGGCAGTTGAGAGTCAACCACATTGCTGTGGCTCTGGAGTCAAATATAGGCCAGACCAGGTAAGGAGGGCAGATTTCCTTCCCTAAAAGACACAAGTGAACCAGATGAGCTTTTCCGACTATCAACAATGGCTTACTGGTCAGCAATGGATTGTAATTCCAGATATTTTTTATTAAATTCAAATTCCACTATCTGGCGTGGCGGGATTCGAACCCGGGTCCCCATTAGCTGAGTTTCTGGATTAGTAGCGATAATACCACTAGGTCATCTTCTCAGCAGCAGGATGTCTTAGCTACGGATAAAATTCAACCCATTATCTATGTATTTCTCTGCACAGCCACTGCCTGGCTAGCTGAGTGTTTCCAGTATTTTCTATTTTATTTACCACACGTTAACAAGGGACGGATAAACAAGCTAGAATATCAACCCGTGTTTACATATTGTTTGGAATAGGCTTTCCATTTATATTGCAAGTACAAAGCTTAGCTCTAATTTAAAGGTTTAGAAGCAACAAACAAACACCCTCTCCAAAGTGGGAAGAATGCCATTATCTTCCTAAAATTACATTCATTGCTCCGATCTACATCAGCCAAACAATTTCCGTACATTTTTACATCTGTCAGTTTGCAAATTTGTCTTTAAAACCACATTCATCAAACCAGCCTTTTGGGGCCGCAGAGTCTCTCGTTTCCAGGAAATAAATCAGCCTCTTGGTTGGTGTTAAGCCAGATGCAAAGTGGTTATCATTAAACACGTGTTCCATTGCTGTGTTTTGCCTTGCAGAATTTGGAAAATTAGTGAATCATTTTGTTGCAGACTATACAGGCTGATTGCTTTGGTGCCCTGAAAAGGAGCGCTTAACCGTTTCTAGAATGCTGGAGTATGCAAATTTTGGTGTCAATGCCATCTTGGCAAATCAGTGCCAGTTTTTGGACAAGGAAAATGTTTTTTTACATCAGGCAAAGATTAAATATATGCTAAATACCAGAAGGTCCCCCCTGGTGTTCCTCGCAGCTGGCCCGGGAATGGGATTAAAATTTCTGATCCTTGAAATATTCTTTCCTCTTGGGAGAATCAATTCAGTTACTACTGGAGACCGAGTGGTCACGTGTTTACTTCAGAAGTCATGTGACGGATGTGCGGGCATTCTCTCCAGAGTCTGGGCAGAGTATAAGCATGTTAGAACTGCTCAGACGAGTTAGTAAATTATTGTTTGTTATAAGTCCTTGGTCGTCAGTCTTTGGCAACCCTAAATTTAAAGTTTAAAGTTTAAAGTTTATCCATTAGTGTCACAAGTAGGCTTACATTAACACTGCAATGAAGTTACTGTGAAAATCCCCTAGTCGCCACACTCCGAGGCTTATTTGGGTCCATGATATCAGGAGTATGGCACAAGGACCTAGCCGCATCTACCTGCTCATATTCAATGAAAATATTGCGGACAGCTGGGGCAAGTTTGAAAAGGAGTGGCATACATTTTGCGGTGCTGGACTATCAGATAAATTGTAAAAGATACAATTTTAAAACTTACACAGTCTAGTGGGACTGAGGCCATTGAGAAGTTGGAGTCATTTGTATTTCAAATGGAGGAGGAGAAAGAGGACCCCCAAATAATTCTAATAATAAAGTTTGAGAACATTTGCATGCCAGAGCAGAACATAATACTTGACAGGCACGCATTTAACTCCACCAACCAAAGACCTGATGAATCGAAAGAATCATACACGGCAACTTTGAAAACCTTAGTGAAGAACTGTGCATTTGGTACCCTTATTGATGAGTTAGTCAGGGATCGAATAGTCTGTGGGGTCAATAGTGACCTAGTCTGCAAGCAGCTGCTGTGCGAGGAACTACAAACAACCATTAGCCCCTTAATGGTAAACGAACAGCCTGGAAAAAAAGCAGCAAGTAGTTTAGGCAGGAAACTGAAGTTTTTGTGGTACCTGAAACGCCCTGCACCAACTGTGATGACTATCACACTTAGAAGGGAGCAGCATGTTCGGCACATGGTAAATGCTGCAACAAATGTGAGAAATGGAATCACTTCACAAACTGCTGCAGATCCAAATCACAGCAGCTTTCCTTTGATAAGAGCCACATTGCAGCCAGTCAGTCCTCCAAGGTTAGGAACATCAACAACGTGAATGAACTGGAGCCCAGCCAGAACAACCAAACCTCTGAGGCTCCAACAACACTCTACTGTGAGAGTGTGGATACTGTCTCAAAAAAGGGTGAGACCTTCAACAGCCTCAACATGATTTGCAGCAACGCAAAACTGAAGTTAAAGATAGACACTGGAGCAAAGTACAATGTTTTGCACAGCCGAAAGCTATGAGAACTAGACCCATATGCAGCACTAGACCCTAATTCACAGATGGGTTCCATGGCCTATGACAGAAAACCATCTGCACGGAATGTGTGGCCACTCTCCATTGCACTCAGGGCCGTTTCAAGCTTCATATAGTTGACCAGGACAGTCAAACACTGTTTGGTCTTCAGGACAGCCTCACACTGGGGCTCATCTAACTTGGTCCAGAAGTACAAGCACTACAACACCAGGCCCCAGAAATGATAGAGTACAATTCTGAAGGGAATAGATAAGATAGAAGGAGGGAGTTTGTTTCCACTGGCGGGTGAAATTAGAACTATGGAGCACGGCCTCAAAATAAGGGGGAGCAGATTGAAGACTGAGTTGAGGAGGGCCTTCTTCATCCAAAGGGTTGTGAATGTGTGGAATTCTGTGCCCAATGAAGCAGTTGAGGCTACCTCATTGAATGGTTTTAGGCAAAGATAGATTTTTGAACAGTAAAGGAATTAGGGGTTATGATGAGCGGGCGGGTAAGTGGAGCTGAGTCCACGAAAAGATCAGCCATGACCTTATTGAATGGCGGAGCAGGCTTGAAGGGCCAGATGGTCTACTCCTGCTCCTAGTTCTTATGTTCTTCTTTGGACATGGAGCACAGGCAGCAGAGAGGGGGAACACTGCAAAGAGGGAAGAGGAAGAGGTGGAAGGGAGAAGGCATGCAGCCTGTTTGAGAGCAGATATCCACTCCATCTGACGAAGGGAGAGACATGCTGCCTTTGGGAGGTCCATGCCAACTGCGCATTATGCTAGTTGCATGTGCCACTGGGTCCCCGCTGAGCATGCTGCCAGTCAGTAGTGTGTTCCATGTTAGGCTGCACTCTGACATCAGTCCAATAAGAGGGTAGCCCAAAGGTTTGCCAGAATCAGGCACACTTGGCTCCTAAATCTCAGAAGCCCCAAAAAGATTTTTTTTCCCCTCTTAAAAGTTTAATGAATGCCAATCTTCATTCTCTACAATGTAAGAAGGAGTACAGTATAATCAGTGAGTCACTACAATAATGCCTCAATTATTAGTGTGTGAGTAATCTATATTAGTGTTAATGTATCACAGAGGCCCGACTGGTAATCTCAATGTTATGAATAATGTGCAAAATACATGTGATTAGTGAATAACTTTCACCGTCTGTTTTGTAACTACACATCTACCTTTCTATGTCACAGTCTGATCAATAAAATATCAAAGAATAACAAGGTGGATGATCACTTATGGAATTGGAATGAGGTCACTGATGCTTGTCTGGTTCTGAGGGATATTTACAAACACAATGGTTCCTGAAACCAAAAGAGGAAATGCTGAAAATCTTCACAGGTCTGGCAGCATCTGTGAGGAGAGAAAAGAGCTGACGTTTCGAGTCCAGATGACCCTATGACAAAGCTGTGACAAAGGGTCTCTGTATGCCCTGTTTGAGAGCAGATATCCACTCCATCTGACGAAGGAGCAGCGCTCCGAAAGCTAATGGCATTTGCTACCAAATAAACCTGTTGGACTTTAACCTGGTGTTGTTAAAACTCTTACTACGATTTTTGTAGAGACCAGCCGTGTATTTACTAAAGGAAGGCAGCCAAAGATTCACTGTTTAAACAAAATAATTTTACGAAACAAACATCAAAGGGCATGAATACAAATAACTACTCTATATTACATAATAATGTTAAAGATATTAAAAGTAGAATGAACACAGTTACTTATTCTCTGAACTAAACTTCTTAACTCAAATTTCCCCTCACACCTATTCGACTTAAACCCACAGAAAATCTCAAGGCACTCATCTGTTGAAGGAAAATTCTGAATATGGGAAACAAGAAGTTAACGATCGAAGGAAAATATAATAAGGGTAGAATAGTGTTGAGTAGGTAGGATGTAGCAAACCAAACTGTCGGCAAAAAGGCAATTTTGCTACAATGAATTGTGTGCAGATGCTTTTCGATTTGTTGCAACCTATAATTAGGGATAATGTGGTCAAGAGGTAATGTGGTCAAGTGATAATGCGGTTAATTAACCGTGTACTTTGCATTTATTTTTGAAAACTGTAATAGCACATGATGTACTTTTGGGGAGTGATTAAGGTGTGAACAGCAAGAATTTTATAAATATACAAGCTTTGTGTTACATTGTCAGCTCACTCTCCAGACAGATTTGGAGAAGCGGTCTCCCTGCATATGCTTCTATGAGCTCTGAATAAACCCCATCGCATCTGTGTACAGTGTCTATTCTGTAAAGGACCTCTGAGCCATAGGTAAGAAGGCAAATGCCCCATGTGAAAGCCAAGACCCAAATCAGTACTTACACATCATAGACCAAGGTGACCAGACTCTCAGGATTGGAAGATTTGCTACTTGGGATGAATACTGTTTCAAAGTTTTCTCTAAGCATTGACATTTTATTTGGAGCTTAAGCTTACCATAAAACCAGAAGAAATAGGGAATGAAGTAGGCCATTCAGTCCTTCGAGCCTGCTATGCCAATTAATAAGATCATGGCTGATCTAACATTCACTAAGTCCACTTTTCTGTCTTGCCTCTGGAAATTATTATTCTTCTATTGATTAAAAACCTTACATTGGTATGGTTATACTTCCAAATTTCCTCCTGTAAATTCTCAGTTCAGCACAGACATTGTGAGCATTTTAAGCATAGCCAATTCAGGTGAGAACACTCTTGATTCTAAAGATCTTTGACACTGGAGTCTTGCATCTAGAAATTCTCACACTCTTCTCTTTTCAAGTTGGCTATCCTAGAAACCCAACTCACTGTATGTAGAATCATTCAACTATCAAAGGATTTAAACAGCTTTAGCCAGCACACAGAATTTCAACTGATTCCTGATTGAAAGAGATGTTCCCTGTTGCTAGCTTGTTCAAAATCGAACCCTACTTAAAAGTAGAACTACAAGCAGGAACCTTCTTTTCCATTTTTTTAAACTATTGTACATCTCACAGGCAGCTTGGTCACATTATCTGTTACTGGAAGCAAGCTGCCTTTGCAAAAAATTGTCTTCTAAAGACACCCAGTGCTTAGGGGTTTGAGAGGAATGCACCAGCTTTTGAATGTGAAACAAAAAACAATCATTAAGCAACCTCTTCTGATATGTTTGACATCCAACGATGATCGAAGCTTGACAGACAAATTGAAAACCAGCGCCTAAATAATAGTTTTTCAGATCATAGAATCCCTACAGTGCAGAAGGAGGCCATTCGGCCCATCGAGTCTGCACCGACCACAATCCCACCCAGGCCCTACCCCCACATATTTTACCCGCTAATCCTTCTAACCTATGCATCTCAGGACTCTAAGGGGCAATTTTTTTTTTTAACCTGGCCAATCAACCTAACCCGCACATCTTTGGACTGTGGGAGGAAACCGGAGCACACCCACGCAGACACGAGGAGAATGTGCAAACTCCACACAGACAGTGGCCCGAGCTGGGAATCGAACCCAGGACCCTGGAGCTGTGAAGCAGCAGTGCTAACCACTGTGCTACCGTGCCGATGAGAAAGATGTTTGCCACAATGAATCCTCTCTCCATCTTTAACAAAAATGACTCCCTCCTTGCTGTTCCAAACTAACAATGAAATTAAATGGGTGTTAAAGGTATCTTATGTGGCCATGCGATCTATAATGCAAATTTCAGTTTGATTTCATGAGTGTATTTGCTTTAAGTGAAAAACAAGGTCCATTTTCATTTGTGGGACCAGCAAGATTTCATTGAAGAGTTGCACAAGGAACTCTCATCCTCTGTGAGATGAAGCCAATCTATTGCAATTATCTCACTAATGACAGTTTTCATCTATAGCTAGTAGGGAAATTAACTTAACACATGCTAGTTCATTAACTGATTTCCCTTGGCAGTGATGCAGCAGACAATTTCCTTGGGCCACAATGTGTTAGTGTTATTGTAAACATAGGAGCAAGATTTCCTAGTTTTGCTACTCTTAGCATGTTTGCCCTTTCACTGGAATTAGCAGCCAGATGACATGTTCTATTTTGGTTGTGATAGTAATTAACTGAACCCTAATAAAGAAAGAAAGTCTTGCATTGACATAGTCAATGAACTACACATGTACCCAAGTTCCACATAGCCACCTTTTGAAGTGTAGTCATTATTGCAGATAAGGTGGTAGCCAATTTGCACCCACTAAACAACAGTGTGAAAATAATCTGTTTAAAGTAAAGATAGTTGAGAGTTAAGTGATTGATAGGACACCGAGAATGCCCTGGGTGGCACGTTGGCACAGTGATTAGCACTGCTGTCTCACAGCACCAGGGACCTAGGTTTGATTCCCGGCTTGGATCAATGTCTGTGCGGAGTCTTCATGTTCGCCCTGTGTCAGCGTGGGTTTCCTCCAGGTGCTCCGGTTTCCTCTCACAGTCTGAAAGAAATGCTGATTAGGTGCATTGCCGAAGCAAAATTTTCCCTCTGTGTACCTGAACAGGCGTCGGAGTGTGGCGACTAAGGAATTTTCACAGTAACTTCATTGCAGTGTTAATGTAACTTGTGACACTAATAAATAAAAATTAACCTTTCCCCTGATCTTCTTTGAAATAGTGCTATGCAATTGCTCATATCTGAGAGGACACCCATGGCCTCAGTTTAATCTCATTCAGAAGGTGGCACCATTGTTAGTGTAGCACTCCTTCAACATTATAGCATCAACCTACATTTTGTGCTCAAGTATCTAGTGTAGGCTTTGAACCCACAGATTTCTCACTCAGATGGGAAAGTGAATCACGGCCGTTAACGTTCCCAGAGAAATTCAGAAGAATGTTGCCTGAATTGAGTGGCATGCCTTATGAGGATAGGCTGAGGGAGCTCGGTCTTTTCTCCTTGGAGAGACGTAAGATGAGAGGAGACCTAATAGAGGTATATAAGATGTTGAGAGGCATAGATCGGGTGGACTCTCAGAGGCTTTTTCCCAGGGTGGAAATGGCTGCTACGAGAGGACACAGGTTTAAGGTGCTGGGGGGTAGGTACAGGGGAAATGTTAGGGGGAAGTTTTTCACACAGAGGTTGGTGGGTGAGTGGAATCGGCTGCCATCAGTGGTGGTGGAGGCAAACTCAATAGGGACTTTTAAGAGACTCTTGGATGAGTACATGGGACTTAATACGATGGAGGGTTATAGGTTGGCCTAGAAGGTAGGGATATGTTCGGCAAAACTTGTGGGGCCAAAGGGCCTGTTTGTGCTGTAGTTTTTCTATGTTTCTATGTTTCTAATGAGGGGAAATCTTATAGAAACATATAAGATTATGAAGGGAATAGATAAGATAGAAGCAGGGAAGCTGTTTCCACTGGCAGGTGAAACTAGAATGAGAACATGGCTACAAAATAAAGGGGAGCAGATTTAGGACTGAGTTGAGGAGGAACTTCTTCACGTAAAGGGTTGTGAATCTGTGGAATTCCCTGCCCAGTGAAGCAGTTGAGGCTACCTCATTGAATGTTTTAAAGTAAGGATAGATATATTTTTGAACATGAAAGGAATTAAGGGTTATGGTGAGGGGGCGGGTAAGTGGAGCTGAGTCCACAAAAAGATCAGCCATGATCTTATTGATTGGCGGAGCAGGCTCGAGGGGCCAGATGGCCTACTCCTGCTCCTAGTTCTTATGTTTTTATGTTCTAGTGCATCATCCACCTTTGATGTCACTGCAAAATTCCATTTGGAGTTTAACATTTAAAAATTAACAAGATCGTGCTTCAAATTTTGAGGAGGTGCAAAGCATCATTATAAGTAACCTCTAATAAAAGCATTGTTGTTAATAGAGGAAAATAAAACATGCATCATACCCAGAGAGCACCATGGTCATTAATAAAGCACCATTATTACCAAGGACCAGCATACATTAGCAGCATGAATGGACCATTTAAATTTTGTGAGTGTGTTGACTACTTCCAAGACTAAAATAAGTGATATTTTGATGACCAGATGATAGAAACACTTCTACAATTATATAGAGTGTGATTTTCCAGCTCTGCATGCCCCGAAACTGGAAATTTCTGCCCAAGATCAACAGGCCTTTAAATGGTCTGCCAAATTTTCCGCCCCGCCCGCTACAATTCCCATGGCGGACAGGACAGGAAAATTCCGCCCATAGTATATTCAGACCTTGGCACATAATTTCAACCATCTCACAGCACTATTATTACCAGCAAGCGAAGTCCGTAGGGACATGTTCTATTTTAATTAGTGAATATGATTCAACAGTCATAGAAATCATAGAAATCATAGAAACCCTACAGTGCAGAAGGAGGCCATTCGGCCCATCGAGTCTGCACCGACCACAATCCCACCCAGGCCCTACCCCCACATAGTTACCCGCTAATCCCTCTAACCTACACATCTCAGGATTCTAAGGGGCAATTTTTAACCTGGCCAATCAACCTAACCCGCACATCTTTGGACTGTGGGGCATAGTTTGTATTTGGTCACTAGAATATTTGTCATCCATATAAAGACTCCACAGATGAAGACTTAGGGTGCACTATTCATGACCAAATGGACATTTGAAATTGATTGACAGGAAAAGGCCAACTAATCCATTAAGCATACCCCACATATTATGGTCAGACTATCATGGCTGAATACTCCTTCATTTCTTCGGTTTATAGCTATTAATATAACCCAATAGCCTGCCAGATTTGGCTACTTATTCTCTATATTGATCATGAACCTTGAGTGATCTATCAACAACAACAGCAAGATGTTGAGAGGTCTAAAATACAAGAGCAGGAATGTACTTCTGAGGCTGTATAAGGCTCTGGTCAGACCCCATTTGGAGTATTGTGAGCAGTTTTGGGCCCCATATCTAAGGAAGGATGTGCTGGGCTTGGAAAGGGTCCAGAGAAGGTTCACAAGAATGATCCCTGGAATGAAGAGCTGGTCGTGTGAGGAACGGTTGAGGAGTCTGGGTCACTTCTTGTTGGAGTTCAGAAGGATGAGGGAGATCTTATTGAAAATTACAGGATACTGCGAGGCCTGGATAGAGTGGACGTGGAGAGGACTTTTCCACGAACAGGAGAAACTAAAACCAGAGGGCACAACATCAGGCTAAAGGGATAATCCTTTAACACAGAGATGAGGAGGAATTTCTTCAGCGAGTGAGTGGTGAATCTGTGGAACTCTTTGCCGCAGAAAGCTGTGGAGGCCAGGTCATTGAGTGTCTTTAGGACAGAGATAGATAGGTTCTTGATTAATAAGGGGATCAGAGGTTGTGGGGAAAAGGCAGGAGAATGGAGATGAGAAAAATATCAGCCATGATTGAATGGCGAAGCAGACTCGATGGGCCGAGTGGCCTAATTCTGCTCCTATGTCTTATGGTCTTATGGTCTAAGATCTTTTTACTATGAAATCTTTCAGTATAATTCTCCACGAATGGTAAATGTAATTTGTGTTTTCCCTACCAATATACATGACACTAAAGGGTATCATTATATACCAAGGTCAGCTTTCTCTGCAAAAAAGCAACACTTTTTTTTAGTTTAAAAGGAGAATTCACTGAAAGCTAGAACCAAATAGTACACAAATCTCATGGGCCCTAACCTTCCTAGGATTTATTGTCACTCTGGCAGCATAGGCTGCAGATGTGTGTCGGGGCCCCGGGAGAATCCCAATGCATGCAAATGTGCCTAAAAGCACGCAGCATACAAACCTCCAAGTGGGATTTTGTGGTTGCCAAGCTGGCTACTCTGCGCGGAAGTGCTTCAATGTAAAGTGATGGGACAGTGCTAACATCCTTTACATGTCCCGTTGATAGGTCAGTATTTATGCTTCAACAGAAACAGAAAACGCTGGAAAATCTCAGCAGGTCTGACAGCATCTGTGGACAGAGAATAGATGTGGAGATGCCGGCGTTGGACTTGGGTAAACACAGTAAGAAGTCTAACAACACCAGGTTAAAGTCCAACAGGTTAAACCTGTTGGACTTTAACCTGGTGTTGTTAGACTTCTGACAGAGAATAGAGCCAACGTTTCAAGTCTGGATGATCCTGACGAAGGTTGAAGACTCAAAATGTTTGTCGGAATTTTACTGCCTCGCCCACCCGATGTGTGTAAGATCCCGCCCGAGGCCAACGGAGAATGCCGCTCTGCGAGCATCGCCCGCTCCGATTCTGGGGCGGGGCGAGGCGATGGAATACCGGCCGTTGGCTCTATTCTCTCTCCACAGATGCTGTCAGACCTGCTGAGATTTTCCAGCATTTTCTGTTTTGGTTTCAGATTCCGGCATCAGCAGTATTTATGCTTCCACCTTTCCGCACTTTTTTCCTTGTTCTAAATGCAGCGAGAAGAGGTTCGTTAGGTGGGTGAATGTTTTATGCATGCGTTTAAAAATGTTGAAAGCATGTGTAATGAGCAGAAAGTGAAAGAAATAGATACACTTTAATCTTTTTGCAACATTCTCATACAATTCTGCTGGAAAAGTAACTTGCGTATGTGACAAAGTGAGTTTGAATTCTGGAAGTGCCTATAATAAACTTCAGCTGAAGGTCATTTGTAAAATTTGTTTTTGCAATGCATTTTAATGCTGTGTTTTTGTGTATTCCAGTTTTAAGAGTCTCTTTAATGCAATGTTAATCCTTAGAAGTCCCTTAAGCAGTGAATCTGATATATGCTGAATGTTAAGTTCTGCTTTTACTGTGACAAATATGTAATCTGGCTTTTTCAAATGCTTTAGTAAAGCACAATGCTTAAGAGGACATAT
The DNA here is from genome assembly GCF_964213995.1 of Mustelus asterias. Taxonomy (NCBI): domain Eukaryota; kingdom Metazoa; phylum Chordata; class Chondrichthyes; order Carcharhiniformes; family Triakidae; genus Mustelus; species Mustelus asterias. The sequence goes on from NC_135802.1 coordinate 30,010,675, forward strand.
GCAAAATCTCCGGTAAGCTGATGTAAAGTAGCTCTCTGACAGGTATTCCAGAATCCAGTGCGGATTGAAAACTTTTTTTGGAGTCATGTTCAAATCACAATGCAGCTTTGCTTATTAAAGCCACTCTACTTCTGTTAAAGGTTTGACTTACGCGCAGGAATCATGAGAGGATAGACAGGCAACCCATCCACTTCATAGAATCATTAAATCCTTACAGTCAGAAGGAGGCCATTTGGCCCATTGAGACTGCACTGCCCACAAACCCAGGCTCTATCCCCATAACCCCAAGCAGTTACGCTAGCTAGTCTCCCTGACATTAAGGGTCAATTTAGTATGGCCAATCCGCCTAACCTGCACATCTTTGGAGTGTGGGAGGAAATTTGAGCACCCGGAGGAAGCCCACGCAGACATGGGGAGAATGTGCAGACTCCGCACAGACAGTGTCACAAGCCAGGAATCGAATCCAGGTCCCTGGCACTGTGAGGCAACAGTGCTAATCATTGTGCCACCTTGCCATCCACTTGCTGAGGAAGTGATCATCTACCCACCCCTCAGAGTGTACAGGCAAAGGACATCATATGAAACAATGTCAGAGGAGCTGTGTGTCGGGAGACTGCGCTTCACCAAGAGAGCAATGGGCCACCTCCATGAAATGCTGAAAGAAGACCTGAAACTAAAACTGCCACACTGCCTTAACAGTGCAACATAACTCACAACACCATTGAATTTCCTTGCACCTGAGTCATTTCAACGTGGCATTAGTGTCATGTGTAACATTTCACAGAATGCTGCGAGGACCAGATAACTGAGACAATTTATCGTAGGGCTTCAGAGCTTAATATTTTGGATATGGGGGCGGCACGGTGGCCGGCATAGTGGTTAGCACTGCTGCCTCACAGCACCTCGGGTCACTGTCTGTGTGAAGTTTGCACATTCTCCCATTGTCTGCATGGGTTTCCTCTGGGTGCTCTGATTTCCTCCTACAGTCCAAGATGTGCGGGTTAGGTGGATTGGTCGTTAGGTGGATAGGCCCCTTAGTGTCAGGGGGACTAGTAAGGTAAATATGTTGGGTTATGGGAATAGGGCCTGGGTGGGATTGTGGTCAGTGCAGACTCGATGGGCTGAATGGCCTCCTTTGATTTGATTTATTATTGTCACGTGTATTAACATACAGTGAAAAGTATTTCTTGCGCACTATACAGATAAAGCATGCCGTGCATAGAGAAGGAAAGGAGAGAGTGCAAAATGTAGTGTTACAGTTATAGCTAGGGTGTACAGAAAGATCAACTTAATGCAAGGTAGGGCCATTCAATAGGCTGATGGCAGCAGGGAAGAAGCTGTTCTTGTGTCGGTTGGGACGTGACCTCTGACTTTTGTATCGTTTTCCCGATTGAAAAAGGTGGAAGAGAGAATGTCCGGGGTGCATGGGGCCCTTGATTATACTGGCTGATTTTCCGAGGCAGCGGAAAGCGTAGACAGAGTCAATGGACGGGGGCTGGGTTGCATGATGGATTGGGCTACGTTCAAGATCTTCTGTAGTTTCTTGCGGTCTTGGGCAGAGCAGGAGCCATACCACGGTGTGATACAACCAAAAGGAATGTTTTTATGGTGCATCTGTAAAAGTTGGTGAGAGTTGTAGCTGATCCTTCTGCACTGCAGGGATTCTATATTCTATGATTCTATCTGTGATGATGAAGGAGAGGTCCAACACATTCCATAGGATTGCCAGTTTCCAAAAAGTCACTGGGGCTGTCGATGGAAGGCATATTCTATTGAAGATGCCAATAGATGAAGTTCTTTCATTCATCAACAGGAAAGGGTTCCATTCTTTAAATGTGATGATCGTGAGGATCCTCAGTGTAACTGCTAACAATCGGAGAAGTGTCGTAACTTATTCGTTTTCACGAACTCAATGTTACACCGGGCTGTAGCAACATTACCAGGAATGACAGGATGGCTTCTGTGTGATAGAAGATACACGCTGAATCATAGCTGACGGTACCATTTCAGAGGACCAACAATGAAGCACAGCTGTGCACCTGTAGCAACATGTGGAGAGGACAATTTGACTTTTAAACTTACGTTTTCAAAGCCTGGACAGGTCAGGTACACATCGAAGATAATCTCAAAGATTGTTGTAGTGTATTGCATAAATTTTGCCCTCCATGAATGAATGAAACTTAATCCTGAAAGTGACTTGGCACCAGAAATGGAGGCACTGGAGGAGGGCAATGTGGAGCCTGATGCCAACGTGCCACCTGGAACACGTGACTAGGCACAGGCTCCAGCTGCCACAAGGGCAACTCCTGATCACATAGTCGTTGCTACTTCTGGACATTGATTTCTAAAAGAATGATATATCAATAGAGTACCATAGAATTCTGTGATAACCCTCACAAAATCCATGAGGAATCACTGATTGATCTTCCTGTGGGGCTCGTTGAGTCTGAGTTCCCCTGGTAACAGGCAATGGCTTGCCCAAGTGGAACTCATTAATTAAGCCTTTTATAAGGCAGAGCCAGGACTGGGCCTGCTGAACTTCTTGTTCCAGGCAGGGACGAGTGTGTGTACACCACGGTAGTGGTTTACTTTGCATTCTGTAAATAAACTGTGTTCCTTTCCATTCGGAATTGCTGAGTTATTACAAATCCCTACAATGCTGAAGGAGGCCATTCGGTCCATCAAGTTTGCACCGACTCTCCGAAAGAGTATCTTATCTAGGCCCACAGTCTCGCCCTACCCTTGTAACCCCACGCATTTACCATGGCCAATCCATCCCTCCCTCCCTTGCTTCCAACTCAATCCCTCTCTTGCTCCTACCTTACCTCCCTTCCTCTGACACTACCTCCCTCCCTCCCTCCCACTCTTCCTCCCTCCCTAAATAAAATAAAATATTTAGAATGAGCCAATAAAAAGAATAAGTCAATAATAAAAGTGGAAATTGTTTAAAAGGAATAGCAAAAAACATCAGAAAAAAGCTGCAAAATTAGTTTAGCAGCGAATCCTTGTGTATTCAGTTTGAAACTACTCTGTCCAAAGATGCCCCAATAGACATCACGATTCCAGTTTCATCATCAGGGGGCATGACTGAACTGATCCAGTGCCACGCTGAGGCTTGAGGAGACTTTCTCACTGCAGGCTCCAAGCAGATTCAGGCATTGGGTCTTTGAATGAGGTTTGCCAGCATAGGTAGGTTTGCGTTTAACCCTTGTATTTCAAGAGGGCCATGGCTTTACACAGTTGGGTAGAGGTTATCATAGAATTCCTACAGTACAGAAGAAGGCCATTTGGCCCAACGACCCTGCACCAACAATCATCCCACCCTATCCCTGTAACTCCCCATATTTAATCTGCGAATCCCCCCGAAACCAGTGTAAATTTAGCATGGCCAATCAACCTAACATCTGGGAGGAAACAGTGCACCCGGAGGAAACCCACACAGTCACGGGGAGAATGTGCAAACTCCACACAGGCAGTCACCAAGCCGGAAATCGAACCCGAGTCCCAGGCGCTGTGTGGCAGCAGTGCTAATCATTGTGCCACCGTGCCACCCCATGGTCCATGAGCTGCTAAATGGAATATTTCACTTCATTCTTACAAGAAGCATCCTTCGTTGAACCATAAAAAAGGAGCTTTGGCCTTTGAATGAACTACTTAAAAAAGAAATCTAAAATGACCATTCTGTGTTAAAGTTTAAAGACCACGATATAAAATACAGATTATGAGGTAAAATTAATTAGGGAGGTTATTGGAATATATCACAAACATTTAATGAACAGATAAACACTCATAATGCTTCCATAACAAAGCAATTCTCAACAATTAAATAACTGACCAATGATATATTGTACAGAAACTTACAGAATACTGAAAGGCCTGGATAGAGTGGGCGTGGAAAAGATGTTTCCATTAGTAGGAGAGACAAGGATCCAATGGCACAGTCTTACAATAAAGGGACGACCCAAAATGAGGAGGAATTTTGTCAGCCAGAGTGTGGCAAATCTGTGGAATTCATTGCCACAGAAGGCTGTGGAAGGCAAATCATTGAATATATTTAAGACAGCGATTGGTAAGTTCTTGATTGGTAAGGGGGTCAAAGGTCACGGGGAAAAGGTGAGAGAATGGGGTTGAGAAACCTATCAGCCATGATCGAATGGCGGAGCAGACTCGATGGGCCGAATGGCCTAATTCTGCTCCTACTTCTTGTGGTCTTATGGATAAAGAATGACCTTATATGGATGATGATAAAAAGGGAGGAACGTAAATAAAGAAGCAACACTTATGATTGCTAAGATTGATGTAGTTCAGCTTAATCTGGCATACTGGCAGAGGTTTTCAGCATTGGAACTCAGGAGGATTGAGAAACCTCAAATCAATATTTCTCAGGCTGGCTGAGTAGCTGGACACTCTAATCTTAATTGAGAGAGTTGGTGTCCTGCTAGTCGGACAGCTCACCACTTGGGGATTGAAGGTAACAATTTATTAAATATTTGATGGATATTCTCAGATATCTTTGACTACAGCACTACAAAAACTTCTGGATTTTATATTAGAGCGAGAGTTATGTTTTCCATTTCTTTTATAATCTTGTGATGTACTTAGCCACTCAAAGCGTATTACACGTTTTGGTTCTTCAATAAATTTGCAAGTAAGTTAGTAAAGTTAATGTAGTATTCCATATGCAAATTTAAAGAACCCCCCTCTCCGTATGCTCCTAAGTGCGGAGATGTCTTTTTTGAAGGCCCCCCCACTTTCCTCCGAACATTTATGCTATTTGGGTAATTATAACCCAACTGGTAATCATTAAAAATGTTTATTTATTAGTGTCACAAGTAGGCTTACATTAACAATGCAATTAAGTTACTGTGAAAATCTAGTCGCCACGCTCCCGCGACTGTTCCTGTACACTGAGGGAGAATTTAGCATGGCCAATGTACCTTGGACTGTGGACTGTGGGAGGAAACCAAAACACCCGGAGGAAACCGACACAGACACGGGGAGAACGTACAGACATTGCACAGACAGTGACCCAAGCCGGGAATCGAACCCGGGTCCCTGGCGCGATAAGTCAACAATGCTAACCACTAAAAAGGCCATCTGGCAGGAGGTAATATCTCTTGATGATTATCCTTGATCATAGAATCCCTACAGTGTAGAAGGAGGCCATTCGGCCCATCAAGTCTGCACCGATCACAATCCCATCCAGGTCCTATCCCCGTAACCCTATCCACCTTGCTGTCCCCCTGACACTGGGGCAATTTAGCATGGCCAATCAACCTAACCCATACATCTTTGGACTGTGGAAGGAAACTGGAGCTCCTGGAGGAAACCCACGCAGACACGGGAAGAACATGCAAATTCCGCACAGATAGTGACCCGAGCCAGGAATTGAACCCAGGTCCCTGGCGCTGTGAGGCAGCAGTGTTAACCTCTGTGCCACCGTGCTACCCAAGGAGGGAGAAGTTCCTTTACTCAGGCCCAGAACAAGTGCCTGCAGGAGGTGAGTGGCGATTTTGAATTCTGGTGTAGATGATTATTAAGGGCGTGCTCTGGATCTGAAATAGCCCCAAAAAGGCTTATAGTTCACTTTCTCTTTGTTTTGCTTGCTTGCCTGGTATGCTAGGTTCTGTTCCATTGAGCAAGGAATCTTGGCTCCAAGTACCTGTTGATCCACTAATCTATCCAAGGTGATGTTGCTATCTCTTTTAATATGAATGGTTACTGGCTGAGCACCCACGATTCCATTCCACCCCAATCCCACTCCCAGCTCTCTCTCCCTCCCACTCTCTCATTCTTTTTCTCACACATACGCAATCTGGGAGATAAATATCATCTAGTGAGTATAAACTGCTACAAAACAAAAATTTAGCAGCTAAGCTATAAGCTGAAAATCAGTTTGAATTTGTATTTCAGTATCCTTTATTGGTATCTGTGGTCCTTAATGGCCAACTGAGTTCTCTTGTTTCGCTATTATTGCCATAAGTATACAACATTTTTTGTTTCACAGGTGTTTCTGATTACTTTTATTATCTCCTTGTCTGCCTCAATTGCTTGTAATCCTTTTTCTGATTCTCCTGTGGATTAATTTCTAAAGTGCACAGAGTACATTCAGTTTCGATCAAGTATGCCTCATCGTGGATCGGTTTTGCTGTGTGCCCTTCTTTGAGCCATAGAAACATAGAAACTAGAAGCAGGAGTAGACCATTCGGCCCTTCGAGCCTGCTCTGCCATTTATTATGATTGTGGCTGATCATCAAATACAAAATCTTGATTCCCCACTTCCTCCCATGTCCATTGATCCCGTTAGTCCCAAGAACTATATCGAATTTCTTCTTAAAATCAGACAAGTTTTTGGCCTCAACTACTTTCTGTGATGGTGAATTCCACACACCAGTGAGACTTTTTTCAGTTTGAAAATGGTTTTCCAGGAGCCCATTTTTCTCTCAGTATTCGATTGCCGATCTAGTCGGGTTTCCCAGGGGACTCAAGTAAGATCTTTCACCATATTTGGTGAAGTTAGCGTTCTTAAAATTTGGGATCAACATTAAATTGGCTGCCACCTTGAATTATACTTCATTATTGTATGATCTAAACTGACTCAGATATATATAGTGGTTTGATACAGAGCCAGGATCCGGTTTAAAAAAAAATATTTTCAGACTCCACACAGTGACCCAAGCTGTGAATTGAACCTAGGTTCTTGGCGTTGTGAGGCAGCAGTGCTAACCACTGTGCCACCTTGCCGCCCTGTCTTATCAACATGTTTGTACAACAAAATAATCATTGACTATGCACAAAAAGCCCTCAGTTATTCTCCCCATTACACTGGGTTTATAATTGGACCGTACAATACAAGAGTAATATGAATTGAATCAAGACTAACACTGGAGAGTTCTACCTGTTGCCAGACTCAACTTTATAGTCCTAATTGCTCCCAGGTGCTCTGGAGAGAGAGAGAGAGTACATGGACAGCATGGAGGCACAGTGGTTAGCACTGCCAGGGACCTTTCCCCTAGTCGCCACAGTCTGGCGCCTGTTCGGGTCAATGCACCTAACCAGTACGTCTTTCAGCATGTCTGAGTCGAGTTTACACATTCTGCCGCGTGCCTGTGTGGGTTTCCGCCAGATGCTCCGGTTTCCTCCCACAATCTGAAAGATGTGCAAGTTAGGTAAATTGGCCGTGCTCAATTGTCCCTTAGTGTCCAAGGATGTGTAGGTTTGGTGGATTAGCCAGGTAAATGTGCAGAGTCAACCACATTGCTGTGGGTCTGGAATCACATGTCAGCCAGAGCAGTTAAAGACATTAGTGAAGTTGATGCTTTTTTAAAAACATCAATGATAGTTTCATGGTCGCCATTACTGAAACTAGCTTTGTATTCCAGATTTATTAATCAAATTTAAATTCCATTAGCTATGGTAGGATTTGAACCCGGGTCCCCAGAGCATTAGACTGGGTCTCTGAATTACTAGTCCAGTGGCAATACCATGATGCCACCATCACCCCACAGTGCCACCAATTCCTTTTCTGTGCTTTGTCTTCAGAATATATGGAATGTTTGTTCATGCTTCCTACTTCAATAAAACCACTGACTGGTTTACATAAATTTGAATTATAACGTGGCCAGTTGAATCCTACAAATGTCAGTTTTACTTAAAAGATTAAATATAAGTGAAGTTTCTAATACTGTGTGTGTGTGCATTATGGGTAAAATGGATATAAGCCCATACAATACAGTTGATATTAAGATTAACACCAGTACTATTTAATGCAGTAACAGTGCAGTTAAATAAGGAATGTGCATTTCACAACAGAACTCAGCCTCAAGTTGCTATCAGGATGAAGAGGCTTCTATGTGCAAGCAGGTAGGTCATATGAGGAAAGGTTGAGGGAGCTAGGGCTGTTCTCTCTGGAGCGGAGGAGGCTGAGGGGAGACTTAATAGAGGTGTATAAAATGATGAAGGGGATAGATAGAGTGAACGTTCAAAGACTATTTCCTCGGGTGGATGGAGCTATTACAAGGGGGCATAACTATAGGGTTCGTGGTGGGAGATACAGGACGGATATCAGAGGTAGGTTCTTTACGCAGAGAGTGGTTGGGGTGTGGAATGGACTGCCTGCAGTGATAGTGGAGTCAGACACTTTAGAAACATTTAAGCGGTTATTGGATAGGCACATGGAGCACACCAGGATGATAGGGAGTGGGATAGCTTGATCTTGGTTTCAGATAAAGCTCGGCACAACATCGTGGGCCGAAGGGCCTGTTCTGTGCTGTACTGTTCTATGTTCTATGTTCTAGAATATAAGAACTATGGAATCACTCGATGATTAAAGGCAGATCAACTCATCAAACTCACTCTTCCATATTCCACGCACAATTTACCTTTTCATGGGCTCTTCCCAGATACTTATAGGACTCATGATAGTGAGTAATGTATAAATATTCCCTGATTCATAAAGGTCATTAAATTATTGATCTATATTCACATTTTCACTGTTCAGCACTGACCCAATGTCCACCGCATCAGCAGCCTCTCTCCAACGTTGTGGGACGTTGTGTATTCACATCATTCACAGGCAAACAGGCAGTCTATCCTAACAGTCTGTAGAGTAAACACCTTTCCAATAAAACTCTTGTTTGTGATCTGCAAGCCTGTTCTTTACAAATACCACATGGAAGAGTTGAGAGTTAAGCATTGTCCAGAACCTTCAGGTATTAACTCATTGATTGAAAAAAGGGCTAAACCTGTCAATTGCAAACCAGTCTAGGTCGATGGTGAAGAAGTACTTAAGAGAGCATACAAAACATAAATACTATGGATTCTAGAAATCTGAAATCAGAACAGAAAATACTGAGCAGTCCTGGCATCTATGGAAGGCGAAAAAGAGTTAACATTTCATGTCGATGATCTCTGATGAAAGAGTGGCTCTATACCCCTGCTCTCTACTTGTAGGCAGTGGCGGTGGTGTAGTGATATTGCCATAGGCCCAACATAATGTTCTGAGATCTTGAGTTTGAATCCTATCATGGTAGATGGTGGATTTTGAATTAAATCAAAAAAGAATCTGGAATTAAAAGTCTAAGATGATGATGAAACCATTGTTCATTGTTATAAAAACCTATCTAGTTCACCAGCGGCCTTGAAGGAAGGAATGTGCCAACCTGACTTTACTCCAGACCCACAGCAATATGATTAACTCTTTCCTGCCTTCTTGTGCCAAAGTTGTGAGAGCTGTGGCAGACTAGTCAAACTCATGGAACCATACCTTACAGACAATGGGGTGAATTTTCCCATTCCTCCCACCACGGGAATCATAGTGGGCAAGGGGCAGACCATGGAAAGGTCCGTTGACCTCCGGGGAGATATTCCGTTTTCGGGGTGAGAGCAGCCGGAAAATCCTGCCCAATGTCCCAGACATCACCAACCCTGGGCATTCAGCCAATTTGATTCACTCCACATGATATCAAGAAATGGCGCAAGGCACAAAGGCTATGGGCCCTGATATTGTGATCCAGAATTTGCCACACTCCTAGCCAAGATATTCCAGTGCAGTTACAACGCAGGCATCCACCCAGCATTGTAGCAAATTAAGCAATAGTCCTGTTCTAAATTCTGACATTGAAAGAATGCAGTCCACTTTGGAATGAAAAAAAAAGTTTAAAAATTGAAAGAGTTTATTTATTAGTCACAAGTAGACTTACATTGACACTGCAAGTTACTGTGAAAATCCCTTAGTCACCACACTCTGGCACATGTTTGGCTATACTGAGGGAGAATTTAGCATGGCCAATCCACCTAACCTGCACATTTTTGGATTGTGAGAGGAAACCGGAGCACCCGGAGGAAACCCACACAGCGGCGGTGGTGTAGTGATATTACCATAGGCCCAACGTAATAGAACCATAGAACCATAGAAAATTACAGCTCAGAAACAGGCCTTTTGGCCCTTCTTGTCTGTGCCGAACCATTTTATGCCTAGTCCCACTGACCTGCACTTGGACCATATCCCTCCACACCCCTCTCATCCATGAACCCATCCAAGTTTTTCTTAAATGTTAAAAGTGACCCCGCATTTAGCACTTTATCCGGCAGCTCATTCCACACTCCCACCACTCTCTGCGTGAAGAAGCCCCCCCTAATATTCCCTTTAAACTTTTCTCCTTTCACCCTTAACCCATGCCCTCTGGTTTTTTTCTCCCCTAGCCTCAGCGGAAAAAGCCTGCTTGCATTCACTCTATCTATATCCATCAAAATCTTATACACCTCTATCAAATCTCCCCTCAATCTTCTACGTTCCAGGGAATAAAGTCCCAACCTATTCAATCTCTCTCTGTAACTCAGCTTCTCAAGTCCCGGCAACATCCTTGTGAACCTTCTCTGCACTCTTTCAATCTTATTTACATCCTTCCTGTAACTAGGTGACCAAAACTGTACACAATACTGCAAATTCGGCCTCACCAATGCCTTATATAACCTTACCATAACACTCCAACGTTTATACTCGATACTCCGATTTATAAAGGCCAATGTACCAAAGGCACTCTTTACGACCCTATCCACCTGTGACGTCACTTTTAGGGAATTCTGTACCTGTATTCCCAGATCCCTCTGTTCAACTGCGCTCTTCAGAGTCCTACCATTTACCCTGTACGTTCTACTTTGATTTGTCCTTCCAAAGTGCAATATCTCACACTTGTCTGCGTTAAATTCCATTTGCCATTTTTCAGCCCATTTTTCTAGTTGGTCCAAATCCCTCTGCAAGCTTTGGAAACCTTCCTCACTGTCCACTACACCTCCAATCTTTGTATCATCAGCAAACTTGCTGATCCAATTTACCACATTATCATCCAGATCATTGATATAGATGACAAACAACAATGGACCCAACACCGATCCCTGCGGCACACCACTAGTCACAGGCCTCCACTCAGAGAAGCAATCCTCCACAACCACTCTCTGGCTTCTTCCATCGAGCCAGTGTCTTATCCAATTTACTACCTCCCCATGTATACCCAGCGACTGAACCTTCCTAACTAACCTCCCATGAGGGACCTTGTCAAAGGCCTTGCTGAAATCCAGGTAGACAACATCCACCGCCTTCCCTTCATCCACTTTCCTGGTAACCTCCTCGAAAAACTCTAATAGATTGGTCAAACATGACCTACCACGCACAAAGCCATGTTGACTCTCCCTAATAAGTCCCTGTCTATCCAAATATTTGTAGATCCTATCCCGTATCACACCTTCCAATAACTTGCCCACCACCGATGTCAAACTTACTGGCCGATAATTTCCCGGATTTCTTTTGGAACCTTTTTTAAACAACGGAACAACATGAGCCACCCTCCAATCATCCGGCACCTCCCCCGTGAATACTGACATTTTAAATATGTCTGCCAGGGCCCCTGCAAGTTCAACACTAGCTTCCCTCAAGGTCCGTGGGAATACCCTGTCCGGTCCGAGGGATTTATCCACTCTGATTTGCCTCAAGACAGTGAGCACCTCCTCCCCTTTAATCTGTAAAGGTTCCATGGCCTCCCTACCAGTTTGCCCTATTTCCGTAGACTCCATGCCCGTTTCCTCAGTAAATAAGGATGCAAAAAAACCATTTAGTATCTCCCCCATCTCGTTTGGTTCCATACACAGTCTACCACTCTGGTCTTCAAGAGGACCAATTTTATCCCTCACTATCCTTTTGCTCCTAACATACCTATAGAAGCTCTTTGGATTTTCCTTCACTCTGTCTGCCAAAGCAACCTCATGTCTTCTTTTAGCCCTCCTGAGTAATGTTCTGAGGTCTTGAGTTTGAATCCTATCATGGCAGATGGTGAATTAAGAGAATGTGCAAACTCCACACAGACAGTGACCCAAGCCAGGAATTGAACCTGGGTCTCTGGCACTGTGAGGCAGCAGTGCTGACCACTGTGCCACCATGCTGCCCTAAAATTGACATTAAGAAGGTGAATGAGTAGAAACCCCAGGGATATTTCAATATCAGCTCATCACGGCAAGATGGCACAGCTGCCTCATAGCGCCAGGGACCCGGGTTTACAGAGTTTGGATGTTCTCCACGTGCCTGCGTGGGTGTCCTCGGTTTCCGATTTCCTTTTACAGTCCAAAGATGTGCAGGTTAGGTTGATGGGATGGGACATACTAAATTGCCACTTAGTGTCCCAAGATGTGTAGGCTAGGGGGATTAGTGAGGTAAATATGTGGGGCTATGGGGACAGGGCCTGGGTGGGATGCTCTGTCAGAGAGTTGGTGCAGACTCGATGGGCTGAATGGTCTCCTTCTGCACTGTAGGAATTCTAGATTACAGCAGATGTCTTTATACAATTGAAAAAAGAAGCTAAAAACTTGCATTTATATAGCACTATTCATAACTTCCAGGGTGTCTCCAAGTGAATCACAGAATCCCTACAATGCAGGAGAAGGCTATTTGGCCCATCGAGTCTGCACCGACAATAATCCCACCCAAGCTCTATCCCCGTCACCCCACATATTTACCCCGCTAATCCCTCTAACCTACACATCCCGAGATACTAAGGGGTAATTTAACATGGCCAATCAATCTAACCCGCACGTCTTTGGACTCTGGGAGGAAACCGGAGCACCCGGAGGAAACCCACACAGACACGGGGAGAATGTGCAAACTCCGCACAGTCTGTGACCTAAGCCGGGAATCGAACTCAGGTCCCTGGAGCTGTGAGGCAGTAATGCTAACCACTGTGCCACTGTGCCACCAAGTGCTTAATAATAATTAAAATACTTCCAAAGTGTACACATTATTGGAATATAGATAATCACTGCTGTCAGGTCATCAAACCTGCTTTCTTACCGCATAGACTGTTATATTTAGAAGTAAAGGTGAGGAATGAAAAGTCATAGTGCAGGATACCACCAAGAGCAAAAACATTAGCAGAACAGATGGATTCAATGAAGTAATAAAGATTAGGAGGCAGCAAGTTCAGGATTTAAAAGCCCATAAATTTATGAAGGGGAGATAAGGAGTTTCATAGTTCTGCAATCCTGGTAAGCAATGAGTTTGTGAAGGAGATTTCAATGAATCCAGATCTCGACACAGTAACGATGCAGGAAGGTGGAATGTGCAGAGAAAAGCAAGCGAGGAAAGATGACAAAATAGTACAACAATTATAAAGGAACAAACAGACATGAAATGGAACATGAAAATTAAAAGATGGGTCACCAATTTCAAATTGCCATTAAGAAGGTGACATGAGGTATTAGGATTCTATTTATACATGAAGTTATTAACACATTGCTACAAAGAAGTTAAAGCCGATATCATAGAATCCCTGCAGTGCAGAAGGAAGCCATTTGGCCCATCGAGTCTGCACAGACAACAATCCCACCCAGCCCCTATCCCCCAAACTTCATTTATTTACCCTACTAGCCCCCCAACACTAAGGGGCAATTCACAATGGCCAATCAACCTAACCCGCACACCTTTGGGCTGTGGGAGGAAACCAGAGCGCCCAGAGGAAACACACACAGTCACGGGGAGAAGGTGTAACCTCCAAACAGTTACCTGAGGTCAGAATTGAACCCGGGTCCCTGCCACTGTGAGGCACCAGTGCTAACCACTGTGCCACCGTACCGTTCAAGATATCATTAGATCTTCCGGGGAAGAGCAGTTAAATCTTCACAGATCATTAAATATTGCAACACGGGTTCATAAGACCAAAAGAAATGCAAATAAAGCACATTTCTACCAGAACAGAGTTGAAGAAATGTCATGTTAAATGATATAGTATCTTGTTTAGACCGCATTGCATACTGTGCACAGTTCTGGTCTCCATATCACAAAAAGGATATAGAGGCACCGGAGTTGGTATAAAACAGCTTTACTCGGATGATGCCAGAATTGAGAGATTAGAACAAGTAACAAAGATTGAACATTGTTCCACAGGACCAGGCTGAGGAGAAGGCAGTTGGTTTGTTCACTACATTTATTTATTTATTTTAAGTTAAATTTGTGTAAAAAATCGGAGGTTTTTTTTTTAAAACAGGAAGTGGGCCCAGCAGGAGTCTGGGAAGGTTTTTGGAGGGTTTAAAAGTAGGCCGCACTTTTGAGCGGGCAGCGTCGTTAGCGGGCAGCAGAGTGAGCAGGAGGCAGAGTGAAAGCTGTAGGGCTTTGGCTCACAGGGCTTAGGCAGAAAGGGCGAGCAGGGGTGAGTTAATTCATTTTTTGCTGTTTCTACCTGGTACTGGCAAGGTATCTAGAGGGGATGGGTGTGAAGGCAGTGCAATGTTCCTCTTGCACTATGTTCGAGGTGAGGGACGACGTCAGTGTCCCTGCTGATTATACCTGTGAGAAGTGCATCCATCTGCAGCTCCTCCAAAACCGTGTAAGGGAACTGGAGCTGGAGTTGGAGGAACTTGGGATCATTAGGGATGCAGAGATGGCCATAGACAGAAGCTTCAGGGATACAGTTACTCCGCGGAATGAAAATAGATGGGTGACGGTGAGAGGGGCTGGGAAGAAGCAGTCGGTGCAGGGATCCCCTGTGGTCGTTCCCCTTAGCAATAAGTATTCCGCTTTGGATATGGTTGAGGGGGACGACATACCAGTGGTGAGCCGCAGTGAGAGGATCTCCGGCACTGAGTCCGTCCCTGTGGCTCAGGAGGGTAAGGAGGAGAGCGGGAGGGCAATAGTTATTGGGGACTCGTTAGTTAGAGGGATAGATAGGAGGTTCTGTGGCAGCAAAAGAGACTCGAGGATGGTTTGTTGCCTAGCGGATGGCAGGGTCCGTGACGTCTCGGACCGTGTTTTCCGGATTCTTAAGGGGGAGGGGAAACAGTCACAAGTCGTGGTACACATTGGTACCAATGACATAGGTAAGAGAAGGGACGGGGATTTAAAACAGGAATTTCGGGAGCTCGGCTGGAAGCTGAGAGCAAAGACAAAACATGTGGTCATCTCTGGTACGCTACCGGTGCCACGTGATAGCGAGTTGAGGAACAGGGAGAGAGTGCACTTAAACACGTGGTTGCAGGGATGGTGCAGGAGGGAGGGTTTCAGATACGTGGATAATTGGAACACGTTCTGGGGAAGGTGGGACCTCTACAAACAGGACGGGGTGCACCTGAACCAGAGGGGCACCAATATCCTGGGAGGGAAATTTGCTACGGCTCTTCAGGGGGATTTAAACTAATTTGTCAGGGGAGTGGGAAAAGGAGTTGTAGTCCAGAAGTCAGTGTTGAGGGTGGTGAGGTATTGGGGAAGGTATCAAGGTCAAGGGTGGGTACCGGTAGACAGGAAGATGGGTTGAAGTGAGTCTACTTCAATGCAAGGAGCATCCGGAACAAGGTGGATGAACTTGGGGCGTGGATTGCTACTTGGGACTACGATGTTGTGGCCATTACGGAGACGTGGGTAGAACAAGGACAGGAATGGTTGTTGGACGTTCCGGGGTATAGATGTTTCAGTAAGTGTAGGGAAGCTGGTAAAAGAGGTGGAGGAGTAGCATTGTTAATCAAGGATAGTTTAACGGCTGCGGAAAAGCACTTTGAGGGGGATATGCACACTGAGGTAATATGGGCTGCAGTTAGAAACAGGAAAGGAGCGGTCACGTTGCTAGGAGTTTACTATAGGCCCCCAAATAGTAATAGAGATGTGGAGGAAGAAATTGCTAAGCAGATTATGGATACGTGTGGGGGTCACAGGGTAGTTGTCATGGGGGACTTTAACTTTCCAAATATTGATTGGAACCTTTGTAGGTCGAATAGTTTGGATGGGGCACTTTTTGTGCAGTGTGTGCAGGAGGGTTTCCTGACACAATATGTGGATAGGCCGACAAGGGGTGAGGCCACATTGGATTTGGTACTGGGAAATGAACTGGGCCAAGTGTTAGATTTGGTTGTGGGAGAGAACTTTGGAGATAGTGACCACAATTCGGTGTCTTTTGTTATTGCAATGGAGAGGGATAGGGCCGGACGGCAGGGCAAGGCTTACAATTGGGGGAGAGGTAATTATGATGCGATTAGGCAAGAATTAGGGGGCATAAGATGGGAACAGAAACTGTCAGGGAAAGGCACTGATGAAAAGTGGAACTTTTTCAAGGAACAAATACTGGGTGTCCTTGATAGGTATGTCCCTGTCAGGCAGGGAGGAAATGGCCGAGTGAGGGAACCGTGGTTCACAAAAGAGGTGGAATGTCTTGTGAAAAGGAAGAGGGAAGCTTATGTAGGGATGAGGAAACAAGGTTCAGATGGCTCGATTGAGGGTTACAAGTTAGCAAGGAATGAGCTGAAAAAGGGGCTGAGGAGAGCTAGGAGGGGACATGAGAAGTCCTTGGCGGGTCGGATCAAGGAAAACCCCAAGGCTTTTTACTCTTATGTGAGGAATAAAAGAATGACCAGGGTGAGGTTAGGGCCGGTCAAGGACAGTGGTGGGAACTTGTGTATGGAATCAGTAGAGATAGGCGAGGTGATGAATGAATACTTTTCTTCAGTGTTCACCAAGGAGAGGGGCCATGTTTTTCAGGAAGAGAAGGTGTTACAGGCTAATAGGCTGGAGGAAATAGATGTTCGGAGGGAGGATGTCTTGGCAGTTTTGAATAAACTGAAGGTCGATAAGTCCTCTGGGCCTGATGAAATGTATCCTAGGATTCTTTGGGAGGCGAGGGATGAGATTGCAGAGCCTTTGGCTTTGATCTTTGGGTCCTCGCTGTCCACGGGGATGGTGCCAGAGGACTGGAGAGTGGCAAATGTTGTTCCTCTGTTTAAGAAAGGGAATAGAAATGACCCTGGTAATTATAGACTGGTTAGTCTGACTTCGGTGGTTGGTAAATTGATGGAAAAGGTCCTTAGGGATGGGATTTACGACCATTTAGAAAGATGCGGATTAATCCGGGATAGTCAGCACGGATTTGTGAAGGGCAAATCGTGCCTCACAAATTTGATAGAATTTTTTGAGGAGGTAACTAGGTGTGTTGATGAAGGTAGGGCGGTTGATGTCATATACATGGATTTTAGTAAGGCGTTTGATAAGGTCCCCCATGGTCGGCTTATGATGAAAGTAAGGAGGTGTGGGATAGAGGGAAAGTTGGCCGATTGGATAGGTAACTGGCTATCTGATCGAAGACAGAGGGTGGTGGTGGATGGAAAATTTTCGGACTGGAGGCAGGTTGCTAGCGGAGTGCCGCAGGGATCGGTGCTTGGTCCTCTGCTCTTTGTGATTTTTATTAATGACTTAGAGGAGGGGGCTGAAGGGTGGATCAGTAAATTTGCTGATGACACCAAGATTGGTGGAGTAGTGGATGAGGTGGAGGGCTGTTGTAGGCTGCAAAGAGACATAGATAGGATGCAAAGCTGGGCTGAAAAATGGCAAATGGAGTTTAACCCTGATAAATGTGAGGTGATTCATTTTGGTAGGACAAATTTAAATGTGGATTACAGGGTCAAAGGTAGGGTTCTGAAGACTGTGGAGGAACAGAGAGATCTTGGGGTCCATATCCACAGATCTCTAAAGGTTGCCACTCAAGTGGATAGAGCTGTGAAGAAGGCATATAGTGTGTTAGCTTTTATTAACAGGGGGTTGGAGTTTAAGAGCCGTGGGGTTATGCTGCAACTGTACAGGACCTTGGTGAGACCGCATTTGGAATATTGCGTGCAGTTCTGGTCACCTCACTATAAGAAGGATGTGGAAGCGCTGGAAAGAGTGCAGAGGAGATTTACCAGGATGCTGCCTGGTTTGGAGTGTCGGTCTTATGAGGAAAGGTTGAGGGAGCTGGGGCTGTTCTTTCTGGAGCGGAGGAGATTGAGGGGAGACTTAATAGAGGTTTATAAAATGATGAAGGGGATAGATCGAGTGAACGTTCAAAGACTATTTCCTCGGGTGGATGGAGCTATTACGAGGGGGCATAACTATAGGGTTCATGGTGGGAGATATAGGAAGGATATCAGAGGTAGGTTCTTCACGCAGAGAGTGGTTGGGGTGTGGAATGGACTGCCTGCAGTGATAGTGGAGTCAGACACTTTAGGAACATTTAAGCGGTTATTGGATAGGCACATGGAGCACACCAGGATGGTAGGGAGTGGGATAGCTTGATCTTGGTTTCAGATGAAGGTCGGCACAACATCGTGGGCCGAAGGGCCTGTTCTGTGCTGTAATGTTCTAGAATCTAAAGGCATAGATAGGGTCGATAGTTGGAGGCTTTTTCCCAGGGTGAAAGTGTCGACTAAAAGAGGGCATGGGTTTAAGGTGAAAGTTTAGAGGAGAAGCGCAGGGAAAACATTTCAAACAGAGGGGGTGGGTGTCTGGAACACACTGCCAGTGGAGTTGGTGGAAGCAGGCACGTTATCAACGTTCAAGATGTATCTTTACAGACACATGAACGGGAGGCAAACCGAGGTATAGAAACCACATATCGGTGCAGGCTTGATGGGCCAAAGGGCCTGTTCCTGTGCTGTATTGTTCTTTGTTCTCTTTGAATTGCTATAATAAAAGTTAGAGCAGAAAAACAGAAGACCCCACTTGTGAATTCACTTCTTATCTGTTTTAGAATCACTTTTCTGAGAACAAATTTTATCTTTTACCTTGACAATGCCGAGATCTTATAAATAATTTACAGTAGCAATAAAAATTGAGCTGGTGATGATTTTAAATGGTGCCAATATTGATGTTCTTCTGGTGGGTGAGCTGTAGGATCACAACCAAGAGTTGATGTATCTCCTCAGTAGCCCCTAGAAATGCAGCTTTCTCAGGTAGTGATCTGCAGAGAAATCTAAGTATGGCCATGGTGAATGGGAAGCTGCATGTGAGGCACATTCAGCGATGCCTCACTCTTCAATGTTCTAAATCTAGTCTCATTCAATATCTCCTCAGAGCATTAAAATAAAGGGATTTCCATTGGGAAATCCATAACCCCAGTTCACAATCATACTTAGCTGACAAAATAGCTCAGTGAAAGCCTTGACAGCACCTCAAGAACAGGAAAACTAAAATCAATGCACAGGTAAAGACAAACAAACTACTGGGTCTTGAAAAATGATTGGTCTTCTCAATGCATAACCTATAGGAATAATGTCTGCCTTGCTCATGCCACCACTTCTATAGTAGAATTGGCTTTTTTTCATTTTATTTTATTTATTATTGTCACATGAATTGGGATACAGTGAAAAATATTGTTTCTTGTATGTTATACAAACAAAACATACTGTCCATGGAGTACATAGGGCGGAAGGAAAGGAGAGGCTGCAAAATAGAGTACACAGTCATAGCTAACTTAATATAAGGTAGGTCCATTCAAAGATCTGATGGCAGCAGGGAAGAAGCTGTTCTTGAGTCGGTTGGTACATCATCTCAGACTCTTGTATCTTTTTCCTGACAGAAGAAGGTGGAATAGAGTATGCCCGGTGTGCATGGGGTCCTTGATTATGCTGGCTGCTTTTCTGAGGCAGCGGGAAGTATAGACAGAGTCAATGGATGGGAGACTGGTTTGCGTGATGGACTGGGCTACGTTCACAACCCTTTGTAGTTTCTTGCGGTCTTGGTCAGAGCAGAAGCCATACCAAGCTGTGATACATCCAGAAAGAATGATTTCTATGATGCATCTGTAAAAATAGTTGAGAATGTTAGTGGACATGCCAAATTTCCTGAGCCTTCTGAGGAAGTAGAGATGTTCGTAGGCTATCTTAACTGTAGTGTCAGCATGGAGGAACCAGGACAGGTTGTTGGTGATCTGGACACCAAGAAACTTGAAACTCTCGACCATTTCCACTTCATTCCCATTGATGTAGACAGGGACATGTCCTTCACTACACTTCCTGAAGTTGATGACTATCTCCTTCATTTACTGACATTGAGGGAGAGATAATTATCATTGCACCAGTTCACCAGATTCTCTATCTCTTTCCTGTACTCCGTTTCATCATTGTTTGAGATCTGACTGACAACAGTGATGTTATCGGCAAACTTGAAAATGGAGTTGGAGTGGGCTTTGGAAAAGGAGTTAAGGAAAATTCAGACATGATGTGAGCTGGGGAGTTAGGATACTTGCAGTGGGACAGGCTACCGACGTAATCATTAAAGGGGAATAATGATCTACACTGAGGATAATTTCAATGAAATGTTTTATTGCTGGATTACAGCTGGAAGGTCTTACACTTTTATTTTACTTAGTTTGATGCCCTAAAGCTGCTTTAAAAGTAGTGACAGTCCAGTGATGAAGATTACTTTTGGGCATTGGTCATTGAGTCATGATCAGGTACAGCCGATTTACTGACTTTTCCCATCTCTAGCCAAGGCCACTGGGGCCAGTTGTTTCCTTCTTCACAATCCAGCCGATGGGATGACCGGAATTGGTAATGAGACTTGTAACATTCTGCTCACAATAGCTCATTATTGCATTAAGTTTAAGTTTATTTTTAGTCACAAGTAGGCTTACATTAACACTGCAATGAAGTTACTGTGAAAATCCCCTAGTCGCCACACTCTGGCGCCTATTCGGGTACACTGAGGGAGAATTTAGCATGGCCAATGCACCTAACCAGCACATCTTTTGGACTGTGGGAGAAAACCGGAGCACCCGGAGGAAACCCTCGCAGACACGGGGAAAACGTGCAGACTCTGCATAGACGGTGACCCAAAGCCGGGAATCGAACCCGGGTTGCTGGCGCTGTGCGGCAGCAGTGCTCCCTATTGTGCCAAAATGTGGAAACATCCAGTAGACAAAAGAAGATTTGGTACTTGCCTGTCACAAGGCATAACTATTTCGAATGAGCCAATAATTTGGCTGGTGGGGGCGTTGGAAATGGCTGGGAGGGTTGAGGGGGGGGGAGGTGGGGAAGGAAGAAACGTACTTGTTGTAATTCACCTCAGCCATCACGTTTTAAAATTTCAGCTGGTCCAATCTTGACTGAAATCTCTCACTTGCATCACGCAAATTGAAAAATCATAGAGTCGGACGGCGCAGAAAAGGCCCTTTGGCCCATCGTGTCTGCGCTGACAATAACTACCATCGACAGAGAATCATCCAAAAAGAAAAGTCCCGGAGCAGGACTTTGCACCTGCAATCATTTTGTAGGCGTAATTCATGATTCCAGTCATTAACAATGTTCATTTGTGCAGTCACATTATCCTCAAAGCTGTGCTTTTTCTCTTCAGTTGCATTAAAATTCCTTTATATAATTATATGGTTAGATCATTGGTAATGAATAGCAATGTGATTCTCCAAAATAGCCTTAATGAATATCATGATGAATTTTTTTTTTGAAATGGAACTGATTTGCAATCATTGACCTTTAGCCTTTGATTGGTGCACAGCTCCTTATAGATTTTTGATGTGGTGTTCACTGTGAGTCAGTAAATTTAAATGTAAAATGTTTTGCAGCATTTAAAATATATATAGGAACTGATGAGAATTTTATTTTGCGCTGTATCGTTAACTAGAGATTCCTGTTTCCATCTGAGTTTGGATGTTTTGTCCAAATGAGTTGATTAATTAAATAACGAAAGTAGAAAGTAACTGGTTATACAATCGCCCATCACTATTGCCAGCTCTAACGAAGGGTCATCCAGACTCAAAACATAGGCACTATTCTCCTCCACAGATGCTGTCAGACCTCCTGAGATATTCCAGCATTTTCTGTTTTTGTTACAAATTCCAGCCTCCGCAGAATTTTAACTTTATCCATTGCTATCAATATTCTTAATCATTCTAACAGATTCCAACAGGAATCTCATACAATGACGAGACAGAGTACAGGAATGAGGTAGAGAATCTGGTGAACTGGTGCGACAACAATAATCTTTCCCTCAATGTCAACAAAACAAAGGAGATTGTCATCGACTTCAGGAAGTGTAGAGGAGAACTTGCCCCTCTCTACATCAACGGGGAAAAAGTAGAAAGGGTCGAGAGCTTCAACCTGTCCTGGTCTCCCCATGCCGACACTATAGTTAAAAAAGCCCACCAACGCCTCTACTTTCTCAGAAGACTAAGGAAATTTGGCATGTCAGCTACGACTCTCACCAACTTTTACAGATGCACCATAGAAAGCATTCTTTCTGGTTGCATCACAGCTTGGTATGGCTCCTGCTCTGCCCAAGACTGCAAGAAACTACAGAGGATCTTGAATGTAGCCCAATCCATCATGCAAAGCAGCCTCCCATCCATTGACTCTGTCTACACTTTCCACTGTCTTGGCAAAGCAGTCAGCATAATTAAGGACCCCACACTCCCCGGACATTCTCTCTTCCACCTTCTTCCTTTGGGAAAAAGATACAAAAATCTGAGGTCACGTACCAACCGACTCAAGAACAGCTTCTTCCCTGCTGCCATCAGGCTTTTGAATGGACTTACTTTGCATTAAGTTGATCTTTCTCCACACCCTAGCTAACATTGTAACACTACATTCTGCACTGTCTCGTTTCTTTCTGTATGAACGGTATGCTTTGTCTGTATAGCGCGCAAGAAACAATACTTTTCACTGTATGTTAATATGTGTGACAATAATAAATCAAATCAAATCAAATCAAAATCAAATCCAATGTATCTTGGACCACCTCCATAAACGTCCATTCACACAAGATTTTGCTGTCCATATATTATCACATGCCAAGTCATGCATATCCATCAAGCTCACGCTATTGGCCTCATAGAATCATAGAATCCCTACTGTATGAAAGAAGGTCATTCAGTCCATTGAGGCTGCACCAACAACAATCCCATTCAGTCTCTATCCTTGTAACACCATGTATTTACCCTGCTAATACTCCTGGGTCAATTTAGCTTGGCCAATCAACCTAACCTGCACATCTTTGGACTGTGGGAGGAAACTGAGCACCTGGAGGAAACCCACGCAGACACGGGGAGAATGTGCAAACTCCACACAGACAGTGATCCATCAAAGGCTGGAATTGAACCTGGGTCTCTGGCGCTGTGAGGTAGCAGTGTTAACCACTGTGCCACTATGCCACCCAATAGTTGTTCCCATTCTACCAACATTTCATTCTTGTGTTTGCTCCCCTTTATTTCTGGTATTTTCTCCACCATCTTCCAAAATCTGTATTCCGTTGATTCCAGCTTCTCCTGCCGACCCCATTGGTGGCTGTGCCTTCAGCTGCCCTAGTTCCAACTTTCGAACATTCCCTCCCCAATTCCCCCTACAGACCATCCAGAAAACCAATTTCTTTCATTAAACTTTGGTTAACATTCCCAATTTCACTTTGACACAGACCAGAGATTTCTATGAAGTTCCCTGGCACATTTTACCATCGTAAAGGCACTATGCAAATTTTTCTTTTTACAACTTATGCTTTTATTCCTTCATTCTTCTATCCTATACCAAATCAAACATTCTTGCCCAGTCCTCTTCTTTCCATCATGTCATACTTCGGTCTTCATTCCAGTTTTTATGATTCAGTGACTCCTAATGCTTTTCTGATTCATTTTTCCCAGCAATTTCCCATTAATGGGTACAATCTTACTGGCCGTTCATGCCACACTCCGGCTGCAGCGAGGTCAGAGCATTTGGCGCCCAGGAGAACTCCGTTCACTGCAGTGGCATGGAAAAATCCCGCCAGTGTGAACGGTCATCAGATTCCGGCCCATGGCTCTGCTTATATTCTTTCAGAGAGCACCAATCATCGTCAGATTGCCAATCCACTCGATCTTTTCCACTCCCCAAAGCTTCTCCATTTCTCTTGCCGGAGTTTCCAAGCCTGGTTTCTTCAGAAATGCAGATTGCAGCATCCCTCAGCAAACTCAATCACAGCATTGGAGCATCAGAAGGGAGGCAATGGCCTAGTGGCATTATCGCTAGAATATTAATCCAGAAACTCTGGGGGCCCATGTTCGAATCCCGCCATGGCACATGGTGGAATTTGAATTCAATTTTAAAAAAACTGGAATTAAGAATCTACTGACCATGAAACCATTATTGATTGTTGGAAAAACCGGTCTGGTTCACTAATGTCCTTTAAGGAAGGAAATCTGCCATCCTTACCTGGTCTGGCCTACATGTGACTCCAGAGCCACAGCAATGTGGTTAACTCCCAACTGCCCTATGAGGGCAACTAGGGATAGGAATAAATACTGGCCATCCAGCGACGCCCATGTCCCATGGTTGAATAAAAGAAAAGTGGGGAAGACAAGCCCCTTCTTAAGGCACTTGCTGCCATCCCTCCCTGAATATTTGCAAATCTTTCAGCCTGAAATAAGTTCATCATTCTTATGTTTAAGATATATAACTTATAGTTTGGGGATTTACATTTTTAAATGTAAGATAACTGAAAAAACTGGTTTGAGAAGTGTGTAAACGAACCTAAAGTAATCACAATTTAAAGGGTGGCCTAAATGGTATTATAAGGGCATGGTGAGAAGTATGGCATGGTGGCACAGTGGTTAGCACTGCTGCCTCACAGCTCCAGGGACCTGGGTTCGATTCCCGACTTGGGTCACTGTCTGTGTGGAGTCTGCACCTTTTCCCCGTGACTGCGTGGGTTTCCTTCGGATGCTCTGGTTTCCTCCCACAGTCCAAAGATGTGCAGGTTAGGTTGATTGGACATACATAGTGTCCTGGGATGTGATAGGTTAGAGGGATTAGTAGGGCATGTAAGCGGGGATAGGGCCTACGTGGGATTGTTGTTGGTACAGACTTGATGGGCCGAATGGCCTCCTTCTACACTGTAGGTATTCGATGAGCAATGGGCTGTATCTCTGAGCCTCATGAAAAATGTAAGAATTAATGTTTCAAGTAATAAAACTCTTCTAATTAAAAATCTCTTAGGGTCCAAATTTTTAATTTCTAACACTAGTGTCCTCGGTTGTCCTACAAGCTATGAATAACTAGCATTGATGAAACAAGTAGAATTTATTAAGCAACATTTTGCATATACTTAACAAGAAGCAGTGAAGACAACATAGACATTTCTCACATCTCAAGATCCCAGGAACTCTTGGTGTTGTCAGCAGAGGTGATATCTTTCTCCTCTGTCTTTGAGGTGATGTTGAATTGTGTCCAAAAGAGTCAGATCCCGGAAGCTTTGGTAGCATTGGGCAGCAGTGTGGCACAATGGTTAGCACAGCTGCCTCACAGCACCAGTGACCAATCCCATGTTCCTGTGCCCATCCACGCACATTACCCAGGGGAAACATTACATCACTCCCAGGTTGGGCTCAAGGTTTTTGGTTGGCACTGCTGCCTCACAGCACCAGGGACCTGGGTTCGATTCCCAGCTTGTGTCACAGTCTGTGTGGAGTCTGCACATTCTCCCTGTGTCTGCCTGGGTTTCCTCCCACAGTCCAAAAGACGTGCTGGTTAGGTGCACTGGCCATACTAAATTCGCCCTCAGTGTACCCGAACAGGCGCCAGAGTGTGGTGAGTAGGGGATTTTCATAGTAACTTCATTGCAGTGTTAATGTAAGCCTACTCATGCCACTAATCAACAAAGGCACTGATTTCCAACTTTTATCTCACAGTCTCTCATTACTCAGAGCATTAGTTTTTTGGAGATAGTCTAAATTCACCCCTTCTATTAGTTGTAAGGTGCAGATCATCGCATGCAAATCCCACCTTTGCAACCCTTGCCTTGTGGGTCATAAACTGAGACACGGCTTTATTTCTTATTTCCTTAGAAGTTTATATTCCACTACAAAGAAATGCACATTTCCTTTCCGGATACAGAGAAGACATCAAAAAGACACATTGCTTGTCAACATATCCCAACATATCCCAATCCCCCAGCACATATCAGAAAATAAAGCTTCCGTCTCTGGTACACATCAATTAAGGCAATGCATGCTTTTTTTCACAGATAAAGTATCATCTTAAATTCACAATGATTTTAGCCATTCCTTCAAACTGATTTGAAATATGTGTATTGTGACCATTAAGACACATAAAGCTGCTTGAGCTCAAGATTCAAAGGAGCTCAAGAAAACAAAGTTGTTTCTTCACAAACAACTGTTTTCCTGTTCCCAATGACCTTGACTGTTAATTAAAGGCTTACTGCGGACGCTGGAATCTGAAACAAAAACAGAAAATGCTGGGAAATCTCAGCAGGTCTGATAGCATCTGTGGAGAGAGAATAGAGCCAATGTTTCGAGTCAGGATGACCCTTCATCAGAGCTCGGATGAAGGGTCATCGTGACTTCAAACGTTGGATCTGTGCTCCCTCCACAGACGCTGCCAGGCCTGGTGAGACTTGGCAGCATTTTCTGCTAATTTGATAATTATCAAATTTTAAACAGTTACAGATTAAAATCCAAACATATTACAGATTCTAGAAGTTTGCAGAATTATCAACATCTTAGCCATGGCTGACTCAATAAGGGTTTAAATTATTAATATGGTTTTCCAAAACAAAGGGAAGGTTTGTGAATTGGACGTATAATTTAAATCTGTCTCTGGGACATCCCAGGTATGGCACATTGCTGTGGGAATAGATTGCAGGGAGGTTTTAATTTTTGGTTTTGTATTTTAATCTGCAAAGTTTCTCACAGAGTTTAATCATGTCTGGGTCTGGAGCAGTTTGGAGAAGACAGAGAGAGAATCTACCAGGATCAATAAAGCAGCTGGAACTAGTGGCAGAGGGCTATCAGGAACCAGTTTTGCTTCTGGTTTGGAGTCAGCAAAAATACATTAATACCCACGTTTGAGCTTGGGAGTCCACAATGTGAGTTATTGAACGAGAGCTGCAGGGTTCGCCAATGGGTTGCCAGTGGAAGAACCCCAAGATACCTCATGCCTTGTTTATTTTTTAAAGTTTATTTATTTATTTATTCGTCACAAGTTAGGCTTACATTAACATTGCAATGAAGTTACTGTGAAATTCCCCCAGTAGTCACGGTCTGGCGCCTGTTCAGGTCAATGCACCTAACCAGCACATCTTTCAGAATGTTAAATAGTGGGAAATTTCAGAGAATCAAAGTGAATTCATGTGGGCTGTGGCACGCTTTGATTTGGACCTGGAAGAATGGAAGGAACCCTCAACGTCTTATAACGTATGAGGTAAACTGTTGTGAGGAAAGAAAGGGGAACAGAGAATGTTCTACTGAGATTTTTGATTTGGATGTATGAGTGTTGGTGAAATATGGGGTGGAATATTCCCATCCCATCTGCCATGGGAATCGTAGCGGGAGGGAGAGAAAATTCAGCGGACTATGCTGAGGTCTGTTGACCTCGGGGAGGAATTTCCAGTCCTGGAGCGAGCGCAGTGGGAAAATACCGCCCATAGTGTTAGATTATTAGTTGTTTGCTTTGTCCAAGTCTTACACAGCGAAAGTTTTTGTTCAAAACATGACACCTTGTGGCATAATTCTTTTAGTTTATAGCTGGGAGTTTGAATTTCATTTTGAAAGATGATTGGTTACAATCTCGGTAGAGATTGTAAAACTTAGTGTAAGGAAAGGAGTTGCTGATCACCTATCGATCATGTGTATTTAGATATAATGTCACTGCTACTTCAGCAGCAAGTTCATAGTATCGTTCTGCAGACTGCTATAGTGCAATTTTCTGCCCACTGTCTACGAATGACTGAATGTTTTGACAAATAAGATGGTCTATTGGGAAGAAAAAAATCTATGCAGTAAAGTGGAGCCTTAATAATAGAACTGGATCAGGCAGGTTTGCAACAAGCTGATTTGTTATCTAGATCTGGTGGAGTATTTTTCTATCATCATTTTAAAATCTTACACTAAGGATACTTGTGAAAAAATTACCCAGAGCTAATCTCAGGTTGACAGTTGGACAGGGTGGAGTTCTCTGTTCAGTGTCTAAGCCCCATGGCCAGGGTGGGAAGTTATCAAGACCCTGCTGCAGAACCTAGAGCAACCGTACGATGCAGGGCTCATGAATTATGTAACCAAAGATTTCCTTATATATCACATGGCGGACAGACAGGAAGTCGCACAGCCCGCTCTCATATCTGGGCACCATATTTAAAAGCCACTCGGACACCTATTCAATCATCATGTGTGGACTTCGGAGCTGGGCATAGAACCATAGAGTCACTACAGAAGGAGGCAATTCGGCCCATCAAGTCTGCGCCGCCCATCACTGTCGCCATCCACATATCATCACTCCCTGACGAGCCAATCCCAACCAGGTATCCTGCTGCCTCCCTACCCTCAGCCTTATTGCCTTCTCCCCACCCTTCCATAGTCCCCTGCTGCCTCCCTGCCCCTTCCACCGCTCCCCAGTCCCTTCGCCCACCACTGCCAAAGATAAGCTAAATGGCTTCCCAGCATCTTTTGGCTGGAATGATGACCCAACATTATCCCTCCGTGAGGATCAAGATGACAAGTTCCCACCGTCATTTCCTGCTATCAAGAAACCAATTTTTCCCTTCCTGGTGTATTGTGCCCAACCTCCCCCATCCCCCCCCCCCCCCCCCCCCCCCGCCCCCCCCGCCTGCAATGAACAATGAACTCCTGTGGCTCGAGGGAGAGATTGGCTCCACCCACAGAATGGCAACAGTACAGTCAAAGTTTCCATGAAAAGTCATCGAGTCATTTTATGATACATAGTATCCGAGTCTCAGAAAATGGTGGCTTTTCCTTTGAATGCTGTATATCCAAAACCCTGTACATTAGGGGCGGCACGGTGGCACAGTGGTTAGCACTGCTGCTTCACAGCGCTGGAGACCCGGGTTCAATTCCGGCCTCGGGCCACTGTCTGTGTGGAGTTTGCACGTTCCCCCTGTGTCTGTGTGGGTTTCCTCCAGGTGCTCAGGTTTCCTCCCAAAGTCCAAAGATGTGTGGGTTAGGTAGATTGGCCATGCTAAATTGACCCTAGTGTCAGGGGGATTAGCAAGGTAAAATATGTGGGGTTTACAGGAATAGGGCCTGGGTGGGATTGCGGTCGGTGCAGACTCGATGGGCCGAATGGCCTCCTTCGGCGCTGTAGGGATTCTATGGATTCTATATCCTTTCAGATGAGTCATTAAACGAAGGACCCATCCTCCTCCACTGATCGATGCAAAAGGATCCAAGGCGTTATATCGTCAAAGGGCCGCAGAGTACTCTCTGGAATTTAATCCTCAGCTAACATCATTAAAGCAGGCTACCCAGTCCTTATTAGGCTTTATTGCCGTTTGTGGAATCTTGCTGTCCTCAAACTGGTGTCAGTCGTCGAACAAAGTATCAAACCTTTACAAAGGAAAGCATCAGTGGATAGTATATATCGCAGCTGTCTCTGAACATGTGCTGAAGATAGTGTAACAGGCCTCCCTCCACCCACATAAGAATACAGATTCAATTCATTGGACAACCTGTGAACATGATAATTATAATTGATTTCATCTTTTGGAGAAACGTATTAAGGTTACAAGTAATTTGTATCGATTAGGAGATAACAGAAGCTATATTTGGAATAATGATTATGAAGAATGAATGAGACAGTCTAAATTTTCAGAGCATTAAGTACAGTAAATGTCTTAAGGATTTCTTTAAACATAGATGCTGGAGTTAATAATCCAGAGAACCTGAGTTCAAGCAGCAATCTGAGAATTTGAATTTAATTTAAAATCTCAGCAAATACAAAGCCAGTATCAATAAATGTGACTGTGAAGCTGTCAAATTGTAACAAAACCCTAACCGGTTCTTGGGTGTCTGTTAGGGGAAGAAACTTGCCATCCTTACCAAATCAATCTCTATGTGAATTCAATCCTAAAGCATTGTTACTGACATTTATCTGCCTTCTGATGCTGTGGAGAAAACCACTGGAAATAAAATCTATAACCACATCAGACAGCCTACTAGGCTGAAACCTAGGTGTCAGATCAGGACACAATAAAGGCAGATACAGGCCAGTCGACCCTGAAGAGTCTTGCTCACTAACATCTGGATACTTGTGCCAAAATTGGGAGAGTTCCCCCACAGAGTAGTCAAGCAACAGCCAAACATCAGCAAAGAATTGTATTCATCAGACCAGAAGACATGGGAGCAAAAGTAGGCCATTTGGCCCACCGACTCTGCTCTGCCATTCAATGATCCGATGTGATAATTCTTTGTTCCACTTTTGCGCCATATCCCCGTAACCATTAATTCCCTTACTGGTTTTATTGTGGGTCAACCCACAGCACGTAGACTGCAGTGATTCAAGAAGGCAGCTCACCACCACCTTCTCAAGGGCAACTAGGGATGAGCAATAAATGCTGGCCAGTCAGCGATGCCCATGTCCCACGAATGAATAAAAAAAAGATTAAATATCTAACTCATCCTTGAACAGGCTTAATGACCCAATCTCTCCGGCCCTCTGCTGTGAATAATTCCACAGATTCGCTATCCACTGAGAAAAGTAATTCCTTCTTAATTTTGTCTTAAATGGGGGACCCCTTACTCTGAGATTATGCCCTCTGGTCCTAGACTGTCGCACAATGGAAAACAACCTCTCAACATTTACCCTGTCAAGTCTCCTGAGAATCCTATATGCTTTAATCGGTCAATAAATGTCTATCAATCAGCACCCCACAGTCCTGCCTGGACATCAACAGGACATGTCCACCAGGGATAGGACGGTGGGGAGAGGGGGGGGTGGGGAGGGTGGCGGGGGTGGGGGGGGGTGGGGAGTGAGAGGGGATGGGGCTACAGTGGTAGAGAGCCAGCAGAAGGTGACACTGGGATTTTTCAACATTGGCTTTGGACTCCATGAGGTTATGGGTCAATATAGACATGGAAACCTCCTTCTGATTACCACTTGTCTTTCTTCTTCAGCTGTTGTGGGAGTGCATCTCCATGTTGAACTTCACTTGAAGAAAGCACAGATGGTAGCAAGTCTGGGTAGGGCACTTCAATGTTCATCACTAAGAGTAGCCCCACCATTGGTCAAGTCCTGTACTGGGCAGGTTGCAAACATGTCTGGGCACAATTATTTTTTGCCCAAGGGCAAAGTATATTTTAATAGGTGATGACTTGCATCATGCTAGAAATTTCTTCTAATGAACTGACGAAGTGATGAGTGGTTTGATTATATCAATCCCAGGTTCCTGTGCCCATCTACACACATTGCCCAAGGGAAATATTGCATTGCTCCCAGATTGTGTTTAAGGCTCGTGAGAACCAAACAAGGGGATAACTCATTTGACCTCAACTTCAGCAGAACTGCCGGCTGTAAATGCATCCATTGCTGATGGAATTGGTCGGAGTGACAACTGCACAGTCCTTGTGGAGGGGATGTCCCATCATCATGCTGAGGGTATCGTCCATTAGATTGTGTGGCACTACCGCCGTGCTTTGGAGAACAGATTACGAATGGATTTTACAGTTGGGGATGAAGAGATGTGGGTGTTGCTGCATTAGCCAGAATTTATTGTCCATCAATAATTGCCCTTGTGAAAGTGGTGGTTAGCTGTTTTGTGGGCTGCTTTGTCCTGAATAGTGTGGAAATTCTTCAGTGTTGTAGGAACTGCAATCATCCAGGCAAATGGAAAGTATTCCATTACACTCCTGGCTTTATAAGTGGTGGATAGCCTTTGGGGAGTCAGGCGGTGAGTTACTCGCTGCAGGATTCCTAACCTTTGACCTCTTCAGGTAGCCATAGTATGATCCAATTCAGTTTCTGGTCAATGGTAAGCCCCCAGGATGTTGATTGTGGGGTGGTTCAGCGATGGTAATGCCACTGAATGTCAATGGGTGATGGTTGGATTTTCTCTCTGCAGTTACGTGCTGAAGGATTCCCAGCCTCTGACCAGCTCTTGGGCCATAGTATTTATGTGGCCGGTCCAATTCAGAGACAAGACACTTTGAATAGGTGCAGATGGAAACAAAGAGTGAAATGTGCTTCAAGTGGTGATTTGCTTTAATACATTTACTGCTCCGTATTAGTTGCTTAGGAACCAGGTTCCTGCCTGCTCATTCTGCCCAGGAATGATGCACAATATGTTAATGAACCAAAAGTAGAGTGAAAAGTGTACAAAGCCCCTGAGAAAGTAAATCAGACCTGGTTTTAAAGAAAAGTTAACAGCATTATGCAGGTGGATAAAATTACATCGAAGAAACCTATTAGGCAGCATGAATTATTGCCATTAACCATTGGTCCGGCATCTACCACACAATGAATATGCATTTATGATAATTTTACTACATTTATTGACTCCCACTGGTGTAGAGACCAGTAAAAATCTTCCTATGGGTCACAAAGCAGGTGTTCCGCAACAAATCCCAAAGTACAAATGATTACTTCCTCTCCATAAATCATGTTGAGTGTACTCATTGCTTCCAGCATCAGTGAAATTAGTTTATTACCACAGAAACATTCATTAGTCAAATGACACTGTTGCAATGCTGCAATAAGGCATGAATAGCACCAACGTATTGTGATAAATTGCGTGAGAAATCTTGTGTCACTGCGCGCATTTATTAATTTTCCTGAGGACTGGGTTCATTCGCAGGAAGAATTAAGAACTTCAGAGGAAGTTTGTACCAGGTTTACCACATGGATAACAAAGAGGCACCATTTTGGAATTGGTACGAGAAGCGTCAAGTTGGAGATGAGAAAAAAAAAATGTTTTCACACCGAAGGTTTATCAGTGGGTGTTAGTTGCCACAAGTAGTTGTGGAATGGAGTCAACCGACAGCATTTTTAAGTTTATCTATTAGCATCACAAGTAGGCTTACATGAACACTGAAATGAAGTTACAGTGAAAATCCCCTCGTCGCCACACTCCGGCACCTGTTCGGGTAACACTGAGGGAGAATTTAGCACGGCCAATGCACCTAACCAGCACGTCTTTTGGACTGTGGGAGGAAACCGGAGCACCTGAAGGAAACCCACGCAGACACGGGGAAAACATGCAAACTCAGCACAGACAGTGACCCAAGGCCGGAATTGAACCCGGGTCCCTGGCGCTGTGAGGCAGCAGAGCTAACCACTGTGCCACTGTGCTGCCCCATTTGAGCTGGATTTGGACAACTAGAGAACAATGCATAGGAGAAAGCAGGGATTGACAGGGCAGATGTGGAAGGGACGTTTCCTCTTGTGGGTGAGCCCAGAACACTTTTTTAAAATTAGGGAGTCAGCCTCTTAGGACAGAGATGAGGAATTTTCTTTTCCCTCAGAGGGTTGTTTGACTTTGAAACTCTGCCTCAGAACGCGGTGTAGGCGGGGTCATTGAATATTTTTAAGGCAAAGGTAGATCAATTTGTGGTTGGCAAGGGAATCAAAGTTTATCGGGGTTAAGTGGGAATATGGAATTAGAAACTGTTGTGTATTCATGGTATTTCTAGTGTTTTCTCACCAGCAGCCTCACTGTGGAACAAGGGCACTTTAAGAGACCGATCGCATGATGTCACCGGCCATTTGCATGTGAAAACGGGCATTGTAACACAGCAGCCTGTAGTGTTAACATCTTCTAAATCAAGCTCTTCATTTGTTCGGACCTCTAAGGCCTGCAGACTTATTTTCAAATTCACCACAGGAACACAAAGAGATCAGCCATGATCCTAGTAAACGGTGGAGCAGACTCAAGGGGCTGAATGGCCAGCCTCTGTTCCTATTATTTGTATGTTTGTACGATCATCTTTGATCTGCAGCTAGTGACAGTACAGGTGGCGCGGGCCAAAGATCCTCTTTCTCTGTGCCGAATGTTTCCAAGATTCCTCAATCCAGTAAATTGTCCATGAGGTTGCCATGGCAAGCGGATGAATCTAAAGTTGGCGAAGTTCAAGTGGGAGCACACCACGGGTACAGTTTTAGTGGAACTGACTCCAAACCTGTCCAAAAGGGGTGCCGACCCTCACAGTTTCTCCTGGAGTCCCCGAGACACTGCTGTAAACAACTGAGGGGAAAAACCAAAGGGGCATTTCTTTTAAAAACGGCGTTCGGTTTCATTTTCTTTGGACACCATCATTTATTGTTGATATTAAAATATTTCTGGATGAGGAAGATGGCTATGCCAATGACTCCCCTTGATATGGGAAGTTTACAGCAGATACGATCAATGCCCCTATCCTCACTCCCACACTTCAGTAGCCTTCTTGGAATGTAAGCCAGTTATGGCACAGCCTCTGAATTAATAAACATGCCAAACACAGAGGTTAACCTGAAAGAAACGTGGCTGAATTTTATAGGACGGCCCTGCCCACAGATTGTAAAGATGGGGCCTAGCTCGCCTCTGTGAACCCTGAAAATCACCACTCAGTGGGCTTCAGGTTAATTGCCTGAGCAGATGGCTTCTGCCTCTCTGAGCTGCAGCTAATCAAATGGCTGGTGGCCCTCCAGCCCAGCAGCGCCACTATGAGCGGTGGCCAAAGATGAGATTGCAGTCAGTCCCCAAGCAGTAGCAGCATCATGGAGGCTGGGGTACAAGGTAAGTGGAGGTGGCCTCACTGGGGCCAGTCAGACACCCCAGCCAGTGTTGGGTGTGGTGGTGGGTAGGAGGCTAAGGGGTGGAGTGGTTCAAGCAGGGACGGCCCTTTCCACTGGGGTGCGCTCCATAGGACACAGGACTCTCAAGAAGGGCAGTTCCCCCACTTAGCCTGCAAGCAGATCGCCAGCTCACCACATGATTTTGGCACCATATTCCACTGGTGGGAGGAAGCTGTTAACCTGATGACTACTTCATCATTAGAGGTGGATAGGTGATGGGTATGGCATTTCCAGGCACTCTACCTGATTGCACCATTATTTTTTAAATATTTAAAATATATTTCTATATTTTACCACATCCTCACCCACCCATCAGTTTACTCCATGTGCGTATGTGTGTATATATATGTCTGTGTGTGCGTGTGTGTGTATATATGTATGCCTATGTGTGCATGCATGTCTGAGTGTGTGTGTGTGCATGTGCGTATGTATGTGTATGCATGTCTGTGTGTGTGCATGCATGTGTTTGTGCATGCATGCCTGTGTGTGCGTGTTGTATATGTGTGTGCATGCATGTGTGTACTGTGTGTGCGTGTGAGCATGTGCATATATGTGTGTGTGCATGCATGTGTGTGTGTGTGTGTGCAGGTGTGCATGCATGCGTGTGTGTATATGTGTGTGTACATGCATGTGTGTGTGTGTGCGTGCATGTGTGTGTGTGTGTATGTGAGCGTGTGTGCCTGTGTGTGTGTATGTGTGTGTGTGCCTGTGTGTGTGTGTGTGTGCCTGTGTGTGTGTGTGTGCCTGTGTGTGTGTGTGTGTGTGTGTGTGCCTGTGTGTGTGTGTGTGTGTGTGTGTGTGTGTGTGTGTGTGCCTGTGTGTGTGTGTGTGTGTGTGTGTGTGTGTGTGTGTGTGCCTGATGGGCGGGTGAATATGGGAGTGTAAAATTCTGACGGTAATTCTCCCAAGCTCAGTTTGGGTTATGTTTATCTTGAAGAATATGTGGCGTTTGTTTAACATATGCTGAAGATTTAATAATTCATGAAAGTTTTCATACTCCTGACATGCAGTGTAAATTATTGGCTATGGCTGTAGAAATTGATTAACGACCGTTGAAACAGAATCAGTAAAGGGAAGTTTCATTGATCGTGACTAAAGAGAAAGTACAGCAGGAATGAAGTTTCCTTTCCCAACTGTTGGGTGCATGGTTTAGTAACAATGCAAATTTCCTTGCCTTGTATCAATATTATTTTTTATCTTTTCAGGTTGCTGTGGTAACTATACTAACAGTACATAATAGGATGTAAACAGATGACTAATACAATCAGCATGCTGTATAGGTTAATGATTGGAAACAATCTGTTACTTTGCTAATCATCCGTGATAGAGTCATAGCCATAGAGTCATAGAGGTTTACAGCATGGAAACAGGCCCTTCGGCCCAACTTGTCCATGCTGCCCTCTTTTTAAACTCCTAAGCTAATCCCAATTGCCTGCATTTCGCCCAGATCCCTCTATACCCATCTTACCCCTGTAACTGTCTAAATGCTTTTTAAAAGACAAAATTGTACCCGCCGCAACTACTACCTCTGGCAGCTTGTTCCAGACACTCACCACCCTCTGTGTGAAAAAAATTGCCCCTCTGGACACTTTTCTGGATAATCTTCCGTGATATATCACTGAATTGTTTATAGGAGGCCTCCAACTATCAGGAGACTGGACGTAGCCCCCAAGGTACACTACAGGACCCCTCAGCAGTCCCAGCGCAGTGACTCAGTGGGAATTTCTCAGGATGTTTAGGTTACCAATGAGCAATTCCCCTGCTCCCCCGGTATCCAACTTCAAACCGGAGACAGAGATTTCAGACAGTACCAACCTACTTATTTGCGGAAACATCAGACAGATTAAAACCTTAAATTTAAGTTTAAAGTTTATTCATTAGTGTCACAAGTAAGCATACATTAACACTGCAATGAAGTTACTGTGAAAATCCCCTAGTGACCACACTCCAGCGCCTCTTTGGGTACACTGAGGGAGAATTTAGCTGGAATTGAACCCGGGTCCCTGGCGCTGTGAGGCAGCAGTGCTAACCACTGTGCCACTGTGCCGCCCATCCCTCTTACCCACTTACCTTACCCACCCTCTTACCACCTCAGTCACTTACATTACACACACTATCCCCTCACCCATCCTGCCTTCTTATCCTACACGCTTATTTTCTCTCCATAGCTTTTCAAGAAAGCTTTCAGACATTTAAGCCCTTACTTACTAGAAGATGACAATTACTGCCATAGAACGTGGGTGTGGTTTCTGCAGGAGTTCTTTCCACTGCTCTCTCCAAGGTTTTCTGCATTGTCTGAGTTCTCCAGGCTCTGTCATTAGAAAATCAGAGAAGATAAGCAAGTATTTACTTTCTGACCAAGGTTGGAAATAAGGGTTCCTACCCTGAATGGAAGATTTGTGCCAGAGGGCGGAATCTTTTGAAGGTGATAAGGAGGTCTTGGGCACAAGCTGGAGAGCTGGTGAGACCCATCATCCCTTTTTGAGAACACCCACCATATCTTGTGCCACCCCCAGGCACTTAGAAAACCAGGGGTGGGCAGTCTCAGGGATGAAGGAACCCTCAGACTAAGGTCCTGTCCATCAAGAGTTGCCGACGAATCAGGGGCCGGAAGCTCTTCTGCATTCAGCAGCGCCAATGCAGAGGTGGACAAGATGAGAGGTCACATGACACCGGGTTATAGTCCAACTGTTTTATCTGAAATCACAAACTTTCGGAGCGCTGCTTCTTCATCAGGTGAAGTGGAGAGAGGCGCGCAGGCACGGAATATATAGGCGGAGTGACGATAGCCCGATGCTCACAGGTAACCAAGAGTGTCAACAGATAAGTACAGACAGTGTAGTCCAGTGTAGACTGGCTGGATAATAAGTCTTGACAGGTAATCACGAGTGTTAATAGATAAGTGCAAGCAGTTAAGTATAACCAGTATATGTAAAGTGTCAACAGGCTGTATAACAAGTGAAGGGGTGACCTTAGAAATCCATAGAAATCCATAGAAACCCTACAGCGCAGAAAGAGGCCATTCGGCCCATCGAGTCTGCACCGACAACAATCCCACCCAGGCCCTATCCCCGTATATTTACCCGCTAATCCCTCTAACCCTCATATTTACCCGCTAATCCCTCTAATCTACACATCCTGGGACACTAAGGGGCAATTTAGCTTGGCCAATCAGCCTAACCCGCACATCTTTGGACTGTGGGAGGAAACCGGAGCACCCGGAGGAAACCCACCTAAGAACCGATAATTTAAAGCAGAGAGATAATTACAAATAATCAAAGAGTAAGATGGTGCTAAACACTATGCAAACTAATTCAGGCAGAGAGACCACACGTAATCAAGGTGTGCATGGTGTCAAACAGGACAGTTAGGAAGCTATTTCCCCCACAGAACAGTGTGGTGGGGTTACATGTAGCGCGACATGAATACGGAGGTGGTGGTTGCTGCTGGTAGTGCACCCACCTGAGTACCTGGGCACAGGTGAGTGATGACGGGAAGGACATCGTGGGATGGGGATTGTGGGTGAGGGATGGAGAGAGGAGTTCACACAAAGGGGGAGAGTGGCTCTCAGCCAGCCTCCACTTCCCGAGGCCGGGTCCCTCAAACAGTCACCTAGTGCCTTTGAATGAGGGACTCCAGCCTGGAAACCTTCAATCAAACAGGCCAGGGTTTGCCTTTT
Organism: Mustelus asterias; assembly: GCF_964213995.1. Lineage (NCBI taxonomy): Eukaryota > Metazoa > Chordata > Chondrichthyes > Carcharhiniformes > Triakidae > Mustelus > Mustelus asterias. The sequence goes on from NC_135802.1 coordinate 30,048,686, forward strand.
GTCCTTTCTGCATGGTAAGGCCCCAAACACTGCTGTGTTAATACTAGCAGCAGTGGGATGAGGCCTTTAATTTATTGCCCAAAGGGCCTCAATTGGAGGCAGGGCAGGTAGGCCATCATCAAGGGGCTTAATTCGCTACCTGTCTTGGCCAATCAGGAAATCCATCACCTCACTTCCTGTCGATTCCCATAGAGGCAGGAACATGTCTTGGGGATTTTGCTCCCATTTCTGCCCCTTCCTGTGGCGACAGACTTACCTACACGCACCCTCAAATATTCTACCCACTATTTTCTCCTCTGGAGCGTTCTCAACCAGCTTTTAATAATTCTCTTTTACTGGTGTTTTCTTCTGATTTTCAATTATATTCCATATCTTATGAGTCTGAAATCAGTGGAAAAGCAGAGGAATTCGGGCAGGGCTGGTTCTTAAGACATTAATGGCAGCACATCAGATTGATAAGGCCATAAATATTACAATGGAATTCCAAGTTGTATCCAAGTTGCAATTTAAAAGCTAAAAGGTAATGGTGAGCCCGTGTGAAACTGTGGTGACTTGGCCACAAAAAGGTAGTTGAATACATTGTGATGTTCAATCTTCTTAAAATATCGAAATACAGTGCAGCACGGACTCAGAGCTGGAAGCAGTTTGTTATACAGGTCTCTCATGGTCAGATTAAACCCGTGAAAGCCCACAATACCAATGATGTCCCTCATGCATGCCCCTACTCACTAAAGACATCAATATATAATGGTAAACTCACCATTGTCCCAGATGACTGACCATAGTCTGCTCTCCCATTTGGGGGGGAGGGCTGATTGATGTGATTTTAACCTCAGGTGAAGGACAAGGTTTAGAAAGCTTAAGCCAGTACAGTCTGTGTGGAGTTTACACATTCTCCTCATGTCTGCGTGGGTTTCCTCTGGGTGCTCTGGGTTCCTCTCACACTCCAAAGATGCGCAGGTAGGGTGGATTGGCCATGATAAATTGCCCCTAAGCATCCTAGGATGTGTAGGTTAGATGGATTAGCCATGGTAAATGTGTGGGGTTATGGAAATAGGGTGGAAGAAAGGGCCTGGGTAAAATACTCTGTCAGAGAGTTGGTGCAGACTTGATGGGCCAAATGGCCTCCTTCTGCGCTGTAGGGATTCTATTCTTTGACTAATTGAACCCGGGATGTTGACATGACATTGCATCATGAACCAACCATCCAGCCAACTGAGCTAACCGACTACAAATATGCATTCAAATAGGAAGATGCTTACTATAAAACTCTACAACACTTCTCCCCCATCAATTTCAGTCCCCCTTAAGGAAAGGAACATAATGAAATTCATGCCTCAAGCATGTGTCAGACTTTCGGGAGCTTTGTAACTACACAGTGCCTGCTCAGTACCACTGGTGACTCAGTAAACACGAGTGAGGCTTGTTTCAATGGAGCTGGAACTTGTGGGCACAGGAGTAGGTTGAGTATCTGTGAATGAATGTCCCTCATTCACTCCTGGAGTAGAGTCCGCTGGAAATCTTTGTACAACAGGAACCGCTTCCTGTCGAATGTCTGCAGCAGCATTTCCTTCCACCGTGTTATCTGAAACTTGCTGTCTCTGAGTCATGGCATAGACGAATGTGATCCTGCAAAAAGATACTGGACCACTTCGGTTGAGAATAGGGCAGCACGGTAGCACAGTGGTTAGCACTGCTGCTTCACAGCACCTGGGACCTGGGTTCTAATTCCCAGCTTGGGTCCCTGACTGTGTGGAGTTTGTACATTCTCCCCATGTCTGCGTGGGTTTCCTCCGGGTGCTCCGGTTTCTTCCCACATTCTGAAAGATGTGCTGGTTCGGTGCATTGACCCGAACAGGTGCTGGACTGTGGCGACCAGGGGAATTTCACAATAACTTTGTGAAATTTTCGTCGGTATTCACACTGGAGAGGGACAGTGTTGTTGAGGGGAGTACTGAGGTGCAGGCTGTTGGACTGGATGGGATTGATGTTCATAAGGAGGAGGTGTTAGCAATTCTGGAAAGGGTAAAAATAGATAAGTCCCCTGGGCCGGATGGGATTTATCCTAGGATTCTCTGGGAGGCTAGAGAGGAGATTGCAGAGCCTTTGGCTTTGATCTTTGTGTCGTCATTGTCTACAGGAACAGTGCCAGAAGACTGGAGGATAGCAAATGTTGTCCCCTTGTTCAAGAAGGGGAATAGGGACAACCCTGGTAATTATAGATCGGTGAGCCTTACTTCTGTTGTGGGCAAAGTTTTGGAAAGGATTATAAGAGATAGGATTTATAATCACCTAGAAAGGAATAATTTGATTAGGGATAGTCAGCATGGTTTTGTGAAGGGTAGGTCGTGCCTCACAAACCTTAGTGAGGTTCTTTGAGAAGGTGACCAAAGAGGTGGATGAGGGTAAAGCGGTTGATGTGGTGTATATGGATTTCAGCAAAGCGTTTGATAAGGTTCCCCATGGTAAGCTTTTGCAGAAAATACGGACACATGGGATTGAGGGTGTTTAGTGGTTTGGATCAGGAATTGGCTAGCTGTAAGAAAACAAAGGGTGGTGGTTGATGGGAAATATTCATCCTGGAGTTCAGTTACTAGTGGTGTACCACAAGGATCTGTTTTGGGGCCACTGCTGTTTGTCATTTTTATTAATGACCTGGATGAGGGCGTGGAAGGATGGATTAGTAAATTTGCGGATGATACTAAAGTCGGTGGAGTTGTAGACAGTGCGGAGGGAAGTGGCAGGTTACAGAGGGACATAGATAAGCTGCAGAGCTGGGCTGAGAGGTGGCAAATGGAGTTTAATGCGGAAAAGTGTGAGGTGATTCACTTTGGAAGGAGTAGCAGGAATACAGAGTACTGGGCTAATGGTAAGATACTTGATAGTGTGGATGAACAGAGGGATCTGGGTGTCCATGTGCATAGATCCCTGAAAGCTGGCACCCAGGTTGATAGGGTTATTAAGAAGGTGTACGGTGTGTTAGCTTTTATTGGTAGAGGGATTGAGTTTCGGAGCCAGGAGGTCATGCTGCAACTGTACAAAACTCTGATGCGGCCGCATTTGGAGTATTGCGTACAGTTCTGGTCGCCGTATTACAGGAAAGATGTGGAAGTGTTGGAAAGGGTGCAGAGGAGATTTACCAGAATGTTGCCTGGTATGGTGGGAAAATCGTATGAGGAAAGGCTGAGGGGCTTGAGGTTGTTTTTGTTAGAGAGAAGGTTAAAAGGTGACTTAATAGAGGCATACAAGATGATCAGAGGATTAGATAGGGTAGATAGTGAGAGCCTTTTTCCTCGGATGGTGTTGGCTAGCACGAGGGGACATAGCTTTAAATTGAGGGGTGAGAGATATAGGACAGATGTTAGAGGTAGGTTCTTTACTCAGAGAGTAGTAAGGGCGTGGAATGCCCTGCCTGCAGCAGTAGTGGACTTGTCAACATTAAGAGCATTCAAATGGTTATTGGATAAACATATGGATGATATTGGAATAGTGTAGATTAGAGGGGCTTTAGATTGGTTCCACTGGTCGGCGCAACATCGAGGGCCGAAGGGCCTGTACTGCGCTGTAATGTTCTATGTTCTATGTTCTTTGTTGCAGTGTTAATGTAAGCCTCACTTGTGACTAATAAAAAAACTTTAACTCCAGGCAGCCAACGTTGATTACTGCCAAAGTTGCTGACATAGGCACAATCATTAGAGTCGAAATGTCTCTCCTTAGCATGGTCGTCATGTTCTTTCCTTCTGCTTTTCCTGACTCCTCCCCACTCTTGCTTTGACACCTGGATGTAGCAGATTCAGGTGAGACTCTTGCCGGAATTTTACCGGAATGCCCGCCCCGGAATCGGGGTGGGCAAGACTTTCCGAACAGCATTCTCCTTTGGCCTTGGGCAGGATCTTATGGGCCTTGGGCGGGCGAGGCAGTAAAGTTCCAGCATTTGACTTCAGACCAATCAGTAAGGTGAGAGTCCTGTTGCTGTTTGTGGCATGATATGATACTGGAACAGGAACCATGAGAGCTTAGCTCCCAAAGTATCCCCTGCTATTCTCCTCAACCCTTCTTTCAGTGCCTGACCAACTCGTTCTGCTAAACCATTTGAAGCTGGATGAAAAGATGCAGCACTCACATGGCATTTTCCATTCCTTTGCATGAACTCTTGGAACAAATCAAAAAAGTAAAAGTTAAATAAAGTTTATTTATTAGTCACAAGTAGACTTGCATTAACACTGCAATGAAGTTACTGTACAATTCCCCTATTTGCCATACTACAGTACCTAACCAGCACACCTTTCAGACTGTGGGAGAAAACCAGAGGAAACCCACACAGACACGGGGAGAATGCACAAATTCCACACAGACAATGGCCCAAGCTGGGAATTGAACTCAGGTCCCTAACACTGTGAGACAGCAGTGCTAACCATTGTGCCACCACTAACTCATGGAACTAATCACTCATAAAGATTGTATTGCTATCAGGCACAAAAGATTCAGGTAAACCATGAGTTGCAAAATGTGCATTGACTCAAGAAGCCATATTGAAAAGGGACATAGTTTATTGACAGAATGCAAAGTAAAGTCACTACCATGATACACACACACTAATCCCTGCCTGGGACGTTAACTCAGCATGCCCAGTCGTGAAAAACCTTGTTACAGACGCAATTGTGGGAATGTGAGATCTACCTCCAGGATTGCTGGTTGAAGCAGAAGCTATGTCAAAATTTAAGATTAGATTGGATAGATGGTTGAATTTAAAAAATGGCAAATACATATCAGAATAGGGAAAGTGAAACCTGGCAGAGATTAGTTGGAACAAATGTCCTGTTTCCGTTTTGTTAATGTCTTTACATAATTATTTTAAGGAAATCTTCTTCAAATACTCTCATTTCTGCCCTTTTCCTCTTATCCTGTATCCATGAAATCTTTATTTATCCACGATATTCTGAAACTTGCAGTCGTTTCAATTTTTTAATAATGATTTTGTTTCATTCTCCACCCCTGCAATGCCCTCTTTAAAAATATTCCACGACTCATTGACAGTGATGTGCACCTAATTATTTTTCCACCTCACCTTCGCTAGCTGACTTTTTGAATATTCTAATTTTGGTGGTTTTGATCTTCTCTTTTGAAGTGACTGTGGTCACTTTAAACAGAAATCGCCTGAGATCATCCCCGGGGCTGTTGCTGATCAAAAGTTACAGGTTTCGGATGATTGCTCCATGAAGGAAAGGCTTCAAGTGGTGGGAGTTCTGACTGCTTTGGATGCCAAAGTTAGTATTCCGAGGCGGCCAGGCGGGTGATCAACCTGTAGCTGTCAGGGTAGCCAAAGTCAGTTTGTCTTTTTTTTTGGATTAACTGTGGAGAATGCTTAAGTGCAGTGAAGGACTTGCGTTTCAGAGCAGGATGCCAGCTTGCTGGCAACTATCATCAGTACTAGTTTTCTTTTATTCATTCATGGGGCACGGATGTCACTGGCTGGCCAGCATTTATTGCCCATCCCTAGTTGCCCTTAAGAAGATGGTGGTGAGATTCCTTCCTGAATCGCTGCAGTCCATTTGCTGTGGATTGGAAGGGCTACCAATCAAGCGGGCTGCTTTGTCCTGGTTGGTCTTGAGCTTCTTGAGTGTTGTTGGAGCTGCGCCCATCCAGGCAAGTGGGGAGTATTCCATCACACTCCTGATTTGTGCCGTGTAGATAGTGGGCAGACTTTGGGAAGTCAAGAGGCTAGTATTCCTAGCCTCTGACCTGCTCTTGTAGCCACTATTTTTATGGAGCGAGTCCAGTTGACTAGGGCTACTAGTTAGACTCGGTCATCCCTTGGGCTAAAGGTTCCATATTATGTCATGTCCTGGGATAACACAAAGGACTAAATTTTACAGGTCTTCAAACACTTGAACAGCCAGGGGAGGGGGAATAAAACCCAACTCTATTATACACAGAACTGAGAGTGGTAATCACCTCAAGTGGCAGCCTGAGTGGATCACTTACTAATAAATTGACATATGTACCAGTGAATTGGTATATAACTTTCAATGAAGACAAGTGGGGAGGGGAGGAGAATAAAGGCTTTCAAAAAACTGCCCATATATAGATTAATTGCAAAGTCCAACTTGTGTTTACTGTAAACCATGGAGTATAGGTCAACCCATCATATAAGTCAACGAAAACAGAAAATGCTGGAAAAACTCAGCACATCTGACAGCATCTGTGGAGAGAGAATAGAGCTAACATTTCGAGACTGGATGACACTTCATCAAAGCTGAACCATAACCCTAACCCCTTCCAATCCACAGCAAATGGACTGCAGTGATTCAAGAAGGTAGCTCATCACCATCTTCTCAAGGGCAACTAGAGACTGTGCCATGATTAATTGGGTTGGCTGCTGTAGCCTGGGCTCCAGTTTCTAAGTTTGGCAAATCAGAGGCTGTCCCACCGGCGAGACATTGTGGGACCCGTCCCTTGAAGTTTTCTTTTCTTAGCCCCGGACTATATGACAGAGAAAGCTGCCATTGCCATCAGTGGCTTCAATGTAATTATTCCCGCCCAACATTGGCCTTTGCCGAAATCCAGGAAAATCTCAGTGAACTTGTTTTCTCTCTTCCTGCAGTGTTTTACAAGAGATATAATGTATTAGTAACAGATATAATGTTACTAATGTTCACTTTTTTAAAATGTCAGTTGCATTGAGCACGCGTGGCATTGTGAGTAATGTTGCAGAAGATGCTCGAATGTATAAAGGAACAACTCATGAAAGTATAAAATGAATATAATTACTTGAACAAGGAGCCCTAGATATTGGTGTCTTTTGCAGTATCTTCATTGCCTTGGTCTAAGTTCTCTGATGAAGGGTCATCCAAACTCGAAATGTTGGCTCCATTCTCTCCCGACAGATGCTGCCAGACCTGCTGAGATTTTCCAGCATTTTCTGTTTATGTTTCAGATTCCAGCATCTGCAGTACTTTGCTTTTATTTTAGACAGTGGGGTAGTGGTATTGTCACTGCGATAGTCATCCAAAGGCCAAGGCTAATATTCCTGGGATGTGGGTTCAACTGCCACTATGGCAGCTGATGGAATTTAAATTCAATCAATAAAACCTGGAATTGAAAGTTAGTTTCAGTAATGGTGACCATGAAACCTATCATTAACTATTGTAAAAAACCCGTCTGGTTTGGCAATGTCTTTCTGGAAAGGAAATCTCTTATCTTTCCATCCTTACCTGGTCTGCCTTACATGCGACTCAGACACACAGCAATGTGGTCAAACCTTATGGCCCTCTCAGTTCAAGAGCAATTAGGGATGGGGAAAAATGCTAGCCTTGCCAGCAATATGCTCATCACATGAAAGCATACATTTGTAAAACGTTATGCTTCATATTGTCCTCATGCTGGTCCTATCGCATGCCTTCTCAGGATTATCCCTGGTCATTGTAAGGTGGCAGAATGTTATTTTAAAAGAAATAAATACTTGCATTTATGGAGCACCATTCATAATCGCTACACTGCTGTAATGTTGTAATCTAGTATTTCACTAACAAACAGATATAATGACAAATGAGCAAGTGAATAGCAGCGTTGATGTCAAACTCGATTTTGTCATAAAAAGTCATACATAGTGTTTTTAATTAATGTTCTCCTTAATTCTCTTCCAATTTTCATCTAACTCACCAAGCCTCCTCGGAGAACTGGTGCAAACTCGACTGGCCAAATGGCCTCCTTCTGCTCTGTAGCGAGTCATGGTTCTACAATATCTCCCACATCCACAACCATTCCCATCTAGAAGGACAAGGGCAGCAGGTGCATGAGAACACCATCACCAGGAGCCTCCCCTCCAAGCTACTCACCATCCTAACTTGGGAATATATCACCATTCCTTCATTGTCGCTAAGTCAAAATCCTGGAACTTCCTCCCTAACAGCACTGTGGGTGTACCTACACTATGTGGACTGCAGTGGTCAAAAAGGCAGCTCAACACCACTTCAAGGTAATGGGCGATAAATGCTGGCCGAGCAACAATGCCCATGATTCCTGACTGAATTTTTCAAAAATTAGATATGCTCTTCAAGAGGCCCAGGTAGACTTTGTTTCGTGTTTTGGAAAAATCAAACAGATAAATTCATCCAAAATGATAACCAGAGGCAAGTAGAATTTGAATAACTGTCCTCATTCAAAAACTGTCATACTGAAATATACCTGAAAAGAAAAATATGCGACAAGCTTGTCGTTGAATTGAGTGACTTGGATTGCTGCTTAAGTAGTTAACTATTTGTTAACCTGGTGTGCATGTCTGGAGGGTGGGGGGTGGGGGCTGGGGGGGTGAGTCCTTCTTTCTCTGACACCATGTGCACAAAGAAAGCATCTACTAACAGCAAGGGAAAGACATTCAACTACCCTCTATGCCCCCCTCCCCCTCTCCCCTTCCCCCCTCCTCCCTCTCCCCCTCCACCCCTCCACTCCCCCCTCCCCTCCCCTTCTCCCCCTCCCCCTCTCCCCCTCCCCCTCTCCTCTTCCCCCCTCCCCCTCCACCTCCCTCCCACCCTCCCCCCAACATCCCCCGCCCCCATCCCCACTCCCCCCCTCCAACCCCCCTCGCAATTTAACTCACTCAGAGGACAATTTCCCTAAATAAATATGTTCCTTTGCATGCTACAACTGGGGAGGAAATTTAAATAATTTCGTATATGTATTGTGCAATTGGCTTGTAACAGTTGCAAACAGAATCACATTCCTGTTCTCCAAAATTAGCATAAATTGTTTATCAGTTTTAATTATCCAGTTGATTGCAAACGAAAAGTACAAACAAATTCAGCTTGATTGTGATGTCTGTAAACAGAAGCATACCAGCCAGAATGAAATACTTGTTCCAGGAAAGATAAGTCTTTATATAAAGTCCTAGGTCACCATAGGCTGCTCTCCCCTTTGAAGGGGAGAGTTGACTGATGGCAATTTGAACAGAGGGTCACCACACCTCAGGCAAGAGGCAAATTTGAGAAGGTGTGGGGCTTCATGAATAACTTCAGCTGACACAGGAATTAAACCCACGCTGTTAGCTTTACTCTGCATCACACACTAGCCATCCAGCCAAATGAGCAAACCGACTTGCTCCAGTAGCATAAGGATGACGGTAGAGTCTTGTGATGCGGTAATAGCACCTCCTCCCCTCCACCACCACCTCTCCGCCTCTCTCCCCCCCCCACCCCCCGCTACAGCCCCCGGCTCTGTGCCAGGAACTTTGGGTTCAAGACCCACCCCAATATTTGTTGGCCAAGGAAGTTGCATTCATAATGTGTGCCAAACAGGCGGAGTATCACTGTGTAAATCTTTCCAACACATGGTGGAAGAGATTGCTGATCACTTCTGTGATGGAAATAAGGTTGGAGCCTCTGCCATCATTATCCTCAGCTCCAGACTCCAATATTCCCGTAAATGTACTTTTTGCCACGGCAACTCGGATTCTCCCTCGATGGCTGGTGGATCATATTGGTGCGAACAGGGTTCAATCTTCACGCAGGCTGAGGTGGATTTAGGACCTGCTGCTCTCCTGCCCATGGTGGAGACTGCATGTGGCTGCTTTGAAATGCAGTTGCTGTTGTAGGTGCAGCCGGGCCTCTGGCAGCAGGGGGCGATGATGGTGGGAGAGCAACAAGCAGGAGGACTGTTTGGCCCCTTTGGACCCTTCCCTGCACTACTAATGAATGCCCTGAAAAGATATTGGTCCCAGTCTTGCTTGAGTGCAACCTGTACAGCTTGTACAGGTCCCATCTTCCCAGGAATTAGTCCCAATGCCTTAAGAACTTAAATCCCTCCCTCCTACACCATCTCTCCAACCATGCATTCAACTGATCTATTCTCATATTTCTGATCCTGCTAGTACATGGCACTGGGAATAATGCTGAGATTACTACCTCTGAGGCACTGTTTCTTTTCATTTATTTCCTTGCTTCCTATATTCTGCTTCCGGGACCTCCTCCATCTGTTTACCTATGTTGTTGATACCAATGTGCACCACAACCTCTGATTGTTCACCCTCCCCTTTTAGAATGTATTGCAGCTGCTCAGTAATATCTTTAACCTGATACCAGGGAAGCAACATACCATCCTGATGTTACATGTGTGGCTGCAAAAATGTCCATCTGTTCCCCTTATACTAGAATCCCCTATCACTATTGCTTTCCCACTTTTCTGCATCCTCCCCCACCCCGTGAAGCGGAACCTCTCATGGTGTCAAGGCTTTCGCTATATTCCTCTGCGAAACCATCTCCCCCAACGGTATCTGAAGTGTAAAAATCATTAACAAGGGAGATGGATCCAGGGGACTCCTACACTACCTGCCGAGTGCTTTTACTCTTTCTGAGGTTGACCCATTCCTTTTCTGCATGTACACATTTTATCTGCAGTGTGACCATCTCACTATCACGCTATTCTCAAAGATCTCAGAATTGCACATGCCCCACAGTGACTCCAAACGCTGCTCCAGATCCAAAGTGTGGATTTTGAGTAGCTGCAGCTGGAGATTCTTCCAGCACACATACTTACCCTGATGCGAAGTTGCTGGCATTGGACTGGAGTGGGCACAGTAAGTAGTCTCACAACATCAAGTTTACAGGTGTCTGCACCTGTAAAGACTTGATTACCTGTTAAGACTCGCATTCCAACCATTATCTTGTAATTGAGTTTGTGTCTATATAATGCCCTGTTTGTGAAACAAATCCTGCACTCACCTGATGAAGGAGCGGCACTTCGAAAGCTCGTGCTACCAAATAAACCTGTTGGACTTTAACCTGGTGTTGTGAGGCTACTTACTGTAGTTATCCTGGACACTGGAATTGTCCCTGATTTCCCACATGGCACAGGAAGAGCATTCCATGTGGTTAAATTGCCCGGATGTGACTTACTGTTGAATTATTCTCTTTACACTTACTTCCTGTAGTTTTAAAAAATATATACAATTAATCTTACCTTACTTCTTATAATTTTAACACTACTGAATCTGAACTTTACTTTAAAGACTGTACAATAGAAACACAAACCTAGTCCTACTTAACAAGGCCACCATTCCTCTCATGCTGGCTCCCGGTCTCACTTGAAGAACTTAAGTAATTCCCTGTGATGCCACTCTTGGATGCTTTCAAATATCACCCTTCTGATAAAACGTTTTTTTTAATCTACCCTCTAGTTTCTCCTGACTGCCTGTTTCAGGATTCTCCTCTCGCCCTCTAGGTGCTGCTGACTGACAGTCTCAGGGTCCTCCCCTCACTCTCAACCTAGGTGGTGCTGACTGCCTAGCTCGATGTCCTCCTCTCGCACTCATCTCTATTTGCTGCTGACTGCATGTGCCACCATCCTCATCTTACCCTTTAGATGCTACTAACTGCCTGGCTCGGGGCCCTCCTCTCACCCACCCCTCCTGCATAAGGACACTATTTCCACATGACCTAAGTATAAATGATCAACCCAAAAATCATTGCAGGGCATAGGGCAGAACCAAGCAGCATAAAATAGCCACATTTCATTCCACTGGAAACATTAGTTCTTCAATACAGAAAATGCCACCCTACAATTTAATAATTGGTAACAAGAAAAGACAATTCAGGATAAGTAACGCTTTAAATAATGTGGCTATTAAAGTCAATATTCAGAAGGAAAGTTAAATAAGTACGTGAAGACAAAATATATTAAAGTGCACAGAAATAGAGCAGCAAAATGTGACTAAAGCAGATACATTTGATGGGATAATTAGTACAGTAGAGTGATCAGAATAGCCTTCTCTGTATTGAAATGTCTACGATGTGCACAAGGAGGTTTAAGCTATTATGAAAGTTAAGATCACAAAAGCCAAGAACAGTCGAAAAAGAATTAGTTGCTGAAGCCACTTGCAAAATACAACACGGAATAAAATGCTAAATGCCTCAATCTCAGCAGCCCAGAGCTAAAAAAAAATCTATCCTTGATTAGCCAGTTACATCCAACTGATTGCTGACTGTTACAACTGGCCAGCATTCAAGAAATAGTAACTCTTGACAGCTGAGATCTGCTGGTGATTGATGATCTTGGTTTGTTACGTGCTTGGACTGGAAATTTTCCAATCTAGGAGGCAGTGGCTTGAAAGTACGCTGGAGTCAATTATAGTGTCAGCTTGGCTCGCACTGTCATCTGAGTCAGAGGTTGCAGGTTCACTCAGATCTGAACACAGAGGTTTTGACTGCGGAGATTCTCCTGACTGCCTCCCATAACCTTAGCAGCAGGTCCGTCAAAACCGTGAAGAAGCGGCCGCAATGGCATTTATGTTGTTTCTTTGAGTTTCCAAGGGTCTTGCAGTAATAGTAAATGATTATCAGAGCTCTATAGCTGACAGTGACATTCCATTGCAATACTAATAAAGCATTGCTTTGATTTTTTTTTTGGAGACATCTGCTTGCTCAAGATCATCTAAAAGATCCCATACCATGAGATCTCCGGCTGTGCTCGCGTCAAACCCGGAGAATCCCACCCGAGGTCAATGGACCTTTGCGTGGTCCGCCCGCTACAATTCCCGTGGTGGGCGGGATGGGGGAATTCTGGCCCGTAGTTTTGAAGAAGGATGTGAAGTTCTCCCTTTGGCCAATCAAAACCACCAAGACAGATTAAAGTCACCATTTATCTCAGTGTCGTTAGTGGGACCATATTGGGGGTGATCCTCCCAGCCTGCTGTGCTGATTTTGTCGCGCAGCGGGCCAGAAGACTAAAGCAGGGGCCATTTTGCAGGCTTCCCATTGGGCACAATGGCCTCCGCGAGTCCCCAGCAGCCAGATTTCCATCGCCGTCAGCTCTGCGCCAGAAATCGACGTGGAACAAAGAACAAAGCACAAAGAAAAGTACGGCACAGGAGCAGGCCTTTCGGCCCTTCAAGCCCGTGCCAATCATGGTGCCCTAAGTAATCGAAAAAAACCTTCTGCCCTTACTCGATCCGTATCCCTCTATTCCCTCCCTATTCGCGTGCCTCTTAAATGTTGATAATGCGCCTGCTTCCACCACATCCTCTGGCAATGTGCTACAGGCACCCACCATTCTCTGCATGAGAAACTTCCCATGCGCATCTCCCTTAAACTCTCCCCCTCTCACCTTGAACCTGTGCCCCCTTGTAATTGACACTTCCGCCCTGGGAAAAAGTCTCTGACTATCCACCCTGTCGATGCCTCTCATAATTTTGTAGACCTCCAGCAGGTCTCCCCTCAGCCTCTGTCTGTCCAGTGAAAACAATCCTAGCTTATTCAACCTCTCCTCATAGTCAACAACCCCGCAACCAGGCAACATCCGGTGAATCTTCTTTGCACTCTTTCCAAAGCTTCCGTGTCCTTCTGGTTGCGTGGGACCAGAACTGCACGCAATACTCCAAATCGGAGTATCAATGCAGAGCTGCATAATTTATTTAAACGAGCATTTAAATTCTGTTTAAATATATTTAGCGGGCCTCAGTCTGAAGTCTCTGGGCCCGCTAGCATCTTACCCCTCCCACCAGGAGTGGTTCACTCCAGCAGGGAGCTGGCGGCTGGACCCCGCTGGAGTGAAGGGGGCAATTGAGACCCCCCAGAGGGTCAGGTGCTGGAAGGTATGCCCCCTGGGCATTATCAGCTTGGCAGTATCAGCCTAGGCCCTGGCACTGCCCAAGGGGCAAAGTGGCAATGTCCAGGGGGCACCTTGGCATTGCCCACCACGCATCAGGTATGCTAAGGGGGGTGCGGGGGGGAGGGGGGGAACTAATGGGGCAGGATCTAATAGGGATGGAGCCTCTGAAGGGAGATTGGTGGGGGTGGGGGGGTCCTGCTGCTGCTCTGTACAGGGATCACAAGCAGAGGGAGGGAGGCCAGTGATTGGGGCTGGGCATCAGGGTGGGGAGGGGCAGCGTGCTGGAGGGGTCGGGGCTGCAGGGGGGGTCAGGGCTGCAGGGGGGGTCAGGGCTGCCAGTGGGGGGTGGATTGGGAGATCAGGTCTGCGGAGAAGGGGTGGGGAGATGAGGTGGGCTGGAGGTTGAGGGGGTTGGTGCTGGCCCGCACACGTCTGGGAGGCCAGCGACCGGGCCATGGTGGGAGGGTCACACGACCAGCGATGCGAGGTCATGGGGCTGGCCAGCGATAGAGCTGGCCAGTGACCGGGAGGCTGGCAGTGCAGGGTTACTGCGCATGCGCCAATCTCGGCGCTGACTGATCAGCGCATGCACAGTGTCCCACTCAGCGCTATGCTGCCAGCCTCTCCAACGAGAATAGGCCCTGTCCACTGATTCACGCTAGTGCACTCTGCAGTGTGCAGAGTGTGGGAGATTCATTTAGAAAATCCCCCTGAAAAGAAACCAATGGGATTTACTCCAGTTTTTATATGAATTCAACGCTTAGAACTTTTTGGGAGAATTGCCCCCACTGTTTGCAAGCAAGTTGCTTTAAAAGTGGCTGTGTTTCAAACAAAATTGATTGGATATGTATTTCTTTCTTCCTCCTCTTGAGTGATCAACTTGACCAGCAGATCAGTCGATCAGTGTAATAATAGTCAATTCATAATTGTCAATTCTCCATATGTACTGCAGCTCAGCTGTATGATAATCAATAGGCCATGAGGTCAGCACTGAGTGAAAGATCCTCTCTGTGAGCCTCTCTACCGCCTGGCCCCCCCGTGGTGAGCAAGGTAGTAGAGTCCCAGTGATTTTTTTTTCCAGAATGTTCTTAGTCCTCGAAAGTGAACCATTTTCTGTGATTAAAGCACTAATGACCTGGGAGGCAATAGCCTTTGTTCAAAAAACAGTTTCTTACAAGCTAACTAATCACAAAGGTTAAATAAGACTAACGTAAAGCTAGAGCTACCCTCAGTCATCCTGGGGGCAATTTTGAGCCCGCATTCTCCGTCTGATTTGATTTAATATTGTCATGTGTTAGTATACAGTGAAAAGTATTGTTTCTTGTGCGCTATACAGACAAAGCATATGTTCATAGAGAAGGAAAGGAGAGAGGGCAGAATGTAGTGTTACAGTCATAGCTAGGGTGCAGAGAAAGATCAACTTATTGCGAGATAGGTCCATTCAAAAGTCTGATGGCCGCAGGGAAGAAGCTGTTCTTCAGTCGGTTGGTTGGTACGTGATCTCAGACTCTTGTATCCTTTTCAGGAATGGCGGGAATGGAGGCACGTGCTCAAAATCTGGAGAGCGCAATTCGTGCCAACGAGTTTCTGAGTTCAAATCTTGCTGGCCCCTCGCCAGTGGGGCCCGCGGGAACACAGAACGCCCATTTTAATACATTAGCATATCATTAATGAGCACTCTCCCCGGGACCTTCCTCCCTCACTGGATATTCAGTGGGAACCTTGGATTCTATCCAGTGTTGTAAGGATCAGTATACCTCCTAGGGTAAAGGGACATGGCACTATCCCTTGGCATATGTTGGCACTGTGGCGGGATTCATTTAGATGGCCAGGAGCGGATGGAGGAGCAGGGGATGCCGGCGATGGTTGTTGGAGTGGGGGGTGGTGGGGGGAGGGGGTGGTGAATTCGGCTCAGACTGTTACGAGGTGGGAGAAGAGAAGATGGGAAGGTGTCATTGATTGTGGGGGGGGGAGGGTTGGGGGAGAAGTACTGACTCCAACTGGGGGTGGGAAGGGGGGCCTCTGAGACCTCCATGGTGCTGATCAGGGCACCCATTAAAGATGGCGCCCCGATCTCTGAGCAGCAGAGTTTTACTGGCACGCTCAGGCCCCGCCATCCTGTATAACGGCGAAAAACACGCTCCTTGAGCTTT
Source organism: Mustelus asterias (assembly GCF_964213995.1). Taxonomy (NCBI): domain Eukaryota; kingdom Metazoa; phylum Chordata; class Chondrichthyes; order Carcharhiniformes; family Triakidae; genus Mustelus; species Mustelus asterias. The sequence goes on from NC_135802.1 coordinate 30,064,438, forward strand.
TTTGGCCTGGTTTGTAGAATCTGAAGAGAAAACTGACGGTTCCCCTGGAGGTAATTATTCCAGTTTTTCTCGCCAGAAACAACACTCTGCCATTTTTTGGTGAGATTTTGCCCCCTCACACTGAGTGACATCATTGCGACAAAGCTTCTTTCTCCCAAGTCTATTCACATTAACTCTTTATTTTCTGACTTTAGCCACATGCAACTGAGTATTTGCTGTTTAAATTACCAATTAGCTCTAAGGAGCTCTGCAAGGGTTCACGGAAAACCTTTTTCACCCAGAGGATGGTGGAAGTCTGGAATGCAGTCCCTGGGAGGGTAGTAGAGGTGGGGAACATCACAACCTTTAGAAAGTACCTCTATCAGTACTTGAAATGGCTGAACATTCAAGGCTATGGGCCAAGTGCTGGAAAGTGTCGATTAGTGCAGTTTTATCGTGCTGACATGATGGCCCGAAGGGCCTCTTCTGTACTGTATGACTCCATGACAATATCTATAACACAACATGTTCAGCACAATATCTGTACAATGGGAGAAAAACCCACATGGGAATTACATGCAGTGATCAGCACCAGGTAACTGTTTCAATATCCCTGTAGCTACATATCAGAGTATTTTCAAATACGTAACTAGAAGATGGCACCAGTTATTGAGAAATTCGTCAAACATCACCCTATTGTTCCTGCTCTGTCAGCATGAAATGGAGGGTGATATAAAATGGGCTATTGAGACAATATAAATCCAATTTGTGCTATTGGCAAAGATCAATTTCACCCCTTTAAAGTGAAGTTTATTTATTAGTCCCAAGTAAAGCTTACATTAACACTCCAATGAAGTTACTGTGAAATTCCACGAGTCGCCACAGTCCAGTGCCTGTTCGGGTCAATGCACCTAACCAGCACGTCTTTCAGACTGTGGGAGGAAACTGGAGCACCCGGAGGAAACCCACACAGACACGGGGAGAACATGCAAACTCCACGCAGACAGTGACCCAAACCGGGAATCGAACCCAGGTCCCTGGCGCTGTGAAGGAGCAGTGTTAGCCACTGTGCTACCGTGCTGCCCCATGTCATTTAGCATGTCAGTCATATCCTGGCTTGCCAGATAATGGAGATGGAATTCCTCATCAAATTTTCCCAAGCTGTGCAGAAAACCTGCTGCCACAGGTAATCCCAGGTCATGTGTCCATCTGCTCAGCTCCTGGACCTGTAACCTACCTGACGTTACTCTCTCCAGGATCAAAGGGGCTCCTCCTAAACTGTGGAATCCATCTATGCCGTTCCCAACAGAGTTTTCAGGTGGCTCCCCCACACTGCAAGTGGTTGAATACCAGCAGTGGCCTTAAGTGCGGTGATGCATGAAGACACCCTCCTGTCGGATCAAACGGCACATCTTGCCTAATGGCAGCATTAAGTCCTACATATTGTCATTCTTTTCCTGTCCACCTCCATCAATAAGGCCCCCAGAGCTGTGTCCATGAACTCAGAAGCCTTCTCTCTTCCATGATACTTCATTTGTGCAGCCACTACATACAACCAGTGTCAATATAGGCAGCCTGCAGCAGCTCCCTTCCACAGACTGCAGCTCCCCTTCACGGGGGACAGACTGCCTTTAAGAGGAGTGGGCTGCATAAGCCATGTGTTCTCTGTGATTTGATTTGATTTGAATTATTGTCACATGTATTCGGATACAGTGAAAAGTATTGTTTCTTGCACACTATGCAGACAAAACATACAGTTTATAGAGTACATAGAGGAGAAGAAAAGGAGAAGGTGCTGAATATAGTGTGCCAGTCATAGCTAGGGTGCAGAGAAAGATCAGTTTAATATAAGGTAGGTCCATTCAAAAGTCTGATGGCAGCAGGGAAGAAGCTGTTCTTGAGTCAGTTGTTATGTGATCTCAGACTTTTGTATTGTTTTCCCAATGGAAGAAGCTAAAAGAGAGAATGTCTGGGGTGTGTGGGCTCCTTGATTATGCTGGCTGTTTTGCCGAGGCAGCGGGAAGTGTAGACGAAGTCAGTGGATGGGAGGTTGGTTTGCATGATGAACTGGGCTACATTCACAACCCTTTGTCGTTTCTTACAGTCTTGGTAAAAGCAGGAGCCATACCAAGCTGTGATACAACCAGAAAGAATGCACCTGTAAAAATTGGATTGAATGCTGCATTTTCCCATCCTGAATGTTCAGGCAGCCAGCAGTGTAGGCCCCCATTCAATGCAACACTGAGTTAAATAAGCAGGCAACATCAAGTGTAAGCTCTGGGCAGCACGGTGGCACAGTGATTAGCACTGCTGCCTCACAGTGTTAGGGACCCGGATTCAATTCTGACCTCGGATGACTGTCTGTGTGGAGTTTGCACGTTCTCCCTCTGTCTACGTGGGTTTCCTCCAGGTGCTCCGGTTTCCTCCCACAGTCTAAAGATGTGCGGGTTAGGTTGGCCATGCTAAATTGATCCTTAAAGTCCCAAGGTTAGGAGAATTAGCAGGGTAAATACGTGGGGTTATGGGAATAGGGGCTGGGTGGGATTGTTGTCAGTGCAGGCTCGATGCACCGAATGACCTCCTTCTGCACTGTAGGGATTCTATGATTCTCTGCCAGCCCCAGCAACAGGTACAGGCTGGTCATGAACCTGTACCTACTGTGCCCGAAAATGTACCATATTCAATTTTTATCCCAAAATATAGTTAGACCTCTCGTACAATTATCACCAAAATCTAAGAGCTGGCACTGCATTCTTCTGAAGCAATGACTCATGCTTCCACTATTTAAAACCAATTAAATCATTGTTATAAGTGTCACTATGCTTTCCTTCTGCATCTGTTTTAATGACTGAAAGCAGGAGTAGGCAGTAATCCACCTACCCACCTGCCTTCAATTAGAATATTGGTGGGCACATGGGTGGTGCGTCTTTATAATGAGTTTGAGCAGACAATGAATAATGAAGCTAAAATGATGAAGGCCAGGAGAACCCATTGCAAACTTGGGCAAGAGGATGACAGACCAGTGGAATAGCTAGGCCGTTATCATTCAGTCAATCATTTAAAGTTGGTAAGGATTGAAAAATGTGGCACAAGGCTCAGAAGGCCACAACTGAGTAATGATGGGGCGAATCTTCCTCTTGCTGTGGATAGTTGTGTGAGTAGCAATTTGGCGAGACAAATATATGGATACGGCGCTTCTATTTTGTTGCAACTGTAGCAGCCAGAGGCTGATGTTATTGCATTAATATAATCCGAGGGCTGAAATTGCACAGCACTCCGAAATAGTTTCACCCATGCTGGAAAAATGCAAGGCATGGACAGCAGGATAAGTAAAGACGATCGGTCTCAGCAAGTGCTCAGGCAGAAGGCTGGAACTGAGAGCCATCTCGAGAAGTTGTCATTTGACCCACGGGGCAAACAGATGGGATTCCCCGCAGAGTCATAAAATAAAAGCAAGGGAAAAAAAAAATGCATCCTTTATGCCTTGAAGATCATAGCTTCCTGGAAGAGAGCAAATGATCTGTGTAAATACCATCAGCACAAATGAGCTACTGTCTGGCAACTCGCTGATAGTCATAGCATATTAATTATTTCTCTTCTGGTTTTAATTTAGTACCCAATAAATTGCTCCCTTCTTGTAACTATAATTATTAGGGTTGTTCTTTTCAAAATAATGCGTTGACTCATCCACACTCTTGGTGGTAATCCGCATTCCGAGTCAACGGAGTTGTTTCCTGTGATTCTCTGTCTCCAGCTTACACAATTCAAAAGTTACAGGTCCAGCTGGTTCTTTATGGGACTACCCAGGAAGCACAAAATGGCTTCAAGGGGAAACGATGGCCTCGTGGTATTACTGCTAGAATATTAATCCAGAAACTCAGCTAATGTTCTGGCGACAGGGTTCGAATCCCACCATAGCAGATGGTGGAATTTGAATTCAATTAGAAATATCTGGAATTAAGAATCTATTAGAACATAGAACATAGAACAGTACAGCACAGTACAGGCCCTTCGGCCCTCGATGTTGTGCCGAGCTTTGTCCGAAACCAAGGTCAAGCTATTCCACTCCCTATCATTCTGGTGTGCTCCATGTGCCTATCCAATAACCGCTTGAAAGTTCCTAAAGTGTCCGACTCAACTATCACAGCAGGCAGTCCATTCCACACCCCAACCACTCTCTGAGTAAAGAACCTACCTCGGACATCCCTCCCCCCATGAACCTTATAGTTATGGCCCCTAGTAACTGCTACATCCACCCGAGGAAATAGTCTCTGAACGTCCACTCTATCTATCCCCCTCATCATCTTATAAACCTCTATTAAGTTGCCTCTCATCCTCCTCCGCTCTAAAGAGAAAAGCCCTAGCTCCCTCAACCTTTCCTCATAAGACCTGGCCTCAAACCAGGCAGCATCCTGGTAAATCTCCTCTCCAAAGCTTCCACATCCTTTTTATGGTGAGGTGACCAGAACTGCACACAATATTCCAAATGTGGTCTCACCAAGGTCCTGTACAGTTGCAGCATAACCCCACAGCTCTTAAACTCAAGTCCCCTGTTAATAAACGCTAACACACTATAGACCTTCTTCACAGCTCTATCCAGATCTCCTTCAGAGATCTGTGGATATGAACCCCAAGATCTCTCTGTTCCTCCACATTCCTCAGAACCCTGCCGTTGACCCTGTAATCCGCATTCAAATTTGTCCTACCAAAATAAATCACCTCGCACTTATCAGGGTTAAACTCCATCTGCCATTTTTCGGCCCAGCTCTGCATCCTATCAATGGCTCTTTGCAACCTACAACAGCCCTCCACCTCATCTACTACTCCACCAATCTTGGTGTCATCAGCAAATTTACTGACCCACCCTTCAGCCCCCTCCTCCAAGTCATTGATAAAAATCACAAATAGCAGAGGACCCTGCACTGATCCCTGTGGTACACCGCTGGTAACTGGTCTCCAGTCTGAAAATTTTCCATCCACCACCACCCTCTGTCTTCTATGAGATAGCCAGTTACTTATCCAATTGGCCAAATTTCCCTCTATCCCACACTTCCTTACTTTCTTCATGAGCCGACCATGGGAACCTTATCAAACGCCTCACTAAAATCCATGTATATGATATCAACTGCTCTACCTTCATCTACACACTTAGTTACCTCCTCAAAGAATTCAATCAAATTTATTAGGCAAGACTTACCCTTCACGAATCCGTATTGACTATCCCGGATTCAGCTGCATCTTTCCATATGGTCATAAATCCTATCCCTCAGGACCTTTTCCATTAACTTACCGACCACCGAAGTAAGACTAACCGGCCTATAATTACCAGGGTCATTCCTATTTCCTTTCTTGAACAGAGGAACAACATTCATTACTCTCCAGTCCTCTGGCACTATCTCCACATCATGAAGAAGGGGCTCAGAGCCTCGAAAGCTTGTGTGGCTTTTGCTACCAAATAAACCTGTTGGACTTTAACCTGGTGTTGTTAAACTTCTTACTATCCCCGTGGACAGTGAGGACCTAAAGTCAAAGCCAAAGGCTCTACAATCACATCCCTTGCCTCCCAAAGAATCCTAGGATATATCCCATCTGGCCCAGGGGACTTATAGACCCTCAGGTTTTTCAAAATTGCTAATACATCTTCCCTCAGAACATCCACCTCCTCCAGCCTATCAGCCTGTATCACACTCTCATCCTCAAAAACATGGCCCCTCTCCTTGGTGAACACTGAAGAAAAGTATTCATTCATCGCCTCTCCTATCTCTTCTGACTCCATGCACAAGTTTCCACTACTATCCTTGACCTGCCCCAAACTCACCCTGGTCGTTCTTTTATTCCTCACATAAGAATAAAAAGCCTTGGGGTTTTCCTTGATCTGACCCACCAAGGACTTCTCATGCCCCCTCCTAGCTCTCCTAAACCCTTTTTTTAGCTCATTCCTTGCTACCTTATGTAACCCTCAGGCGATCCAACTGAACCTTGTTTACTCATCCTTACATACGCTTCCTTTTCCCTCTTGACAAGACATTCAACCTCTTTTGTGAACCATGGTTCCCTCACTCGGCCATTTCCTCCCTGCCTGACAGGGACATACCTATCAAGGACACGCAGTATTTGTTCCTTGAATAAGCTCCACTTTTCATTTGTGCCTTTCCCTGACAGTTTCTGTTCCCATCTTATGTTCCCTAATTCTGGCCTAATCGCATCATAATTACCCCTCTCCCAATTATAAACCTTGCCCTGCTGTATGGCCCTATCCCTCTCCATTGCAATAAGGAAAGACACTGAATTGTGGCCCCTATCTCCAAAGTGCTCTCCCACAAACAAATCTAACACTTGGCCCGGTTCATTTCCCAGTACCAAGTCCAATGTGGCCCCACCTCTTGTCGGCCTATCCACATATTGTGTCAGGAAACTCTCCTGCACACACTCCAAAAACTGCCCCATCCGAACTATTCGACCCATAAAGGTTCCAATCAATATTTGGAAAGTTAAATCACCCATGACAACTACCCTGTGACCTCCACACCTATCCATAATCTGCTTTGCAATTTCTTCCTCCACATCTCTATCACTATTTGGGGGCCTATAAAAAACTCCTAACAACGTGACCGCTCCTTTCCTATTTCTGACTTCAGCCCATATTACCTCAGTAGGCAGATCCCTCTCGAACTGCCTTTCTGCAGCCGTTAAACTATCCTTGATTAACAATGCTACTCCTCCACCTCTTTTACCACCTTCCCTCCTCTTACTGAAACATCTATATCCCGGAACTTCCAACAACCATTCCTGGCCCTGTTCTAACCATGTCTCCGTAATGGTCACAACATCGTAGTCCCAAGTACCAATCCACGCTCCACGTTCACCTACCTTATTCCGGATGCTCCTTGCATTGAAGTAGACACACGTCAACCCACCTTCCTGTCTGCCGGTGCACTCCTGCGACCTTGATACCCTCCTTAGTACCTCACTACACTCAACACTGGCTTCTGGACTACAGCTTGTTTTACCATCCCCCTGACAAATTAGTTTAACCCCCCCCCCCCTCCCCCGAAGAGCCATAGCAAATTTGCCTCCCAGGATATTGGTGCCCCTCTGGTTCAGGTGCAAACCGTCCTGTTTGTACAGGTCCCACCTTCCCCAGAATGTGTTCCAATTATCCACGTATCTGAAACCCTCCCTCCTACACCATCCCTGCAGCCACATGTTTATCTGCACTCTCTCACTGTTCCTCAACTCGCTATCATGTAGCACCGGCAACAAACCAGAGATGACAACATGGTTTGTCCTGGCTCTCAGCTTCCACTCTAGCTCCCTAAATTCCTGTTTTAAATCTCCGTCCCTTCTCTTACCTATGTCGTTGGTACCGATGTGTACCACGACTTGTGACTGTTCCCCTTCCCCCTTAAGGATCCTGAAAACACGGTCTGAGATGTCACGGACCCTGGCACCCGGAGGGCAACATACCATCTGTGAGTCTCTTTCGCTGCCACAGAACCTCCTATCTGTCCCTCAAACCATCGAGTCCCCAATAACTATTGCACTCCTGCTCTCCCCCTTTCCCTTCTGAGCCACAGGGATGGACTCAGTGCTGGAGATCTGGTCACCGTGGCTTACCACTGGTAGGTCGTCACCTTCAACTGTATCCAAAGCGGTATACTTATTGCCGAGGGGAACGACCACAGGGGATCCCCACGCCGACTGCTTCCTCCCAGCCCCTCTGACCGTCACCCATCTATCTTCATTCTTCAGAGTAATTACATCCCCGAAGCTTCTATCTATAACCACCTCTGCCTCCCGAATGATCCGAAGTTCATCCAGCTCCAGCTCCAATTCCCTAACGCGGTTTTTGAGGAGCTGGAGATGGGTGCACTTCCCACAGGTGAAATCAACAGGGACACTGACGGCGTCCCTCACCTCAAACAGTCTGCAGGAGGAACATTACACTGCCTTCTCTGCCATCCCCTCCAGATAACTTGTGGATAAAACAAGAAAAAGAAAGAAAGAGCTTACCTGATATTCACTCGCCCTCTTTAGATTAGAGGAGGTGGAAGGGTGGGGGACCCTACAAGGTTTAGGAACCGCCCAACTTATATACAGGAAAAAATAAAACACTTAATCAGCAACCACTGCGACCCGCACTATAAAAGCAAACTACAAACCTTCCCAGAACTCTCCACCTACTTCCGGTTTCCTGTTGATGACCATGAAACCATTGTCCATTGTTGTAAAAGCCCATCTAGTTCACGAATGTCCTTTAGGGAAGGAAATCTACCATCCTTACCTGGTCTTGGCTACAAGTGACTCCAGAGCCACAGCAATGTTGTTGACTCTCAACTGCCCTCCAGGGACAACGAGGGATGGGCAATAAATGCTGGCCAGCCAGTGATGCCCGTGTCCCAAAAATGAACTAAAAAAGAATTGCCGCTCAGTTGTATTTTGCACTGGTGTTCTCTGGTTATGAGGTTGGGTGGAGTGGGGAGGTGAGACCTGAAGATCTCCCAAACATTAGTCTGATTATATAGCATGCAAGCCACGTACACCTCCTCAGTGTCCATTCTAGATCTTGGCTAGGGTTTAGCTTCTGTGATGGGGCATCCCAACCTCCAGTTGAGAACCAAATGTGAGCCCCATATCAGATCAAAGGATAGGTTTAAAGTTGAAAGTAATTGTTTAAATCCCTATCTGGGTCATCTTGGTGTGCCACCTTGGCATGGGGATTGATATCAGGGAGGTAGTCTTTTTCTTTACGTGTGCTAGTCAGTTCAAGAGCAGCTTTGAACCAGATAATTTTGTCCAAAGCTGGAACAGCTTTGGAATAGGCAGAGGGAATCTGTCAGAATCTGTAAAGAAGGATAGGGCCATCAGAATTCAGGCATATTTCTGATCCAGAGTCACCAAGCAAGAGTGCAGTGAGGTTTGAGCTGGGGTGTCCACTGTTGTAAGGTGCTTGAGGAGAGTTGGAGCGGCACCTTGATGAATGTTAGTGGGAGGACCCCTGAAATCTCACACCTCGGAGAATAGCAAAAACATTGATGAGAATCAAAGTGAATTCCTGAAAGCTGTGGCATACCTTGGTTGGTCCCAGGAGAAATGAAGGAACATGCAAATTCTTGTAATATGGAAGGAAACTTTGGGGTTGAAGTAAAAATAAAAGTGTCCTGTTCAGATGTTCGGGTTTGAAGGATAAATGTTTACAACATATAACCTTGAATGAGGACTATTGGCTTTGCTTAACTCATATACAATAGATGTTTTTGTTAAAAATGAAACCTTGTGGTGTAATTTATTTAAATACTAATTGGGAGTTTGAATTTTTATAAAAAGAAGTTATTACTCTTCCAAGAGACCATAACAAAATAACATTGAGGAGGGTGCTTGATACTGTTTTTAAGCAGGGAAAAACCTAAGGGTAAAGATTTAATAAAGCACACCATGTAACACACTACTCAATGGGGGTGCATATCAAGAAATCACATAGGTTTATCCCTCAAAGTTCCTTCTAAAAACACTGTGTGATACTCATAAGAGTCATATTCAACTCAAAATGTTAACTCTGCTTCTACCTCCACAGATGCTGCCAGACCTTGAACCATAGAAGCCATAGAATCTCAACAGCGCAGAAGAAGACTATTTGGCCCATCAAGTCTGCACTGACTCTCTAAGAACAACTTATCCAGACCCACCTTCCCCCCGCCCCTGCCCTATCCCCATAATCCCGTGCAGTTACCTAAACTATGCATCGTGGGACAACAAGGAGCAGTTTAACATGGCCAATCGACCTAACCTGAACATCTTTAGACTGTGGGAAGAAGCCGGAGCACCTGGAGGAAACCCATGCAGACACGGGGGGAACATGCAAACTCCATGCAGACAGTCACCCGAGGCCAGAATTGAACCCTGGTCCCTGATGCTGTGAGGCAGCAACTATGCCACTGTGCTGTCCCTGTGGAGTATTTCCAGAATTTTCAGTTTTGACAACAAGAGTTTTATTAAGTATTCAACAGACCGAACATTGTTCTTCCTTCATTGAAACACATACAATGGCTCAGTTCACTGGAAATATTACATGGTTGTTGATTCAAACCCTAGTGTGGAAATGTTTAACTAAGTTCCCACTTGCCATTTCAGGTGCATGTAAAAGATTTCACACCACTCAGCCTAAAATAATTCCTTAACCAGCACAACCAAATGAACAACTCAATGTGATTGTGGTAACTTGCAATGCACCAAATTGAACAAAGAACAAAGAAAATTACAGCACAGGAACAGGCTCTTCGTGCCCCTCCAAGCCTGCACCGACCATGCTGCCCATGTGAACTAAAACTCCCTACCCTTCCGGGGAATGTGGTTGTTGTGTTTGCTCTCAACAACAACGACTGCACTTCACAGAGAAAATCATGGGTTATCAAGCACTTTGGGATGAACCAAAGGAGGTAAAAAGTACTACAGAAATTCAAATCAGCTTTCCCTTATTCCATTAAAGAATTCACCTTTACTTATGAAATATTCATTTAATGAACCCATGGAATTAAATAGTGTCCCGAAATGTATTCTCATGTACTTACTGAGTAAGATCTGGTTACATCTTTGTTTCTCACATTGAATGAACAATGATTTAAATATTTTGCAGATAGATAAATGCTCCAATTGTATTACAACTGCAGTGACATCAGACTGAACTTACATTCCTGATAGCAAATGTAGAGAGACATGTGACTTAAATTACACACTTTTTAGGAGAGAGTCCTATCATCAGTACCATTCAAAAAGTGTTAGTGAATCCGTAAGATTGCTGTTAACTTTCTTTCATTATTCTTTATGTGATTCATGCTGAATGTCTCCTAGTTATGAACAGCTGGTGTTGGAAGATGGCTTTGACTATCAATGTAAGGGAATTTCAGCTGTAGAAGTTTCCCCAGTAACAGTCCTTATTAATCCAGGATTATCACAGAATCATAGAATGATTACAGCGGAGAAGGAGGCAGTTGCCTAGTTGTATTATTGCTAGGCTATTAATCCAGAAACTCAGCTAATGTTCCGGGGGCCAGGTTCAAATTCCACCACGGCAGATGGTGGAATTTGAATGCAATAAAAAATATCTGGAATTAAGAATCTACTGATGACAATGAGGTCATTGTCGATTGTCAGAAAAACCCATCTGGTTTACTAATGTCCTTCAGGGAAGGAAATCTGCCATCCTTACTTCGTCTGGCCTACATGTGACTCCAGAGCCACAGCAATGTGATTGACTCTCGACTGTCCTCTGAACAAGGGCAACTAGGGATGGGCAATAAATGTTGACCAGACAGCGACGTCCATGCCTCATGAATGAATTTTTAAAATTGCCAGAAATGGGCGAGAGGCCGAATAATTTATTTAGATATATTTAAATTTCAATTTCTATCTGTTTAGTGAGCCCGGAGTGCAATTGTCCAGGCTCGCTCGCCTTTATGGCCTTGTCGGGAGAGGCTCTCTCCGGCGAGGAAAGCATCTGCTCCCCATGAACGGGGAACATTCCTGTTGGCCTTGTTGGCGGAACTGGAGGCCATTGAGGCCCCCTGAGGGCAATGGGGGTGGCACATGGGCAGTGTTAGCCTGGCACCTTGGCATTGCCCGATGGATCAGGCACTCTCCTATTTTCACACTCGATGGACACTTAGAGTGGGATTTTACAACCTTGCTTGGGCGAGATTGTAAAGTCTCACCCGAGGTCAATGGAGATTTCTGTTCTGTGAGACTCACCCGCCCCAATTCCCAGGGCGGGCGAGGCAGTAAAATTCCGGCCTTAGAATCAATCTTGTAACATTCCGCCCGGCAGGTCTGACAACATCCGTGGAGAGAGAATAGAGCCAACATTTCAAGTTTGGGTGACCCTTCCTCAGAGCTGAAGAGAAGGAAAATCAGACAAGATTTATAGAACATAGAACATAGAACATTACAGAGCAGTACAGGCCCTTCGGCCCTCGATGTTGCGCAGACCAGTAAAACCAATCTAAAGCCCATCTAACCTACACTATCCCAATATCATCCATGAGGGTGTCATGAGGGTGTCATACAATATCATACTATGAGGGTGAGGGGCTGTGTTGTAATTGGACAAAGGAAATGTAAATCGTGACGATAAAGGCTGGGAAAAGTAATAAAAGCGTCCATTAAGTGATCAGAATGCATGAATGGCAGAAAAATGGTACAGATTGTTAGGGGGCTACCTGAGGAATATGGTAGCTGACCACTCAAAAGGTTGACTCGATTCTCTCTCCACAGATGCAGTCAGACTTGCTGAGTTTCTCCAGCATTTTCTGTTTTTGTTTCAGATTCCAGCAACCACAGTACTCTGCATTTACCCAAACATAAACCTGTCGAAGGGATGCCTCCAAAAGTCAGTATAGCCCCCAGGGGAGAGGATTAGAGTTAGGCAGGGTCTTGGCTATGCCCCCCCGATACTGAAAGGGGATGTGCATGCTGGGGACAATCGGAGGGGTGGAGAGGTCGCTGGAGATCAATGTTGCGGGGGGTGGCGGGGGTGGGGGGGGGGGGGAATTTGCTCTTATTTGTGATTGGGGTGCCCTTTAAAAACTGCACCCTGATATCTGAGTAGACAGTTCCTGGCTCGAAGAGTCGCCACCCAACCAGAGTAATGATGCAAATCCTATCCACCCTTTTTTTCAGCTGCCACAAGTGTCAAGATTTGGAAAGAAAGCAGGCCATTGCAGCTGAAGAGTCTCATGCTTGTTTTCTCACCAGAACTGACACTATGGCCGGTATTTTATGACCTCGCTTGGGCGAAGCTCGTACAATCTCATCCGAGGCCAATGGAGAATTCCGTTCTGCGAGCCTCGCCGGCCCCGATTCCGTTATCTTTGCTGTTGTTTTAAGATGCACACCTTTGTGACACTATGGTATTGAAACAGTCGCAGTATTCCTAACCATTGTAAGTTACAAGTCAATATCAAAGACAGGGAGGTAAAATATCTGTAATTTCCCCCGATTATATTTTGTTGTCAAAGAAATGTTACTCCAAAGTGATCTGGAATGGGGGGGTGGGGGTAAGTTAATAGGTTGTAATGAACAAAGCATCATAGCTGTGAGGGACAGCTCGGTGGATAGGATATTGGTATGTAGATAGGCTGGAAAATTGGGCGGGGATCCTGGATTCAGGATTCAATCCTGGACCGGGGAGCGGCGCGGGCTTGGAGGGCCGAAGGGCCTGTTCCTGTGCTGTATTGTTCTTTGAACTCAGTTCTGTGAGCATATCTGAGTAACTAAGGCTCTTTAAGCTAAGAATCATGCTCAAGCTCGCTCTCTTCTGAATATTTCCCAAAGCCACAATATTATCCACAGTCTTTTCTGGTTCTCATTCTTATTTGTTGTTTTTAATTGTTTTTAGCTTTCAAACTGTACAAAGGCACGATATTGCGGGGACAGCAATTTCTTTCTCATAAATAGAAACTGCAGTCACAGTTTTATTGTTCTCAAGTCAGACCCAATGCTATTTACATCGGAGCACCAATCTACTCCTCCAACCAATGTAGGTCAAGGAAGGTTGTGGGTTTGGAAGGTGCTGCCAAAGTAATCTTAGTGAGTCCCTGTAGTGCAGTGCATCTTGTGGGAGGTACACATTGTCACCACTGTGAGACAGTGGTGGTGGGAGTCAATGTTTTAGGTAGTGGATTGAATGCTATTCAAGAGGATCGCTTTAGCCTAAATGGTGTTCAGCTTATGGGCAGCATGGTGGCACAGTGGTTAGCACTTCTGCTTCACAGCGCCAGGGACCTGGGTTCAATTCTCGGCTTGGGTGACTGTGCAGAATCTGTATGTTCTCCCTGTATCTGCGTGGGTTTTCTCTGGGTGCTCCAATTACCTTAGAGACTGGAAAAGGTGCTGGTTAGGTGCATTGACCATGCTAAATTCTCCCTCAGTGTACCCAGACAGGTGCTGGAGTGTGGCAACGAGGGGATTTTCACAGTAACTTAATTGCAGTGTTAATGTAAGCTTATTTGTGACACAAATAAATAAAACTACTTGAAGCTTTTGGAGCTGCACTCATTCCAGTAAGCGAAGGCTATTCCAGTCCAGTCCTGACCTGTGCCTTGTAGAGAGTGGACAAGCTTTGGAGAGGCAGGAGGTCTGTTACTCACCACAGAACTTCCAATCTCTAACCTTCTCTTGTAAGCACAGTATTTACTTGGTCGATCAAGTAAAGTTTCTGGTCAATTAAACCCCCCGAGGGTGAGAGATAGAGATGTGTCAAGGCACTGGAGGAGATATAAGAGCATTCTATGTTTAATTTATACGAAATAATTCCAGAAACGTTTCTGAAAGGTAGAAAAATTCTGACCAGCTGCACACTCCACAGTGTACACAATGTGCAGCATAGTTATGAAGGCGATGGCCTAGTGGTATTATCGCTAGACTATTAATCCAGAAACTCAGCTCATGTTCTGGGGACCCAGGTTCGAAACCTCCTCCCTCCCCCCGCTCCCCCCAACAACCACCACTAAGGCAGATGGTGGAATTTAAATTCAGTAAAAAATATCTGGAGTTAAGGATCTACTGATGACCATGCAACCATTGTCGATTGTCGGAAAAAAAATCTGGTTCACTAATGTCCTTTAGGGAAGGAAATCTGTTGTCCATACCTGGTCTGGCCTACATGAGACTCTAGCAATGTAGTTGACTCCCAACTGCCTTCTGAACAAGTGCAACTAGGGATGGGCAATAAATGCTGGCCAGTCAGTGACGTCCATGTCCCATGAATGAATAAAAAATAGTATGTACACAATGATATTCATTTCTGGACAAAACACAATCCTATTCATAATGATTTTTTGAACTAACTAGCTGAAAGTAAGCTGAAATACTACTGTGCAATGTTAACATGGATATATTCCAAACAAAAGTTTGTCCTTACTTTGTTAACAATCCCAAGCTAGCAAATATGAAATATGTAACCAAAGTAAAAACATAATTAATCAATAGAATAGAATGTTTTGTACTTTTGCATATTTTAGCATCTAGAATAGTCATGGGGGCTAGTCATCCAGAAGCACAGAATAATTAGGACAAAAAAACCCAGCTCCAAGACAATATTAATGAGTACATGATAATCATTTTTCAAATCTATGTATAGTGTAGTGATTTTATTTAATAATTCAATGGTAATTACCACTGAAAAGTTACAAAACTGTCGGATCTTATTCATGAGGATCCTACTAGAGAATAGAGGATAACCTTTAAACATTTGTATGCTTTGTTATCGGAGACATAATTAAGCGGGACCCATGAGTCTCCATGTACAGTTCAAGTGGATGGTTCAACATTTGTTCCACTTGGGCTGAACTTGTTTAATCAATTTTAATTGTTGAAGTGACACTCATACAAGATGACGTTAAGATTAAACTAAAAAATTGCCTCTTATCAATGTAAACTGCAGTATCATCTTCTACTATTTTGCCTCCTTGTGCTTGCATTACATTTTCTTTACATAACCTGTTATAATTGACACCACTCCCTCTCTCATTCATACTTAACAACCCTCAACAACTCTAACAGACCTTCTCACGCATCCAACCTCTTCCCCATCTCTCTCATGGACACACAAAAATTCCTATTCCATCCATCCTTTATCGTTTACACTCGTTCGCTATTTTTCTTGCTGCGTTTAAGTTTAAGTTTATTTGTTAGTCACAAATAGGCCTACATTACCACTGCAATAAAGTTACTGTGAAAATCCCTTAGTCGCCACACTCCGCCACCTGTTCGGGGACACTGGGGGAGAATTCAGCATAGCCAATGCACCTAACCAACACGTTTTTCGGACTATGGGAGGAAACCGGAGCACCTGAGGGGAAATTTACGCAGACACGGGGAGAACGTGCAGACTCCGCACAGACACTGACTCAAGCCGGGTCCCTGGAGCTGTGAGGCAGCAGTGCCACCATGCCACCCTCATTCTTGCTGTCCCTCACACACGTACATTCCCTTTCTGTGGGTGGGTTTTCCTCCGAAATCCCCTGCCATCCTACAGTATAATTTTGTCAGCGGAGCGCAGGTCCCACTGATGTTTATGGGGTTTTGCTGCTGGGGAACATGCCACGGGCAGGCGGGGGAGAGGAGGAGCGGGTGGGGTAGGGGGTCATTATCAGCAGGACCAGAAGATCCCACAGGTGTGAAGGGGTCGAACATTTTGGCCCATATCTTTTATCTCCTTTCACACACTTGTCATTCACAGGGTTTTGCAATGGTAGAGGTGGCCCACCACTGGCCACCAGTGGACTTTTCTGGTCCCGCCGCCAACAACGGGGTTTCGTATTGTTTGCAACACCCATCGGTGGGAAGGGCAGGAAAATTCTGGCTTTTGTTATAAGGGAAGAGAAATTACGGAAATTCTGTTGTACAAAATCAGGAATGCTCACTATCATCATACTGAAGAAATCTTTGCTATGCATGGCATCCCTTATTTAGTTGTCTCTGACAATATCCCACAGTTTGCCAATGACTTCTTCAGATGCTTTCATGGAGGTATATGGGTCAGAATTCTCCGGCTGTTCAATTCTGCCGCTGCTGCCAGTGTGGATGAAAAGTTTGGCGCTCAGCCAAATTTCCGTTCACTAAAGCGGGATCGGAGAATCTCGCTGGCGTGAATGGCGGGAGAATCCCGCTCATGGCTTCGTCCACATCACCAGTTCAACCAAGAAGGCAACTTGGGTTGACCTACCAGATGGTCCAAATGCTCCTCCACAGGAAGACTCCGATGTCTTATACAAAGGAAACAATGATCTGGCAGACCTGAAGCCTATCCCTATGACTCAGGACTGGTGACAGTGACTTTGGGAGATTGCAGGGTGGGCAGTAGGATGTGTAAATATTTAATGAGTAGAATGAAAAACTTCGAGGGGGGGGGATATATAAAAGATTAATAGCTATTCTGTTATTAGCTAATGCTATTATGCTGATGGCTAATGTACATTCTCAGTGATAACAGATCACATGACCAGAGCTCAGAGAGAGAGAGAGAGAGAGAGAGATGGTTCTGGAGGAGCTTCATGCTTATCTATTGCTGCTATAGTTGTTTGAAAATGTTTGAAAGTTCTGAGAAGTCTTGTGTCCAGCAGTCCATGTTAAACATACCCTGAGTGCAGTTACAATGATTCTTTGGAGGAGACTTCCAATAGCTTTATAGGCTACCCCCAAACAGCTCTTACCCTAGAAGGGAAGAGCTGTAGAGGGGGGGATATGCCGGACCTTAAGTTTAGAAATGGTACTTACACACAATTCTGCTGCTATTGGCCCACAGTGCCTCATGGGTCCCGAGTTTCGAGTTGCTAGATCGCTTCAAAATCTGGAGGGTATCCTTAAGGTGGGTTTTGGCTCGACAAGGACTGTGCGGTGGTCACTCCGACCAATACTGCCCTGAACATGTCTGCAATGGGTAGATTGAGCATTACTTAGCCTGAGGTACTTACATGAGGGTCAGCAGTTGAACTGTCTCTCAAGGTTCTGAAGATCAGATAGGTGGCATTAATACCAACCATCCTATAACCCGGTGGCACGGTGGTTAGCACTGTTGCCTCACAGCGCTAGGGACCCGGGTTCGATTCCCGGCTTGGGTGACTGTCTGTGTGGAGTTTGCACATTCTCTCCATGTCTGCGTGGGTTTCCTCTGGGTGCTCCGGTTTCCTCCCACAGTCCAAAGGTGTGCGGGTTAGGTGGATTGGCCATGCTTAATTGTCCCTTAGTGTCAGAGGGACTAGCTAGGATAAATGCATGGGGTTATGGGGATAGGGCCTGGGTGGGATTGTGGTCGGTGCAGACTCGATGGGGGTCAATGGCCTCCTTCTGCATTGTATGGTTCTATGATTCTATGATCCCAGTGTCAACTACAGCGACCGATGCTGTGGTCTCTCAGTGTGGCAGCAAATGTCAAGCTTTCACCCTTCTTCCCCAGCATTTTAAGTTTATTTATTAGTGTCCCAAGTAGGCTTACATTGACAATGCAATGAAGTTGCTGTGAAAATCCCCTAGTTGCCACATTCTGATGGCAGTTCGGGTACATTGAGGGAGAATTTAGCATGGCCAATGCACTTAACCCACACGTCTTTCAGACTGTGGGAGGAAACTGGAGTACCCGGAGGAAAATATGCAGACACGGGGATAATGTGCAGACTCCGCACAGACAGTGACTCAAGCCGAGAATTGAACCCAGGTCCCTGGTGCTGTGAGGCAGCAGTGCTAACCACTGTGTCATAGTGCCACCCTATGGGCGACACCAGTGTTATTTGGGAGGCAAATACAGCCAGCAACAGATCCAAACCAAGGCTAAAATGATACAAGAGAGCCTTCTGTACAAGATGGGGAGTCAATTATCCCTTGTGACCTGGGTCCTCGGGTGCCACATGGAAGGAGCACCAGAATAGGTGAAAGAAACATATGTGTAAACATTCTGGGGAGACCAATACTAAGATAATCATTTGTGAAATTACAGCATGCAGAGGGATTTCCCCTCAGTCCTTGTCAGATAACTGTGCCTGACCTAGTTGCACGAAGTCATAGAGTCATAGGGCCCTATTTTACCATTTTGATTCCAATGCTGGGCGGACTTGAAACTGGGAGCATTTCAGATCCAACTTTTAGATCCGTTCTCAGGTGCCCCCATACGCACTTTGCCTGCAAAAATATCAGCAATTCAGAATTGCGCTGCACAAGCCTGTGGGTGGGGCTTACCGTGCCCGAAACCCTGCAGCTCCGATCGGCGTTCCCAACTGCGCATGCGCAGAAAAAAAAGATAGAATGCTGCTCCCCTGCCACATCCCTCCCGGACCGGATAATGCCTCCCCCTGGCCCCCACAGACATTTCCCACCCTACCACATTATTGGCTCCCTTATCTCCCCACCACCCCACTACCCAGACCAATTGCGGGGCCCTTCCCCCCTTCTCCCCCACTGATCTCAGGCAGAGTGGCAGCAGACTCCCCCTTCCCCTCCACTAATCTCAGGCAGAGTGGCAGCGGACCCCCCTTCCCCACCCCACCGATCTCGAGCGGAGTGGCAGCGGACCCACCTTCCTCCCCTCCACGATCTCAAGTCGAAAGCGAGGCGCCTATCTCCTCACTAACTGGAGTGCCCGAGTCGGACTTCTGTGGAGCATGTCTGTTTCGTGTCGTTCTGAATGAGCGAATGCGATGGTAAGGGGGGAAATGCCGGTAAAGTTGGGTGTGCAGCCCATTAAGTCAACTTAAATGCATGCGGATTGCACTACTCACCTCACGCCCGACTTTACCAAGTTTTCACAGCCGAAAACGGGGGCAACGTAATGGTAAAATCAGGCCCATAGAGTCCTAGAGGTTTACAGCATCAAAACAGGTCCTTCGGCCCAACTTGTCCTTTTTTTAAACCACTAAGCTAGTCCCAATTGCCTGTGTTTGGCCCATAATCCTGTATACACATCTTACTCATGTAACTGTCTAAATGCGTTTTAAAAGACAAAATTGTACCCACCTCAACTACTACCTCTGGCAGGTTCTTCCAGACACTCACCACCCTCTGTGTGAAAAAACTGTCCCTCTGGGCCCTTTTTTATCTCTCCCCTCTCACCTTAAAACTATGCCCTCTAGTTTTAAACTCCCCTACCTTTGGGAAAAGATGTTGACTATCTAACTGATCTATGCTCCTCATTATTTCATAGACCTCGATAAGATCACCCCTAAACCTCCTATGCTCCAGGGAAAAAAGTCCCAATCTATCTAGCCTTTCCTTATAACTCAAACCATCAAGTCCCGGTAGCATCCTAGTAAATCTTTTCTGCACTCTTTCTAGTTTAATAATGTCCTTTCTACAATAGGGTAACCAGAGCTGTACACACTCTTCCAAGTACGACCTTACCACTGTCTTGTACAACTTCAACAAGACATCCCAACTCTTGTATTCAATGAAATCAAACATGCCGAATACCTTCTTCACCACTCTGTCCACCTGTGACTCCACTTTCAAGGAGCTATGAACCTGTACCTCTAGATCTCTTTGTTCTATAACTTTCCCCAATGTCCTACCATTAACTGAGTAAGTCCTGCCCCGATTCGATCTCCAAAATGTATTACCTCGTATTTATCTAAATTAAACTCCATCTGCCATTCATCAGCCCACTGGCCCAATTGATCGAGATCCCATTGCAATCCTAGATAACCTTCTTCGCTGTCCACTCTGCCATCAATCTTGGTGTCATCTGCAAATGTACTAACCATGCCTCCTAAATTCTCATCCAAATCCTTCATAAAAATAACAAATAACAGTGGACCCAGCACCAATCCCTGAGGCACACCACCGGTCACAGGCCTCCAGTTTGAAAAACAACCCTCTACAACCACCCTCTGTCTTCCTTCATCAAGCCAATTTTGTATCCATTTGGCTACCTCACTCTGGATCCCATGAGATTCAACCTCATGCAACAACCTACCATGCAGCACCTTTTCAAGGAAGAAGTTGCTTCTCATCTCGATCAGAATTCTGTAATTGGAGCATTTTGAAAAAAAATCCATACCTTGCCACAAGAATATCATGTTAAAAAAAATTACAAAGTACATTGAAGAGATCCCTCTCCAATTAACGTTCACCCTCCTGGGCTATGGTCCAAATACTTAAGGACATAAATATTCACTGACATCCGAGCAGGAAATAAGAAAGATTGAGGTTTTCATTATCATGCCCTGATTTGTTTTGTATATAACTCTCCACTGAAGATATTGCACATTATCCAAACAATACCAGTGAAAAATGAGGTTGAGAAAGGCGGTTCCTGAGTTGGGCAATGAGCCAATGTTTATGTTGGCCCAGATTTTGCCTGCAGCCCAGTCAGGAATGTTCTGATTTCCAAACACAGCAGCATCCCGACTTATTACTGTTACTTAGGCAAGATGGTAGCACAGTGGTTAACACTGATGTCTCATAGCATCAGGGACCCTGGTTCGATTCTGTCCTTGGGTCACTGTCTGTGTGTGGAGTTTGCACGTTCTCCCTGTGTCTGCGTGGGTTTCCTCCAAGTGCTCTGGTTTCCTCCCACATGCTAAAGGTGTGCGGGTTAGGTTGATTGGCCATGCTAAATTGCCCCTTAAGTGTCCAAAGATGTGTGGGTTAGGTTGATTGGCCATGCTGAATTGCCCCTTAAGTGTCCAAAGATGTGCAGGTCAGGTTGATTGGCATGCTAAATTGCCCCTTAGTGACAGGGGATTAGCAGGGAAAATACTTGGGGTTACGGGGATAGGGCCTGGGTGGGATTGTTGTCAGTGCAGGTTTGATGAGCTGAATGGCCTCCATCTGCACTGTAGGGATTCTCTGGATGCTATGACTTTCCAGCATAAATAAGTTGAAGGCAAATCACAAGTTGCCAAATAAATATGGCTTGACTTGTAAGTGAGAAAAATGGTATCCAGCAGTGGACAACAGATAATCATGTTTTCCTGAACCTGAATTGCTTATGTTTGGTGAACAATTCATAAAATGCAAAAATACTTCTGAAAAAAAAACTGCCCATGGGAAGCAGTCTATGAATGTTCTGTGGGGCAAAAGAGTCAATATCATTTTGAACATTTTCTGAATGCTTCAAGACTGCAGAAAATGCATTAGCAACTTGAAAAGAGTTGCTAAGAAGAAAATTGACTTCAATCCTCAAAGGTCCCAAAGCACTTTGAGGAGATGCAATCCCATTGACAATAAAGCCAAATGAAAATGTGCCAAGAGGAAATGAAAGCAAAGGTTTGCAAGTCAGTCCCCGAGGACTGAAAAGATCATCCCCAGGTGTTTTGGTAAGTTAAGAATACATATTTCATTCTGTGCCACCTTCCCAGTTCAGTCAAATACTTAGAAAGCACTGTGCATAAATTGGATCTTTGGTAGCACTGACAATGTCCCCAAAATCTATAACGTACGTCCAGCAAGGTGTCTCAAAAGCTACACGTCACCCACACACATCATTCTCTGGGGAAACAACAACCACACCAATCTACTCCACGGGAATCCACTGAGCCACACAGATGTGTCTCAGACAGGAAACTTCGACTCGCAAATCACACAGAGGGTGGTGAGTGACTGGGACAAGCTGCCAGAGGTAGTAGTAGAGTCGGGTACAATTTTATCTTTTAAAAAGCATTTAGATAGTTACATGGGTACGATGGGTATAGAGGGATATGGGCCAAATGCGGGCAATTGGGATTAGCTTAGGGGTTTTTAAAAAAAATAAGGGCGGCATGGACAAGTTGGGCCGAAGGGCCTGTTTCCATGCTGTAAACCTTTATGACTCTATGAGTCTATGACCCCAAACATTGACTTTGTCATAAATTACCAGGTCAACTCAATTGAATATTTAATGGGATTCAGCAGAGAAACTCCCATGTAATGTAAGCATCGAGCACTGAGGACTTTTGGAATTAGGAGAGCAACCTTGAAAAAAACCAAAAATTGCTAAGTGTTCCAGAAGCAGGCAGCGGCAAAAACAACAGTGCAAGTAAGAGCAGTGTAAGTTCTGTGGGGGCTTTATAATTACCTAATTGGTAGAGTAAGAAATGGCGGAGGCACCTGCAGTATATTTCATAGAGTCATAGAGTCATAGAGGTTTACAGCATGGAAACAGGCCCTTCGGCCCAACCTGCCTATGCCGCCCTTTTTGTTAAACCCCTAAGCTAATCCCAATTGCCCGCATTTGGCCCATATCCCTCTATACACATCGTACCCATGTAACTATCTAAATGATTTTTAAAAGACAAAATTATACCCGCCTCTACTACTACCTCTGGCATCTTGTTTCAGACACTCACCACCCTTTGTCAGAAAAAATTGCCCCTCTGGACACTTTTGAATCTCTCCCCTCTCACCTTAAACCTATGCCCTCTAGTTTTAGACTCCCCTACCTTTGGGAAAAGATATTGAATATCTAGCTGATCTGTGCCCCTCATTATTTTATAG